>NW_024103585.1:2856726-3456726 GCF_003945595.2 Pipra filicauda
ATACAAAATGGAGCCAAAGGTGAGAATTACAATTCTTATTTTCTGATAGCAAAACATTTTTAATCTGTGGTAAACTGAAATGAAGAAATAGAAAAAGATTTCCAGATTTGGAATATTAACCTGTAATGAGTTAGAAACACACAGCCACCTCTACATACCTGCTCATGACCTAACTGAGATAGTTGGGCAGCGTAGTCTCAATCCCTTTACATCTCTTTGGAGACAGGTATTTTCTAGGATCCAGTTGATCTTTTTTTTGTGTTGTAGATTTCTTTTAGCAGGGGTAGTGTTAGTTCAGGCGGGGATTTCCTGTCAGCTCAGAAACTCCAGGCTATCACTTACTATGTTGATTTAGGATAACTTTCCTCTAGAATCAGCCCTACTGTTGGCTAACAGAATTAGATGTCCTCTTTCAGCATCTCCACTGTTGTAACTGAAGAGGAAGAAATCTGCAATCTTCTTTCTCAGACCTTGTTTTGGTCAGTAAAAGAAAATTACAGATTTGTCCCTTCTTGTACCACTGTATTCATGCTTATAAATGCTTATAAAGGCTTTTGGACACACGCTAACATACTCCCTTGTAAGTACTCAACCTCAGCTATTTCTAGAACTCTGATCTTTTCTAAATCTTCATTACTTCAGAAGCCCTGAAATAGCTTCAACGTGAGACAACGCTCTGTTAGCCATTGCAGAGCCATTCCCTGTTGTTAACTCAATCAAAATACCCAAACCAACCTAATAAGTATCTATGGTAAAATGACTGGCTTGCTAAATGAGGTGGAGAGCAGTGCAAATTGTCTACCTTGACTTCAATATGCTTTCAACACCATCTTCCAGAAGATTCCCTTAGAAAAGCTGATGAAATATGGACAGAATGAGCTGATAGTGACATGACTGAATACTGCTCGAATAGCCAAGCTCAGAGGGTATCAGTGATATGAAATCTAACTGGAAGCCAACAACTAGTGACATACTCCATGCATTGATAATGATCCAATACTTCTCAACATTTTCATCAATGATCTGGATGATGGGATGGAATGTACACTTATCAGTTTTGTTTATGATACAAATCAGGGAGAGCTGGTTGATACACTGGAAGGTCGTGCTTTCGTTCAGAGTGACCTCAATGGGCCAGAGAAATACTTTGAAAGAGACCTCTTAAAGTTCATCAAGGGAAAATACAAAGTATTGCATCTGGGAAAGAACAAAATCAGGCACCAATACATGCTGGGGGCTGCTGGCTGGAAAGCAGCTTCACAGAAAAGGACCTGGGCATCCAGTATTCCATCATCGAGCACCGGCACAGGTTGCCTAGAGAGGTTGTGGAGTCTCCCTCCTTTGAGATATTCAAAAGCCATTAGCATACAGTCTTGAGCAACCTGTTCTAGGTGACCCTACTTGAGCAGGGAGTTTGGGTCAGATGACCTCCAGATACCCTCTCCAACCTCAACTGTCCTCTCACTATGTGAAAACATTAAAGAAAGAGGTAAAAAGAGTTATCTCATTGGCATAAAAAGGAAAAAGAGCACACATTATAGGGGTTTGAAAAATATTTAGTATTCACCACTCCCAGCTGAAAGTAATAAATGATCACTGTCATCCACAAACGCAAATTATTTTCTAACAGGTATTCTAAAATAAGTGCAGGATTTCACATAATTTATTAATTTCTTAAAAGAAAGGGCTATCTTTAGCAGAAATAGACAGAAAATGCTGATGTGTATGAAAAAGCATATAGTAGTGCTTGATAGCAAAAGTGTGAATGTGAATGTTCTGGGTGTATTATGAAAACTTTTGGAACAGCATATAAGAGGGCTACCCTTCTTTACTGTTTTTCAAAACAATAAATGAAATGTGGTTATTAAGAGATCCTGTGGTAAATCTTGTGATAAATAAGAAAACAATCACTATCTGTGTTTATTGTGATAAAAACATCTATTATTTAATTATTCAGAAGAAACTACTGGGTTAAGGGATTACAAAACTATAAACATATGCTAACCTACACATAAGAATCTGTGGAATATGGCTAAATGTAGATTAAAATACTGATGTGAATTTAGGACTACCCATGTGTGCTGTGTCCAGATTGAACCTTGGCTTGAATATGGGCTTCTTTTCTGCTTGTGTACTAGGACAATATCCAAAGGGTAGGTGATATAGGTCAAAGAAAACTCCTTGGTCTGAGATGGATTAATTAAGGAAAAATATCTTTCTCTGACTGTTCTGCAGCAAACCAGCATGTGAGGCTGCTGGATTTCTTCAAGAGGGAGAACAGCTGCCATTGATAGCTACCGTAACTGAAAAGGGGTATACAAGAGGAGAACTAACGCTGACAGAGGAATGCTGGACGGTAGGGAAGGGATATGAATTCATACAACACAAACTTATGTCTACAGTTATATTTTAAATTATCCTCATTCAGCATAAACTACATGGATTTAATTTCTTTCTCTATTTCAAGTTTTGCAGCTCACACTGAAGTGATTAGTATGATGCTTTTATAAATGCCCTGGGATTGCAATCAAATATACTTCAGAGGGGTTTGTCATTAACAAATTTTCATTCCCCAAAAGTTCACATCACTAAACTACAGTCTCATGTAGTTCAACACAGCAGGTGAGAGAAGCCAAGGAAGAAGTAAAATTCCTTGCTTGAAAGTGAAGGGGGGCATGAGTGCGGTGGGAGCTCACACATTAATCATGAAGGACCCTGGATTTCTCAGAGGACATGGAAGCATATCCAGTGGGTGTTTAAGAGAAAGCAGCTGAAGTGGGGGAATTCTGACAGGTGTGTTATTATTTTTTCTAGATCTGCATATGTTTGTAATACACAGAATATAATTCTGTTTTGGGAACCCTGTAAATTCTTGTATCTGCTTACTTTCAATTATCATGGTGTGCTCAAGAATAAACCCAGAGTGGGAGTCTTGGATAAGGAAATGCAAAACACTTCATACCAAGAAAGCTTAAAAGCACACATGACTTATGTTGAACACTGATATGTTATCTAATTAGAGGAATAATTTCCAGTTTTGCAATTCTGTGTGAAGGCAGCGTTCCACACTGAGCTATGAAAATATGTTGATAGACTTGGATACTTGAGGACTCCCAAGTTATGTAGGCAGAAAGGTATAAATTCTGGCCTATGACATCAACACTGAGCCAATATCACTTATCCAGAATGGTAATCAGAGAAGAATACAAAGTAGAAAATATGTTGTGTAAGGTGATTGATGATGATGTAAAAATTTCAGAATCGGGCTTCTGCTTAGAGAATCTAGGGAAGAAAAAGGTTTTGTTTTCTTCCTCCCCCTAAGGGTACCTCTACGTAGATTTCACCATTACTTTTAGAGGCAGCAATCGCTATACTTTATAGAAAACGCTTTTCATTGCCTACTATAAAAATCACATTACATGAGAAGATAACTGTATCATGTTAACAATCAAAAGTCATTTGCTTCATGACCCTTCAGCACCACATTTAAATGTAACTGCATTACTGACTGCATGCTGATGATTAGTTATGTTTACTACCTTTGATGATTAATGGTTGGCAAAAAAAAATGAAAAGGGGAAAGAAAATTACTAAAATGTTCTTCAATGCTATACTTTTGGTATAACTAAGGGCTTACTCAGATCTGAGAGTGGGTTGTAAAAGAAGATTTAGGCCCTTAATCCTTACTCCAAACAATACATAAGATAAATCAAACAGGAGAGTGGAGATGCTGTAAACATTACACAGTGCTTGTATCTTGTATCCGAGACACTGGGATAAGAAGCATCACATCAGTCCCTGAAAATCCACACTCTCTCCAGAAGCACTAGTTAACTCTGAAAAGAAGATTTATCTAGATAAATCTGCTTTTTGGAAAGACATATTAGAAGATAAGGATACAGATGTGAGTAATAGAAATATAATTAACTGTACAGATATGATCTATACAGTACAATTTGACCTCAAGGCCCAAGAATGAGATGAAGAAAATGCAGCTTCAGATACCAGACTGAGAGATAGAGTATTAATCCTGAAATATAGGAAGTACTCCCTCCTGTATATATATAAAAAAAATATTTTTCAGCTTGAGAATTGTAACAATATTTGGACTCAGAGGCTTTGCCTTTGCAGAAGTACACCCATCACTGCACAGTTATTCATAAAAGCTGTTCTTTGTGGCTTACAGAACATTGCAGGTGTGTTTAAAATTCATTGTGTGTGATCTTTAAAGGTCATTGCACATATTTACAGTTTTGCTGCACAAAGATTTGCTGTTGAATGTAATTTTAGGTCATAGTACTTACACTCACTTCAGCTCAGGTCAGAAATGAGAAAGAATGAACGGAGACAAGCATTATAGTGAAAACAGGTTGTAAAGAAGACAAGCTTTATATTATTTATTTGAGGGAAAACACAGACATTGAGTCTGAAAATAGAATCTTTCAAAACATTATAATGCTTAGGAACAAGTTTAACATGGAAATCACTTGGGAAATTTAAGTATAGCTAAAGTAAAAGTGGCATTTTAAGGAATATTTATAGATTGAATATTCACTGTAAAATGTCTTTTTTCTTTGTAAGTCTTTTTCTGTGATAAAGTCAGTGGGGTTTTGGTTTATTCCATGTTGCATCACAGAGTGTTATTTGATACAGTGTTACAATGTCTATTTAGACATTGCATGCCAAACAAGGCACTTAAGGAAGCCATGTGATTGTAATAGTATCTTAACTGTAATTAGATAAGTATCTGTATTTCCCTTTATATCAGCTAAAGAATCTAAATGTCCTTCTGGAATATATTTATGGGAATTAATGCATAAGTTTATTGCCATGGTAACACTATCTAATATTCTCAACATCTACTTGGATTGTTCCTCATTGTGTTCCACATATGGATAAGGCAGTGCTGTATTTTTAATTTTTGGTGCCTGGGTTAAGGGTGACTGTATTCAATAAAATGGATGTACCTCATAGATGTAACATGAAAATTATGGGTGCACAATGCCTTTTATTACTGAAGAAGAAGAGTTCATTTTTAAACCATAGGCAAAACCAAAAATACCCAAAAGACAAAAAAGAGAAGGATAATCATTTGTTTAGGTACTAGCTAACCCACTACATTAAACTTCTCTCTCTCAGGAATATCTATATTGACCAGAACTCCCATTTGTTTCCATGTTAGAGCTGGGGGGGGGGTGGGGGGGTGGAGGGAAGAAATAAACACAAAGGAAATCAAAGCTAAAAATCAGTTCGAGTTATATAACAGAATAATGGGTTGTGTTCATATCAGAGGAAATATTTGCCATTAGTTTGTTGGTCAGACTCCTCGATAGTGTTATTCACACTGGTGTAAATTAGAATGGAATTATCTTTAGTGATTTTCAAAAACAGAATATCAAGTCCTGGTCACTCTTCAGGAATAGATCTGTTTAAAACCACATAATTTATCTAAGGATGGATAAAGCTATGTGGCTATCTCACTTCCAGGTCAGTGGTTTTTGCAGTAGCCCAGTACAGCAGGAAAAAGCAAATCCTTACCACAACAGCTTTTTGGTTATCTGGGCAAAATTAATTGGTGGTAGTCTCTGGTCTCAGTCTCTGGTAAAAAAAACCAGCCACATACACAAGTCTGGGCCTGACTCTGTCTTTGACATTGCAATGTGTACTGCATTAAAACCAGCACGGGTTACAGAAGCCTAAGGGTCAAGCCCTCTTTACGGACCTAGTCCCTGGTTGACTTCTCTAATTGTTTAAAAAGCTTCTGTTAAAGCAGAAACTTAAGATAAGACCTGAATCTGCACTCAAAGTTCACAATTTTGCTTTACCTTTTGAGCTCCGTGTTTCATAAAAAAATATGTATAATTCAATTTTTTAAAAAAAATTTAGTGGCTCAGTACTTTTTGCATGCAGTTCATGAGCATCCCTCTTTACCTTAATCCTAATTTCATGGCAAATTACCATTTCAGAGGGCATTAAAACAGGTAGTATTTTCTTTTCCCACCCTTTCAAGTTTTTCTGTGTTTATAGTGAAATATGTTCTAGCTGAGAGACAAGTTCTGCTGCTTAAATATGCTTAAATAAAGCATACTTTACTTCTTGGGCATTGTTACATCCTTTGTGCCTATACTGTGGTACCCCAGGGTACTCTCAGTGTCAAAACAGTCTGTGGTCTGGCAGGCTTCTGTTTGAAAAGGGATAGGTTACTTCAAGAAAGAAAAGGTTGGGAAAGAAAAGAATTTGACAAGAAAAAGCTTGTTTCATATAACTAAGTGCAAATTGCTAAAGCTTTGCATGCATCTTAAAATTATGTTTATGAAAATAATTTGTTCTTGATTAGAAACAATGAAATACCATGCACTATAGCTCAAGCAGCACCAGAGTGAGCAGTATATATAAAAGGTGGAGTAAATGTGTTTTAAGGAAAATGTTATGGAATAAGGTGGAGGATGAAAAACCAAAATGAATCATATTTATCTTTAATTGCAAGAGGAGTCTAAAGATGATAACCTTGATTCTGAAATGTATTCAAGCATTAAACTCAGTTATTGGCAATCATTGCTTCTGGGATTTAGTCAGCTAAATACAAGACTCTGATGCATATGTTTGTAACTATATCTATTTACCTCTGTTATATTAAATGTACATAGGACTGTGGTAGATCTACTCCTACCTGGAGCAGCAGCTGGTAGACAGTGCATCTCAAATAGCAATAGGTACCTCTGTTTAAGTGATGGAATCTCTTTTTACATAAAGGAAACTGTATTGAAATATTCTGATTAAGAAATTAAGTATGTAAAACAGTGTATTGATATGGTCTAGTTTTCTTTGGAAATAAAATGCAAGTGATATTGATCCAATTTGACAAGGTCTTAGATTTCAGCTGAATGGTTGATTCCATCAGCCTTTTGAGTGGCCTTTGAGTGCTACAAAAATTTCCCTGACCAGTTTTGTTTTTCAGGTTCTGGTCTCTTACAACTTCTCACATTACACATCTGTTGTCACTGACTCTAATATAAAGTTACAGTTGATATACTCCGGAGAGCACAGTCTAACCCAGAGTCCATAAACTACTCTGTATATTTGCTTTTAAACTACTCTGTATATCTGCTTTAAATCTTCATGGACATTCGTTACTATCTCTACAAATTCAAATGTTGAAACTGATTGACATAAGGATTTTAGTTATTTCTTGTATGCAGATTCTTCTATTGATATAATGATAAAATATTAAATGGCATAAAAAAAAATCAAGATGATTAAGAAGTATAATGAAAATTAGTTATGTTGTAGTATTTGAACATCTCAAAGTTACAGTGCTGTCAGTGTAACTTAAAAATTTGATACTTTGTTGTAAGTGATCATTATAAAGTAGACTAAAACTTATCCAGTTGTTACTACTGCTGTCCTGACCAGAAACAATAGAGTTATTCTCTGTAACTGGAATTTTCATGCTGGTAAAATAAGCTCAAGAAAGAGGCATATCTATAAGCAGGTCTGTGCTTTCAGTGGAAGCTGTGCTAGGACATGAAAAGAATGATGTGGACGGGGTGAGGGCTGAATGGGAAGGGTCAGCACCAGTCCCACACTGCAGACAAAACAGCATGGGCAGGGAGCAGAAGGAATGAGCAGAAGTGATGTGTGCAGATACAAAAGTAATGACAAGGCCTTAATACATTACCAGACCACAGAGCCCAGCATCTGGGAAGAAAACATGGAAATGGAAGAGCCTTAATGAGACCGTGATGACCGGTTGTTTACTCAACTACAGCACAAAACTCATTAGTATCAGCTGACTGCCCCTGTGGTGTGCTGTGATGGACCTCACCTAATTGCCTGAGTTCCTGGAGATAAAAGATCTCTTCTCTTGAATAAGCAATGATCTAATTAGTGCATTTCTGTGCAGCATTTCTGCTTCTATATCTTTCTCATATTTTGGTAACCATATTATGTGGTATCCAAAGGCAACAGCATTGAACTCTTTGGACACTTAATATATTGTGATAGTCTTTAAAAAAAAGTTTTTCAGAGCTGAACTGCCATGGGAAATTTTAATGAATCGAGGTACAGATTTTATATTCTTCCTAGCCACAAAGGTGTTCAGGAAGCTGCAAATGAAATAGATTTATAACGCAGAATTTCTTTGAAAACAGTCGGACTGGTAGACTACTCAGGGAGAATATCACACAGAATATGAAAGAACCAGAAAGCTACCTAAAAAGAGTTTTCCCAGTGCCTTCCTCACAACAGAAGAGTTGAAGAATTTATGAGATGCCCTCTGCAAGACTATCTACAATGAAATTCAGCTGTGAATACAACTGAGATTCCTCAGGTGCGAAATATTACATATTACAAAACTGGCAAATGACTGGATTGAACAATTAGTACAAAGTCCAGTATGAATGGCAACAATGAAAAGGGTAAAAGGAGAAACATTCTCTCGGGTGAAAGTAACTGGCAGAACATATGTTATATATACCTAGGAAGCTCTTTTTTTTTTTGTAACTCTCAGTTCCTTCAGGGAGGTTTTGTACTCCTAGATATACTGGTGAGTCATCAGGCCTTCATTGAGCTTCAGCTTCTTCATCTATCAAAGTAGAGAATAATATTTCTCTGGTTTACTGGAGTGTTACAACTAAGATGTCCTAAAACACTGTGAGTTCCAAGGTGGTAAAGTACATGGGAATGCAGAGGACGGTCATTACTTTGATTCTCTGTGCTGTGGGGATTTGCCTGGAGACATATCTACCACAGGTATTTCTTTGATAAGTTTGCTTGAAGTGGTATGCCAAAACACCTTCCAGTGTGCAAGAGACTGTTTGTATGTGCTTTGGAGCATGCCAGAACATATCTGAAAAGCAAAATGCATTTTCCAGGTCATTTCAGATCACATAGCATCCACACAGCACATAGCTGCAGTACATACACTACCTTTACACTGTCAGCCCAACAGAAACTTTTATTATCTTACAGGAGGGGAACACTGTCCAGTCCTGTCCAATCTCCATGGAGCAATAAACAGGGGCATTGGTTGGTGTGGTTCAATGGATAGAGTGTGAGGCTGACTACAGCTGCAGCCTCTCTACAGTCCCTATGAAGTTTGCCCATCAGTATGGTAACTGTCCATAGCTGGTGAGAGGGAAAGAGCCTGCAGGAGCTTGATACCCAAATAAAATTTTTATGTTTTCCCAAGGGGTCTGCTCCTGCCCATAGAATGTACACAGATGCAAACCATTACACCCCTCCCATGTGTGGATCAGAAAACCCCTTAGCTTACCTCTCTTCCATTTGGACTCTTCCTACCAAGCCCTGCTCATGCTGAATTCATCGCAGGAAGATCTTTGACAACCAGATCATCTCTAACAGACCTTCATGCCTAGATGAGACTGAAGAGATGTTCCCATGTCCTGATTCAACATTGGCCTTCCCATATGTTCAGGAACTTTCTCTTGCCCCTGATTTAGATGTGTAGGAGATGGCTTACACTTGTGAATGGAGTCCCTTCCAACCTTCAACATTCCTTGATTCTGTGATTCTGTGTGACTGCTGCCTCAGTTGCAGATTAAGAACTGTCTTCAAAAGAGAATAAGCAGAAACACAGTGACAGTCTTGTCAAACATGGTAAGTTTGAGCAGAAGAGCTTGGACAGCTTTTAGGCACAACTAAGTACACTTCATGTATTAACCCCAAGCTATTGGTTCAATGGCATATACATAAAACCCTTACAACCAGGAGGACTGAATCATTCTAATCTTGTCATTGCATGTGCTTCTTTCTGTTGAGACATAAACTGACAGTGGCTAATTAGTAGTGATTTGAGTTCATATCTCTCTTTATTATAGGTGTAACAATGAAGAAGGGCTCTCAAACACAGATTTTCTGTAGAGAGTAGGGAGAAAAAGAAGGCTGCTGTGTCTTTTTTGGCATCTTTGGCCAGTCACACCACACAGTTTTATCCCTCTGTCTAGAAATTGTAATATAAGACTTACGTGATAATGCTGTCAAATACCATTGTTTCTTTATCAGACAGATATTTGTAGAAAATTATTTGCAGTATGGTTTCTGAAGCTCAAGAAATATTTAGATCTCTTCAATTAGAAGTACCATTTCACCAGCGTTTTCCAGCTGCTTCCACGGGAAGGATTGAATCCAAGTGGATTACTCGTGCAGTACGCTCAAAGCATAAAGCTGTGCCAGGATGAATGGTGGCTAAAGAAGTACACTGAATTTTTCACAATGAATGGTGGATTTTGGTAAGCCACACAGGACTGAGCACAGCAACTTGAAAGCCCTGGCTGAATGATGAGAATTAAAGAACAAGCAGAAGTTCGGTCACTGTGGTATTTATTGCAGCAAACTACATCTTTAAAATTTCTGGTTATCTTGGAAACGGCTGTGGATTAGTCAGGCTGTAAAGCTGTCTTTTTTAAGGTAGGGACACTGAATTCATGCTTGTTTTCAGTGATGTGAGAAAAATAGAAGACTGTCATCAAAAGCATCTTCAAAAGCAAATGAGCTGGTTATTACATTGAAAATGGCCATTTTGTCTCTCTGAATTCTGGTCCAAGAAACAAGCTTTCATACTGATTTCAGGTTTGAAGGCACAGATGCTTTATGCCTGTCAAGATTTGCCTAATTACCTGATATGTTCATGTGTCTCAGTGAATAGACTGCCAGTTTACAGCAATTGGAAATTTGAACCTTTACAATAAAACTGAGGTAATGAAAAAACAAATATGACTTACAGGAGAAGAAATTGTTGCTCACTCCCAACTCCAAAATTTTTCCTTACTGAAAATTAATTGAAAAATATTCTGACACACCAATGACAGTGAAGAACAATTGCCTACATTTGGCTGGGAAGTTTAATGAATTTCCTTTTGACAATATAACTAATGGAATTTTGATTGTGTAGAATTTAGCACAGATGACATCCTCCAGGATGACTTTTCAGGAAAGAAAAAGGAAGAAGTGATTAAATTATGATGTGACCATCCACTCAGTGTCAGAATTTTCCCCAGAGTCTTTTGGCTGAGAAAAAGTAGAAAGTTGCTGAGCTTGATACTGGACTTCAATCATCATAATACCTTGCATATACTACAAAAATGTGGTGGTATTTCCTTTCTAATTTCGATGGCTACCTGTAATAATGGCCGACTTGAATTTTGGTGACAGCAGTTTTATCATTTTCCATAAAGCCTACCATCTCAGGTGCTTGCCTGGGAAGGATGAAATCTTACTCTGACTTCTAAACTGAAGAGTAGTTTGAACTCATACATCCCATATTTCAGGAGGATGTGAATGTGCACCTGGAGGCCAATGATCACAGAAACAAAAGAAGATGAGGCACAAAAAAATGCAATTATAACCTAGTGCTTGGAGCACTCCTGTGGGAGCAGAGCCCTTAACGCGTTTTTCCTTCTAGATCAGTCTTTAATCTGAAACTAGACTCTCTTCAGCTTGGTTAGGTGGCTCAGTAGCTGGAATGGATCTACCTTCCACTCATTCCAAAGTCAAAGTCTATTTCTGATGTGAGCCTTTTTCTGTGCTTACCTCTGGAGCCATTGATAGACACAGCAGGCTGCAAAGCTTTGTTTGTTTCTTTGGTTGTTTTTCTTATAATGCATCATCACCCAGTGTCACATCTGCCAAACTTCTGTGCCAAAGTCCATTCTCCATCTCTGGATTTTGTTTTGGTATTTTATTTGCCAACATGTGAAGGTTCCTTTGTCTCTACTAGAGAAAACCAATGTAGTGGTGAAGTGGTGAAGCAACTCAGCTTGAAGTCTGTTTGGATATCTGTGGTGGAGCTTGAAGCTGAAGTGAGTTTTCAATTGAGCATCAGCTATGATCTGTTCATGAGTAAAGAGGAAATAGCAAAGGAAAGGAGCTTCAGTTCTCTCACTTCATCACATAACTAGCTATTTAACTTAATTGAAGCAGAATGTTGCTGCTCTGCCACTGTTCAACTCTACAAGGGACAACAAATCATAGTGAGCTCATCCAGGTCAGAAATGCCACTTCTGACAAGTAATGCCCTCTGCTAGGCTTACCTCCCCAGGAGGCCAGAAATTCGGATCTGTTACACTCTCAGGACATGTTTCAAAGGCTGCTACTTTTAACAGACTTCAGACAGGCACAACAGCAATATAGTTTTGTGTTTCTGTGGTCTGTGCTTTTCTGTCTGATAAGAAAACACTATTTTGGTTTTCATAATATTTGGTCTTTATGTATACTCTTAAAAGCTGCCTATTTCAGTGCTTAAGCATTCTCAGTGCCTTACAAATGAAAACAGAATAAATTAAAGAACAAAAAATTAAAGAACAAAAAGCTTTCTCTTTAATAACTTGATGGTAAACAAAAAGAGTAAAACAGATGTCACTGTTTGAATGGGATCCAGGATTAACTGACCAGAGAGTCAGGGGATGTTTTGCTCATTTTATAATGTGAATATTCTCCCAACTTTCTACCTAAGTATTTACTAAAATAATTTTGAGGATATATATAAAAAAATAAAGTGTATATTTTTTACCAACCATAAGGAGTGTTAACTTCAGTATTTGCATGAATGACAGCATATTTCAGCTTGGACCCAATTATATACTTCAAAGACCCTTCAAAGATCCTGAAATCTGTGTTAAGACAAAATCCCTATTTGAAGTTGGTACCTATAGGGAATTGGAGGATATTTATATTCCAAAAAACATACTTAAATTTTAAAAGGAGTGGCCTATTTTATGCTTGAACACAGCTCATTAGAGAAATCTCTTAATGAATATTTTTCAATCATCTAACAGAGAAAATCAAAGCACATAGGGCATATTATAAGATCTGCATGGATTGCTAAATACTCCTGTGGACATGTGCACTGCAAATTATGTGCCATTAATAGTTTTGTGCTCATTCATCAGCATATGATTTAATAATAATTTCAGTAGTGAATTTCTGTAGTATTTACACTGTGAAAGAGAAAAAATACATGAAAGTAACCACCATCTCTGCTACTCTAAAACAGCACCTCTGACACAGCTACATAATTAATGGGACTATGATTTTTACATATATAAATAAATTTTTAACATCAAAATTCCTTAAATAATGTGGTTTGTTTCTCTGGTTTATTGAATTTTATTTATATGAAACAAACTGCTACAGAATCTGACTCCCCATCTTCTGTCATCCTGATATTTATAAGTTTTTTCTTCTTTAATACTCCAGCTTCAACTAAAAAAGATGAAAGGTGGTAACAGTCTGATGGCTCTTTTCTTGGGAGTTGGGCTCTGCAGGTTTGAATGTTCTCAAGGCAAGGGAAATATAAAACATCTATGGATGAGTGTCTGGCTAATGAGATATTCTATACAGGGCAACCCAAGGCATATTCAATGATACTAGTTATGCATTTGTTTGAATATTGTTTTTTGTGTGCTCATTGTGTGGAGGATCCTGAAGGTCACCTATATGAGAGGACATTTAGGCATTACATTCTGAAAGTAGAGAAAATAAAAACCAAGAACATTTTGAAAAGTACTTAGTAATTCAGGCTATGTCAATTTAAAGGACAACACAATTTTAGGGACAACTGCATGAATCCCAACTTTCAGAAAAAGCTGAGCTCCTGAAGGTTCTGTCTTGGACACTCTGAGTCATTGGAGAATCTAGGAACTGAGACGGAACACCTCTCTGCCATAGTACCTTATTATGTGTAGTAAGTTGGCATGTCCTCACAGGGAGTGAAACATGGCGTTTTGTTGTTTGTATTGACTATGACTTCCTATAAATACAGTAAAATTTCATGAAAATATGGCAAGAGAACCAAAATATGTGTCAGCATGTATACATATGTGTAGTATGAACCATTACCGTTTATCAGTTTCCCCTTACACAGCTCCTGAAAGAACAGTGGGGGGGGTTGAGTTTGATAAACTCAGACTTCTGTAGAAAACAAGAGCTAGATAACTGCTGAACAACTTTTTCTGCTCAATATGTACCATGGGATATATAGCTGTATTTGTAGGACTAGTACAATATGACAAAAGTATGGCTTCCCATTCACTTTGCTGCTACAGGGAAGAATTAACCTGTGTCCCGAGCAGCTGTTAGGCAGCAATTACAACACTAGTAACAACGTTACTTCAAATCTTCCCTTCAAATCTTCCCTTCAAACTGATTAACTCATGGCTTCTCCTTTGTGGTTGGGAGAGGAGGCTGATAGCTTGCTCCAGAAAGTTGAGAAGAGGCAATGAGGACACACATGCTCCTGCTGAAGTTCCTCATTGTATGCTTGGGAATGTGATCTGTGCCAGCAAAGATGGGAAGAGTGTGAAAGAACCCTGTTTCCCACTCTTTAGTACTCTCTTTCTCCAATGGGAATTACGGAAACAAACATGATTATACTACATATGTTGAACAAGACTATTTCTTCTTTCTCTATGAAATTATTGCTACAAACCTATTTAAATTACTTAACGTTCTACCTTTTAGGGAAAAATAATATACACAAAATTAATTTGACTTATTTTGTGCTGTTTGCTTTCCCAGCAAACGAACCTAGGGGGTGTCTCACGAATGATCTCTGGTAAAATGGAAAAGCTGTAGCAGCATCCCCATCGGGGGCAGATCTCCTCTCTCCCTCTCTGAAAGATCCAAATTCTACACTAACTTACTTGAGCCTTTCTTCTTACACTCAAATCTGTTCTGAATACTCAGCAGACTCCTTACTCTGTGCGCAAATCCTTTATCACTGCCTAATCTTCCACTGTCTGTTGTCACTTCTAAGTATCACATGATCTCCCAGTCTATCTCCCCACATTCTCCAGGGAGAGTAGAACTCCTGCCTAATGACCACCAACATGCGTTACCTCTTCCTCTTATATACAGTTTTATAAATGCCTACCAGGAGTAGCCTGTTGCAGGAGTTATGCTCACTACAGAGTTTTTAAATCATAAAATGACATCTAAACAATTCTGAGTTGGTTACACCATCTGCTTACTCAGTATTTTCAGTGTCTGAGCTGCTTTAGCAAATTAAGGACCTGCCTAGGGTAGGTCATTACTTAGGTACTGAGGCTGTCAGAGCAGGGAGATCATAGAGGATAAATCCACATCAGGCAGTGCAGCATATCCAAACTGTCTGCAAATGAACTGACTCAAACCCTGACAGAGTTATAGCCGTGTCAGGAAGACACATCATCTAAACTTGCCCCAGTGGAAAACTGTTAGCTTATGCTTCTAGGAACCAAGATAATATCTCTGCAAGACATGCACTGTATTATTTAAATATATTCATTTATCTAGCCCTAGCATGGAGCTGTCTACACAGCACTGCATAAATTGTAGTGTCCATTTCAGAACCAGTTTAGGAAAATAAAAGTTTTGTTTTTCAGAAGGTAGGAGGCCAGGGACAGGCCACCACTGCTGCTGGAATGAGAGATTTGAAAAAAGGTGTTGCACTGGAGTTGCTCCACATCGCAGCAACTATTGCTTCAACCACCTTGACCCCTTTCTCAGCAATAGTACCAGAAGCAGCAAACCTAGACTGACCTGCACACAGTAGAGAAAATCTTGGCCCTTTTGCAAGACTAGCAGTCTGCTGCTCTTGACAACTACTTGCAAAACACATGCCTCAAGGTGGGTATGGTTCTCTTTCAAAGGTCTGCTGTATCCTACATTTTTGCAGCATCTCTGGGAATGGTACTATGTCAAAGGAAAGAGCAAAGCTGGCTTAGCACACCAGATGTGCAAGCTTTATCTTCACAGACAGGAGAGTAGCAGCTGGTATGCTCCCATTCCGGGAAATGGTGCAGTTCTCTACTGCTCTATTCTCAAGCTGGTCTTAAATTGCACAGTATAAGCCATAGGTTGTAGACTCCATAGGATAGAGAATGTTTCTGTTTTTTTCTGTTTTGTACAGTGCCAAGAATACCAAAGATTTCCATAAATAAAAATTGTAAATAATAATCTCCCAGAGTTTCACTACAGCTGCCAGGTTCTGTGCCTGAATGTGATTTTACAGGATAATTAGTTGTGAGTGGTCTTATTTTCTCATGGAATGAAAGAGGTCTTGCAATAAAATAGAAGATAAAATATGCTTAATGCTACTTCCACTGTCTGCAAGAAGAAAATTGAATTTGCCATTAAAAGATCAGCTTGAAAGGAACCATCAAGATGTGCACTATTTAGAATAAGCATGAGACTGTCTTTACTAATTTCCTCTCCTCACACTATTTACTAATCTGATTTCTTGTGACATATATGAAAAACAGGTTGTAATAAGGTTGACAGAAATTTTTAATTCTTTTGTGTAGTCAGCAATATTTCCATCTCACAAAACTAAAATCACAGCATATTTAACAGTTAACACTTTTCTTTATTATATTCTTTATTATATTGCTCTTCTTGACTGTCTTAATTGTATGTAACGACAGAGATAGACAAGTCTGTCCAGCTTGTGTGGCCTACAATCAGGTAACCCGAAAACCATATCCTCTTTCCACAAATATGTCACATTTTCTATCGCTTTTTTCCCATGATTTCAAGCACAAGCTGAAACTCCTAAGTTTTGGGTTGTGATTAACTTCGAAATTTCACTTCATGTCAACCAGACTCTGGTTTTGTATTGGTTAAACAGGTGATCTTCCCCTCACACCCCCTATATATTGAAAAGTTTATTTTCAGGAAAAAAACCACGAGAATTCTGGAATTTAAGCTTTAATTTCGGACCATATTGTTTTAATTTTATGTTTATGCTATTCCTACATTAATTCACAACACAGTCGGGAATGCAAAATTGGGTGCAGATGAGATTGTGCATCCCACCATATAATTCCGTGGTAGCATTTTCAGTAATAACATTTCAATATTATGTATTTTGAAAGACATTAACGGCAGTTACCAATTATGGCAGATTAATGACAAAAAGTTGCAGTGTCTCCTGCTATTAAAGAGTTTAATGGTTTCAGCACTTCATTTTGTTTTCTGTTGAATGCATCATTTCATCAGAGCATAAATGGGGAAAGCTCATGTGGAAAATAATAAGAGCTCTGATTCAGAGTCTCTGATGGATTTAACTACAATGGCAAAAGAGGTTATTGCCTGCAGCTGTCCATCCTTTTCCTGCGGGAAAGATTAACAACCCACTGTAGAGTACGAACAGCACAGAGCGTGTCTGCTCGTCACAGAGCTGTACCTGTGTAAACTGCCATCAGCTGGGCTTGACCCTCATGTCTGAAGAGGTGCTGAATTTGAGAAGGATTGTGAACCAAGGCTCTCAGACAGTATTTTCAAATAGTACTAACTGGCAACTGACCTTAATGCCTAGTAATATTTTCTGGGCATCTGTATTAGACATTTAGAGTTTCATCTAGTTCAGCCTTTTGATTCACCTGAGACCATGAAAAGTGAGCTCATGTGAACCCCACGAGGTTTAACAAGGCTAAGTGCAAGGTCCTGCACCTGGGCTGGGGCAACCCAGGCAATATAGGCTGAGGGATGAAGGGATTGAGAGCAGTCCTGCTGAGAAGGATTTAAGAGTACTGGTGGATGAAAGGCTGGACATGAGACAGAAATGCGCACTTGCAGCCCAGAAAGCCAAACATATCCTGAGCTGCATCAAAAGAAATACTGAGGCAGGTGATTCTGCCCCTCTCCTCAGCTTTTGTGAAACCCCCAAATGGAGTACTGTGTCCAGCTCTGGGGTCCAGAGAATAAGAATGACATGGACCTGTGGAGCAAATCCAGAGGAGGCCATGAAGATGATCAGAGGGCACCCCTCCTATGAAGACAGACTGAGAGAACTGAGGTTGTTCAGCCTGGAGAAGAAAAGACTCTGGGAAGACTTTATCACAGTCTTCCAGTACTTAAAGCGAGCCTATAAAAAAGATGGGGACATCAGGGTGAATTTTGCAAATACCAAGGTGGCTCCTAGAGTGTCTTTTTTTTTTTGGGACAACGTTACTGTACTCTTTTACTCTTGCCAGCACCTGGATAATGGAGAACTGAGAAGCTGTAGTGAAGAATTTTTCTATGTAACAGAGCAAACAAACCAAAACATTTGACGTTTGTTTGCTTGTTCATTTTTCTTCCAAGTGAATAGGCTTCAGAGTAATAACATTAGCCCCAGCACAGGAAAGGCCTAGCTTTTTTGTGTCCAAAAAGCACAAATCCAAGGCAACACAGGGTCTGCCATGGTTTTCCCTTCTGTTCAACAAAAGGTCAGGCAGAGTACAAGCTTGTTACATAAAATGTGTGGTTGACAGACTGTTCTTTCTGTTAAACCCAAATGTCGACATTAACTGTCTTCACTTGAAGAATACTTAAATCTGTTAGACAGGGTGCAGTAACATTTGCATGCTGATGGTGATAGCAAATCTTTTCTCCTCTTCTGAGTAAATAGAAGAGGGCTGCCTCTATCTGCCAGAAAAAAATGCGTTGGGCTGATTTCAAAAGACATACATGTTAGCTGTTGCCCTGAATCTCTCCCAGCACTGTTCCAAACCGTTTCGGTTGCAGGGTTTTGCCAGTACTTAGTGTGTGTGGCAGAACTTCCCAAGGCATCAGCATGTTGGGAGACCTGAAATGCCCACTTGACCCTTCTGTTTTGGTTTCAGGAGCATTTGCTGGGGCATTTCAGTTATGCAGAAGCCACATCAAAAGGAAGGTGGCTGTGCACGGTGAGACACCTCTTAGACCACATGTCAATTTATACCATCCAAAGCCAGTCTACAAATACATCACATAAAGCTGCAGTCCTATGGCTTGTTTTGACTATTCCTAAGCCAAGCAAATAGATTGTCTCCCTTCCTTTTCACTCAGCTGGTATAGCTTCACATATAATCACTCCCTGACCCAGTTCAGTCAGAATGATCCAGGTTAGCTCACACACTTTAAATAGTAGGCTTTTTTCCTAACCTGTTTCATTTTGATTGAATTGGGTTAGGGAACAATTATG
Organism: Pipra filicauda; assembly: GCF_003945595.2. Taxonomy (NCBI): domain Eukaryota; kingdom Metazoa; phylum Chordata; class Aves; order Passeriformes; family Pipridae; genus Pipra; species Pipra filicauda. The sequence goes on from NW_024103585.1 coordinate 2,875,670, forward strand.
TACACGTATCAGAGGGGGAGCATGGGAAACGGGGGAGGATAACCTTCAGAGAAGACAACGAGAAGCATCTGGGATTAGGAACCTTTTTGATCCAGATCAGCTGAAGCCAGACATGCAACAGCAACCAAACACTGGCACAACAGGAAATTCCTATGGGATTGGGTCTTCATCTGATTCAAAACATCTTAGTTCCTTTGAAGTCGATAGTGATATGTTCATTTATAGTACTAGAGATACTGTCTCCCGTGTATTTCTGAATGGTTGCAAAGTGGTTTTCAACCATTCAGACTGTCTCTCAGTAGCGAATTACTTTAAGCTAAATATCTGCAAACAGAAAAGATTAATCTCAGAAAAGAATACCACTAGTGGGTCTCTGTGGGCTCACTTCTTTCAATCATCGACAAATTCTATTGACAAGGTTTCTCCATTGAAAGCAGAGATAAGCTCAGCTTTCCAGTCTGCACTATTCTTCATTAGCTAAAAAAGAAAAAGTCATACAATATAGGGAAAGAAAAAAAACTAAAGACTGCTTCTGAAGACTAGGGAATTCAATGCTTTAAGCTTGCTTCTTCCTTGTAATTTTTTTCCAAGAACTCCCCAGTATGAATTAATTAAAATGGGCTTGCTGATTGTTAAAGAGGTTGCCTGTATATTTGTGCACTGTTGTTCATGTGCTGTGCTGACCACAAATACAGAAAACCAGAAGAGATAGAACCTGAAATCTTATATTTTTATGTGAATAAGTAACCTGTCACATCTTGGTAATCCTTGCGTTTTTTGCCTATGGAAAAGAAATGTCTAAGCTCTGTATATTCATCCACTAAAGCAAGAAGATCCTTCCTTCACTCAGTTCACTGGATGCACTGAATTCTATCACCTTTGAATGGTAATTTAGAAGGAATAGAATTATAGAGAATGGTACAACTCTTATTTTTGTGGTCAGTCACTGCTAGAAAAATGAGTAGAGGTAAGGCAAACGCTCTGCTCTATAGCGTCAACAGTGCAACTTATATTGCTTGATAGATGTAAAAACCAAGGATCTAAATCATCAGGGAGTTGATCATATGTGGGTGGAAGAGGATGGGCTGAGGTTCAGGCAAAACAGAATAAAGTTTTTTTCAAAACCTCAAGCCTTCACCTCATTGCAGTCATTTGAGTTGCACAATTATGCTAATATCCTTGGTGTATTTAGCTTTTGGTTAGCAGCAAAAGAGTGCTGAGATGGAAGTTTTGCTGGAATGCAAAGGGTTTGGGTGGAACGAATGAGACGTAGAGGAGAAAGTAAGAATTTTTTTAGCTGTTCCGTAGAAGAGTGGGTGTAAAAAGGAGAGAGGGGCAATGTGAACTGCACGGATGCAACTGGACATAAAAGGCATAGAAGAAGTTCCAAAAATTTGTTAGTGAAGTTTGTAAGAGATGAGGTAGAACTGTGTTGCTCTGTGGAAGGACTGGGAAGAACATACAACTCCCACAAAATTTTGTGTGAGGAAGCTAATAGGGATAAGTGGTGACAAAGGTATTAAGAGAACGAGACAAATCCCCTCATCATGAGGAACAGTCAAAGCCACATTTCATGAAGTCATGAGAAAAGAGGTTTTTTCTGTGGGGCAGACTGAAAAAAGCTGAGGAAGAGTGAACTTCAAATAAAGACTGAATTTTGAGAGAGATTCCACATGATGAAAGTGACAGGATAAAAAGAGCAGGAATCAGAAAATGGAGTCTTACTGTCAAATCATGAGCACTAGAGATGACATCCACACCCACATTATGCTTTCAGGATAGGATATTGTCAGGTCTAGCCCAGCATGCTCCCCATCATTAACTGATCTGATGAATCCATACTGCAGAAGTTTTTATTTTGTCAACAAATCCCACTCACTCATAGGGCAAAGGTGCTCAGGGACCTCAGAATAACCCTTTGCATGTTCTTTATACTTCAAGGAGTGGTGGAAACATTGCTGAAAGGAGTAACAGAGGTGTTTGGATCAGGCATGCTGCACTAAGGGATAATATTACCTAGAAGTTTTTTCTCTGTTCTTTTCCAAAGGTCACCGCAACCTCATGTTTTAAATGCTGACAAAAGCATGCAGGCTTGCATGGCCTCAGGCTCCTTCTCTAAACATATTCTAGATATAATTAGGTGTGCCCAGCTTATAATTATGTCTCTGATACTGACTTTCTTTTATTGATTGCCTTTGGGTGAGACACTTAGCTTCCCTACCCTTTCTGTCTTTTAGTCTTTCATGTTTAGAAACAGATATAGTAATATTTACCTTCTTGGCTTTGAGGCATCTTTTAGAGATGAATGTGTGGTTGCTCATGAAACTCTTTGAGGATGAAAATATTATGCACATGCTAAATAATAATTCCCTCGGTGTGATGTAACAGCTCAGTCTCACTGCTGACTATTCATATTCATTTGCAAAGTATTACAATTTGGACTACTCACACACTTTAGAAAAGGTTCTATATAAAATGAATGTTATAGTTTTAGTTGTTAATGTTCATATAACTGTACACTGCTTAACTGTTTCACACTGTAAATGCATAAATGAGCTTCTGTGACAAAAGCAAAAGGAATACATGAAACTTTCTAGAGGAAAATATGACCTGTAGCCATATATTATAAAGTCAGAGATGAGGAACACTTCCTTAGTAAGTTTTTCAAAATAAAAATTTGTTTAACTGACATTTTTATGTAAATAACCTTACTTCAAATGTTTCTTAGAGATACCCAGATTTTTTTTAATCTTCTGTCTAATTATGAGGCAGAAATATTTTTTTTTCTTTAAGATCTTGATTGAGTAAGAAAAGCCCAATTACTTGGTCTCAGCTAGTATCCTGTGTCCAGTGGGACCAAGCATTTGCAGTACCTTTCTCCCAGCCCCCTTAGCCTCTGACCATTTTCAGTTCAGGAGGCTTCCTGAGTAGATTCTGTAGTCTGTAACAGACCTCTCCTCAGGTGCTTGTCTCTTCCCTAGAGCCCAAGCAAACTTTTTGCATCTGTAAAGAACATCTTTCCTTTTCACTGAATTAACATTGTCCCAGTGGCAATTCAGCCACACCTGCACCAGTTTTCCCCATTAGCCTTGCATAAGCAAAGAGCAGTAAAAAGAGGAGGCTCAGAGGTGACCTCATCACCGTCTATAACTACCTGAAGGGAAGTTCTAGCCAGGTGGGGGTTGGTCTCTTCTCTCAGGCACTCAGCAATAGGACAAGGGGGCACGGGCTTAAGCTCCGCCAGGGGAAATTTAAGTTGGATTTCAGGAGAAAATTCTTTACAGAGAGAGTAATCAGGCATTGGAATGGGCTGCCCAGAGAGGTGGTGGATTCACCGTCCCTGGAGATTTTTAAACGCAGATTGGACGTGGCACTGAGTGCCATGATCTAGTAAATGGACTGGATTTGGACCAAGGGTTGGACTCGATGATCTCGGAGGTCTTTTCCAACCCAATCGATTCTATGATTCTATGATTCTAAGAAAAACTCATGAGAAGGATGCACCAGTAAGTTAGTTCTCTGTGCATTTTTCCATAATTTTTTTGTTAAAGGGACCATTTAGAGTGAGAGCATGCAACAATTAGCCCTGTCACTGTTTGAAAAATCCTTCTTTCCTTTATTTCCTGCTACCTACCTTTTAAGAGAAATATATATTGTAGGAAATTGTTTTACTTGTCATGAGAATCATCAGTAATTGTTCATTTTGTGGAATTCTAGCTTCAATATAAAAATGGAACTCAGCAAATAACATAATAATCAGGTTCCATTTTGTTCACTGATCCTACACTGAGTGAATGGAAGATGCATAGGTTTGCAGAATAAAACAATATATTAATATACTTTCATAATCGGTTAGAAAAAAAAGTCTGAATTTATGAGTTATTTTTTGCTTTACTCTTGCACATCAGCTTCAGTGACTGAGGCATCAGCTCTTGTGTTCTGTCACCCCAGAGTGAAAACATACAAGTACCCCAAAAATAGCTTCCATCCTGTTTCCAATATGTTTTTCTTTCTGATAAGGCTCTGAGTTATTAGTGCTGTACTAACGAATTCCAGCTATAGCCCATGTTGTGCAAACAGTTGCCTGAGCTTCTCACATTCTATTCAGCTACATATCTATAAAACTAGTGGCATATTAATCAGAGTAATACCCACCGTTTTCATGGTAAACAGCAGAGAACTTCTAGATTGCAACTAGCCACAGAGTTAAGCCAAACCACAACAGTTATGTTGTTTTCTTTTTCTCTGTCTTAATGGAAAGGAAAGCAAGAAGATGTAGAAAATGAAGATAAAAGGATGTTCAAAGAACAACAGGTATCCAAAAAGGATTCTTCACTGTGTCTTTTTTGGGGGCACTTTTCCTCCTGTCAACAGAAGAATTTTAAACTTGATCACTTGGTGGTTGCTGTGGCCAAGATGACCACCAATCTCCACTTAGCTCACAAGATCTGCTTTGTTGACAAGCAGCAGATCAAGGAGGGCATCTTTCTGAGTCAGCTCTCTTAGGACCTGTTTCATTAAGTTGTCATCCAGGTATTTTAGGAATCTTCTGGAACAGCTTGTACCAGTTGTGTGATGCTCCCTGTTAATTTCTGGCAAGTTGAAGTCCCCTATAAGGATAAGGACAGTTGACTTGAAAGTGTCCCTTAGCTCCTCAAAGAACAATTTATCAGTGTCATCATCCTGGCTGGGAGGTCTATAGCAGACTCCCACCATGACATCCACATTATTTGTTTGCTCCTTGATTCTTACCCAGAGGCTCTCAACTGTGCCATTGCCAACTGTGAGCTCCACGTATTCTAACCATTCCATTACATACAGTGCCACCCCTCTGCCTCTTCAGCCCATAAGTGCTCCTTTTCTCAAGTTTTTGCACATCATCCCATTGCTCATCACTGGTGAGCCTGGTTTTGTCCCTTTCACCCTTCCAAGCCAGTTTAAAGCTCTGTCAATGAGCCCTGCTAGCTCCTGTGCTAGAACTCTTTTTCCTCTCAGATAAAGGTGCATCCTGTCAGGTGTCAGTAGACCAAGTGTTGAGTAGATGAGCCCATGGTTAACAAGCCCAGAATTTTTCCAAATACATCAACCTCAGAGCCATTCATTGACCTGATGGATCTGCCTATTCCTATCAATATTATTCCTTGTTACCAGAAGGATCAAGGAAATTACTACCTGTGCTCCTGATCCATCTACCAATCCTCCCCAGGCCCTGAAGTCTCTTTTGATTGCCCTTGGGCTTCTCTTTGTTATTTCATTGCTGTCAGTTTGAACAACCAATAGTGAATAGTAATCAGAGGGACTGACTAGACTGGAGAGTTTTCTAGTAATGTCCCTTACCTGAGCCCCTGGGAGACAGAAGACTTCCCTGTGAGTTGCTTCTGGTCTGCATATCAGGTCCTCTGTTGCCCTTAGATGGGAGTCTCCTACTACAAATACCCTTCTTTTCCTGTTAACAGAGGAGGTCTTGATGTGGGGTACAGACAGAAAGTAGCTGGATTTTTTCAGGCTGAACCCTTTTCTCTCAGGAGTTTTGTTAGATTCTCTACACATACTGGCAATAGAACCAGTTTGTCATAGTGTCATTCCAAACTGCATGAATTTTTATAATAGAAAACCAGAACATTTTGATGCATTTTCCACTTTGTCATACTTCAGTGTATTGGTTTTCAAAAAGTGTCCCTAAAGGAAGTCATGCAACTGCTGAAAGTATTAATAATCCATAAGAGATAGAATTAAAACAGTATCATAAAGAAGGACTATAGAATTGATTGATGTCAGATAGATTTTCTTGTAAAAGTCTATAGCCTTCCTATCAAATCAGATATTCATGAAGATTCATCAAAAATATTTTAATGGATTGCTATTACAGATCGCTCTAAAGCAATTAGAAATCCATTGCAAATTACAAAGCAGATACTGCAGGAATACCATACAGCAGATAATCATGGGAAAAATATTTTAAAAGCTGGAGATTAAAGAAAATTGCTGTTTTACATTTGGCAGAGACAACCAACCAAAACAATAGAGTTAGCAGAGAACTGAGGTACCTGTAACGAGAAAAAAATCAAAACTGCCAAGGATTCAAAGAAGGATTGGAGAGCTTCAGTCTATTTAACTAAGAATAGGTATATATCAGCTCCTGCCAATTTAGTCAAATGTCTTTCAAACACTGGTGCACACAAAAGGTCCTGTTGCTTTCAACATGACTAATCAAACTATGCAAAGTACAGCACGTTGAAAATATCTGAGGAAACGGGGCCTTTTAAGAGTTGTCTTTTTGACTAATAGACAGTATTCAAGTGTTCAGTATTGATTTCCTTATATCCTATTCTGTCTTCACATATGCACTAAGTATATGATTTATTTCAAAAGTAGTCCTTTTAATGCAAAGTTTAACTTAATCGCTGGGTACTGTCAAACTAACATTAGAAATCATGAACTAAGTCCACTTCTAGGCATGAAACTAAAGGTCTCCAAGGTAATAAATTGAGCACTGACTTAAAAATATATTTTAATTCTGTAATCTCTTGTCAGAGTATTAAGGCTTAGGCTTGCAAGATCTTCCATAGCAGTAGAGCTTATCCTTTCAAGTTTTTCTTTTTCTTTTTTTAATAAACATAGAGCTTTTTCTTCATCTTGTGAATGTAAGACTTTCCAAGTTCAGCTAATTTCTGTAGATACCGCAAAACACATGTGGAGAAACTTAGAGGATGACTGCCTTGACTACCTGATATTTGTATTTTACTTATACGGATAATGCAATGTTATGTGTAGAAAAGCCTGGGTGTGGGCATCTAGAAGACTATGTCAGAGCAAAAAAGAAGAATCCGGAAGAAAAAATGTCCTACTTCTAATGAATTGGACATGTTTTCCTTTTCCAAACAAATGAAAGTCTTTAAATTGCTTGTGAAGACTTTGTTCTGGATATTTTTTTCCATAAAAACAGAAGTAATGATATACTAAAAATTTCAGGCAAGTTTACAAGTCTTTGTCTTACATTTATAAATGCTTTTAGTACAAATATTAATGGTATCTTTATTAACAGTACTCTTCTGAAGCATCTGCTTTCTCTTAGTTTCTCTATAAAAAACTTAGACCAGTTCTGATGAGTTCTAATTCTCCTGTAACAATCATAGCCATGTTTTAGTGTTAGGCACAGGACCAGGGCTATGCTCACTGACAAAAGTTTCTCATTTTTATTGGCTTCTCTGCTCCTGAAGGCATCTGTTAAGGTGAGATTGGCAAACAGATACACGAGGCTGATTTTACCAATTATTCTGTAAGCTGACTTTTGGCTGACAAAAAATGAGACCAGGTAACAATTTAGCAATGACTGAAATTAAAACCATACCTGAAGAATATCTTGAGTGTGCATTTCCATTACCTTTGTATCTTCTGTTACCTTTGTCACAAAAATTTCAACACCCTTGATAGCTTTGGTCACTTTCTGTGCATGCAATGCTTGAAGGCCAGCTACTGTGAAATCAATGATTTTCAACATCTTCGCTAAATTTGATCAAACAGGTTCAAGCATTCTTGCCTTGATTTTTTTTTCAGAAACACTATTCAGTAGAAGTTCAATATATTGTAGCTGAATCTGTAACACTAAAAAACCTCTGTTACAGAAAAGAAGCTGTACCCTTGGTCTGTTTGTGTGGTTTGAAGAAAAACTAACTGCCTTTTCCTGAAAGGACTGGCCCTCTTCATGTGAAATATTTAACTATTATAGAATTCTTAGCAGAAGTGTCTATCATCCCTAATAGTGTTCAGCCTAATTTTTTTTTTAGGTTTTTCTATGTTTGTGTGAAATCTCTTTCAGAAGCCCTCGCAGGCAGTTGAAGGTAATTCTCAGAAGGTAAAGCCAATGTACCTGCAGAGTTTCCATCTTCTTGGAGAGAATCATGGATGATTTCCAGAGAAGATATGACTTTATTTTTCATAGGGTAGAGTTTCTGATTTTTGTGTTTTATTGTACTTCTATGTCTTCTTGATTTGCAGTCTTGTTGCTATACCTGGTGAGATACCTGTATACAGCATTTTCAGGATTCACCTGGGCAGCGTGTTGGGTCATATTATCTAGACCATGTTTTCGCCAAGAAGAGTTGGACCACATGATCCTTGAGGTCCCTTCCAACCTGGTATTCTATAGTTAAAATGCTATTATAACATTGTCCACCACTTTACAATCCTGTTAGTTCACCGCCAGTGATAGTTTGCTTCAGTGGTTCAGAATTTATATTTTTAACTTTATAACCTGAAAAATTTACGGAGAGTTTAAATGAGTGAGCTTTTGACTTCCCTGGCTTGAAATTTCCTTTCTTTCCTTCCTTCAAAGAAGACCAAAGGGATTTTCAAATACAAAAGCCAGTGTTTATCATACAAGTAAATCTAACTTACTACGCAGAGAAAATACAAAATGAATAGGTGAAGAAGAATAGAAGAAAAAGTGGAATTTACATCTAATTTTCCTCCTCTCCATGGTGTCCCTGCAGGTAAGTCCTTGCTCCCAGATTTAGTTTTATCATAGACTTTCTGAGCTGGAACAATTTTTCCCAAGAAGCCCTTCCCATGCCTTCTGAGACTGGCTGGCTGCTCCCAGCTCTTGAATCACCCTCTCTACACAAGCTTCACGCTGTTTCTCTTCTTTCAATACTGCTTTCTGGAGCCTTCAGTGTTCATACATGTAAAAATAGAGCAACAGTGTTTACTGGAAAAAAAAATTGGTAAATATGATATTGAAGGAGGGTGTTGTGTTTCCCCAGTGTTCTTTATTCTTTTTTGTTCAGCTTGCTTCTTTTAGTTTCTATTCAGAGGAATGATATGAGGGAAAGGCAATAAACTCTGAGAAGGAAAGGCCCAGATGGCAGTAGAGAATGAATTTTTCCCCTTTTCCCACAGTAGGAAGATGTTCACAGAAATCTCACCTAAGCAGGAAGATGTATGAACACTTGTTTTCATCAGAAGTGAAATATTCAAATCAAAGTTATTGTCCACATGTTTTATGGAAGAGTAGGTAGGGAAATCAGATCAAATCAGAAGAACAATGAATTGAGGTTAAACTAATGAATTTCAGGGGAATTAGACTTCTCATTCTTGCTTAGTTCTGGTTATCCACTTATTTTGTTGCAGAGTCTTATAGTCAGAAATAGTTTTCATTCTTGAAAAGTAGTTTTCTTCATCACACATATTTGAACTTATGTCATTTTAGTCCTTTAAATTGGAGAGGACTTTACCTCAACTTTCTTACTGCCCTGTTCATCAGAGTTCACTCCACTACCGGGGAGCATGGTCCCAATGGGAGCTAAGCCTTCAGGGCTGCTCCCATCACAGGCTGAGTCCAGAAGCACTTTATGTCAGTCTCTAACCTGTGGACAAAGAACATGAATTAATTATAGAAAATGTTCCAGATGCATTCAGAGAAGAGCCTAAAGATCAAGAGAACTAGTGTTCTCTTTCCTGAGAGGGCTTTCCAGGACTAAAAAGTGGAACCAATGGCCTCTTCTGTTCTAAAACTGAAAGATTTTTGCTTGTTGCATTTACTAATAACATGATAATCATAAAAACATATTCTAGTACACAAAGAAATTTCCATTCAGTGAAGTTCCACTTGAAGATACTGAATGCTAGTGTGGCTGTAGAGGTCTATCTGTACCTCTCTGTTTAGAGTACAACTAAAACTATTGAGTTTGTAGCTAAAGCTAAAATATCTTGGGTATCTGAAAGATTTGAAGGCGTAAAGGAGCATTATTGTCTAAATAACATTCTAGTTTAGTGCCCATCAGCAATCCATGGTAGTTTTTCTTCTTGTTGCCTTTTTTAGCTCTCTGGCTCTAGTTCCTTTAACACTTTTAATTCTCAAAAGTAAGTATTTTTGCTGTAAAGAAAGAAGCTTTCCACTCCTAGTGTCTTTGAGTAATACCTACAGCTTGCACTGCCCTTCTCCCTGGTGCTTGTTGATGTATTTGTAAGTGGCTTCCTGCTGTATGTTAAGTGAGTTTAGGGTTGGGATTCAGCTTGAGAGTAACACAGGAACACTTTCTAAAAGTCTACATTCATATTCAGTTGGCTAATCATAAACATCTAGTGTCATGCATGTCCCTACACTAACTCACCTGCCTTCCAGCTACCAGCCTGGAAGGGCATAGATCTCCCTTAGGTCTTGCAACGGACATGCCAGCTCCATGGAAGTACCTTAGGTATCCTAGGGCATCTGCAACATCAGCTGACACCCACTGAATTCTTGCCAAGGTCTCTCTTGACTGCTCAGGATGGTCAGAAGCCCTCTAAGGAGCACACTTTTAAATTCGTACACTGGAGACAAGTGCATTTAGGAGCCTGAATTAAAACCTGGCCTGTGTTGCTATGTGGTCAGGGGACTGACCTGGATTAAACCTAACCAGGATTTTGTATAGACTGTTTACTTGGGCTGTGGTGGTGCTGGTGGTATGTGTGGGTGGGTGGGTGGGTGGGTGTGGCGTGTGAGTGGAACACATGACATAGAAAGATGGGGTATTGTTCGGATTGTTTGTTTCTGCTTTGGAGGTGAATTCCCTCATCCTGTGAACTCACTCCACAGCTACACAAGGAGAGGGGTGCTTTAAGACAGGTGGTTATATTTTGTATCATGGCTGACTGTCCTGTGCTGAAGGACTCTTGGCACATGAACTTAACCGAAAAATTTCATAACTATTTTGGATCCAAAGCCCTCATATCTGAGAAGGGGGTGATTATTTTTCCTAGCTTTGCTGTGTTGTCTAGCACCAGAAAAAAATTACAGAACTGTAAATTCATTCACACGTTTCTATTGTATTAAAAAAATAGCAAAAGAGAGTTGAACCACATTCCCTTCAGTGCTTGCTAAAACTTGATCCTGTTTGCAACATGATATGTAAGACTAGATTGAAACAAAATGGTAACCTGAAGGTCTATCATCACAACAGATGAATAAAATGCAAAAAACTTTTCAGGAGCAAGAGTGCAATACTGAGGTTTTTTTCAGACTGATTAACTTTTAATAAGACAACATTATTCATAATACTGTAAAGGTTATGCATTAAAGCTAATCTTGCATTGAACATTCCTAAAACATACCCTTTGAGAGTATGACACAAAATAAAAAGATCAAGCTTGTTTCTTTCTTTCAACACCTCCATGTTTTTAATTAAACAATAATTGAAATAAGCCATTAGTAGCTGACAACTAATCAATTTGAAAAGACCTCACTCTGTGCGTTGTCTAATGTACTAATTGTTCCAGTTTCAAAGTTATAGGCCTGCTTCAAGGAAGGATTCTGATTTTTGCCATGCTAACACTTAGGTATCTAGTTCTTTGGGCAGTGTTTAGCAGTCCTGATTGAATTTTATATGCAATGAATGGAGGATAGAATAGTGGCACAGAAATCAAGATTTAGCTGTTGTGTGTATGGCCAGTCTTCGCGAACGAAGATTTGGGAAAGGTCTTTTACCCTTCGAGCCTGCGCAGTGGGTTTTTTAGGTGAGACACAGTGTGCGCTGAACTGAACCCACCCTTTAATCCTGAGGTTCATCTGCCGGGGCCGAGCAAGCTTGGACAGTGGTAGTGAGGTACTCAGGACGTAGGTTTGTTTAGAGTGACCTTCTCTTAGATGGATGGCCTTACAGGGCTGACGAGCTCCATCTGCCCGGGGGAGTTTCCCTTGACCGGGAATCGAACCCCGGGCCACGGTGGTGAGAGCGCTGCATCCTAACCACTAGACCACTGGGGTCCCCCTGTTGTAAAGTAGGTGGATAACATATGAAAACCTAAAGGGAAATTTACTTTTAAGTTCTACCTCTCTTTTATATATATTAGAGACTGCAGTTGTAGGAGCTCTCTGTCATCCCTTTCAGCACAGTTCAGTGCCTCCTTCACACCTGCTGTAACATGCCTGCTGTAACAGTACTTATATGCAAATAAATACTCTAGTGGTCACAGCACTCTGGCAAGCATGGCAAGAAACTTGTCTTTCAGGCCTGGCACAGGCTCAGACCCACATCTGGTCTGAGCCTGGACAAATATCCTGGACAAGTTTGCTAGCCACTGTGTTGTGGGCAAGGCTGGTGTCTCCTATGCTGAGCATGTGATATGGCAAAAGGGAACATAAGCTCAGTGAATGTAACTGAATTTTCTGGGCAGGGATTTGGTGACTGGGGCACTCCTGTACCTTATCACTGGGCATGCATGGTAGCAAAATCTTATGTTGAAACAGGAAAATTCAAAGCACTAAACCATGTTATAGTATGTAATTTGAGCAGTATTTCCACCTTACAGGCTTTAGTTCTGGACTTCTTCTTCCTTTATAAATTAAGCATATAACCTTAAGCATAGAAGTATTCTTTTGCCAGACAGAAGTTGTAGAGAAACAGTAAAGGTACCTTGATTTTTTTTTTCCATGTAAACAAGCTATAAATGAGTCAAGTGCAGTCTCTTGACTGATGTAAGCTGACTAGTTCCATATATTGTTATTACTGTTCTTACTTCAGAGCCAATTGACTAATGAAAGACAAATAATCAAGTCTGAATGCTAAGTACCTGTATCACTGAGTTCTTAAGGCAAATATTTTTAACCACATATTGTAGCTTTTATGTAGCATCCAAAAGTGTGATAGGTGGCGTACTGATAAAAGAGTTCCTACTCCAAAGTATTTATATGATCTGATTATTCATGACATATCAAGCCAAAAATCAAAAGAATGGGAAGAACAAGGGGAAGCAAGACCAAAATATAATGTGTCAACATGTTTCTTTCTCTTTTGCTTTAGGAGTCTTACTAGTTTGGGCATTCTGCATAACCAAGTGTGTTTCGTTTAGAAAAAAAAAGGGATAAAAATGGAAAAAAACCCCAAAGTTAGGGTGGGAGGGCATGTGTCTACACAGAGTACAGTAGGGTAGGGAAAAGGAATGACAAAGCTAAACAATAATAAAGAGAGAGCAATGAAGAAAACAAGGAAAAGTTAGGGAACTGATGCCAGGCTATAAGTCTGATTGAAAAAAAGATGTGGCTGTGGACTGCAAAAAAGAAGGGGGATAACGGGAAAAGGTCAGTTCCAAGACAGTCTCTTATGAAAGTACTTACAATACCAGAGACCAAAGAGATTCCAGAGATGATTGTTAGTGGCTAAACTCCAAATAATCTGTACTCTGACAATGCCACCAAAATAGCATAAGTGGAAGGTCAAAGTTAAATCACAGAAAAGGATGTACAGTTATATCTTGTAATGGACCAAGTTACATGATCACAGAATCAAGTAGGTTGGAAAAGACATCTCAGATCATTAAGTCCAACCTATAACCCAACACCACCTTCTCAACTAAATCACAGCAGCAAGTGCCACATCCAGTCTTTACTTAAACACTACAGGGATGGTGTTTCCACCACCTCCCTGGGCAGTCCAATACAATGTTTAATCACCATTTCTGTGAAGAAATTCCTCCTACTCTCCAACCTAAACCTGCCTTGACACAGCTTGAAACTATGTCCTCTTGCTAGTTGCCTGGGAGAAGAGGCTGACCCCCACCTGGCTACAGCCTCCTTTCAGGTAGTTGTAGAGAGTGATGAGGTAACCCCCAGGTCTCCTTTTCTCCAGACTAAACAACCCCAGCTCCCCCGGGCACAGCTGTGAAATCTTTTCTCTTGCTGAGGTGTTTTGCATCCAAATTAGTGAATGAAACAGAAGTTGAGAGTTTGTGTTGCAAGGCTGAATGGAAGCTTTAGGGTATGGAATTTCTTTTTGGCACTGTCTAATCAGAGCAGAATAGGGCCAGACTGATATTTTAGAACGTTATCTTAACACTGTTATTCCCATAAGAAATTGGAGGCAACAGGTGCTGGTGCTGAGGCATGGCTTCTCAATGATGGAACTTGCATTTCCACTTAGTGCCATTGCTTTGATGGTTTGGTGCACATTATCCAAGATTTCATCATAACACAGAAGAATTTACATTTTCCAGCAGTTACTTCTAAATTACTGATGTCAGCTTATTTCAGCTAAATATTTATTACTTGGCATACCATTTCTAACATCACTCCTTTGGGGGCAATCATTCAGCATATTCTAGGTGTTAGAAATATGCTCTTTGTCTCACCACACTAATTATTACATCTTTTTATTAAATATTGAGCACAGCCTCCACATACTTCTTTTGGTGATAGACTCCCCATGTGCACATAATATGGCTATCTCTTCCTTTTGATGCCACACTATTCTTACAGAAACAGCTTTTGCAACAGAGTCAGACAGTTAGCATGAAAATACCTATCCTGTCAGAACAGTTCAGCCACAAAGTTCAAATAACCAATTAATCACCAAATCTGCTTCAAACTCCCCTTAGAGGCTTGCGTTGTCTGAGCCACTTGCCCTTTAAGAGTTTCTCTTTATCCCTAGGCACTTACGACTTCATTTGATCTGAATCTAATTAGGTGCAGAAGAATATGAGAAGCAAGTCATTAAGACAATGGAACACAATCCTCAACACTGAATTTTACAGCAGCGCCTATAGCAGAATTATCCTAGGAATTTCAGAGAGCAGGTAAAACCCCACATGACAGTATTTTCAAATACTGCTCTAGTGACTAAGTGTCACTCTCCAATCTCTTACTGCCAGCTTGTAGAAAGTTGTTTCAAATCTGAAATGCTGAAAAAAATGGACTTCAGGTTGCAGACTGAAACAAAAAGGAATAAGTATATATTGTGGTTTTGGGACAACTGTTCCTATTCCTGCCTAGTATTTCAAGGAAAGAAAAAAGGGACATATAAGACACACCTTGGTGTTTGCCAGAGGCTGTCCTAGCAGCAAAGATGTTCCATCTTTAATTCTGCCCCTGGAAACAGAGACTGCTTACTCAGAAGACAGTGTAGTGTGCCTGACTGCCATGGATGCCTCTGGGTTTCCCTTTCCCCATCCACGACGTGGGGGAGCCCAGCTCTAGTTCCTTCTCCGTCTGAAGAACCATTTCCGACGTCTTGGTGGACGGGGAAGGGGGACTCCAGACACAGGGTTTTTCAGGCCCCGAGCCTGGAGGGGAGAGGTGCCCTCCCCTCCCCCCAGCACCCACGTGGCTCCATGGCAGGCACAGAGACAGCACACCGGGCGTGGAGAGGAGGCAAGAGAGAGTTTATTGTTGGGAAGGGGTTTATAAGGCTTTTAGGAAGGTCAAAGGGGACCAATCACGAGTTCAGGGTCACACAGAAAAAACCATCAGGTAAGGGGTCAACAGCCAATAGGAAAGGGTTAAACAAAGGACCAATGGGACGCCTCAGGACACCTTTCCCAGGACACTCCTGCATGGGAGATAACAGTTGCTGTGGGGGGGTGTTGGGAAGAAGAAACACGTGTTTGCAAAGGGACTACAAAGAGCCATTTTAAGACATGTTTAAACAAGTTTCTCATCAGGTATAGTGCTACAGATGCCAACATTTCTTCTTTCTTCTGCTTGTCTCTTTTTTTTTTAAAATAATTATATGAATACCAAGACAGGGTTTACGTAATTCCATATGCTCCCCTTACACCAGAAGCAAGCAGTACATACGCTTAAATGGGTAGATACCTTGACTAGAATCACTTCTACCTGCAAGTGTGCTGGAATAATGCTGCCAAGTGAAAAATATTTCTCTGTAAGTACCACTTCACAGTTTCAGACTGACTACCAAGTTTTTAATCCATTATAGGTTTTCCAAAAGACCTTTATGCGCTACCTTTTCAACCTCATATGTGGTCTTTTAATTCCAATGAACTCTTTTCCTCCTATCAGTCACTGAGAAGGGAGAGGTAAGGTGTCTCATTTGATAGGACTTTAGCAGAACTGATGCAACAAAAATCTTACGCAACCTTTAAAAATGTCACAGACTCAAGAATGACTAAGCACTCCAATCTCTAAACAGTCACACTGACAATTAATAATTTTATTTTCCAGTTCATTAAATTATGTCTCTTAGCATTTGGGACAAAACACATATTAAAAGTCAATCCAATCCAGAGTGACACAAAATTCAAAAAGCCAAACATCAGATTTTAACATATTTTTGTCCAAAATGCTACTTTTCATCATCAACCTCCTTCATCAGAAGCCAAGTGAAGTGGAAGGTGTTTCAACATGGTCTGGAAAATACGAGCTGCAGGCTGCTTACCCAGGTTTAATGCAAGTGTTAGTCAAATGCTCTTCCTTGAGACCTCCATGCCACTAAGATTCAGGAGTTTCAGCTGAGGTAGGGTTCAGTTAGGCCTCCCAGGTGAACTCAATAGTTGTGATGGAGACCAAAATGACATATGTATGTGGGAAGGGGGGGTAAGAAGTCCTAGACTTTTGATCCTATTTTATATGAGACTTTTGTACCATTATTTGAGTTCATATAACAGTCCTTCTTTCAGACCTAACATTCTACCACTGATGCCGAAATGAGCTTCATCATTAGCCTCAGAGCAAGTAGCAAAATGTTTTAAGACCACCAAAGACAAAGGCATGTGTCACTCCACGAACTACAGCTGGCCATGGGTTACAAAGGAGTGGGGAGCCAGGGTGCTCTGTGCTTGAAGCAGGGCACTGCATGTCTTTGGAGATATGTTGAGGAAGCAGCAGCAGCTGCCTTCTGCATTTTGAAATTTGTGATTAGTCTTCAAATTCAGATCATAGTACAATGTGGTCATTGAGCCAGGACAACACAGACTGGCACATACAGTTTTGGTTCCCCTCTGTACTTAAAGCATAATAGATATACGGTGGCTACTTTCATTCTGTCTCTATCTGCTGGGCTAGTGTTCAAGCTGCATGCACCCGTTCTGCCTACAAGGGCAAAGACAGTGTTTGAGGCAGATCTAGCCTGGACATGAGTTTGCTTGCCTGGAAAGTCAGTTGTCTCATTCCAGATGTGAGTCAGAGTGTTTGGGCTCTGTGCTTACAAGAGAGCTCAGACTATGAATTAAGATGACTGTAGTTAGCTTGACCAGAGTTGAACCTTTTACATTTTTTATTGCTCCTGATCTCTGCAGAAAAGTCACTTCAGTTTTCTGGTGTTTTCTTTACCTCAGTGATGTCCATGAGATTTAAATAAAATTCTAGAGGTCTCAAGTTCATGAGACACACGCAAAAAAAGGTGATATTAGGCTTACACTTATTTCAAGCTGCTGAAACTGTTCTTAAAAGAATATCTTGGAAACTCAGTTTGCAGAGTACAGCAATATTTCTTATATATACAAAAATAGAAAAGAAACCCACATGTAGTCAGCCTTAGGCATGCAAAACCTCTGTAATTATTAGACAGAAAACTAGGAGTTAGTTATATTTTTAGAAAACTAATAATATTCCACAACTTTCCAATACATAAAGCCAATCCCTTGCTGTGGTGAAACATACAATTTATTTCTAGACATGAGAGTGACCTAGTTCTGCTCTGCTGATGCTGTGTACATCAGAGTCAACTTCTGTTTCAGAAATCTCATCATTCAGTGCAGGAAGATTTTATGCTGAGTACACTGATGAAGGCCATTGCCTCGGTTTTACTTTCACCTATGCTCAGTTACACAGACTGAACTTTTCACTTATGAAGGAGTATGAGGTCAGTTGTACAGTGGCAAACCAGAAAGAAAGTGATCTCACTGTTTTGCTCCTCCTATGAAGTGAGTAAACACTGCACCATCCAGATGAGAGACATGAACTCTGTTCACCTGGATTTGCACTGCCAAGGGAAACACAGCAGCCATGGAGTGAAGATCAACCCTAATGATGTTCTAAGGCATATGAGAAGCCAAAGACATTGGAGAGCAAAGTTTGTGACATCTTGTTGTTTTTTTTTTCTCTATGGTACAGTTTGACTTCTCACTGCAAACTTTGGCCCTTATTTTGTAAAGGAGACCCCTGGCACACCCCTTTATTGAGTCAAGACCAACCTTCAATCGAAAAAGTGGTGGACATCTGATTTTTGTGTATTTGCCTTCTTTCTTTTTTTTTTTTAAATTTCCCCTCCCCCCCCTTCCCAGATTTGACTTTCGTGTATTTAAGTTTTTTCAGCCAATCTGATAGTATACGAAGAGCTATCCTAGAGAGACAAGGCAGTTCCAGGGGCTCAGAGCAACCTGCAGGAGGTGGCACCACTCCCATGCTGCTGTGCCCGTCTAGGCACACCAGCAGAGCCCTCTCGCGGAGACACCATGAGAAGCAGCAGCAGGAGTGTTTTTTTCTAACTATTGCTTACACAGTTTTCTTAAAAGAGCTAAACAAAATAAAGAAAAATCCCCACTCTTCATTTGAGAGGTCTATGAGAGGCATTTCATGGTGTAACCAAATTGCTTACGAACGATGCTGGCTTAGCCAACACTTGCTATCCTGGCTCAAGCTTGTATGCATTTGGCTTAAGATCCTCAAGTTAAACTGATACAGTTTGGTCGTACTAAATATTGCCATCATAGGGAATGTGAACAGATCAAATCCTCTGTTTCACATCCTTATGCCAGCAAAACTGCTTATGTAGGTGGAAACAGGCCGATGGAAGAGTGCTTTCATTGGCAAGGATAATATCACTAAGCTATGGTTGTGTGTCTCTCTCAGCAAGGGAAAACATTTTCTTGGGGCACTGCCTGTGCTCCCCTGAGGGGGATCAGTCAGAAAATGGGCTAATGTATGGATGTTGACTATGAACAACAAAGAACGAAAATTAAGATCCATTGCTCAGGGTGTGTCTGTGGAGCCTTGTGTTAAGTCTGCACCACCAGCATGAAGTCATGAAGGTCTTTGCCAGTCCATTTGTCCAGCGTCCTCAGTACTTTGTATGCTCTGGAGTGGTAGAGCAAAACTATGTCTCCCATGAAGAAACAGCCATGGTGGTGGAAGGATAGGTATGAATGTATAACTGGCTTTGGAAAAGAGTTTCTGCTATACAGCAGGCACTCCTGAAGCATAGTCTTAATCTTAGACTGTAACGTTGTGTGGTTTTATTACTTGCTGCCTCTCAAGGAAAATAGCACTAATTAGATTACTGACATTTGCATTTATCACTGATCACATTTTAATACCACTTACTTTTTTCTTCATCTCAGTTTAATTATCAGTTCAAGGATTTGATGAAAAGTCAATAGCTACTTTCATCAGGACAGCACTGGTCCTTGCTAGGATTATTTTCCCCAGTACTCCTGTGGAGATTGCCAAAGCTCACTCTCTGAAAACTGCTGGAGACTTTCTACAGGCCCATCTGTATTATATTAAAGGTTTAGTTCTTAGGAGTTTTGAAAACACTGAAAAAACACAGGTAAATAACCTGCTGAAAGATTCTGCATTAGAAGGGAAATGTGCTTCAATACAGGGAACTTCACATCTTCTGTCCCTTTGTTTGCTGCCATCTTTCACTAGGACTTGGTCTTCATGATGAATGACTCTTATGCTAACCTATAAATATACCTGACGTCTTAGACTTTCATATCCTCTTTCTTAGTAATAATTCTTGATCTCCCCTTCTACAGATTGTGGCAGGGCAATTCAGTTTCATGGCACTAGTGGAAAAGCAGCTCAAAGAGACCATATGGCAGCTAAGCCTCCTCAGTCACCAGGGAAAGCAATCCCATTAAAGCTATATTTAGCTGGCACTAGTCCAGCCTTGTGAGCAGTAACAACAATGTTTCTGTGACTGTCAAGGCAGCAGAATCAGATGTGGGGCTTACAGAGGGTCTGTAGCCTGTACCGCACAGTATGATGATTTGAGAGACCAGTAATCCACTGGAGAAAAGAAAGAAACAGGTAGAAACTGAGGCAGCTATCTATTAACTGTACTGTTATATTCCCTCAAGGGGAAACAAAATGAAGGTTAAGCAAGGAATCATAGAAAACGTGAGCAACTTCCAAACAGCCTCAGTGACAGCTGACGTTTGTATCATGACACAAACTTGTATCAGTGTAATGAAGTGGATCGTTGGACCTTGTGCCTTCTACTGCTGCCTGTCACATGGATTTCTTGGCTCCAACATAGTCAGAGTTTCAGATCATCACTGATTGTGTAGGATAAGGGATCCTAGGAGAGATAAGATTTAGGAAGTCCTGAAGACTGCAGGCAAAAATAGTCATAATCCTGTGCATGTCTACCTGTAGCACATCTTAGAAGCAGAGAACAAATTCAGATTTTACTGTTTCCCAGAGGTTCTGCTTCATGCTGTGCACGCTAAATTATCCATGCTTGTGTTGTTTACCAATTCTCTAACATTTCTGATCCTGAAAGTACTTAACATGAATGCTGCTGTCTGACACTTTCTCATTCCACACAATTCTGTGGATACGAGGAGAGTGCCTGCCAAAGGTTTTTTGTCAGCCTTCTCTCTCTTAGTAATGTTCGGCCTCTTTGACTGTGCTTTCCACGGTTTTGGTTTTTTTTTGAGTCCAGGGGCAAACATAGTACAATGCTCAAGTAAAAAGTGAATTTGGCTCAGATCGAACTGGGGAGTAAACCTAGAGGACACCCTCTTGAATGATCTGCCTTTGCGAGTCTGAAATCTTTTCTGAAAAGCTGCTTAAAATACAAACCAACAAAAGCATAGAAGAGAAAAATGGTGCTGAAAAAGGTGATTCTTTTTTAAGACATTTAGGGTTGTCACTTGTATAGGCATCCTGTTAACAGAATTCCCCCACTAAAACAGAGGGATATGGGATCAATCTCCAGTTCCCCTTGGCAGAGGATTTTCATCTAGATTCCAAGTTTTTCTGGGGTCATTTTAATGTGAATGCCCTCATTCAGGTCCTTAGACAATACAGATTTAGATAGTCTTTTCCAGAAGTAGGGAAGCTTATTCACAATTCTGAAATTCCTAATCCTACAAACACTAACCCTGTCACGTCCCCACCTCACTCTGTAGGAAGAAGACTGCATTTTGGAGGAGACTCATTCAGAAGCCACTGAGGGGTGTGGCAGCAGGTCCTGTCTTATGGGAGTTCTTAGGGAATTTCTGATCTCTCCACAGAAACACAGCATTCCTCTACCATCAGAGAAACAAATAAGTGCATGAGGAAAAACTAACACAGATTTTTTCCTGAAATTACTAGTAACGTACTTGTCTCTGGAACAGATGAGAGGTGCTTAATACACTGAATAAAACACAGCTGCTGAAAACTTCTGAAAGTTCAAGGAGGTCATGGAGACATATAGGGAAAGTTGCTATTATCCTGCACTCTATTATTTAGGAACACAGTTCGAGGTAACATCTAGTCCTCCATGTTAAGTCCATTTAATTATTTTTTTTTTCTAAAGGCCAATTAATATTTTAAAGTCCAAAATACATGTCTTGCCTTAAGCGTGACATTAAGCTCAGGTACAATCATAGACAACTCATTTAATTATGATGCTGATTGCTATAATTTTTATAATACACCACGTTTAAAGGTCTAATTGTCTAAGGACTATAGTTTAATGAACATTCCAATTTTACTATAGGCAACATTCTTAATGATGCCTGTAATTCACACTATTGCTTTTGCTTATATGGTTCTTTCTTCAATTGCCAAATCTGAAGTATTTAAGCATATGCTCTGTCTTGATGGTTACCTAAAGCAATTAGCTGTAATTTCATGTTCAGCAGTCCAGTTGTTTCCAAAAGTGAGTTCAGAAAATTATAATGTGTCATATTTGCCTGAAAATCTCCTGCATGCCAATGCTTTGGTACAAGTAATTAAAATTGGAGGCTCACTTATTCCTGTGAATGTGCCCATGAAGTTCCAGTAGAAATCTGCCTACAGGTACACATAACCGTCAGAGCTGGCAAGCAGTGTTGACTTTCCCAATATATACTTAATCACTGGGGGCTAATTTTTTACACTAACAAAAGTGAACAACTGTCTACACGATGTGATAACTGTATACAGGTAGGGGTACAGTTAAAGCGTTAATTGAGAGAAATAGACAGGTAAGCAATATCAAAAAGCCATTCTTCTCATCCTGTAACACTGAAGAGTGCAGAAGCACTGTAACATCCTTTCTTTCTCAGCTTTATCCACTGCTGCTAGGAATACCTGAGGGAGTAATGGTCTCTGCTAACAGATCTGGGTAGCAAAACCTATCTGTAACTGATTCAAGAGGTCATTCAGCAGTGGGAGAAATTCTATTCCCCTCCAATCTCATGAGCTGGATAACACGATTTTTGTTGTATTGATCTGGCTTTTTAATAGTAGGAATGCTCTGGCCCTTAAGAAGTAGAACAGTAATTTTATTCTGTATCTCTTTCTGTTTATAAAGCCTAAACTGCACGGCACTATTTAGCACATTACTAATAAGACAGGTTATTATCTCCTGTGTGGGTGCACTTCTAGTGTAAGACAGTGTAGGTAGGAGCCAAGGGAAGTCAAAGCTGAACAGTGTGTTCAGGACCCCTAGACACCAGAAGTGTACAAGTAAGTAGGACATTCTACAGCCAACACTGAAATTAGCCCTTATGCACACTGATAATGTGCTCTTCAAAACTTTTCTCTCTTCCCAAATCTCATTTTCTCTGTTTGCAGTGAAGAAAAAAAAATAAGTAGAGACAGTCACTTATAAGATTATAAATGTTAGGAGAATACTATGCAGCCTCCTAATTAGTTTCATTTCCCCTGTGTCCACTCAATAATCCATTTAACATCATGGATGTTATTAGAAGCCTTTTCTGCCCATCCTGCTTGTGCTCTAGTCTTTGTCAGAAAAATGACTTCACTGTCACACGTGATTTCTGCCACTGCCCTGATCCTGCTTTCAATATTTCAGTTCTTCAGACAAGGATGTTAGGAAAACCTGCATGTACAGCAAAAGCAGACTCTTCCATATAAAATGAATCCAGTTCAGCAGTGTTAAGTGATTTAAATAAGTCTTCAAACCCCTAATAAATGCTGTATCAGTCCTTACGTTCACACATATGTCCAATCCAATGCTGAATGCTCATAACTAGCCATACATGAGTTTATTTTTTTCTTTGGTATTTGAGAAATATAAAGTTTGACTCTAAAATAAGACAAATTAAAAGCTATATTGTTCTCTTGTAGATTATATTTGCTGTGACAGATACTAATTATGTTAGGGCTGGTGCTTTCATGAATGGATGTATTCATTGGTCTGGGGGCTAAGGGTTGTTTCCTCACCTTAGAAATGCAAACCCAACAGAAGAAAATGCTTAGTGTTTGTGGTGGGTTGACCCTGGCAGGACATCAGGTGCCCACCAAAGCTGGTCTATTACTCCCCTCCTCAGCTGGACAGGAGAGAGAAAAAGTAATGAAAGTCTTGTGGGTCAGGATAAGGACAGGGAGAGATCACTCACCAGTTACCATCACAGGTAAAACAGACTCAGCTTGGGGAAATTAGTAGAATTTTGTGCCAATCAAATTAGAATAGGACAATGAGAAATAAACCCAAAATCTCAGAACGCCTTTCCCCCAACCTTCCCTTCTTCCCAGGCTCAACTTCACTCCCAAATTCTCCATTTCCTCCCCTCAGTGGTGCAGAGGGACGGGAAAGGGGGTTTGAGCCTGTTCATAACACATTGTCTCTCCCTCCTCAGAAGGAGGACTCCCCATATACTTCCCCTGCTCCAGTGTGGGGTCCCTCACACAGAAGAGGGAACATGAACACGAACATGAGTCCTCCCCATGGGCTGCAGTTCTTCTCGAACTACTGCAGCTTAGGCTTCCTACTTCTCACAGCCTCTGTTGGGCATCCATCTGCTCTGGCGTTGGGTCCAACATGGGCTGCAGGTGTACTTCTGCTTCACCATGGGCCTCCACAGGCTGCAGGGGCACAGCTGCCTCACCATGGTCTTCCCTATGGGCTGCAGGGGAATCTCTGCTCTGATGCCTGGAGTACCTCCTTCCCCTCCTTCTTCACTGACTTTGGTGTCTGCAGAGCTGTTTCTCTCACAGTCTCACTCCTCTCTTCACTACTGTTGTTAAGCAGCAGGTTTTCCCTTTCTTAAATCTCTTATCCCAGAGGCCTTATCACAATCACTGATGGGCTCGGCCTTGGCTCCAGGTGGTTCCATCCTGGAGCTGGCTGGCATTGGCTCTTTTGAACATGAGAGAAGCTTCTGGCAGCTTCTCACAGAAGCCACCCCTGTAGCCTCTCCGCTACCTAAATATTGTCGTACAAACCTGATACAGTGACACTTCATATCAAAAGCAGACTGCGGTGGGGTTCTAACATTGTCTCTCTGAACACTAGCACCAAAATCTAGCACAAGCCCTATACTTGGTCTGAACCTTATCCTGAAAAAGTTATCAATGCCCCAGACATTATTTTGATCACCATAGTTTGCCAGCTTTCTAAAATTTTTCTCTTTCCTAGACAAGGGAGTGGGCTGAGCCTTAGCTCAAGGCCCACAGATAGGATCTGTTTTAAAAAGTGTGAACTGGGGGATGTGAGGGATATGTGAGCTTATTTATGTGCATTTTACATTATTAAATCTGATGGGTTTACGATTTTTGTTCACCTTAAGGTTATCTATTTATATGTCTACACAGTTTTGATTTCTCCCTTGATTGTTTTTATCTTCATAGTTCATATTGTCAGCAAATTGCATTAACAAAGTGTTATTTTTCTGCCCAGATTATTAATGCAAGCATTGAGAACTCACTGTCAATAATATCTTTAAAAGCCTTTGTTACTAATCTCTCTGAAACTCAGCAATTCCTTCTTCAGCATGACTCAGTGTTCCAAATGATTACATGAGTTTTTACTCACCTTAATTAAATAAAAATTTTAAGATCATTAATACCTTTGAGTTTTGTTTCCTTCTTGATTATGATTGTTTTCCTGTTCATATCCTCATCTCCAATGACTAGATTGTTTTTTTCCCTGGGAAGACAGGAAAAAAAGTTGGAACACAGTAAATTGTGATTCATTATGACAAGCAACAAAATGTTATTATTTTTTAAACATGAGGTTGGTCCAAAAATGGTTGGCCAGAGTTGCTGTGGACTCTTTATGCTTGGAGATGCTCAAGAATCAACGGGACACAGGCCTAAGCAATCTGCTCTGATTAGATTTGCTTTGAGTTGGTGGGGAACGGGGTGAGAGGTGGATGGTGAACTAGATGACCTCTGGAAGTGCATTTCAAATTTGATTTAATGATTCTAATTCTAACATTGTGATCCTCACTGAAATCAGTGCCAAATGCATCTCAATGATCTTTTATTTCTATTCTGTTCTCTCATCACAGTCATACCTATTTTCTTGTTCTCCTTCATTTAGGTAATTGAAGTGCTTGTACTGTATTTGAAGGATATTTTTGCTGTATAACACAAAATACAGTTGTGGAAACAAAAATAGAGTTACACTGGCATTATGTATTCATAAAACAATACTGTCATAGTAAATAAGTAACAGCAAAAGGCTGATTCATGAGGCCAGAACTTGAACCATCAAAATGAGAAAGACTGTAGTCGTTGAAATAATTCACAGAAAGATAAGGCTTAAAATAAAAAAAACATAAAACTTAATAATCCTTTCATGTCATAGAATTCAAGCTTCTTTGGAAAAACAGATTTGTATCCGTATGGGAGTATCACTTTTTGCACAAAGGTATGCAGAAATCCGTAAAAGATACTGAAATGCTTCTGTAAAAGAAAGGGTCAAGAGACACTAAGAAAACAAGTCTTACAAAATATTGTACTTATCAAATCCTGAAGCTTTTTCCCAGGAACTTTTATTGTCTGTGATTCTGCAGACTACAGGTGGAACAGAAATGAAGCTGGTGAATACATGGCTAAGCAAATGTCATTGTAGTTTTTCTTGTTATCAGAAGTACAGAACCAACTTAGGAGTTACTGAGATAGTCTGATAACCAAAAATGGCAATTATTTCTGTTAACATCCTGGAAAAAATTCCCAGCATACTTCTGGGCTTTCAGAATTGGTTCTGAATACCTGAACTTGACCAAGACTTGCCAATCACTTAATTCTCTGTCAAAGTCTTCCTCTGATTCTTCCTCTTTGTAGCAAAATCATGCCTTGGAAGATTTGTACCTGAATGCCACCATACTTCAAGATCTACAAACACTGTGACGTTGCCAAATGGTCTTCCTTGCACAAAATGGCTACTCTGACATCATTGTAACCAACAGGAATTATCTAAGACAATGAAAGAATGCTGAGGATACAACATAGATATTCAGCTAATTTTAAATTACCTACTAATTATTAACTTTTAAAGAATCAGGCCAAAACATATTTCTTGCACAAAATATCCTTCTAACTGATCATGCTTACTTAAAAATGGGCATAGTTTTACAGAGAAATTGAATCTTTCTTGTCACAACTTACTTAGTCTGAGCTTTAACTATGAGCAATTTCACAGCTCCAGGGAGAATTCTCTTCAAGCTGCATGACAAATTACAAATGCTTATTAAGGACCTCAGACTATCATGGTCTGATACAAGCACATGTTTAAGGCCCTTACAGGACTATCTTATTATCTAAGTTTTTGCTTCTGGTTATATTTTGCCCCATTAATTGGAGTTATTAGTTTATGATCAGGCACTTGCAAGGTTATTTGTGACAAAGGGAAAATTGTCAAGAGTTGGATTTCTTTTGCTGAATTCTGTTTGTTTACAAGGGATGTACATAAAGGCGTTTTCTTGCATACAATAAACAGGCAATTTCTTTGCTTTTAAATGGTATATCTGAACGTTCTGTGAGTTCTGGGACAGAGAAGCTCTCATTTCTTGCTGCTTCTTGAAACCTTTTTATTTTCTGATTACCATTGCCTTCTGCCTCAAACGCATATGGATATCCAGCAGTGTCATGTCCTATCTTCTGATCATGACCCCATTGGTTTGAGTAGTGTTTTGAATTACTCTTCTGTGGATAGACTTGATTACTAGTTCCATTGACCTAATGTATCCACCATCTGTGAATGAGCCTGCTGTTCTGTATTTAGCCAAAGACCCAGTTCATGGAAACTGTGAGCACCTTTCCACCCTATTTCAGACAACACATTACTCAAGCATGGCTGTTACAGTCAACTCATTCAAAATATCTCTTTACCTGACCTGAGTCTCATGGCAATTCTTTTGCACCATCGCTAGGTTATTGAGACCTCTGTAAACAGCAGGATAGATTTGAATGAGTATCTCCAGTTTAATCCCTCCTGTGAAATTCTACACTGCTATGCTAATTGTTATGAATAATTTATTTCAGCTTTCTTTGTGCCAACATCCAGTTACTGATATTTCAGCAGATACTGCGTTTCACTGCAAACTAAAATGAAACTGCATTGTAAAATATCTTTCTGCGTCTGTGTCAAATTAATCTATATTCTGGTTCAGAAAAAAAACTAAAAAAGAAAGGAATTATTGCCCATGATGTCCAAACCTATTATGCTTGTAGACTGACCAAAATTCAGCAGTTAGCCCAAGTATGTTTTCCCAGCTACTCGCTTGCTTCTTTCACTTGCACTAGGGTATGTTTCTTCAGTTGTTCCACATAGTGTAATACTGTCAGTTTGCCAGTGTTTACTTAAATAACATGTTAAAGAAGGTTCATCTAACTTGACATCACTGTTGGAGGCTTTATCCTGCCCAAATCCTGATGTGTGATGGCCAGCTATTACTCAACACTTCTCAGAATTTATTCATAACATAATAAGGTATGTATATTTCAAATATGTCTTTCATGGCAATGGATAATTTTCTCATGCTTCATCTAAATTATCCTGAAAAGACTATTACACATCTTTGTTTGTTTAGTACAGATTGGAGGCCTTTTCTTTCCCCTCATTCAGACATTTTACATAATTCTATTACGGAAGTTCTAGAGTTGATGGACTCTAGAATGTTTAAAAATAAGTGCATATAGCTGTGTACATAGCTATGTGTAAACAGTAGCTGTCTTACATCCAATGGATCAGAAAAGTTTCTTGTTTCACGACATAGCTTCATAGAAAAGTTTGAAATTGTTTTTAGCTCCCTCCTTCCATCATCTACTAATAAGAAACCATTATTTTAATTTTTTTTCTGGAAATAGAATATTTTTACTCTCAAAATAAAATCATAGAATCATAGAATCATAGAATCAGACCGGTTGGAAAGGACCTCTGAGAACATCAAGTCCAACCCTTGATCCACTACCACCACAGTTGCTAGACCATGGCACTGAGTGCCACGTCCAACCTCATCTTAAAAACCTCCAGGGACGGAGAATCCACCACTTCCCTGGGCAGCCCATTCCAATGGCTGATCACCCTCTCTGTAAAGAATTTCTTTCTAATATCTAACCTAAACCTCCCCTGGCACAGCTTAAGGCCATGCCCTCTTGTCCTACTGCTGATTGCCTGGGAGAAGAGACCAACCCCCACCTGCCTACAGCCTCCTCTCAGGTAGTTGTAGAGAGCAATGAGGTCTCCCCTGAGCCTTCTCTTTGCAAAGCTAAACAACCCCAGCTCCCTCAACCTCTCCTCATAGGACTTGTGTTCAAGTTCCTTCACCAGCCTCGTTGCCCTTCTCTGCATCTGCTCCAGCACCTCAACATCTTTCCTGAACTGAGGGGTCCAGAACTGGACACAGTTTTTTTTTCCCTCATAATTTCCTCAGTACCATAAATCAGAGCATGTTACAGTGGCACAGAGAGATTGTGGTAGGCACTGAGCTGCAGTGCTGCATACAAACCCTTGAGTGCAATAGCACAGTAAAGTAATGGGGTATAGAAGCTTCAGAAAGTCAGCAGGAGTGGAAATGCTTGAAATGTCTCATCAGGAGCACAGGTGGATAGGCTGAGAGCACCTGTCCTGGCATACAGCATGGACATGACTAATCGCACCCCATATTTGTGGACAGTTTGTGTGATCCTGGGATGTGATAGATAATCTCTTACAGTTACAATAAGAACATTTCTCTGAGGAGCACTGAATGGCAATATACATCTTGGTCGTTTATGGGAACAGTAATGCCCCTAGTTAGCATGGCAATCAGCAAACTAGTATCAGCACGGACTTGCTAGCACTGAACTGCTGTACCTCAGGTCTGCAGGAGTTGCATGGCCAGCAGGACGTCCCCCCAGTTCTAGACTCTGAAGTAGTTTTGGTCTGTAATAGGTGTCTGCTATGAGATGAGACAATGGGGTGAACCAAAAGAGTGGCTGACAGCATGCTTTAGCACAATGCTGTTGCTGACACTCAAATATTAGTGTAAAACTGAGATACATTTGCTGTATTTAAATTGTGCAGTGAAGAACTGCTAAAGATTATCATCAATTAAGGTAACACTCCCATCTGCGTCAATTTCCCGAGATGCAAGATTACTTTGCCGCTTTTACTTATCAATGACACTTTTATTGGTATTTTAGTGGTAAAAATCATAGCCCTAGAACCTTAAAGTCTCACTTAGCTCCTACATACACTTCTGCTTGATAGCTGAGTAAACTCTGAAGTCCTTCAAAAAAAAAGAGGTATATAATCACTTTTGGACCAAGAAATTTTAAGGATTCTGTGGGGAGCTTTAGTGGAACCAGTACAAATGGAAACTTTTCTGCTGACGATGGTGTGATCCAGGCAGGACGCCAACCCCGATCTTGCTCCCAAAACCAGCTTTACCAATTTGGTATTAAAACTGTTCTCTACATAAGCCAAAGCTTCAGAACAACAATTCCATCTGTGATTTGAAATGTTGACTACTCACTTTGCCCACAGAATTCAGTTGCAAAATGATACGGAATAAAAAGAGATTAAAAACCTCTTTTTCCTATTGACTACTCACACACCAGAGACTGAAAGGCAGCCAAGTATCCAGTTGATTTGACATTCATCTGCACGTCTTGGGGACCTGAGAGTTACTGATAGGATTTCCCCTTCCTTTTCTACACTACTTCAGTTCCAGAAATCTCTATCCTCTCAACTGTTCCAATCCAAATGGTCCTGTTCTAGCTGATGGACAGGAACAAGTTGCAGAGGGAAAAGGAGGATGAAAACTACTTAAAACAGAAGTAAAAAAGCTTAATTTTTTATCACCATAAAAACATTGATCAGAAACTAGTAAGCACTTAACAGTCCTACAAAGACACAAATAACTATTAATGAAAAAGAGAAAAAAATATATTATCTGATATCTCTCTGAATTAAGGGGATAATTGCCTCCAGTATAAAATACTAGCAAGTATTATTAATATTTATATTAAATCAAAATACTAGCAAGTATTATTAATATTTATATTAAATCAAATAAAATACTTTTAATATTATAATGGTCAAGACTTAGAGACAGTTGCCTCAAGGAATGAATTTCCGCATAACCCATTTCTGAATAAGATATTAAAGCAAACAACTCTATTTATGATTGTCTACATTGTTTTGTTACTTGGTGTTCCTGGGAACAACTGTGATCCATTTTAGGTGCTGTGCACACTACTAGGATGGGCCAGGGACTTTTCTGAAAGAGAAGTGTGAATGAGACCACATCGGCTATGGAAGGAAAGGGCAAAATGTTTAGTTGTGTGAATTCATGCAGGAGTCACAAGTTGCTCTTGGAGTCAAAGAATGGTTCCCAGTTCCCTAGAACTGCAACTTGGATTCACAGGCTTGATGAATGTCCATATTCTATTTTTTTAAATAAACAATTCTCACTTAAACATAATTTAAACAGATTTATTTGTGAATAAAAATATATAATTTTCAATTTTCTTTATTGCAATGTGTGTGGTGATCAAAGTGCATTTTAGACAAGCAGACTGTGTTGATATAAATTCAGCAAATCACTTATCACAAAGGATTCTGTGACAAGTAGTGTCCCTCAGGGGTCTGTATTGGGACCAGCATTATTTAATATCTTCACTAATGATATAGACAGAGGGATCAAGTGCACTCTCAGTAAATTTGCAGATGACACCAAGCAGTGTGGTGTGGTTGACACATCTGAAGGATGGAATGCCATCCAGAGGGATCTGGACAAGCTTGAGAAGCTGGCACCTGGAAATCTCATGCAGTTTAACGAGACCAAGAGCAAGGCATAAGGGATAAGCAGCTTGAAGCAATCCTCATTTTAGTCAGATAATTGAATTGCAACAACTGTGAAGCAGAGAGTTGAAACTGTGTAAATCAGAACATACATAGGTATTCTATTGTATTTTCTTTTCCACTTATGCTTTCATCAGGGTCTTGTTGCTTTCTAAAGTTGTTTAAATGTACTAATTTTAGCCTGCCTGATAGCATATCTCAAGGCTTCCTGGCAGCAGTTTTGAAACACACGTATAAATTCTTGATCCCCTATTTTGCCAAATTATTATTATTGGACAGAAATGTTTTATGTCAATTACTCATAACACATAACTGGCAGAAATATTCTTTAACAGAGGGAGAAACTGTAGGTTGAAGAGCCAGAGGGCAATAGGTGGGAGGATTCATGGTAGTAAGGGGATTAAAAAAAGAAATTAAAACATTTTTACTGATAAGAATGAGAGAAAGAAGAGTGAGGAATAAAGAGACGGAGACATGAAAGAGAATGAAAAAAGACTAATGTAGTGTCAGAGATGGGTGTGGAGAGGAATAAATAAACATTTAAGAAAGATGAAGGCTTGAAGTCCTCTGCTTTTATTGCATTGGCTTTCCTTTGTATTTTCATGCTTATTTCCTACTGCAAAATCCTTCTACAGCTCCTTAAATCCTACTGTAAAGATACAGGAAAGAAAATTCTTATACACACTTCAGTCTGAAAAAGATTGGAACAATTTTCCACTTAACAAAAAGGTGCCAGCCAATCAATAGATTTAAAAGTCTGGTTCTTTTTGACCTTCGTGGAATCATCTGTACTAGTAGAGCCAGCAGCCCCTGCCCCTTTCATTTATCAGTTTTGACATAGGCAGAAGAAACTCTGCAGCGTCTACTCTTAAACAGTGGGCACCATCTGCTTAATGCTATGTCAACTAGACATTGACACCTGTATTTCCTCCTTCCCTTAGAAAGCTTCTCTATCTGGTCTGATTTCTCAAGCAAAGCACTAGATTAAAAAAAAAGGATGCCTAGAGAAGTCACTGCCTTGCCCATCTCATATCTGCTGCTCTTACATTTATCTTGTTACAAGCCTAGGTAAGAAAGATTTTCCTCTGAGCTCACAGGAAAGATGAGAAAACAGGTTGGACATACATGCTTCTGGGAAACTCATATCTTACCAGGTGTCTGCGGTGTCACGTCTTTGTCTAAATTTGTCATGTCTAAATCGAACACACATTTCTTTAAGAAAATGACTACTATTATCACTTGCTCTCTCAGATGCACCTGCTTGTTTCCATACCCATTTTCCCTGTGAAGGTTATTTTCCTTGTTGCAAGTTAACCAGTAGAGACAGATAAATATTGGTGCTTCATCTGCATCAGGATAAAACCAGTGATCTCAACTTAAACCTTCAGTGACCCTATAGACCTTCCTCAAATATATGCAAGGTGACTTGAGATTCTTGGATTTTATTAACAACAAAAATTGCATACTCATAAAGAAGAATGCAGGTCTATTTGGAGGTAGAAAACCATGATGCCAAATTAAAAAAGTTTCCCTACACCTGGTCTGCTATCCCAAAGAGGACTACATGTCTAGATCATAGTGAATAGCTGCTGGAGAGATGTCTTCAAGGGTTTCAATCAGCAAAACCTTTGCAATAATACCTGATCAGGGCCTTTGAACATTTGCTGATGTAGATCTCTAGAAAACCCCTTCCAGTGTAGTATCAGCTGATACTGCAAATGACTTGCAGAATTTCAGGCAGCAAACAATGCGACATGCATGGATAAAAATAATAACTGCAGAGACATCCCAAGGATAAATGAATAAGGTGCCTCCCCATTTCCATTACTTTTACTCACAACTACCAAAGTTGAAGGCTAATTTTCTCCCCAAAAAGAATTGCTCCAAAATTTGTCTTTAAAATTTTCTCCCAAAATGGTATTGAAAATGTCTTATTTTCAGCAGTTTATAATCCTTATGAGAACCTTATATCCACACAGCTTCTAGGGAGCTATGTGGGCAATGACAAATAGGAGTGTATGCCTATCATACAGATTCATCTGGCCATTGATACTCTTTCCTCCATCTTTATATCTCTATTTCTATCCTTTATGGATCTCAACTCATTATAACATACTGCATTTTGTCTAGTTCCCTTTGCCATTCATAGTAAGATTTCAATTAGAGACAATAATTAAAAAAAAAGCAGAACCTATTCCGGTTACTAACATTAAACTGCCACTGAATTGGTTAGTATTTTTCAAACAGAACTTATTTGCAGTGTGTTCTTCATTTGCATTTGACAGAGGACCCATACAATCAAAATAAGTATTCAAGAAAAATGAAGAAACATAAAGGGGTCCTTAAGACAGTTATTGTGTGTGTCTGAAACTGTTTTGGTAACTCAGATTTCAACCTATCCAATTATTTGGTTTTCAATTGTACTTAGCTCCTACTATTTTTTTATTTTTTTGAGGGGAAGGCTTTCTCTTTAAATTACTGTTCTGAAAATATTAGCTCCAAAAGGGGAAAACATGTATGTCTCACTGTGTCCTGGGGAGGTTTTTGTGATGGTCATCATTCACCTAGCATTAAGCAACCACTTACACTGCTCACATCCAGTAAAACCTTTATATTTTGTCTCTGCAAGGGAGCTAAAAGAGAGCTTTAATCCTCTTCTGCTTTAGTGCAACGGTGATAGCTATTTATAGAACCGCTCTGGCGATGGGTGGGCATTGCAGATGGCTCCGTCTCACCACAGAGCTAAATTAAGTAATTTGCTTCTGAAGGGGAGGTTTATTTATTGACCTCAAAAAAGTTAATCTTGCCTTTGCCTAGAGCTCAACATACAAGTCTAATCCAGCAGGTTCATTTCACTTTCTCTATGATTTTTCTATCTTTAAATGCCTGGGTTTGTTTCTCTTTACATCCTTTATATTTTAACGTAACTCTCATTTCAGATCCCACTGCTTTAGGCTTATCTTCTGGTGTCATTTTCCATGAGCATTTTGATTTAACTGGCTGCTTGGGAGCTCTCTAACAAGTCATAAACATTTAAAAGTCATGGAAATAGTTTTGCAGATGAAATTCTCTCACCGGAGAGAATTGAAATGGAGAATGGAGATAGCCCTGTGACCTCCAGAGAACTCCAGCACTGGTTTCTCCTACCAACCGCACTGCTGGCTCCCACCCTCACTATGACACCAGGGTGGTCAAGAGCCCAAGTTGTCCCCCTACCCTCTGACCTGGGGACATGCTACAGTGCATCAGAAGAGATACACTACAGCAGGTCTCCCCATGGAGATCAAACCACACATGTTGCTTTTCTATTGCTAACAAAGGTGGTATGAATTCAAATGTTGCTGCCAAATGACGCCATGGTCACTTTTGTGACCAAATTCACCTGAAGCTGGTATTGCAAGAGACGTTGTGGCCGTCACGTTTTCTCCTGCCCTGCTGAGGCAGGCAAATCTGATCTTTTCCATAGCTTCAGGATTCTGACTGATATTATGGCATCCATAATACTGTTCTGCATACTCTTAGGGTGCGTCTCAACTAGTCTTTTATCTTCAGGAAGAGAAAAATTAGAAATTAGTTCTGAGGTCCTACCCAGAACCGCACAATTTCTTGTCCTACAACATCATGACCCACAATCCATATGAAAAGGTAATTAGAGAAGGAAAGAAATACCACACTCTTATTGAAATTCTCACAGTATATATCCCTTAATACCAAGCTATAGGTAAATCACGTGCTGGACTGACTAAATTTTTTTTTACTAAAGTTCAGGAAAGTCCCTGCAACAGCAATATAGGTAAAGTGAAGATGCCTTGAGGAACAGCAGGGCCTCACTGGTGGCAAGTGTTGGTACAGTATTGATTTGACCATGATAGGTTCACAAACAGGATAATGTGGTTTGCAAGCAGCTACCCCTAGAGTAAATATAAAAGTGAATTTCATAGCTCAGCTGAACTATCAGAAGTGCTGCCTTCTTGAAGAAAACAAATTTCACTAAAGACTTTATTGCAGACTAATCTGAAGCTGTGAGATGTACCTATACCATGCAGACACTTTAGCACCTTATCTGGTCTGCTAACCAAATACTGTAGTTATTGAGTCCCTGGAGAAATTAATTTCTATAGGTAATCTTCCAGTCCACAACTGGATACACGTTCATGATATTTCTGGTTTTTTTTCCATTTTTCCTTCTGGATCGGTATTTGTATTAATGCTAAATTCTATTATCTTATCTTACATATTGAACTCCTTTTTTTACTTCTATAATAATCTGGTAGCTCTTCTATTCACTAATTAATTCAAGGACCAATTTACTGTTTAAAGGTATGATAAGGAAAATGGATATTTTATATACAGTAATACTATGAATCCTGGATCTAGTTATTATCTCATGTGGAAAATTAATCTAATATTCTCATGGCACCCAACAGCATTTTCAGGAAATTACATTTTGGCTTATTTTTTACATTTAATTTGTAAAATAATAGCATACCTTTTTTTTAAGTTGGTGGTAACTCATTGACACACTAGTTAAAACTAGGATTGGAGAAATCCCGCAAATTCTCTGTATTTTCAATAAACTCCTTGTGTCTGCCCAGAACAAATATGATCCACAATCCATCGCATTTTTCCAAAATCCAGGAAGTTTATGGCACATCGAATGAGATTGACCTGCCCGTTGCAGGAAGAGAGTAAGTTGCTTTACAAAAGTGCCTGTTTCTCTCCATTAGCTTTGAAAGGAATGTTTTACCGCCTTGCTCAGCCTTAACTCCTAAAGTCTAGTTTCTAACACCTAAACTCTTTTCCTAAGAGCAGAATGGCTCAGCTCCTCCAAAGCCAAGAGGAATTCCATGTGTGTGTTTACACAGAACCACATGCCTTCTGTATTTTTCTACATTATAATTCTGCATTTTACATATCACCTGCTGCACTTCACAATACAAACTGCAAAATATTTCTTAGTTGTTGGAAGTAAACATTCTCAGTCTTTGGACAATATATAAGAAATATATCTTTTTTTTTTCAAATTTTAAGTGATCACTGCATTGTTATGGAAAATGCCTGTGTGGTCAGGTGTGCTTTGGGCGACATACAGGAAGCAATCTCCATTGCATCTGTTTTTAATGTTGTTAACTCATACTTGAGCTAATTCCAGACAGTCTTCATACCTTCATTTAATTTCTAAAGAAAGCATGTTATACATGGTTCAGTTATGAATTTATGATATAGTTTAGATGTTACAA
This sequence comes from Pipra filicauda, assembly GCF_003945595.2. Lineage (NCBI taxonomy): Eukaryota > Metazoa > Chordata > Aves > Passeriformes > Pipridae > Pipra > Pipra filicauda. Next base: position 2,911,857 of record NW_024103585.1, read on the forward strand.
TTCTTTGAATGTTTACTGTGCCAGTGGCCTGTTACTGCTGTACTAGAATAAGGAACTACTAGAATTTAATGCTACATTATAAATTTAAATTTGAGTTTCTATTTTAAAATTATTTCTATTAGATCTATAACAAAAGCAATAATTTTTTCAGGTATACAAAAATGGCTAATTCCTATCGAGCATGAAGGATGTTCTTTACGTGCCAGAAATGCAACGTGCTCAATGAAAACAGATAGCTTGTGAGTCTACATTTTTTATTATATTAAAAAGAATTTTTTTCCATTCTGAAGATCACATTTGCTCAAGATGCAGACCACCATGACCTCTTATGCAGTAGCATAAAGTCATGTTTTGCCAGAGGAAAAATGAATCAGTGTTCTAGTTTACATATTAATTTCAGTCATACTTGTGCTGCCATATAAAACACTGTGACAATCAATGTCATTTATGTTATGATTGTTTAAGTGGAATCCACTTAACCCTTCCAGTGAGTTTTAGTCATAGTCTAGCTATTGTAGTAAAAATTCCCTGAATAGCAAAACGTTGCCTTAATCACACGTAGTCAGCATAATTTTTTTTTATAAATTTTGGGTAACCATAGAAGATTATTGGAGAATAATATGTATATACTTGAAGATTTTTTAGGTTTTTTAGACTAATTACATGCAGAAATCTATTGCAAGATGATAAGTAAAATATTTCAAATGAAAACTTGCACATTGGCAGTCAGCCACATACGTATTTCAGCTGCTTTTCCTAACAATGTCCATCACTCAAAACTAACATTAAATATATCCATAGTCTTCAAAATGAGGTAATTTTAACCCTTTTCTTCTAAAAGTCAGCTCAAGGTTTGCTATTGGTTTCAGTGGCAATAAACAAGAGCTTGAGTAGAGCAGTACTTGCTCTTAAGTAAGGTTTGATCCTCAACGACTCGTCCTCAACTTTTGTCAGTAAATTAAGTCCCTGGATGGGGCATAATGACACAGTGCATCTGTCTTGAGGAATTATCCAACCCTTCATCCAGTCTGGTCTCTAAAGATTTTGATGGTCCTTCACAGTTCCACAAAGGCTGTTTTCTGTTCACCATGAAATAGTTTTGCTTGAACAGTAGAAGTACTGCAGCTCAGACGGGGACAGCCTCTAGTGGGACCTTGTGTGGGGTTATTGCGACTCTCTGTCACTATGTGCTCAGTGCTATTTGTTCCTATCCTCATGAGGAGGACTGTTCTGCTAAAAAGAAAATAACGAAGCCAGGGTATAGGGTAATATGATTCCCAAGTTTCTGAGTACCAAATATAGATAAGTAGATTGTGCCTGGGAGGCATTAATTAAATTCCTGGGGTAGGTGCTATGGTTTTACTGAGTGCCTTGTTCTGTATTTATTTATTTATTTGTTCTGAAGTTCCTAGCTAAGCCTCAAACACTTTTCCTGCAATCCTCTTGTGTATAATTACATTGTAATAGAGAATTCCAGAGTAAAATCCTGGTCCCACAGATGTCATTAGCAAGAATTAGGTCAATTGCTTTTATTGCCAGAAAGACAAATTCGAACAGCCTGAGACCTGAGCTTCTGGCCTGGCCTTAGATATGCTTTTAACACCCCAATATGTATACTACTTTCTATCTTCATCTACATCAAGTAATAACCAAAGGTAAGCCAACTTGTGCTCTTCAGCTGTGAGACCTAAGGGACATTCAGCAATCCTGTAGGTACTCAGACTGCACATCAGGGCTGCCAGAGTTCCTTGTCAGTAGGTGCTTAAGGAAGAAAACTTGAGAAAGTAGAGGCAAGAGGTAAATTGAAGGATTTTCAATGGGATATGCACCTTCTTTTACTGAATTTGATATCAAATACTTTGTATCCCCACAATAAAAACTTGTTCACACAAGCTTTAGAGGATAAATGAGTTCTCAGAAGTGAAAGAGAGTAACAATACTGGTTATTTAAATGTACTTCTGCTCAATTTTTCTTAAAGACTAGGGGATATGAAACACTACCAGATTATTCATGTACTCATCAAGTATTATATATATTTTATGATTTCAATTTAAAAATAAGGGAAAAAGGCTAAGCATGATTTTTTTTTTCTTGATAGGCAGTACAGAATGACTTCAAAACTTGTTGTCCTAGTAGGAAGTTACATCAATAATAAATTGGCTAAAGAAATGCAGCATTATTTATTGTTTCCATGCCTGTTATTTACAGCTGTGATATTTATCATAGTCTATGTCATCATGTCCAGTCTTCGCGAACGAAGATTTGGGAAAGGTCATCACCCTTCAAGCCTGCGCAGTGGATTTTTTAGGTGAGACACAGTGTGCGCTGAACTGAGCCCACCCTTTAATCCTGAGGTTCATCTGCCGGGGCCGAGCGAGCTCGGACGGTGGCAGTGAGGTCCTCAGGACATAGGTTTGTTTAGAGTGACCTTCTCTTAGATGGATGGCCTTACAGGGCTGACGAGCTCCATCTGCCTGGAGGAGTTCCCTGACCGGGAATCGAACCCAGGCTGCGGCGGTGAGAGCACCGCATCCTAACCACTAGACCACCAGGGGGCCCCCATAGTCTATGTAAACCATTGTAAAATGCAACATCCTTCTCAATGATAAGAAATTAAAATCACATTAGGTTGTGGAAACTTAAATACACAATCCCTCTCCCCATAAAGACTAATATGCACTCGATCTATCTTTCCTCCAAAATCAACATTTACTGGGGACATTAAAAGATTATGTCTTATAATCCATGGCAAACAATTTTCCTGCAAGCCCCTTCTACTGTCAGATGCACTGTAATCCTTCTTTCACTCTATCAAATATAATCCTACTTCTACATCAGATACCAAAATGCAGCTGTGCTGCTGCTTCTGCTGTTAGGACACAATTGCCTTCCCCCACCTGCTCCATCTCTAACACAAAGAAACCCCCCAGAGTTGTGGGACAGGTTAACTCTTCAGCCCATATTTCTTTTTTATCACTTGGAGCAGCTCCAAGCAAAACAGATCAAGGTGCATACATGTTTGTTTTTATTTTAAAGAAACGGAGCTAGGTTTCTCTGTTATTAACATCCCCAAACAACTGGTTTGTCCTAATGCAGAGGAATCCATGTCTTACTGTAGTATTTGTGTTTTGGATTTTCTTTTCTTGCTATAAATTAGAGCAAAGAGTGCATGATTGAAAACATACGCTCTGCTCTAATTTAATATAAGGAGTTTTCTGTCATTCACAAACCACTTAAGTTGAATTCACTGTATTAGCAGGTCATCAAAACCCCCTACATTATATTACCATCCACTACTCAATTTTCTATCCTGAGTTATTTTTTATTAAAATGTGAAGTGAACCACTGTACAGCAGGCAGCTTGCCAGGCAAAAAGTTATTAAATCAAACGCAAGAGACACAGATTTAGCTGAAACACAGTACTAGCCTCTTTTCTGCTCTGAGTAGTGGCAAGATTTGTCAGAACACCTGCTTTAGCTTTTCCTGTGACTTACGGTCCAAAATGCTCTCAATGCCTCAGCAAAGATTTATCAAGACAGACGCTTTTCAAAGACATCTGACTTTCGTTTGTTTGTTTTCTTGAGACCACCTGCAAAAGCCCTATTCTGCATTAAATTTTTTGTACAGAAGTGGCAACCAGCTTCAGTGCTGTAAAAAAGAATAAATTAAATATTCCTTGTCTGACTCAATGCATGGCTATAATCATGGGGTTTCTTATTATTTAACTACTAGAAACTTTAGGTGAGGATCTCATTAGGTGTTCTGTCTGCTAGATTTTCTGCTGCAAAAGAAAAATGGCATGGAGTGTTTTTGTTTTTTTCAGGAAAATTTGATTACATTATCCAGAACTTAACATAATTGAAACAATTTGATCTAATCAGAACAACCATTTCTGTCCTTATATTGTATCTGTTCTCCTTGACTTTAGACATAGCAAGCTGGAAGTGTCTCATGCTTTACTAGTGGGCCCAGTGAAAACCGAAAATCAGCCATTCTGTATGATGGGCATGTATCCTGCGTAACAGATGATAACTGTTAAGAGGGCAAACATGACATGGACAACAGTAGACTGACAGATGCAACGTGACAGCAGTAGGATGATCTCTTTCTGTCCCTTGAAGTCAAAGGAGGTCCATCAATGAGAAATTCATGTCAGGAAAAGGAGCAAAAAAGCACCAATGGAGTCTCTGAGGCAGAGAGATACAGCCAGGCTATGAAAGCCTTTACATCAAGGAGACATAGGAAGACTGATGTGAAGAGAAGGGAGTGAATACAGGCAAGACTCAGAGGTGATGGAAATACAGAGAATAAAAGTTTTGATCATGGTTGCCCATGGTCTGTTCAGTGAAGAATGGCATAAAAAGACGACTAGGGATTGATTTTTCACCCTCTCTTCCATTACAGCGGTTAGGTGATAACAAGTAAACTGTGAAGAGGCAAGCTCAAAACAAATAAAAGAAGATTTATTTTTTTTCTCACGTAGTGTAGTTAAGCTGTAAACCTCCTTGCTTAAGGATGTGGATGTTAAAAGTTTGTATTGATTCAAGGGAAGGCTTGATGGAGTTCTGCAGAAACGTGCTAAAAGCAATATAGAGAATGTAGCTTAGGTGGTATCTGAGTCTGGTTAGAGATCAGAGGGTGCTTGAGAAACACATTGCATAGCTCCTCCCACTCTTACAGTCTTTCCTGGGTATCCACTTTTTTGCCAGTATCAGCAACAGGATATTGGATTTATAGGAACCTTTAGTCCAGTCCAATAGAGAAACTGTCATCTTCTGAATATGAACATCATAGATATTTACCATGGATTTCAGAAAAAGTGCTGGACAAATGAAATTGAAATAATCGCAAACAACAGACTCATGAAAGGTTTGCTTAGCTGACATGCTGATCATTTCAGAAAACAATGAACTCAATAGAATTAAGTTTAATGAGTTTCCTGCTGAAATCACTTCTGAAATGTTGACTTCATGAACCTTTGAAATAAATCTGCATCATGCAAGTGATACAAGGCTTATCTTGGTGGTTGTGATTGGCTGTGACAGGTTGAAAGTTAATTAGAAAGCTTAACTGGATTTGATAAATGTCTGCATTTCATCAGTTGTTAATCTTGATGAAATATTGATGTGTAAATCTAGTCTACAACCAAGTCATGCAAATTAAAGCACAATTACACTCCACCACAGCATGCTCATAGTCAGAACTGCCAATATTTAAAAATCTCACTTCAAGCACTAGTCTCAGGTGCTCACAAGTGTTCAGGAGCATGCAGGTTAAACGGGGTTGCCCTCAGTGCTTGTTCCCATTCACCATGTAAACCATCACCTCTAACAGGAGAATGAGTATCTGCCTTTCTGACTGGTGTGATGTACTGGGATAAGGCTGATCCCCATGTCACACTGCAGAAGGCACACCCTGAAGCTGTGACCCTGAAGTCATAGAAGGGCAACACAGAGATGCTGCTGTACTACCACATTGCTAAACCACCACCAGACAACACCAGGGAACCTGGGAACAGAAGGCACACAGTATCATGGCCCCTGTAACTAGCCCTGTGCCATGTTTTGCACAGTCTATTCTACTCTTTTCGGCAGATTTCTCTGTTCAGAAGGGAAGAGTTACCATAAATGAGGGCAGAGAACCTTGGGGGGAAGTGAGTTGAGGAGGGCAGAGAGCCTCCCTTTCCGCAGGATGTCCCAACACTTTCTCCTGCATCAAGAGATGAAGTCCCCACAAGGAGCTTGCAGGACCAGGGAGGTTAGCAGATCTCCCCATCCACAGCCTCCAGAAATCCCACTGGGTCCTAGCTCCATAAACTTAAATGCTTGTGTGGTACTTGGCTGTAAGCATGATCCTCTTTGATATCATGTGCTATCACAGAGCTTGCTGATACTGCCTGTCACAGTTGTAGGTATGTTTTGTCACTGATCATGTTTTAGGGAAGAAGCTGAAATAGACTCCTTCCCCATACTTTCCCTCTTCTCCCAAACCAGAGATATTGAACTCGCTTCAGAGGTTAAGAAAGAAAAATCAACCTTTCTAAAAGCCTGACCTAGATTTTTTTCTAACTTTAAAGGTCAGGACAGTCCCCTTTTTAACACTGATACAGGACTAGATCCATCTGATGTCAATACCGCTCCTGGGCGGCACTGTCTTGAGGCTGTGCAATTCAGGCACTAACTTTTATTTTAATTTCCATTTGGTCTTCAAGATCAGCAGGTAGTTGCAATAATTTCTCACATGTTGGAATGCAAAGGACCACATCAGAGAGGAAGGAATACAATGCCTTCACATCAGAGATAAAAGAAGCTCTTTTGACTTATGGTTGTTGTCTCTGAAGCTAGAAATAGAAAGTCATGAGTGTTTTTTTTGTCCTGTTGTCATAGGGGAGATTTGCCAAATGATCTGAAATTCTTCTCTTATATACTTTGGGACTCTGAGCCCCAATTTAACTAATACTCAGTCTGGCTGGCGTTTCCTCCCATCGTGGGGTTCCATTTCCTACGGTTTGAGGTGGATAGGGAGGGGTAACTCCAGCACCAGGCGTTTCTTCAGGTCCTGAGCCTGGAGGGGAGAGGTGCTCTCCCCTCCCCCCACTCACGAGGTCCCATGGCAGCCGCAGAGACAGCACACAGGACGTGGAGAGGAGGCAAGAGAGAAAGTTTATTGATGGGTTGGTTACATATATAGGTTTAGGAGATTCGCAGGGTAACCAATTACAGGTCTCAAAGGGCTTACAGGAACACCCAATCACAGAAAGGGGTTAACAACCAATAGGAAGGGGTTAACAAGGTCCAATGAGAAGACCTCAGGACATCTTCCCAGGACATTCCTGCATGGCAGATAAGACTCCTTCACAGAGGGTGTCGGGAAGAAGGAGCAGTGACTTTGCAGAAATACAAAAAGCCATTTTGAAACATGTTTAAACCACAGTTTCTCATATAATGCAGATTTACTGCCACAACTCAGCTAGTCTCAACATGTGATGCTGTGGATGAACTTTAGATCTTCAACATGAATAATTATTGTAAATCATAAAACACATGTTAAAAGCAGTTTCCAAAGGTAAAATGGGAGTGATGATGTTGTGCAATTTTTTACAAAAAAACTCCCTCAATACAACTTGCTTCATGTTAATATTTAGTGTTGACTCAGGCTGGGGTTCTGCTTCTCTCATCAGTTCATCTGGCAGATGCAAAAACACCTGGTAAATTCTTTCTGCTCTTAGTTTGCCTTCTTCAGTGCTGTAACCTTGGCCCATCAGTGAGGTTTAGGTGTTCTGGGGGAAATTGGTCTTTCCAGCAAGTTCTCTGTATTAGCCAGTGTCTTCTCCCATTCAGAATTTATGAAATGTGTGCCTTTTCATTGCCACATTTGAGGGGGCTGGGCTGAAATATAGTTTAAATATAATAGTGAAAGTAAGCTCTTGTTTGTATATTTCTTGGGTTTTTTTCTTTTTCTACCAAGACCCAAAACTGTATACTTTACACAGATTTTACAGAGGGTGTCTCTATACAAAGGGGTTCGGGCACCACCAAATAACACTCATGCCCTGCAGAAGTCAGATATTCCAGCAGTTAGAGAATGGTGCTGTTGCCTAAAAGACCGTGGATGAAAAAAGACTCCAGGCCAAATTAGGTAGGAGATAAGATAAGAAAGCAGAAGCTTTAATGAGCCTCCAGGCCCGGGGAATACAAACCATAGCGCGCACCTTCCAACCCAGGTGCTACAATTTTAAAATGATGTCCATTCAGTCCCTGCTCACCCCCCCCCCCCAGTTCTGCCCTGTTCCACCCCTCTACACACCCCTTCTGGAACTGAGTATGGGGGAGTTTGGGACCCCTCTTTCATCATCTTCCTCTTCATCACAGCACGTACAGTCCTTGGAGTTCCTCCAAAGTCCTGGGTTTGAAGGTCACTTTGCCTGTGTTTACATCTCCTGAGGTGCAGGTATTAAGGTGCTTTCTGCAATTCCACATTAAAAAGAAGACTAAACAGCTAACAGACTTTTGAGGGATTACACAGGAAGGAGTTTGGTATGTGCAACTGTTAGGCTACTGCCATTACTTCTACTGGAAAATACTGGTAAAAAATATAATACTGTGAGAAACATAATACAGCTACATTTAAAATCTACATTCACTACATAACTACTTCTAAAGTCTATAAAAATTAAAAAATCAAAAACTCTAAGGCAGCAGTTCTGTCCCCAGGCACTCAGGCAAGAGCTCCATCAGTTCTGAGCACTGGCGGAGCAAACCTGCACCCACTATCCAGACAGAAACACTTTCAGAATTTTTTAACAGCCTTCCAAAAACCAGTTTTTCAATTTGCTTAGTTGCAATCTGGATTTGGACTGTGTACACTGCCAAGACCGGAATTCACACTTCACGTATTCTTTATTCTCAGTTAGTAAAGAACTATTTAAATCTAACTAGAGTCTGAAGATAAGACTATAATGTTTCAAAAATTGTCTGGTTTAAATTCAGACACTGTAACATTACAGACCTTCATATCCTAAGAAAAGAAAAATATTTCTTTTTCACATGCTAAAATTAAGGTTTTTCAGCAATTCACAGGGAAATCCAGAGAAAGAGATATAAGTATACAGCAAAACCAGCTATTATATGTTTTAAAGATAGACCTTGAACACATCATGTGGATGTCATCAAATAAGGGCTGTAATCTCAGGGTGATTCTGAGGTTCAGTGTGGAAGATAAATTCCTTATCTGTGGTTTGGATCTGAGAAGTTTCTCTGATGAATTTTTTCTTCAGTTATTTTTTTTTATCAAGCTAACTTTTTTAATAAAGACAAAGCAATGCATAGATGTTACAGGGTAGAAAAGGAGGTGGGAGAAAAACCAGGAAGCCTGGAAAGATGCAGGGCCAGAACTGCAGGGCACAAAGTTAGTAGATGTCTGCTCTCTCCTGCTTTATCATAGAATCATCAAATAGTTTGAGTTGGAAGGAACCTGATGCCTTAAAGATGATCTGGTTCCAACCCCTCTACCATGGGCAGGGACACCTTTCACTAGACCAGGTTGGTTAATGCCCCATCCAACCTGTCCTTGAACACTGCCAGGGATTGGGCAGCCACAGCTCCAGGCAACTTGTTCCAGTGCCTCACCACCCTCACAGTAAAGAATATCTTCCTAATATGTAGCCTAAATTTCCCCTCTTTCAGTTTTAACCCATTACTCCTGGTCCTACCCCTACAGTTCCTGATGAAGAGTCCCTCTCCAGCTTCCCTGTAGGCCCCCATCAGATACTGGAAGGTCGCTATGAGGTCTCCACCCAACCTTCTCTTCTAGCTGAACAGCCCCAGCTTTCTCAGCCTGTCTTCATAGGGAGGTGTTCCAGTCCTCTTATCAATTTCGTGGCCCTTTGAGTTTTGCAGTTACTTCAAATTGTATCCACCTCTCTTTTTTTGTCCTTTAGAAAGAATGCTATAATTACTGACTTGTTTTCCCTTCAGAAGTGTCTGCATTTCAGAATTCAATATGCTGCAGTCTAAAAGCAAATTTGATCGATACATATGTGATTTCTGCTATTAATACATTTGTAACAGAATTTAAAGAGCTATTTATATTTTTAAAAGTATAACATTGCTAATCTAGAAGAGTTTTTTATTGTAGGATATATTCATACATGTATGCAATACTGTGAAAATAGCTACATTTCAATTCCGCCCAAATTTCACTAGATGGCACTAAAAGCCCCAAAAACTCTTGGTCACAAGATGCAGTTATTAAAGCAATGACTTAAGCTTCATTGTATCAGTCTTTCATTAAGATTTATACTATTTCTTACCAAAATCAAACAAGTTTTGAACATGCATTTATCACAACATATCATATGTCCACTTCTGATGTATACCGATTTCTAATTTTCTCAAATTTCACTGTAGTAAAAAAATAATTCATATGCTGAAAGGATGTATGTATCATCCTTGCACTTATTGAAAGCTGGCTGCAGTTTTTAAGCACATCCCTTGGATTCTTTGATTATAAGCATGATTAATAGTTGTTGTATGTAGTAACATGGGATCAAACTTAAATAGAAGTAAAGAAAATGCTGAGGACAGACGTAAATGACATCTTTCAAATCTATCCCTGTACTGAGTGTGCCAGTTGCCAAGGGCCCAGTGAGGGGACTCCGATCAAAATCCAGGTCCAGTGTCACCAAAGGAAATGAAGTGACCTTGGACACTTCCATCTGAATCTCTCCATACTCACAGAGTTCAGTAGTTATCATTATTCAAATGAGAATGCAACTTTGTGCTGGAAGGTGCTGATGAATACTATAGACCTACTACAGCAAACCTCACACTAAGCTGTGAATCTGACAGAGTGTGTGAAGCTTTTAGTCTCTGAATCGTGAAGAGTGGGGAGTGTAAGGAGATAATTCTCATCGCTTTGATAAATGACACTTTCCCCATAGAGGATAAATTAATCAGCTCTTTCTCTGTTGTATCTTTCCTGCAGAGAGGACTACAAAGAAGCCCTTTAAGTTTAAATTGATTTCAAGGTAAGTAGAGGCACAATACCTACTACATACACAACCATGTACATAATTGCAAGTATCACATTATTGGTGACAAGCATGGCATTCGTAAATGTCCTGTTTACACTCAGCCATCACATGGCTGTAACCTCTACAAGAGGAAAAAGAAAAAAGAAAATTTAGAGTTCCCACGAGGCAAAGTAATTACAAGCAAAAGTTCTAAAATGTAATTTCACTACTTGCCCTGTACCATGCCAAACACCTGCCAGCTACACAATGCTGGCTTCTGCAGCAGCTGAAAAAAATTGGCTTTCTGAAGTGCTCAGCATGTTTCAGACAGCACCTTGCTGAGCCTGATACTCCATATGAATAGACAAAATCACCAGTGATTGCAATCTCTGAAGGGAAATATTGCCTTCCATTGTATCTAGATCTTATCACTGAAAGTGGATGCAATTAGAAAAATGTAAGTGGATGTAATCAGTTTGGAATGTGCATTGGGCAATTTTTGAACGGACTTGCAGCACCAACGCCAAGTTAAAGTACATTATGGAAGCCATTTAAACTGCCTGAATTAAAAGAAAATTACATGTACAATCATATGAAAATCTTGAATCTTGAGGTTTCTTTTGGGAAAATTTTTCCCTGACAGACTTTCTCTCCCATAATTATGCTTTAGTGCAAACATTCAAAGTAACTTCTATTAGTGAGCTTATATTAATAACCAAAAAGCATCACAGATGCAAATCAGACATGAAACAAAAACGTACTCCCAGATGCTATGAAATACTGATTCTGCTTCTCTTCTCCTTGTATAGTTCTTAAATTCTTCTCATAACGTATTCCCAGATGCTATGAAATACTGATTCTGCTTCTCTTCTCCTTGTATAGTTCTTAAATTCTTCTCATAGCTTTTCCTAGAAAGATTGTACTCTTACCTCCAAAGATGGAATCTCCTGCTTTTATCAGGAAAAGGTTAAAAAATGCTTGTTTGAATCTTGTAATTCTTATTACCAGTCACAAATATTTCACACACAGGCAAAGCCTGACCAGTGCATTTTGGAAGACTGTAGCACTACAATCACGTATCAGCTAATGAAACTTTCAGAAATTTCTCCTTCTCCATGGGTTCCTACTCCCAGTCTCCATATTTGGTTCAGTTAATTCCAAGCACTCCTGTGCTATTTGTGACTGTACTTCATTTTTTTACCGAATCAAACACTATATCACTATATCCATACTGAGGACTAGCAGCTAATCCCAATAGTATTTCATTTGTACTTTTCTATAACTAAGCCTTGTTCTGTTTATTAAGAAATCTTTCTCTGGTACAAGTTGGTGGAAATTTTCTCACTACCTTCGGTCAGACCAAGATACTCTTCAGTATATTTTGTTTTCCTGAATATTTTAACAAAAATTTTGGTGGATTCATTGTTTCAGTAAAGTGATATAATTCCATGTGAGTTGTCTGGGGACAGAGCATTAGCACATATTTGTTTATTTTGTAAATAGTAGGCATTTTCCCCAGGACCAGACCTTCACACATGGCAGCAGCCAATAAACATAGGCATCTGTTTCTTTTCTTTGTTGATATTGAGTTTTCTTCATATTTTTTTATCCAATCACATACTTGTATTTGGACAGTTGTAGAGCTGGAATGTTATTTACAGTCCTGAGAAACAGTAGTTTCTGCTTCTGTATAATTCAGTTCTTCCACTCAAAAAATGAACAGCATATATATTCCTCTCTTTCTCTCTTCTTTTTACACGACTAAACAAGTCTGAAATTTTCATAATAGAGGCATTTAGAAAGAATATAATAACATTGCCTATTGTTATGTGAGCCAAGCAGTAAGAGCTTCCTTCAGGCTGAATCAATTGCCTCAATGCAGTTTGGAGAATAAGTTCAGCGAACAGGTAGCCATCTAGGCTAATCCTTACAAAAAAAGTGAACCAAAACCTTCCTTCTGAAGGTAAGGTACCTTAATCATGGTGCCACTGAAGAGCTTCAACATGTCCTAGCTTCACAGCCTTCTTCTAGAGTCATAACTGGAAAGGAGATGCTGGTGTCTTCATTATTGTTCTCTGTGAGGGGATTCATACTCCCCCCTGGGTCCTCAAGTTCATGGTTTGGATTGTACCCATTAGAAGCTGCCAGATCCAGTAGCCCATTCGAGGTGAGGCCACAACTTCCTGGCCCCAGGTCCAGCCAGTAGCGAGGGTGAGCACATGTCTCCAACTGGCACATACACATGCACACAAAGCTTGCACACAGATCTGCACATATACACAGATGTATCTACACGTGCATTGCTGTGTGTAGACAGAAAACCCATCACTGAAGCAAGCAGAGCACAAAAGGCCTGATCCCGTTCCCCCCTCTGTCTGATCAGGATGAAAGCCCATTAGTGGAAAACATGTCAATATATATGCATGTGACCAGTAGCTGTCTCTGGATCCCAGTCTCCTCTGCTGCTGTCACTAGGACATAGGCACCCCCAAGCTGTCACCACAGTCTAGGTGTTGGTACTCTTACCTGCACACACACATGCACTCTCCCAACCCCTCCTCCAACACCAGTACACCCACCTATGGTGGGGATGAGGCGCAGGGCACTGCTAAACACAACAGACTGTTTACACATTTTATCCCCTTTCTCCTCTCTTATTCCACAATTGTTTCTCCTCAAATGACCTTGATGTTTCCCTTTGCCCCATCTTTGGTTCCTCTACTAAATATCCCACAATAAGTCTCTTACATGCTGAAAATGCTCTTGCCAGCATTCCATGATGTATCCCATAACCTTGGAGGCAGGAATCCCCCCACACTCCCAGTCTGTAAGGTCAACCATGGAGAGCCTCACTGGCAGTGGGGCTGGTAGCCCAGAGAACAAGTGTGCTTGGCTGGCACTATGTTGGGTTGCTTTGCCTTGCATTGCTCCTCTATTCTTTCATGTTTATGGAGATTAGCCTTAAAGCATATAACATAAAGAGTCCCACTTTGCACAGAAATCATTACTCACTAGGCTAAAGTGAGTATCAGTCTTAGGTTTTCCTCTAAGCCTCTGAGCCTTGCTCACCCAAGAGAAACCTGGGTCTTCTGGCAGCACCGTGATGCCAGATAAAACATCTACCTAACAGTAGAGAACCTGGGTTTAAATCCTATGGTGTCATCAGACCTTTACATGTAAGTAGAACAGTCTCTGCTCTCATCAATGCTTTGCGTGCAGGTTAGAGCACACACCAGAGACCAGGTCTTCTTCCAGGTGCCTGAATCATCAGATTACTGACTTGTCCTCGCAATCCTCATCTGTCATCCCACTGCTTTGATGAACCCACCATCTCCAGCAAAACATGCAACCAGAGTGTGGATGCTCTCCCAAGAGTTTAGGCTTGCAGTTTCCAACCCCCACCAGCAGAAGAAGAAGAAACACCCAAATTCTTTCCTCTTGAATTCTAATCCTTTAACATCTCCACAAAAAGAAGGAAAACAGCACTGCCAGCACATGCTCCAACCATGTGTTTGGGAGAGATGTGTCTAGTCATTAAAATGTAGATGCCTACTGGGCTGAGTCCCCATGTGAGAAATACCACTGTACAAATCATTATGTGGCCTAGTGTGAAACAGTTGCTGAGCTTTTATAGATGCCAAAACTTACAAGGAAAAAACTTCAAATACCTGAGGAATACTTTACATGGCAAACATGAATATCTGTGAACTTAAAGCATCTTGAAGGTTAGATGGCAAGTTCTTTAAGAGCTGGATTTTGGGTGTCTACCTACAATGAACATTTGAAACTAAGCGATTGAGACAGCCTATCCTGTACTTGTAAAGCCTATCTGGCATCTATGTTTGTTGTGTGTCTACCTTGTAATCCTGATGGATTCTCTGGATTTTATCTTTGCAGCCTAAATATAGGCTTCCAAGAACACGCAGAAACACTGCTCTGAGCTGCGGAGCAGACATGACTGCTCCGCGGACATGTCTCCAAAGTGTGCAGATAAAGCATGTACACTTGGCAGCCATTTCAAGCAACAACCACGGCTTCAGAAGTGAGTCATGCAGTGAGTCAACACCTGAACAGGACATCATCTGTGTTTCTAGCATTTAAGCATAAGAAACTCAAAATACGTTTTGGTTTACTTTACTAGAAGAGAAATACATTCAAGACTTCCAACTATAATGTTGGATGTCTCCTTGGAAAGACTAAATGATCTTAAAAGTTCTACTCTAGTAGACTAACAGTAGAAGATAAATCCCCAATTAATGTGAGCACACGAACAGTTTATATTATTTCTCCTAGCCAAGATTCCCAGGGCTTTTTACAGCCATTATTCAACAAAAGCTTCCTCACAGCCTTGTGAGAAAGACAAACACTACTTTCCCCACTTTCTGTATATATAAACAAGCTCAAGCAAGGTTAAATGACACCAGGTAACACAGGAAAGCTTCAATCCCAAATTACTGCATCATCTGCTTCACTGAAAGAAAGGGTCAATATCGGAAAATCCCAGTGCTATTTTATAATCAGAATGTATGAAATTACCTGTCTGTGGATTCATCATTAACATACAGAACTATCTTTCCTCCTGCAGACAGCAAACCTATGTAATTAACCTGGGGTTCATTTTTCATGCATTTTTAAGAAATAGAAGGCAGATAAGATGGACTTTGGTCTTTCCCATTAACCAAGCTCCCCTGAGGGAGATGTAATGGGCTGTGTCACAGCTGTGCCTAAGCACTCTGGAGGAAGAGATAAGATTATTTCACCTGCAGTTTAACAAGCTACTGGTAATTGATTGGAGGTTCTTACTGCAAATGTGATCTAAAATGTGTCAGCTAAGGCTTCAGTCTAGGTTAATAGGAGAAAAAATGTTTTCCTTGACAAATACTAGGGAAGAAGCAAACACCTTGGCAGTCACCTGCCTTGGCTGACATGTAGTAACTTATTAAGGTTCAGAAACCCACTAGTCTGCCTGAAGCGTTAGACAAAAAAACAACCTATCACTCTAATTAAAATGCAGCTCTGGAAGCTGCCCTTCAAGAGTAATGTTATGTGCAATGCTGGCTCGATTCTGTCTCATACAGGAGAGAGAGTGATTATGCCAAGTCATGAGTTCACTTTATAGATGAGGAAGAAATATTAATGAGTGAGCTCTTGAAAACAGAGAAGTGTGTGCAAAGCTTTCCTTGCAGGATAGGAAATTATACTGCCAGTGCTCAATAAAAGCTTTCTATGTACTAAATGGGTTCATTCCTAGTGGACATTGATAATGTTATTTTTTTCTGCATTAACTGCATCTACTATAAAGTATTGCAAGAATTTACATTTTTTCTATTTTTTAATTGTGCTTTTCTTCAGGAAATAAGTCTGCTGTGGGGTTGGCACAGGTAGGTCACCTCTGCTCCACCATATTTCAGGATGCTTTGAGACAGAGGTGAACAGGCAGCTGGATAGGGTGCAGGAATCTGGGGGAGGAAAGGAAGAAGGAAGGATTATCACAGCCTGGGAGCCACCTTGCCCAGGAAAGACTCATGAAAGCCAGGTCACCTACTGGTCTTGCTGCTGTGAGTGGGAGGGCAGGGTGTCCTGAGCTTTGCAGGACTTTGCTGTGCAGGACAAGTGGCTCTGACACATGATATAATCACCCGTCTGTCCCTCCATACCCCATAGATGTTGCAGAGGCTGCAAGCCCCACTTCCCTGGGCTCTTACTTCAGCTCTCCATGCCACCCTCTGACATTCCATACCATATTTGTGGAAGAAATGCCTAATTCATTTGGTGTGGCAAAATTCAGCGTACTTGCACTGCTGAGGAGCTGAAGTGGAATGTGTGTGATTCTCCATGCATGCTCTTTCTTGGCTGCTGTGAGCACATTATCCTAGTTCACAAACATTCCCACACTGAACTAGTCGACGAGGATGAAAAAGGTCTTCAGTCTCCCCCACACTTAGCTTTGATTTCTAGAAAGTGAAAGAAACTAGTTTGGAGCATGCTATAAGTACCTAAGAAACCAGGGGGCAAACACTACAGCGTCTTTCTCCTATATAAATCTACAGAAATTTTCCCATGTAGGCAGGAGAGGATTGGGAAGGTTTGAGGAATAAGAGCATGTTGAGGAATTGCAGCCTTACAACTGAAAGCCAATTTTGAAGTGCCCTCATGTGGCATAGCGATATCTGGTATGAGAGAGGGAAGCGCAAGCAGGCTGCATCCTGTGGTGAACCTCAGGACATTACACAGCCATGACTAGGCAGGAGGCCAAGAAGTCCATCAGATACACTTTGTCAACGCCCCTTGTTCAATCAATATTTTTTCTCAGTTTGGGGGATTTTCTACCATTGGAGGTGATGTTTTGCTCTGTAATGGAGATTTTTTTAAAGTAGAGTTTTACTGCAAAGTTCAATAATCATTCGTCCAAAGCTTTCTGACAACAATCTGCTTCATTCCATGCTTGGGTTCTAACTGATGAATAATGTAATCTAAATTGCCAGGAGCAGATTAAAATCAGCAGTTGCTAGAACTCCATTCTCTTAAGGAAAAAATTAACATGATTACTAGCCACTACCTTGCTCCATTCATCTTTTTCCTCTTCCTTATTGAATAATATTGTACTGAGGATGTATATCATTAGCACTTACAAGCAAATGAAGATAAATGTCCTGTAATCGATTTCAGAACCATCCTCGAACTAGAAGCATGAAGAAGCAGATGAAAAAACGAAATGTACTCTGAATTTAAACACACACTTTAAAAAAAAATCTCTATTCAGGGCTAATATTGTGTGGAAAATTCACTAAAAGGAAAATAGCTCAAACAGATGTCTCATAATAGAAATAAGCAGAAAAACAGCCACAGAAACAAGGAAAGAACAGTCCTGTGAAGACAGTTGCCTTCCATTTCAAAGCCTCAGCTTCTCCCAGGGTTTCTACATTGCCACTGAATATATTGGCAGTACAGCTGCATCTGCATTTCCTTGCATAGAGATTTATTTTTAATTCAGACTGCGGACAGCAAAACCAGTAGCAGCCTAAGAAGGTTTCCTAATGAAAAGGGGAAGACATGAAGTACTACAAGATTTGACTTAAACAAATCCAGAGAACAATCTCTCTTGACAATAACCAAGAGAGCTCACTAAGGTTGCACTGCCTAAAATGACAGAATGTCAGGGTAACATTTGCAAATAAAATACCTGAGGATTTTGAGGGGGGGAGTGCCTCTCTGTGTATGATCTGTGATATCAATTTCACCCTGGTACCTGCAGTGGTGCCAAACACAATTATTCCTTGTCCATCTTTGCAGTAAGATTTTTGTCCAGCTCCCACTTGCATATTGTGAACTTTAGCAAATAATACTTTGTGTGTGTAGATCAGGCCATGTGCAGGCCAGGCTCTGATGGGTGGTGTGTAGATCTTGTCAAAAGCTTTCAAAAGGACATTCAGTCAGAGCAAGAAATTGCCAAGAGTAGGGAATAATTAGTATGGCAGCCAGACCACTCTGGAAAAGCAGGTTTCCCAAACAAATCTGGCCTGATTTGCATCATCAGGACATGGCTTTGACCTAAGCAATGTTTGGAGCAGCCAGTGTGTTCCTTCTGGAAAATGCATGAGCCAGCATCCTTCCCTGGGAAGAGACAAAAAAGATGATGCCACACTCAGCTCTTCCTCCCTGCAAGGCAACGACATTCCCAAGTCTATGCCTACAAGACACAGAGATGCTTTGTCTGGAGAGTGTCATCATAAAAAGCCAAATAGATTAGCTCACAATTTTGTCACCCCTAGTCTCACAGCAGCTGACAGAGACTACTGCTCATTCCATCTTAGAAGAAAAGTATTTTCAAAGATGCCTCCTTGCTTTCACACAGCCCGTCACAAAAATGCACTGAGAGGGAAAATGTTCAGACCTTCAAAAGGTCTTTTCAGCCAGGCACTTTACATAGCTCCCTTTGCTCTCTGCCCAGGAAAGGCTGACTGAGACATCCAGTCACTATTAGCTGGTT
This sequence comes from Pipra filicauda, assembly GCF_003945595.2. Classification (NCBI taxonomy): domain Eukaryota; kingdom Metazoa; phylum Chordata; class Aves; order Passeriformes; family Pipridae; genus Pipra; species Pipra filicauda. The sequence continues at coordinate 2,930,361 of NW_024103585.1, forward strand.
AAATGAGTTTGAAATACATTAAAAGAGTGGGCTCATTTTCCTCTCTTTTTGCCACAATCTTACCCTGATCAGACAGGTAATCAAGCCTATCAGTCTGCTGCAGAGCCAGATTTCTCTGTATACAGCCCCATATTCCACTCCAACTCACCCCATTTAACACAATGCAGAGATTTATTACTGTGAAAATATCTTTTCTGAAATTGATTTTGAGTACTGAGAGACAAATTCTGCACAGTGAAGGCAAATGAGAACATTTTAGCAGGTAATAAATGGGTGATCAAGCTCATGAGTTTTCTCAGAAGGGATCCTTTGTGTTGTGGTCGAATGATTTTGGATACTAAGCTGCTAAAAATAATGTGGTGTCTTGCATTCTAATGACAGAATTGTTGTTGTACAGATAATACTTCAGGCTGCATGAGAGAATGTTGTTTGGTAGGTCAAATCCTTGAGGGATATTTCAAAGAGGAAATAACTTTTATAAAACCAAGAATGAGTTAATAAGATACTAATCTGTCATGTTCTTCTGCAGTGAGAACACCCAAAGGCACACTGAAATCAGTTGGTAACTTTTGATTCTGAGAGCATAATTCTACATCATGCTTAAGCCTAAATTAGTTCACAGCATCTTCCTGCACTTCATATTTTTGTAGGCACTACCTGTGTGATTAACTTTGGTATTTCACAGCAGATAACGTGCTTCATGCCACAGGTCTCCATTGCAGCATCCAGACTCTGTAAGGGCATCTGATGACCAGTATTTATTGCTGTGTGAATCAACTGGTTCCATTGAAACAAAGAGCAGGTTTGTAGTAATTGTAAAAATGCCACACATGAGAATTACCCAAGACTGAAAATGACAAAAGCATCATTAATCCTGAAGGCTACAGCTCACAGATGGAGAGAGCTCTGATGCCATCTACAGAGGACACGCAGGAGGGAATGGAATAGGCATCTGCATGATTTCAGGCCAAGCAGAATGAGGTTTGGCTAGAAATCCTTTGAATTTCTGCTGAAAACTAGTGAGTCTCCATGTCTGACTCAGTGTGGTCTGACTGACAACTTGTAGTCAAATCTGGCATACAGAACACTTCCATCTGGTCTCTTCCCTGAAGGAGATGCAATAGTCATTCAAGTATGAATGCCACTTGAAGAGACAGATGCCTATTCCAGAGGCTATGAACGAGCTGCTACAGCACTGCTACTGCTCCCTCTGGAAGGTGAGGGCGGGAGACAGAGAAAGACCTTCTAGCCATCACTTCCTTCACCCAGTTTTCCCTCACCCTACTGCAACAGCAGATCTCCCCAAGACAGGCACGGGGTACAGCTGGTACTGCTCTTGATGGTAAGAAATAGAGGCAGCAATGGTTTCCAGGAAGTGAGAGTGGCCAGCGGAAAAAGAAAAGAAAATGATGAGTCTTTAAAACACCTGAGTGAAGAGGTTGCCTCATCCAAACTCTCAGTTTAGGAACACAGCCCAGGGCAAGGTTTGAGATGTATTCTCAAGCAGAAGGATATCCCTGGCACTCAGACATTTTTCAAGTGTCCTCACGGAGCTGAAACCTAGGCTTTGGACTGAGGATTTGCACTCTCCTTTGTCTGGACTCAGTGCCTAGAAACCATCCTGGCTGTGGAGCACCATCCTGTCTCAGCCGGGTATTGCCTGGAGAAACAGGCAACAGAAGCAGGGATAGCACCACCCCAGGGCTCCTGGGGTAGACAAGAGAGTCTTGATACTGAAGGAACTGAGCACAGAGGCAGTATATGACATGGACAGGTAAATAATAAGGCAGAAACACTGTGATGCCACTGCCAACACTGCAGCTACAGCTTACTGTACCAGGAGGAGATGTCAGGAGAATCTTCAAGGCTCTTTTACAGAAAGCAGGCAGCTGGAAATGGGTCTGCCGGAAAACAGCCCTTGGCCCAAAAAAACTTTACTAACTACTGACAGCCATCTGAGGGCAAAAGGAAGAAAAACTCAAGGGTGGAAGGAACCCTTGCTGTTAGGACTGTGTAATTCACTATTCACATATGATAACTGTTCAACTCTTCCTAAACTTTCCTCAGGTAGTGAAGATTTTCCTGTCCCCTTAGGAAAGCATTCAGTGCTTATCAGTGATAATGTGTTTTCCATTAAAATTGGTTGCGGGGGCATTTGGGTTTCTCAGCTTTCAGGGTGAAGCTTCGCTCAGCTTTTATATATTTACTGAGATTTTGAATCCTGCTCTCAGTTTTGGGTTCCAAAGTCTAAGGCTGCTTCAGAATAGCATGAGATAATTGCATTACTCATATCCTTATGCCCTTATGTTCTCCTCCACACTCCTGGGTCATAAAGTGAGGGACAGAATGGCCCCGTTCATACACTCCCAAATCAAAACAATCCAATTAATCCAATCAATCCAATCAAACCAATACCTCTGTAGGTAATTCCTGGAAGGATGTTTCTTTTGTCTTATTGACACCAAAGGGACATGAGGAACAAAAAACCCACACTTTCTGCGTTTCTCAGGATTATGGCTGAAGAACAGTTATGGCTGGAGAATTGATTTTTTCCACACATTGTGTGTGGTCAATGCATCTGGCCTCTTCCTAAATACTTTTAAGGAACATTCCAGCATTTATGGAAAAAAAAAAAAAAGTCAGGTTCAAGTGTTTATTTTCCAAAGAGATCATGCACTGGAATCCTTTCATAATGAGTATTTCTGTTATACCAGATGACTGATGGAGCATTAACCAGCTTATCTGCTGGCTTCTGTGTGCTAGAGCAACATTTTCTGACGCTATTGCTATTGATCTGTTACTGTCCCATTAGCTTACAGAATTGACTCATGGAGCACTTTAGACATAGGAAAAGTAGATACTACACAAAAGTGCCCTCTGGTTTTTACTAATACACTACAGCTAAATTCTCAAGAGTTGTCTTGGCACCACTGATATACAAGAAGTCTTAACTTGTTTGCGATTTATCCTGGTAGGCATGTGACACATCTTCACCTCCCTGTGGAGTTAGTGCTGACCTGAAATGGAATGTCCATTGCTTACAATAGTGTCTGTCTGTTTAATATTAACAGATCAATTTGCTGTAGGTTTACAGACACATGGAGTCTAAGCACAGTGTATTCTAACTTTAACAATATTTACAGTTCTCAGCAAACCACTTCCATTATCAATATCCAGTGCCTCTGTTCCCTGTCAGTTCCTGTTCTAGCAATCACAATGATAAACATTGTTTAGTGAAGAACATTTTTATGCAGCCTACTTTGGACAAATAACGTGGGAAGGAAAAAAGTTTATGAGCCTCAGAAATTTTCCAAATGCTACTTTTGGTTCAACAGATACATAACTCAGTTTCTTTTTCACATCTGGACTGTGTACACACTCTCACTGAAAACAGACTAAAGAAATTCCATTGATGTCCCAGGAAGATGATCAATCCCCATAGCTCACCTTTTGACAACAAGGACCTAAATAAATATAAGGTCTTTCACAAGTAGGACTGGCTTTGAGAAGAGGTGAAGTAGATGATCACAGAAAAATCCACACTGGCTCAGTAACAGTGGCAATGTGTCTCTTCCATGGCTCAATTTGTTCTGATGTTTCAGAGGGTAGAGAAGAAGCAAACTCTACAGCCTTTATAGTACACAGCTGTCTGCTACTGCCTGCACACCTGCCCTTGCTTTCTATCTACCTCTATATCTTTTGGTCAGCAGCCACACTAGCAGAAGGTGATTCCCAAGCAGAGAGACGAGAGCAAAGAGGAAACCCCAGTGGTGGGCAGCACTACCTTGTCTCACCTTTCCGTGGTCAGCAGGTGTTGCCTGAATAGGGCTTGGCACAGGAGATGGGAGGGAAAAGAGGGGCAGGTACTTTCTGGGTCCAGGCATGGAGGGAGGATATGCACGAGATATCTCTGCAGAGAGGGGGATTTGCTCAGCCTCAGAGCTCCCAGCTGGTCATGGAAGACAACACTTCAGTGAGCAGTTTTGTTGCTGGCAAAAATTTGATCTTTTTATGACCCAGTATGAGGACAAATTAATACATTTAATTTTCAACCATGGGGAAAAAAACCATATTTGCCTGCTTTACTGAGATCACTGAGCTGACCTTGCTCACTGAGGTTGAGAAAGAATGAAACAGTTTTGTGCAGTGCAGTGTGACAGACTGCCAAAGACATCCCTCTGACAAGACCAAGAGGAAGGCAGCTCTGTCATGTCTGCCCCAGATGCATGCAGCACATCTCAACCACCCTTTTACTTCAGCCTAGGCAGCCATTGATACCAATGAGGTTAGCTGCTGACAAGTCAATTTACATTCATTTCAGACCTGAGAAAAATAATCAATGCATAGAGCACAGCAATGGTGAATCCAGCCCAAAAAGATGGATGATTTATACCCCTGTTAACGAGTTAAATGAAATCAACTCTACTTGAACTCCACATTCTCTCTCTCAGCCAGATATACATATCATGGTGTATATCTTAGGAAGAGATTATAGTTTGTTTCTTAATTTAGACAGAAGATGCCAATATAAAATTTACCAGAACCTTAGTGATGGTGGTCACAGCTACTTTATGGGCTTCCGAGATAAGGCTTAGTTTCTCTTAAAATGAATACTGCCAACAAAGAGGCTTTATTCTTTACTGTCTTCTAGATCTTCATCACTTACCAGCAGTTTTGAATACAACCCTTTATTACTGCAAAAATGACTGCACGTGGTTCCCAGAAATGGACTCTCAGAGTCATGGAGAATGCATCTTCTCCTCCAGTGTAAGGATCTTCCAGATTTTTAAACTGCTCCAAAAAATTAATCTAAAATGAGGTAGCCTGGGAAAATAGGCCTGGGACAAATTTGCATGAAAGTGGATATTAATACTGTGGCTTCAGGGAACAGAAATAGAATAAAAAATAGAATAAAAAAATAGAATGGATTTTGTCAACTGATTATACTTTGTCCTTAGCTTTGGCTTGTGCACCTTGAGAAACATGTTTTCCTCTATGGAGATCATTCATATTAAATGAATAATTGGTTTATTCTGTTGCTTCAGTTTTTATTTAAAATATAATTCATAGGCAAATTCTGTATTCCCTCTAGATTTTATGAATTACAAAACATACATTTAATCTATTTTACTTAAACCCACAAATTTTCCTTTTCAAAGGATAGGAGCTCTTCAGCACTATAAGAATATCTTTAGCAATATCTAAACAGGCAGATGAGAATTAATCTGTTTCTTTGTCAAGCCTGCAAATCTAATGCACATTAATTGGAGGTTTATGTGCAGCTATGTAAAATCTCATTCTTCAAGGTGCTGAACAGCTTACCTAACACCTGGAGGTGGTAAACACACCTCAAGGTGCCAAGCTCCTGTAAGAACTTGTGCATTTATGGAGGCCTTTGTTATAACCCACGACTTCTTCAGTTGCTTAACAGAGTTTGATGCATTCATTATAAATTCTGTCTCAGAGTGAGAAATTCTTTTATATTTATCTGTCTAATCTTTGTGTTTCCCTCTTGGTCAGACAGACTTAACAGAGAACTGTGAGTCTTGTCAGACTTATAGGGATGTCAGTTGAGTTTTTAATCATCTTCCCAATTCTTATTTTAAACATAATATATGTAAGCGTATTAATGCAATGTAATAATAAATGTGTATATAGTAACTGCATACCATGCAGCAAATTATTAGACAAAAATCTCACACTCTTTAAATTCTTTATCTAGATCAATTCTTTTATAACTTGACTAAAACTGGAAGTAGGGTTTATTTTTCTTTTGAATGGTAGTTCTCTGTACTCTTGTGTTTGCAGTCGCTGTTCCACACCACATTGCACTGGATAACCAAAATAGGCAAAGACTATCTGAGAAATTATTACATGACTGTAATGATAACACCCAGAACTCAGTTGTTTGTTTTTTTAATTGTTATTGCCCTCTTTCATGTAATTTCTTGTCTTTCTGACAAGTGCACAGAAGATATTTTGTTCAACACACATGATAAATACTTGTCAAACGCTTGTATGCCCAGACAACCAAAATTTCAGCTATGTTTTTAACTTTGGTAGCATTAATCTCTTGTCTGTAGAATACTATCAGTTCAGTCCATTGGACAGTCTCCCTGACCAAGAGCCTTCTGCTGTAGTGTTTCAATTTCCTAAGAATGCCACTATACATCAGTTGCATTTCTGCTCCCACGGAGGTTCAATTTGCATACATAAACCATTGCATTCTTTAGGTGTACATTGCATAATTACAGGAGAAGACCTACGTTTCACAGCTATTTTAATAGTGCAGGTTTTCGAAGTAGCATTCTGCTTATTTTTATCATCCTCAGCATATTCTGTGATTCTGTGATATAGTACTCAAACTGGAAGAAACTAGAAGATGTATTGTTTTCAATTCAAAAAAGAAGAAATTAAATGAGTTTTGAAGACTACTCTCAAAAATTAGGAGGTAGAGAGTAAAATCTGTTATTTAAGTCTATTATGATTTTCTGCTCATATCAGTGTTGTGCATCACGATATATTACCAGAAACTACCTGAAATTTGCTGCAGCCATTTCACTTGCTGCAATGAGTATTTTGTTCAAAGACACACAGGAGGTTGCTCTTCTGGATTCTACTGGACAGGATCTGCACACTGTTTGAGTTGTGTTCAGTATCATACAGAGGTGTTACAGAATTATTTCAGATTTGTTGACTTTATCTCTGATGTGTTGGAAGTTGTTCAGACTTTTGCCCCAGCAACACAGAAATTATCTGAGGAATGTGACTATCTCACCATGAGTTACTGAGCACTGATTCTTTTTGAAATACACAGTGCAATACTCAATAGAAGGGTACATCACCCCCTTCTAAGCTGACTTACTACTCTATCTTAAAGCTTGTAATGTTTCAGTCTTTAAAATAAAGAGGTCACATCTTCTCACATGCCACATATGCATTTGAACTTTTTAGTAAATATAGAGGATAATAAATGATAAGAATTAGGAACAAATATCTGTAATTGTTATAAAAAGTTTATTTTAACATTAATTTACAAAAATACTGCACAATTATGCTTTCTTTCTAAAACAATGGGATCTATCTAGATGAGACATATTCTGCTATGACTGTCTTAGATGTTTAAGTGTTCCATTATGTGAAGCCTCTATGACTAATAGCTCATTTAATTCAGTGGCAGAATAGAAACTTTTCAAAAAAGTGTTATTTAACTAACTTAAAATACTGGGTTGTTTTTTTTAATTCAGATGGATAAATGAGTAATTTTAGAGTAAATGGAATGCCTAATATAAGAAGCTGCATTCTGCTGGGACCAAGGAAATCAAGGATGGATCAACTTCCACTTGACAGGTACCTTTGGTTAGCACACTTCCTGTGGCTGAACATATTTTGAGTTCAAATAGCCATTCTGCTTCAGGACAACTGAACCAACAACATCCAGAGGAGTGCTCTAAATCTTCTGAGCCCAGAAATGGCGGGAGTTTGATTTTCCAGTCACTTGCCTTTACTTATTTCATTTCAACATGAATAACACTGAATACGCACTGGGGACAAAGGATCGTGTGTCTCCCTTGCACTATGTCTGCCTGAGTGGCAGGGCTGGGGTGTTCCTGGGCTGTGCTTGTGGAATCTATTGCCACGTCACCATTCAGGATTGGTGGATAAAAGGCAACACTAGGCAGCATCACAGCTTTAAGGGCAACTCAAAGTGAACAGAACAACTAGGCCTTAGGTGCAGGTTGGGGATACACGTGGGAGGTCATAACTAACCACACAACTGAGGTAAGAGGATGAATGAACCCTGAATAGGTGAGGATTAGAAAAGGATAAAGACACCTAAAGAAAATTAAACAACTAAAGATATCTGTGCCATCTTGTTGGGGTTATTAGGAGGACAGGAAGTAAACTAGGATAAGGGAGAGAGAGGAGAGCGTGGGAAGAAACAAAAGCTTTGACTTGCTTTGTTTTATGGATACCAGAAGGAAATAATGTAGTATTCCTTTCTTTTCTATATGATTGTGAATGGGAGAGGGAAGTGAGAAGATAAGTTTCAAGCCTGCTCAGCAACAGAAAGCAACTCTAGTTTTGTTCTTTATCAGTTCCAGTGAGAGGAAAGGAGCTGGTAAGGAAGCAGAGCAGATTTTATTTGCACGTCAGCTGAAGGAGCAGTGAGCAGAGTGGGAGGACATTAAAACCTTTTGTAGGTTTCTGAGATGAAGAGAGCTGTGAAAACTCAAAATTTAGTCTCACTTCATTTGATCATTGTGTGGGGCACAGAATAAAACTAAAATCTTCCATTTTATTGGATGAGGGGCTTTCAGAGAGAAATACAGTATTTATTATTTATTAATGTTGTCATGTGCTTGTGTTTATTGTACTTCCTGTATTTTTATATTAGTATTCAATATGAGTATATTGCACAACTCGTATTGTGATTAATGTTTATTAAACTCATTCTAAAGGAAGGACCAAAAATATGATGCTTTTATGAAGAGGAGTAAGAAAGTAGTGACATTCCTTTTGTATTTTCTTTTTTTTTTTTAAGGGGTTTGAAGAAATTAAAGTAATGGCTTTTGTATGTGTTAGCTGTGAGGAGACAAGTTACTCCATATGTCTCATTTAGTCCAGCCTGTTTAGACTGGGGGTAAGAGTACATGAAAAATCCCATTGTTAAAGTCAGTGAGACAAACAATCAGTGCCTTTAATACGTTTTACAGTGGCACTACAAGATGCTACTGGGAGAAAAGAGATAAGTCCACTATCTGAAACCACTTTCTTATAGTTTCCTAGTGTTCACAAGTCTTGATTAAAATATGTTAGAATGTAACATATATCACTTTAAGGAATTTGTCTACTCCCTTTCAAGGCTGTGATAGTATCTCCAATTTTTCTATTTTAAATTAGCTTCACCAAGTGCTCTCTAGTCCTGCCATTGCAAGATGTAAATTTCACTTCTGCATTGACCTTTTTCACCACCTTCATAATTCTGTAAATCTTAGTCCTTTTTCCTTTCAGATTTCTCATTTCCCTTTTAAATCACTTCAACCTTTTTAATCTTTTCTTATAAGGCTGCTGTGACATCTCCATCATCATTTTACTTGCCTTTCTCTGTACCTTGTCTAACTCCACTGTGGTTTTTTGAGGACCAAGAAATTTTAATTTTGCAAGATGAGGGGTTTACATAGTGGCAAAATTATGTTCCCTGTCTTATTTTCAACACCTTTCCTGTCAATGATCGAGGTTTTGCTGGCTTTTTAGGGGGCTGGTACTGAATACCAGGTCAGTGATTTCTGCAAACTGACCACGATGTTTCCAAGATCACTTTCCTGAGCTGGAATAGCCAGTCCTGAATCCTGCATGTAGGCGCACTTTAGATTCTTTTTCTCTAGATGCACTTCTTTTCATTTAGATAGAGTGAAACTAATTAGATATCTTTTTGTCCATTCAGTTTTGTGAATTTCTTCTGGAGTTCCTCACTGCCTATGATAAGAGCTTGGTATCATCTTCAAACTTGAGGATTTTGCTGCATTTCCCTTTCCAGATCACTGGTGAAGACGTCCCTACTGAATTTCATGGCTGATATTTTTCCACCCTGGACAGTGTCAGTCTTTATTTCCCATCCTTTATCTATCCTCCAGTAAATAAAAGGTCATTTCCTGCAATACTATGGGTGTGTGAGGTTGGGTTTTTGTAGCCTTCATTTTCACTATGACACTCATGATTTTGTAGGCATCTATCATATTGTATCTCAGGGGGATGCTTCTGGCTGAATAGCTTTGTCTATAAAGCAAATCCTTTGCTTTCATACATTAGAGCACTCTTATCCTTCTCTGGGCCTTCAGCTGGAGATTTTTTGTTTCCTTGCCTATTATTCTTTGCCTGGTTTTGTGCAATTTGGGATAATTTTGTCTGGAGTATATAAACTGTAAAGTAGGGCATCCGGCAAGCCTGTTCATTTTCTTCCCCAGAGCCCTAAGTTTGTAACAGAATCTACCATGAGATTGGAAACTCTTTTAAATCATGTATACCTCTCCCCACTCCGCATTCAAAAAGCATCCCATATTTTCATCTGGGTTTTCTGGGAATAAAAAATCTGCATGTACATTATGGACAGTGCCCATCATGGTTATTCACACACACAGTTAAACCTTATGGCTGAACTAAGTTGGATGGTCACCATCTGTCAGGAAACAAACTTGTCAGAAAGCTAACTCTAAGTGAAAAGGGAGCAGTTTTTAATTGGATTAAAAAATTGAATCAGCTGTGAGGCATGCTAGAGCAAGAGAGTTATGCAGCTGCAAGCACAGGAAGCAAGGGCAGGTGCAGCCTTCTGGGAAGCAATGAGCCATGAGGATGGCCAGCTATACCCAGCCTGCACACTGACTCACTATGGGTGGGACAGATGCTGCCACAGATTGGTTGCAGAGCTGAGCTGGATATCTCCTGCAATCTGGTACTCTTTGGACAAGTTGGGTTTACTGCTGAGTTTACAGCAGCTGTATTGGGTGTCCACGCCCTGGTGTTGGCAGCAGGGGGGTGCAAGGGTGGTCTTTGTGAGAAGAAACCAGGATCTGCCACTGCATTAGGCAGTTCTAGATGGCTCCAAAACTGAGCCACCACATGACACACAGCTGGGTCTGTCAGCCAAGCTGTGGTACCTCTGCAAAAATGTATTTAAGGAGGGGTTAGAAACCTACAGAGCAGCAGAGAGAGAGAGGAGTGAGAAAATGTGAGAGAAACAGCCCTGGAGACATCAAGATCAGAAATGAAGGAGAGGAAGGAGGTGCAGTCCATAGAATATGATGGAGCAGTTATTCACATTGAAGGCCATGGAGTTCCCCACACCACAGTTGGTGGATGCAGCCTTGAAGGAATGTACAGCTCATGGAGAGTCAATGCAGGAGCAGGTTTCCTGGAAAGAGCTGAGGTACCCACGATGGAACAGTCTGGTTTTGAAGGACTGTGCCCTATGGGAAGGACCCTCACTAGAGCAGAAGGAAAGTGTGAGGAGGAAGAAGGAGCAGAGAGGAGACGTAATGGACTGACTGCAACCTCCCATTCTCCATACATCTGTCCCACCTGGGGTAGGAGGAGGTAGAACAGTTAGAGGAGTTGGGAGAAAGGGATTGAAGTTGAACCTGGGATGAAGGTCTGGAGTGGAGGGGAAGGTGTTTTGATTTTGTCTTTCTTTCTCACTATCTTACTGTTTTTCTCCTTTTTTTTAATAGATAATAAACTAAATTAATCTTTTCCAAGTCAAGACTATTTTGCCTGTGACAATGACTGGCAAGTGATCTCCCTGTCTTTATTCATGAGCTTCTTCACCTTATTTTCTCCTTGAGGGGGGAGGCCAGCTGGGTGCGTGTCTGACAGCCAAGCCAAGGTCAATGAGTCAGCTGCAGTTGTGATATTCCATGTATTACAGAAATCATATTCTCCAACTCATTTCACATGCAGAGCAGTAGAGAGTACTCATTTTGTTAATGAGAAGCTCAATACAAGCAGGCAAGGAGCACTTGCAGCCCGTAAGACCAACCGTATCCTAGGCTGCATGGCCAGCAGGTTGAGGGAGGTCCCTTCCAACTGGAAACATTCTATGATTCTGTGATTTCTCGGAGCTGCCCAGTGGGAAATTCAATCAGAGCAGTAAGATCTAGTCACATTGTTAGAAATCTGGCAATCCTAAGAAAAAATATGGTGATAGTATAAAAAGCACAGAAAACCACAGCAAATTATTACAAGAAATGTTAAACTTGACCAGTCTGTACTAAATAACAAACAAGAAAACATAAAATTTGATTCAGAAAAGAAGGTGATGTGAAGTATCATCCCCAGCCATGGATATGGGAACCACCAGCACTGTGCACTGCCTCTCTCTTCCCCCTCCTTACATTCACAGCTGCAGTCAGACTCATCTGCTAGGGCACCCACCCTGCAGCACTGATGGACAGGTTTCCCTGGGGAGAACCAAGAATGGGCTGGCAAATTTATAGGGGTTGGAGTGTTGCAGTTGGACATAGGAGCCCTGGGATGCAGTATACCCCTGTTCCTACACATTGATGCAATGGTCCCTCTGTGTGTTCAGAGGAGAGTGTATGAGACACAGCCCACACGGTCCTGATAGCATGGAGTAGGATTGTTTGAGAAAGAGGTGGTTTTTTGGACCTTACGGAGTTCTTCATTCAAGCAATAGTGATAACTTTTATTATTACAGGGTTTGCAGAAGTGTTGAACTCTGTCCAAATCACACTTGGCATTTTTCCAGCCAGAGGGATTGCTGTTGTGGTTGTACTTTCATTGTAGTTATGGGTATTGTAGAAGCTTGCTAGTTATAAGTCTTTGCTGTTTCCATCTCTTTCTAGTTTCACGTTTATGCAGCTGTAATGAGAACAATAACAAGCCCCTTGAAAAGCTGCAGTTAGGTAGGGACATTCTCTTCACAATTCTGCAGAGTTTATTCTTTGGTTCAGCTGCTACAGGGCATAGGCTTAAAAATACATGACGATACAATGACTGCAAAGCATAATTTCAAACAGACAAGTGAAAGAATGATTTAGCTCTGTGAAATCATTGTTTTTAGGAGAAGAGCGCTAACAACAGTAAGATGAAACTGCAGGTGCTGAATCTGCATTGTTCAGGTGAAATGCCAACAAACCTTAGAGCCATCCAGAGATACCATTGCACTTGTTCAAGATGGGAAAAAGATTCTCACACATTTCAGTGTGAACTGGATTAGACCCGACCATCTCAAATATAACAGGTAATTAACACACCATGCAAAAGAATGAATTTGCAGTATACTGTCCCGTACCATTTAATTAAAAAAATGCACTATGCTTTGAAATTTGTAATTATTCCTTCTTTTTTACTCATTTGAGCATCTGAGTACAAAACTACGTGGATTGTTGGCTGCTTTATTACTAACATTGAAGAACCAGTACAACTCCACTATTCTGATGATCATGCTCTCTTTGGAAACCTGTTTCAAATTAGGTTCCAATCTTCTAACACGACCATTGAAAAAAAATGAGATAGTAAAGCCAAGCATTCACAAGCCTGTAAGATGCTCCAGTTAGGGCTCTTCATGCAATCTCAGCTTGTTCTTCCTTGTGTGTGAGTGTTATAATATCACATTTAATTTTAAGTTAATGACAAGATATTCCAGATTCACAAAAAGAATGGGTGATGCTCTAGGACAAATCTGGTACCTGTGAAGTTAGAGATTGTAGGCTGCTTCATTTAGAGACATAAGTAGACATGCATTGGGTAAGCCAGGGAAAAGCAGGATATCAAGTGATGACCTTAAGACTAGATAGTTGAGTGCTTTTCTGGGAGACTGAACCTTCCTCAGATACAGACTGCTTCTGTGATTCTAGACATTTTTTTATATTTAATCTTTTGTCTTGGCCAATAAGTGAGTCTCATGCTCTGAAAATTTAGGGCCCTGATTTAATTTTTTTTATAATAGCAATTGGCATATATTTTGTATGGATACTCTGGGTTTTCATTTCTCTGCCTCTGCTTATATATTGTAACAGTTGCATTGTGGAGATAACTATAATAATGATTTTGAATTACTTAGCTTTTTCTATTAACAGCAATCCTGAAAGCTCTGTAAAGAAAATGAGATTTCTTTTTAATCCAACATGGGCTGATGTGGGAAAGTAGTGAAAAATGGAAGTACAGTTTCATATTATTAAAGACAATCACAATGTCTGTGCTTTGAAGGAGCAAATTAAAATTGCACAGAGATCCTGAATTCTGTCATCCTACAGATTCTAAATATGTGAATTTAAAATCTTTCCTCTATTTTAATGCCCTAATTCTGAATTTAAATTTTAACTTTCATTCCTAGTGCTCATTTAATCACTTGAACTTCTGGAAAAGTAATAATAAGATGCTATGCTAGGAAGAGTCACAAGTTTGGAATTTGTTTTCTATTATCAAGATATACATGTTAGTTATCACAGTGTCTTTCCTTCTAATTTCTTTTGCCATCCTTCCAAAGCATTTCTGCCATTCAGAATGTTAATTTTCTACCTTCCTAATTCCTTCCTCACTGCCAAAGTCTCTCAATCAACTTACAGTATTTTGTTTTGCTGCGTTACAGAAAAAATCATGTTTCACTTCCAGAGCTGAGAATATTCTCAGATTTAAAACGCATTCAAGCTTTGGCAAGCATACCAAATGGTGCTTTCCCAATTCTAATTAATTTCTGTGTCAGATTCTTCCCTCGTTTAGCCATGTTTCTCAATAAATCCAAACATAAGGGGTCCTAAACATCTAAAATTTAGAAAAAAGATATTGAAAAAGCAGTATGACCACTAACAGTGCTGTATCATCTAAATAGCTAATACCAGCAGCCATGCATGAAGTCATGAGGGATGGCACAAGAGGCTGAAGGAGCTCTGCCTGTTAGGATCCATAGTAGTAGAGAATGCAGGGTCCTGCTAAGCTTCTGTCCCCACAACATGCTGCAAGGAAGAATCCCAACCTGTATCTGCACAATTATTGATCTGCTGATATGCTTGCACCTGTCTTCCCCACCGTCACGCTGCATTAAAAGCATCTTTTAGTTTCACTCTGTAGGAGACAGGTAGTGAAATTTTATACAAGAAACCTTTGCTTTCGGCTTCCTTTGGGACTGCTGACTTATGAAACCATAATGTTGTTCTAACATAATTGGAGTAAAAATATACTTGACAAAGAAGCATTTTTATGTAATGCTGCTACTCCCCTCATCCTGAGCCGCTAGCCAAAAATGAAGTTGTTGGCTACTTATGTAGGAGCAAAAGTAGTTGGCAGTGTGTTTCTTTGTTACTGTTCTCTTTATTTTTAAACATGTACCAAGGTCCATATCTTTGCACTGAGAAAGGGTAAAGAAATAAAAACAGATTATTCATTCCTTTTGAATTTTCCTTCAGTCTAAGCACACCTCTGAAAGCCCATTCATTTGCTTCTAGCTGTGATCATGCCCTAGAGCTAGGGTCAACCTTTCACCTCTGTCAACTTCACTGTTCCACCGTGCTCCTTTACTCAGATGAAGTCCTTCTGCTTTATGCAGTCAGATTTTTGCATTCCAGTAAATAAAACTGATGACAGACATCCTGATTTTGACTGAGAGTTGACAGATTAATCCAGCATATCACATAAATTAGCATAAACTATCTAGAAAATTTCAAAATGTGATATGCCAAGCTTGCATTTATCTTATAGTTAATGTAGAAATCATGGCACTAAAAATAAACTTTACTAGCATGAAGATTTTGCTTTTCTCGTAGTCATTAGATCACAAAGACACCTTACTTCCCAAATAATTTATTACTTTTACATTGCAGTATCACAGAAGTAGTCATTCTTAAAAGCAAGTCAAGTAAGAAAAAAATTTTCCAGAGTAATTAGCCAAGCAGCTATGTCTGAGATGAGTGATTCAATTAGAAATTGAATTATGCAGAGTTTGTTTTTACTGATATGAAAAAAAAACCACCAAAATCCCCAAAAACCAGAAGGATTCAGTCCAGCCTTGGAAGTCTGTGGCTTTAGTTGACATTCCTATCAAGAAAACTTCAGGAGTAAAGGCTTCCTTTCAGGCAAACAAATCTTTTTCTGAGTAATTATTACCGCACTTCAGGTAGCGACTGTTGTAAGCTATGATGCTGCTTGCTAAGTGACGGGCTGCTAGAGACATGGAAGTGGCATTTAGAAATTCTCTGTCTGCAGCGCTGCTTGTTTTTGAAATCAATTAAGGAGCAGTAATAAAGAGCAAGATCGGGATTTTTTTTTTCTGTAGGTACCTGAGAAGGTGAAATGGTGTCAGAAGACATCCCCTTATACTCTGCTTGTGAAATGATTACAGTCCCAGTATTTGCTATCTCTTGAGAAAGTGGTCAGCTCCATTCTAGCAGGGCAGAATTGAGCCTCCCTGCTAGTGCCCCTTCTGCAACAACAGAAGGATACAGAAAAAAAAAAAAAAAAAAAAAAAGAAGAAAATACCCTTTTAAAATATAAAAGTGCAAATATTTTCTTGGATGTTGCAAAATTTGGGCTGCTACTCACGCACTTCATCTCAGTTATTTTAGGCTCCTAACTGAAGTCCTAATTTGTTGCTTAGGGTATTATTTTACAGCAAATGGGAGAGATATCTTTAAAGAGTGACTCAGCCAAGCCAATTGCAGGTGCCTATCTCCACTTGTTGACTGGAGAAGGTTTGTTGGGCAATTCAGTTAAGGCTCCAAAGCTTTTTTTTTTAACATGTTTATTATTTCCAGAGATGTCATAGAGCTGATGGAACTTCATATTGTTCACACAGATGAGTGCATTGTAAGTACAGTCTGCCCACAGATATCAGCCCACACCTCTGCTTGTTATTATTTTGCATAGCAGCACTTTTCTGGGAATATAGGACAGCCTATTCTTGGTCCTGAAGCAATATTACAAAGATTATTATATTATGTTCATAATTTGTAAAAAAATATTAACTAACTATGCTATTCTATGCTATTTCATTCAGTCTCATGGTATGAAGCATTATTCTTTTAGATTATGCACCTCTGTGTGCTAAACTTATTTTGCATAGCAGGTCATATACACAGAAATTAGATACACACAGAATACTGACATTTTGCTTTAAACTAAAGACAGAAACTTCTGTGTAAGATTAGTTATCTAAACTATACTCCAGCATCATGCATTGAACTGAAAATTTAGAAAGTGGCTTGATACTTTCTGACCATCTGTACAGAGACAAATGCACCACTGATACAAGAAGATTCAACTCCATTTCATAAGCATTCCGTTGATTCGCCTGCAAAATACTAAATATAGTCAAGGAATTTCAAAAGGTTGGGACTACCAGCAGAGCAGAATACGAATACATTATCTCATACACTTATAACATACAAAAACTTGAATATTTTACATAATACAGTCATGACACTCCATGATATGTTTATAACTTACTGTGCATAAAAGTTGCCACCAAAAAGTCTTTCTTTGTAGTTGCTGGTCAGTATCATTTTGGATACCATAATATCTCCTTTTATTTTAGGGGAGAAATGGAAGCACAGAGGTATTTCCTGTGCAAATGGGTTCTTCTTTATTCTGAACCTCATGTTATTTTCCTCCTATGGACTATATGACACAGAAACCCTTTGCACAGCTGGAGATTTGCTTGTTGTTCACCATAGTTCTCTTGGCAAGCCGAAAGCCTTAACCACTCTGGTTATTAAGAAAATAATATGAAATAAGAGGCAACACTGTTGTTACAGTAAATCAATGCACGTACACAGAATTGCACATCAACCTTGGTGTGAAACAAGAAGGGCAAGCCACAATCTAAAACTTTCTGTGGTGTGTGTATATGAAGGAACACAAAGAGAACACATTCATCCAAAAGCAATCCAGACTCATCCAAAGAGCAATGGAGAGATGGACAAATTAGCTAGTGACTCACATACAGTTGCTTTGTGACTGTGGCCATTATCAATGAACATGCTGGAAGGTCAAGATTAAGGCAGAATCGATTGCCTGATCCTTCCCAGTATATTGATGGACATAGGTGTGTCTAATAAAAGCATCTCATCTGCCATCCAATTTTGTGTCTCTTCTTGGGGAATTAAATTAGGCAACAAGCTGTCAGAAATAACTATGGCTCAGAAACAGTGTTAAGAAAATGCAGAAACATACATATAGAAACAGGAATAGAAATGGTAATGCCACTTCCAAAGCGCAGTTGAGCTCCTCTTCGTTTTCTGAATCTGTTGCTCATCTGAATCGAGTAATGCTCATAATGACTGAAAGACGTTGTAATACAGTCTGCTGAAATTAGTCCATCTTCATCACAAAATAAATCATCACTGCTCCTGCCACTAACCAGCATCTGTGCTGGCATTTTCAGCAGAAGAGCTGAAGGTACTGCCAGCAGACAGAGACTGAAACCCTTACTGGTCATTTGGTTGTCATTTGGGACAGGCATGAGATGTCTGCAGTAACAGGGAGCATGTAGTGCCTGAGAGCCCACAGCTCCCCACTAACTCCATCTCATGACCACTTATCTGTCCTTACACAGCTTGCATCGCTCAATTACTTGAGCAATGTATGTGTGTGTTTGCCTCATGCTTTGTGAAGTACTAAAGCATTCCTTCACATTTCCTTTCAAATGGATAAAAAAATTAGGTGACCATGCTGAATGACTTACCAGCATATATAAAAAAACTTATTCTCACTTCCACTGCAGTCACTAGGCGTGAAGCCAGTTTCCCGACACTTGTTTCAGGAATGGTTGACTTTCAGCTGGGGTGAACAGAGGTCTTCAAATTCCAGGCCTGTTGATGTGATGTATTTTATAGATTTGATATTCTGCATGCGTGATATTTTAAGAAAGAATAAGACAGAATATAAACTGCTTAGTATATTCCAAATATGTAAGCAGGAATCTTATTCTATTGTTTAAATATGATGGTACCAAGTATGCAATACTGTCATTATTTGTGATCAGTGTTTTGTTCATCCACTTCTTGCGCTTTTGAGATTTAAGATGACTACAGTCTATTTAATCTGCCATTAAATTGGTATTTCTCCCCATAGTAAATTGGTATTTACTATGAAAATTCAAGTGATCACTAATTCAAGTGATCAAATACACTGAAGACGAAATAACGAACTGGTGTCCTCAGGAACAACTAGAGATGGACTTGTGCAGGCTGTCTCTGAGAAGCAGTCTTTGCCAGGGTCACTCCTTAGCAGCTTAGAGTATTCCTTTCTCAAAATAGGTGTTACTAGGCCTTGCTAAAATCAAAATTTAAATGCTCTTTTATGATGCAGCAAAATATGGATAGCAAAGTGCAGTCTATAATAAATACATAATAAAAAAGATCTGTGCATGCTTAGGGAATTTACTTGATTTATCATATTATTTCTGTGGAAAAAAGTAGCTCTTTAATGCAAGAACTAGAGAAATAATTCTTAATTTGCCATGTTTCATCTGCTTGTCAGGGTAAAATTCCTACAGAGACTTAGATCAACACCATCTTTTAGCTCTCAAAAGCAAAATGACTGAGATGTTTCCTAGTGTTATCATTGCAAAAGAAATTATACTACTGAGGTCATGTACAAAGGAGTACAGTGTTGGTATCTTTGTGAGGTTCTCCACCTTTTTGCTTGTTTGCCTTATTTTGACCATCATGTTTTGAAAACAGTCTGCTTTAAAAACACAAGGAGTGTTTTATCTACAACCCAGAAAAAAAAAGCAAAACCAAACCAGTTTGTGAATTAAATACACTTATTCTAGTGAGTCTACAGACCTTTGTCTCCACAGAAAAATACTATGCATTCAAATAAATATAAAAAACCACAAATCTTGTTCTGGAGATAAGAAATCATGTGACGACTTTATAATATTTCTTTTATCCATATCCTTGTCTTTATTTTTACAGTATCAACTCTGTGTTCCCAAAACCAGGTTTCATTTCCACAGGTCCTTCTGAAGTGCACAGTTTCCAGCAGTTAAATATTTAATAAGAAATGTCAAGGCTACAGTGTTAAATGCTGTAACCTGCTACCACCATATTAATATCCCTCTCATCAAGCAACAATTTCAAAAAATTAGATATCTTTTTTCCCTCAAAGCCTTAGCTCGAGGGTCTAAAAGACACAGCAGCATTTGAACTAATTTATTTTTTAATCTGGAGTTTAAAGTGAGAATTGAGACAGTTATCTCACACAGGTCTGTGTTTACATCACAAAAATGATCATCAACTGATAGTTTCTGTTCAGCCCAGGCTGGGGATCAGAACACCTTACAAGCTCTACATCTCAGCTGAAGCACTTCGGCAAGACAAAGTGGAAAAACCTGTAGCTCTACAGACGTTAATACCTCAAGTCACTACAGTTAGGGTTGAACTGATATTGCTTCACTGTTTCCTTTATCAGTCTAATGGGAAAAATAATATGATATTTACCAGTGTTGCAACAGCTATGTCTTACAATAGAAGTTATCTCTGAGTACAGGTGTGTGTCAGTAAAAAGGGAGAAGTAAGAAGCAGTAAGTATATTAGTTTGTGATAAGACCCTCTGATGGACATGTAGTGACAGGACAAGGGGAAGTGGCTTTATACTGAAAGAGAGTAGGTTTTGAATAGATATTAGGAAGAATCTTTTTACTGTGAGGGTGGTGAGGCACTGGAACAGGTTGCCCAGAGAAGTCTTGGATGTCCCACTTCTGGAAGTGCTCAAGGCCAAGTGGATGGAGTTTTGAGCAACCTAATGGGAGGTGGCCCTGCCCAAGGGAGGGAGGTTAGAACTCAATGAGTTTTAAAGGTCCCTTCCAACCCAAACCGTTCTATGACTGTACTATTGCTCAGCTTACTCAAAACTAGCCTTTCTACACAATGGGAATTATTACAGTAGAAATATACTGCATCATGCTCATATGTGTGCAGCCTTCTCAAACTCAGGAAGCTCTGTGGGCAGGTTTGGTGGTTTGCTTTCATATAAAGAAAACAAAATTACTTTTAGTTTTCAGCAGCTGCTGCAACACTAGTCTCTCTGTCTTCTTTCAGCATTGAAGACTAATGTTTTGGTTTTGTTTGTTGACTTGGTACCTGATATTCAGATTTACATTTTGTTCCTTTCTTTGTGCTGCATGAGAGAGCTCTCAAAGCACTGAGATAAAAGGATAGCACCGTGTCCTTATAGGGAGCAGATTTCTACTCGTGAGAAAGTTTCCACACACTGGCCATTAAGTATGTAAAGCAGATAGACACAGTGGTGCCTCTTCATACACGACATTTTCTATTCTGATCGTGTGGCAGATGTACATCTTGGTCAGACAGGCTGAGGGGGAGGTCATGCTCGGGATTTGATGAAGTAACAATTCATGCATAGCCACTAATTCTAAATCTGTAATTGTGAAGTTTTACATAGCGTTTACCAGGGCATGAGGCTGAGATGAGAATACTTGTTTTCTTCCTTATGATGAGCATCCTGGCCCTCTTATTTCAAGCTATCTTGCAGCCTTTGGGGAAGGATTTACGTTGTCTAAAACCACTGATGCTGCAGGCGTATGAGGATAGCATCTCATTCAGTTAGGAAGCTCAATGAAGTCAGAGAAAGGTCATAATGCTTTCAACCCTGCATACTACTCCTGCAATCTTCTTTCAGACTAACACAGCTCCTATGTGTTTGTATATGTACCTGATGTATCCCAGGCTCATTAGAGCTGTTACATATGTACAGATGGAACTTCGATGCATGCGCTGCAAAATCAATTTTCAAAATGAGTTTTACTTCCAGTTCATACGCAAATCAGTTGCACAGTGGGTCCCATAAGCTATAAACCTCTCATGCTGTGCCTATACACTAGAGCACTTGAGAAGTGGCTGTGTGTCCTGGATTTGTTGATGCACAGCCACTGAGATACTTAGGAATCCTTGAAAAGTGGCAAAATCCCCCAGTAGTTCAGAAGGCTATTCATAAAAGCAGCCACCTACTGCTAAAATTGGTAAAGCAAGAGTGTGCACACTGCGTTGCAGACTAGTTTTCCATTGTGGTCACGATGCCAGTTCAGTCAGTTCAGCCAGATTGCAGTGTAACTGGGGTGTGATGACCATTCACATTACAAATAAATTTAGGTTCTTAGATTATTTCAGGGATCTCAGAAACTATTTAGACAGTGTATGAGCTAAGCTGTGAATAGAAAGTCTGAGGGGATATATTGGACTGGAAAGCCATGTCAGAAATTATGAGCATAGTGTAACTAATCTTCTACTGATATCTCTGACCTCTCTGGGAGGGATTCTCCGTTCTGTGCCAAATTGACCTGCACTTAACTTCATATGTATTAAATGCCTTTTCATTGTGTTTCCCTGACTGTCTAATCAATTGAGCAGAGCAACTGACCATGGAAAAAGAACTCCTTCCCTTGCTCTTACACCCAATATTTCCTTTTTGTCTTCTGGAGAAATGTTATGTTATAAGACTAAAAAATCCCATCCAAGAGGAAGAATAGTCATCAGTAGAGTTCCCAAGCACTGCAACATAAAGAGGAATTAGAACTGCCAAAGCATGCCAAGACGAATAGTAAAAGGAACCCAAAGTTACATAAATTTCAGATTAAGTCAAAACCACACAGAGGTTTTTAACAAAAAAATTTGAATTTTATTTTAAAATAGCCCATTCAATACAAAATACTGCAATACAGCAAATGAAAGTATATCCACAGAGGAAGTGAATCCACTTATTTTGAAGTAAATGAGAGTAAAATTGGGGCCCCAGTATTTTGGAAAGAAAATTGAGGAATAAGATAATCCTTTAGGCAAGAAACTGAAGTGTGGGTTAGCCTAAGAATGCTGTAACAGATAGAAAGAAAAGCTTTGAGCTTTGAGACAGACTCACACCAGCCTTTCATCTGCTGCCCAGTCACTCTGTGTTTTCCATCTATGGCATAGTAGTTGTTATCCCATAACATGACTGTATGTTTGACTAAGCGTAAAATAAAACTGAATCACCACATAAGAGATAATTTGGTATTAGATGCAACTCTGCCAGCAGCTCTTGCTCACATTTGTCAAAATTTCGTTTCATGTGCTTCATACAGTTGTGTCCATACAAGATGTTGGCCATACAGATGTAGGCAACAGAAAGTTTGCCATGACTTCAAAGGAGTCAGGATTTCCCCCATATTCATCACAGTATATTCAGCATAACAGCAAAAGTGAGGATATTTTAAAACTCATTTAATACGTGCAAGGAGTATTAGGCAAGTAGTCAAAGATGAATCCATTCAATGCCTCATCTTTGCCAACACATATTTATCCTAAAAAAAGTACACTCTTTGGCTTAGTTTACTTCCTAAGATACACATACTTATCAATTTTAGGCAAATGAGTGGTAAATTTCCACTGGCTTACAGTCTTGTAAGTGGGCAGATTAAAACTATCTGCCTGAAATCCAGCTCCCTTGGAATCAATACGAAAACTTCGATGGATGTTGCATAGTGCCAGGATTTCCTGTTGCCTCAGAGACAGTATCTGAACATACTGGGCCTATTGGTTGTGACTGTTGACTGGAAGACAGTCAGAGTTTTTACGACCTTCAGCAAATGTTTACATTCTATGAATGCAGAAGACCCAGTATAATTTCCTTTAGGAATCTAGAACTAGTATTTTCCTTAGTAGATAAGTCACGAGTCACTTCGGCTCTGTATTTGACTGTGGCTAGTACTGCATACTTGCAGAAAAAATGTTAGGAAAAATCATGGATATAATATAACTTTTCTTTTCATAGTATGTCCCACCATGATGTTCTGTTCATTTGCAATAAAGAAACTTTCAGAGGTCTTGGTTTCAGCTAGACAATTGTGTTTAATGTTAATCAAATCAAATTTTAGAATATATAATTTTAACAGAATCACAGAAATGTTGACTAGAAGGGACTTACAGAAGTTGACAGGTTTATCCTCCCACTCAATGCAGAACTATAAATGTCTTATCTTTAAATCCTCCCTCCCTCATTAGACAATTTAAGACAGCAATTGTATTATTCTCTTGGCTATCTCTTCAGGTTGAACAAACTCCCTCAGGCTTTGTACATCACATGCTCCTACCCCATCACCATGTCAGTGGATCATATTCAACTTTGCATCCACTGTGACCCCCACCAGTGCTCCTACTCAGCCAGTTAATTCTCAGTGCATTGGCTTATCCTGCTCCAGGTGAACAACTTTAGTAAATCTAATGGTATATTTTTCTATATTTGACCTTGTGCTTCATGAAAGAGATATTGGAGCTTTTCCCCAAACATATAAGTGTGTGAATGCCAAACAACCATGAAAAAGATGAATAGCAAGTACCCTTTTTTGGAAAAATCTGGTGTGGCTTTTAAGTCACCACCATCTCCATAGCTGTTTTCTATTGTCCTTCTTCTGTAGATCACCAAGCAAAAGCAGCATCAGTACACAGGTCATGTTGCCATGTTAGGTTAAGCTTGAGACAGGGCAATGCCATCATACAGAAGTGGAAAAGAAATGGTCACATACTCCCTCTGTGAGCTGAGCTGTAAGGACTGTAAGTCCTTGAACTGTAAGACTAGCATGTGAGAAGTGAAGATAGAAAAGAACAGGCAGGGAAGGTGTTGTTTATATTGGCTGAAAGAATTGGACGACTATCTAAGGCAAAAAGAAGGTATTTTATTTTAATTAAGACTCTTAGCAGAATATGCCAGATTGTGAAATAGTAAACCTGATGATATTGATATGTTTTGTGGTTACAAGTAGCAGGTTTTTTGTCTCGAAAATGGAATATCACTTCAAAGATATATTGATAGAAGTGATCAGTTACTGTGAAGAAAAGCATTAGCAACAATAGTGCTATGTGACCACATTACCACGGGCACTACTGCCTTACGTTCAGGTGTGACCTTTATCATTTACAAGCCTGTGTGTAGTCAGCCTGCCAGAACCCCTTAAATTTTTTTCTTAATTTTATACAACAGCTTGTAAAAAATGAATATGCACTCACTTACAGAATTAGGCTCTGATTTGGAATACAGGCTCATTAGAGCAGCATGAAGAAATGCATTTTTTTTTCCAGTAGAAGATTTTAATATTTCAAAATTTGGAATGAAACCAAGGAGTGTTGAGTCTTTTCATGGTATGCTGCCTCAGCTCTGGGGAAGTCTGTCAGCCTCACCCCCCGCATGTCTGGGCAATTGGGATTGCCAAGAAGCCATAAACTGGAGGTCCCTTCCTTCCCAGCTCTCAGCACTCTGTCAGTCCCAAAGCAAAGCAGTCTGTAAGCCCAAGATCGCTTAGAACCAGCCAGAAGGGCTGTTAAGGAGAGAAATGGCAGGCTCATTTGTCTTGGAAACCTGCCTGGATTCCATTGGAAATTGGTCAAAAATGGAAATTCTTTTGTGGAACATTTTGATTTCAGTGAATGGCATATCCTGACGAGAAAATGTTTCATCAGAAATTTTCTAGCCAGAGTGTTCTCTGTTGGAAGTAGATAAAGCTATTTTTTTTACGGATTTTTTTTTTTTTTGCACTCCCACATGGTTTTGTAGGATCAGATTAATGAGCAAAGCACTCTGAACATTCAGTGGCATTTGATTCTGAGGTTTTGCTCCAGGAATCCCTCCCTCTGGCTGAAATCTAAGTTCTAGCTCCATCATTCAGGCTCCAATTAGAGAAATTGTTATCAAGTGAAGCTGATACCAAAAGATAATTAATTGCTCTCTACTGACACATTTCTTATATGCCCATAAATGCTCTTAAATTCAGAACAATTAATTGAACTAGAGGCCTCCCTCTGATTAAAGATAGACATTAATACCAGATTAGTCCTAAATACAGGAAGGGGATATTACCTACGGAAATCCTGGTATATCTTTCTGTAAGCAGTTTCTGTTCATTTAGACAGCTTCTAATAGTGCTACAAGAAATAAAATCCTGTAGCACCAAAATCAGGTTCATAAAGTGTAGGATTTTCTGGTTATTTAAATTTAAAATGGTAGTAGGTAAATAGCAATCACTCTGTGACTATAAACATGTTTATGGGTAGGTAGGCAGATGTCAGATTAATGTCA
Organism: Pipra filicauda; assembly: GCF_003945595.2. Taxonomy (NCBI): domain Eukaryota; kingdom Metazoa; phylum Chordata; class Aves; order Passeriformes; family Pipridae; genus Pipra; species Pipra filicauda. Next base: position 2,955,942 of record NW_024103585.1, read on the forward strand.
TTAATTGCTGTGAAACCAGTGAAAATTCTAAAAGGAAGAAGAAAAACTACTTCAAACACCAAAAAGACCAAATATCTTTCCTCAGGTTATCATCAGAGGCCCTATCATGCTATAGAAAAATAAAATTATTTAGGTGAGTGACCTAACCAAGTTAACAGACCATGTTGATAGGAGAAATGCAGTGACTGTAATATATTTTGATGGTGGTGGCATTGTGAACTCTGTCTTTCATGAGATTTTCAGGTGCAATCTAGGCACACAAGAATTAGAGAAAACTTCCATGACATGGGTGAAATACCGCTGGAAGAAAAATGCACTCAGCTGTATAATGCCCAAACCCCTGTGCTATTCTCAAGTGTTCTGACCTGTCCAGGCTCTAGTACAAAACACTGCTCCCATTGGCACTCCAGATGATGGAGTATTGAATTGTCAAATAAGCAGCTATAACCAATCTGTAAAAGCCTGTGAGGACTTCAAAGAACAGGAGTAACTTCAAGAAGATCTTGACACAGAGAAGAAATAATATAAAAAAGGCTACAATTTAGAGTACAAAAAATAAGCTCATAAATATAGGACTAGAAGCTCTCAGCAGGGTGGCAAATCCAGAGACAAGGATGGAGGGGTCATACACGATGACAGTTGAACATCAGCCATTGAGATTGCTGTGGCAAAAATGGAAGAAAACATCATGTAAGAGCACTGTGTGCCATAGATAATTTTATGCTGGTGATGCCTAAACAGGAGAAGTGTGTTGAAGTTTGGCCACAATGTATCAAAGAAATTGTAATCCAGAGGAGGAGACTAAAAGTCTGGTAAATAAGATTTGTGAGTAAGGATTAGGGGAAGTGTGACTGTTTTGTTTAGGGAAGGCTGAGAGAAAACAGAAAAAAATTCCTCAAACAAGAATAGGCTAATAGCACAGGCAAAGCAAATACATGTCATGATTGTAGATGAGAGGAAGAAACAAACCTGCACTACAAGGGAGGCTCAGGGTAGACGTTAGGATCATAAGCACAGATAGGTAACGGTATGGATGTCTTGCAGAAACTAGACCCTCCCTTGCCAGATGGAGTCTGAAGGAAAGGTTCATGATTCTGAAGGGAAATAGAAAGGTGGGTTAGGAGACCAATAAAGGCCCTTTTCAGCTACTTCCCGATACTCTGTGAAAACTATGTGTGACTTTATCTGATAAAGCAGTCAGTTCTGGTAAATTCTAAAAGTAGTGGCTTTAGGGATAATTTAAACCACTGTACTGGGGGAAACATCTTTGGTGAATTTTTAACAGAAATACAGCATTTTAAGAAGGAAAATACATCAAAAGGGTCCTTCGTAACACAAATCTGTTACAGTAACATTTCTGTCCTGTCAAAGTCAAGTGACTTTAACTCCAATATGTCCTGTCTAGAAACTAACTGTGCAACAGCATAACAGACTTTCACTCCTCCAGTATTTTTCTTTCCTTTTCCTTCATGGTGTTTCCATTTGCAGGATAAAAGACTCATTGCAAGTAATAAAAGTTTAGAAGTCAAGTCTTGCATACATAATTTTTTAAAAGTAGTAAATAGATTTTTATTTCTACAAGATATATTGCTAAAAATTTAAAAAAAAAAAAAAAGAGAGAGAGAGAAGAAAAAGAAACAAATAAACAATCCCACAAACCAAAAAACAATGACGAAAAAGAAAAAACACATTCAGGCAAATACAAATGATAAAAACCAAAATTGCCTTCTAATTTGTTTTGGGAATGTTGCTAGAAAGGGCTGTTAGTTAGTACTTTATTTAAGACGTGCAAACCATTTTGTGCACATACACAGGCAGTCACTTGTACAATCTCACATCCTTTTGAACTAGTGATGTTTCCTGCAAACACACAGGCTTGAAAGACAGGCCATGGCCTGCTGTGTAGACCTGATGGAGGAACAAGTTCATGCCTCTTTGAAGAAGTTTGCTCTCCTTGGGAAGTTGTGCACCTCTACATTTTTTGGGGGTGGCATGAGGGTGTGCATCTAGGAGATTTTGCTCTCAGGACATCCTACAAGCTAGTATTTAAGTTGAGACTTGTACACAAGTTTAACAAACTGGGTGAATAGACACGGCAAAAGACAAAAGAATAGTAAGAGCTGTTCATATAGCACATTGCTATAAAACAAAGCAAACATACTTCCAGTGTCTTTATTTGAACTAAAATTTAAGTTGTCTGTAATTGTATCATACGGAATACATGGTTTTAAAATTTACTAAGTCATACTACTCTTTTTTCAGAAAATCTGTGGTATTAGGCTTGTACCTAGCAGCATGAGAAACAGTTAAAAGTGCTGATGTACAGGGAAGGTGTGTCCAGCTGCAAAAAGGAGGTATCGGTTCTGACAAGGTATCACACTTAATGAGACTGTTGTTAAAATTGATTGGTTCTCATACCATACCATTGTGGCTATTGAGATAAGCCTCCATCAAAGAGATCTGAGTTTCAGTGACCATATCAAAACTCTGTGGCAGAAGGAAGTAACCAATGAGAAATACTTTTTCCTCCTAAACTGCTGAACTCAGAAAACTGCCATGTCTGTGGTGAATAGAAAGTCTCCACTGCACTTGTTTTACTGCTCAGCAAGGCTGAACTTCTGTCCCAGCTGGACTGTGAAGAGCTTTTGAGACAGGAGTTGATTAACTGCAGGCAAAACTAGAGTCTGCTATCCTTTCACTGTGAATGTTACTGTGCTACTTTGAGATGCTCAGCAATAGCAGTGAGATCCATAGAGGTGTAACACCAGTGTGAAGGTGGCAAGAGAACAGTATCAGAGGGCATATGAGTTAAATGACACCTTCCAAGTAATTCCAGAGGTTCTCATGTTTCTGGTTCCTTTCCCCACAACTGCAAAGCAATGTTTTCTAACCTCATCATCCAAACTGCCACAGCTTCAGTATTTTAATCTCAGGGTACTGTATCTTCTGGCCCTTGAAGAAATAATTTTTGCAGTGTGGTCTTATGACTAGTGAGCTCTGCTATATCACCAGGTATCTGCTGCTGGAGTTTCCACAGTTGCCACAGATCCTTTCATTAGAGTTCAGTTGCTTGTACTAGCTGGAGCCTAGTCTGATCTCTAAATAAATCTCTTTAACCTAAAACCATCTGCATTTAGGTCTGCTGTACCTAAAGTGTGTTTGCTGTCCAAGTTCTCTTTTTTACTTTCAGGGTTAGTCAGATGCCTCTGTTACCAGTTCTGTAACTCTGTGGTTAGAGCTAGAATCCCCTCTTCAGGGCTGTGCCTATCAATCTACAGCTAAGGATGCAATTTGTTTTCTGTGGTCTAGCCAAGCATGAAAGTAGAGATGCAGTGATCACCAGTGTCCCTGCACTTTTTATCTTACTCATCACTTGAGGTTTAAATGGATGGAGTCTGGCCATTCCATGCTGGTGACAACTGCATGAGCTAGCAGAATCCTTAATTATACAGGCTGCTTTCTGCTTCTGGATACATAGGATTTAATAGCTTTTATTATAGTAGCACCTAAGAGCCCAACTGAGTATTGTCTCTATCCTGCAGATATTTGCTGAGCTCTGTTTTTGCCCCATCACCCTGAGAGTTTTCTCAGAAGATGGGATTCTTTCCTTTACACTAGATAAAACAGACATGATAACTGCTTACAATGGTTTATATGTTGGTAAGACAGGAAGAGTGGTTATCTTTATTAAGCACTAAAGTGTAGGTGGACATGGAGACACTGTCCATCAACTCCTCTCTCATCATTTGTGATGTATTGTGAAAAACAGAGCACATTCCTCACGCACTTATATAGGTGGGAGGAAAGAAATTATGATGAGGGCTGGAGCTTGTTGGTTTCTAGCAACAGGAGAAAGGCTCCCACTCCTATCTGCAGATCTGCACCTAAAAAATACTGAGTGCCCTGGCAGCAGCTGAGGGGCCAGGAGCTCAATCCAGCAAAGCAGATGCACCAGCTAAGCCTGACCCTGCAACAACACCAGGTGGAACCTGCAAACGATCACAGGGGCAAACTCCCTGCTATGGGGAAGGAGGTCCTCACAGGCTGATTTCACCTGCTGGCAAAGGGTATTTCCCTGTTGCTTGGGCTTGTATCTCAGACACCAAAGAAAGACTTGTGGGGCCTTAGACTATTATCCTCTTCTGCTCTTCCACATGGGTAGCAATGATATTGCCAGGGGAAGCTGTGAAAATATTAGGCATAACTATATGGCTCTGGTGGAGAGGCTCAAGGACGTAGGGGCCCAGATGGTTTTCTTGTTGATCCTGCCAGAGAAAAGAAAGGCAGGGCTTGAGGAGGAGTGGGCAGATACTGCAGATCACCAGCTGGCATCAATAATAGGGATTGGGTTTTTATGCTTGAAAGATTTTATCTCAGGGTAGGAACTCCTAGGAACAAATAAGGTCCTCCTGACAAAGGGGAGCAAAAGCAGCTCTGCCACGTAGCTGGCCGACATGGTAAGCAGAGTTTTAAACTAGGAATTAAAAGGGAGGGAGATAATGGCCCTTAATCAAGTAAGGAAGTGGTGTGAGATGATGTGTAATAAACAGAACAGGGTGAAAGAGGTCAACTTAAGCAAATGCACCTCAATGAGGAAGTGCCAACAGTATGGCATTACGAGAAAAGGCCTGATCTTTTTCTGGGATGTTGGCTCAATGGGGTGCCTTATCTAACATATTTATCCATGAATGCATGCAGCACAGAGAAGCAACAGGAGTAGTTAGAGATCTGTATGCAAATGCAGGGTTACAGTATCTCTTTGAGATCACAGTGATGTCATGGGATAGCTCACACAATCGTGCAATCGATGGTTACAGGCAGTTTAGTGGGAGGGAGAGGAGGAATTTACCTTCTGTGAGAGAGTAGCAGGGATACATGGAGCTCTGCCTTGAGAAAGGTAGGATCTGGTTGAGAGTTTATGGGTGAGAAACAATATCTTGGTGAAATGAAAGATTAATAAACTTTGAAGCAAACTTCACATGCTTTCTATGACAAGGAGTTATAATTGGAGTAGCTTCGTTGTGCAGGAGAATTCTCATGCTGCCGCAAGATGTTCAGAGTGGTGCTCATGCCCTTTCACAGGGCAGCTCACGAACAATATCGTCTGTCTGTCTCAGGGCATCTCCAATTTCCAGCTGGTGATGCTAGTTCTTGATCTCAATGAGTACAATCTCAGTTGGAAATGTTCCCCGTATGCTTCTTGTCTAAAACTGGACAACTGATTTTTAGGACTTTCAAAGCTTTTTGGAAGACCGTTTAGACTCAGTAATGTCATATGTGGGAACCATAAGATATCCACATGGAAGGTTTTGCAAAAGATCTGCTTTTTGCTCTTTATCACTGCAGATAGATTTTGCATGGGTGTCCAGCTTTTTACACTTGGCTCATAAGTCCTCAAGCCACAGCATCTGTAGTAACACCTATGTACCAGATGTTAAGACAAATCTTTATGAGTCTCATATGGCAAAAGAAAATTACCACCTCCCACTTCTGTCTAAATGACAGAATATCCTGTCCCCACTGGCACCAAATGGCCTGATTTCACAAAGAATATTATATTTCCTAAGGAATTTATAGGATATCATATAAAAGGAATAGCCCTTGTAACATTTAAAGTACTTTAGCAAATCAGATAAGAAAGCTCCCTCTAACCTATCCCGTATATGTAATTTACAGAACACTTTGGTCTCTGCTATTGTCAATCTATAAGAGTTGAACAATACTTTAGCAGTTGCAACTACACTGACTTCAGTGGAATGTTGCTCACTTAAATGAGGAGATTTCCTTTTACAATTACATGCATTTAACTTGAAATAAAAATAGACCTAAATTAAGGGAAAAAAACAACCAACCAACTAAAAAAAAAAATCCATTGCTACTCAGACATCTCATATCAGAGACCTGCTATTTTGGCTGCTTGCAAATTAACTTCTGATAGCAACAGGGTGAGAAATCAAAAAATGAGAAGGTATATATTTTAAATCCTACCCCATCATAGGGCAAACACTAAATAATACATTCTCTCTCAGACACACACCCTCACTGTCTATATAAAACTGATAACACCAGTCAGAAAGGTAACAAAATGTCATTTTAGGGAAGATTTTTTCATACATGTTCTCACATGTTTGGAGAGACAGGAGAGAAGAGAGGAGCAGCTTTCTTCTTTTGCTTTTACATTTTAGTTTCTATTTATAATTAAATGACTCACTACTCAGTGAAAATCACATTTTCCAATTGCTTCCAGGCAAACTGCCTGCAGTGTTCTCTAAGGAATTTTCTTCTCTTTTTTTTTCTCTGTAATATTTAAAAGAGGGTCTAGCATTTGCATCTTATTTATCACAGCACTGTAATACTGATGTTACCAAATGCAAAGACAAGTATTTCCTATGATTCTGCTACTGTGTTGAGAAAAATAACTTTTGTGCCACAGATATTCTAAGTTTTGGAGAGATGGGTCTCTGCGGCTGGCTCATTGAAAGCACCATGGAGAGATCTGCTAGGGAAGAAGTATTAGTTTATAGCATGAAGTTTAAATGTGAAGTATAGGCTTGCAGGGGAATAGTACTCTTAAAAGTCACCAGGAACTGCTTTGATACCAGAACTGAGAATCAAGACTGATTAGTGATCAGCAGAACATCTATTGCCAGAGGCAATAATCAACGGCCTAAAGGTAAAGCACTTGAAAGGGTTTGCTTCTGTATTTTACTTTATTTTCATTTATCCCTGTTAGCCCTGGGATGCTAAATGAGGCATGCAGTACATTTAGTTTTCCTGTAACTACATGAAGGAAATGTTTTAATTTTCAATAAAAACCAAAAACATAGTACCGTGCTACAAATTTCACTTAGTAAAAAAAAGTAGTAATGAGAGAGACAAGAAAGTTCAGGTCAAATGCTAGAAACTAGCAAAGAAACTTGTAAAAGACAGGAGTAAGGCAAGAAGGTCGTCTTTGTTCAGGCCCAATGTATTCAAGTTCTTAAGATACTTTGGATTCTGATGTTTGCAAAATAAATAGTTACAGTATATGTTTTTCCTACACAGTGTAATCATAAAACCAAGTTATCTTGTTATTTTATTTTTAAATAAATATAAGCATTTTAGAATTTTAAAAATTTAGATGTAGAACACATTAGGTCATGATGAAACATTTAGAATGTACGTAGCTATGAAACACATTATGTTTCATACTGAACTTCTTAATCTACAGAACATCACAGACAATAATAAAGAGCAAGGTCCTGTAGGTATAGATATTATTTGTATTTCTTATGGAAGACCTCTACTTAATGACCATTATAAGGCAATTTACAAAAAAAAAAAATAAAAACAAAAAGGAAAATAATAAAGTAAATTAGAAAAAAAGGGGAAAAGAGGAATTTGGAGCCTTTTTGAGACATTATGGAGGCTGCCATACCCCTTTGTCTTTTGTTCTGTCAGCTGCCACATTTCCAGGGAACTGTGACTCTTTGCTCTCCATGCCTTGTGTCACCCTTTCAGCCAGATAAATAATCAACAGAATTAGCTGCAGCCATTCTCAAGTCTTACTTATTTCTTTGACTTTGATAGAGATGTATTCTGGGGTGTTAGTTATTGTGCAGATAATATTATTTCTTCTTTTAATAATTTGATACTGCTACCTACATAATATTTTTAAAATGTTTGTTTCTATTGCAAACATTAGCTTATCAAAGGAGTCAGCCTCTATTAGCATAAAAAATTACTTAACTAATCTCTTACTGTAGACAGTGTCACCTAATAAGTAATCAGAGGAACATGGTGAAATTTCATATATTAAGCACTGAAATAACTGTCAAACTAAGATATATTTATATCATCATTTAGAATTAAAAGTTATAAATACCTCCTTTTCTTTAGTAGTGCTCCCACTGGATATTTCTTTGAGAATACAGTATGCCTGAAATTTCCATGTATTGTGAAAATTTACTAAAGAAATTGCTTGACTGATGTTCAAATAACCATCCCATACCAAGGAGCAGTTGGTATAAAAGACTGTTATTTTAAAACGGATAAAAGAAAGATCTATTGGACAGAAGTTGTTAAAATAATACATGGAAACTTCCTTTTGTCTACCTGACACTGATGATGTATGATATGCCCTACATTTTGGCTGTGGCTTTGTTCTCTGCTAAAAGAAGTGCCACGCTGATTTTGTAAAAATGCTCTCTCGCTGGTTTGACAATAGTGGAATTGACAAGAGCCTGGTTCTCTGCTGCCCTAGTACTTTCCATACCCACCCCAGCAATAGTCCAGCTGACGGAGTTAGGCTAGCAGAAGTCTTCCTCACAATAAAATGCTGTTCTTCCCGCTTACCTCCCTACCTATTCCAACGACCTCTACCTCCATACCCACCCACCTACCTACCCCAACTCACGGTGGGGTTAGAGAAACATCAGTGCCCAAAAAAAAGAAAAAGGATAAAGAAGGGATGGGGATTACCTTTTCTTCTTACACAATAACACAGACTGGCTCTGTCCTACTGACCACAGTGTTTTTAAGAGAAAAGTTGAGGGTTTTTTTTGTTTGTTTGTTTTAAAGCCGAAAGTATTTTTTTCTGTTCAGTAAGAGAGGAAAACTTGTGGTGTGCTTGGGGAAAAAAATGGGTGTGTAGAACACAACAGAAAACAAGCAGAAACATTTTGGTCTCCCAGCCCCTCCCGGACCGAGCACCAGACTGACCCTGGGGCACACGTGGCATCCCCGGTACAGATGCCTGGCTGTGCACCCTCGCACCTGCGGGACCGCGTAACCACCAGCGGTCCAGCACCGCCCCTGTCACCGGGACGGCCCCTGGGCTCGGTTGGGGCGGGCGGGGGCGCGGCTGCGGGCGGAGCTGCCGCGGCCCGGGTCCGCCACCGGCAGGGGGCGGGTGCGGCCGCCCGCGCCTCCCTCCGGCTGTGCGGCGGCGAAGGCTGCGCTCGGTTCCTGCTCGGGGCGGGCGGGCCGGGGCAGCCTGTGCGGCGCGGCCGCCGAGGGGACGCTGCACGCCGTGCCCGCGCCCTACAGCCCAGGTGGGTGCTCGCGTTCTCCGTTCCCGGGGGCCGAGGGCGGCACAGCCCCCCGCGGGGCGTCCCGCCGCTGGCTCCGCCGCCCGGGCGCCCATCGCTCTCTTGTGCGCGGGGCAGCCGCGCCGCGCTGGCGCTGGCCGCCGGCCCCTGCCTCTGCCGCCGGCTCCCCGGCCAGCGCCCCTTCCCCCGGCGGTGCCTCTTCCCCGGGCCGCCTGACCCTTCCCTCGTTCCCTCCCGCCCGCGTTGGGTGAAGCCGGCCGGGGCTGCGGGTCAGAGGCAGGCGGCATCCCCGTTCCCGGGCCCTAGCCGGGCGGCGCGTTGGGCGGGAGTCTCCCGGCGCTTCCTCTCCTCCCCGTCCTCTTCCCCTCGTCCGCCGGCCTGGCCCAGCGAGGGGGCTCAGGGCCAGGCTGGAGGTGGTGGGGCGGCGGCAGCCGCTCTCCGTTCCCTCCGGCCGGGGCGAGTGCCCGGTGCCGCCGGCGGAGGCGGGGGAGCAGGAGCTGGAGGAGGCACGGGGCGGTGGCGGCGGCCAGACACGACACCCCGTCCAGTTAAACAAGTGAAGTGTTGGCGTTGTTGAAACACCCCTTGGTGCTGAAACAAAGACGGCGCGGTGCAAAATAAGTGGTGTTGCTTCTCGGTGGTGGTGTTCCCACCGCTTTCTCTATGGAGAAAGCGCCTGCCTGGTCGCAGGCGCTGTTGGCAGATGGATCGTAGGGCTTGACTGAAACACTAAATACACCTGTACGGAGGGCAGCAGTGAACTCATAAGGAATTTGAATGTCCTGTTTGCAGAGACATACTTGTCGAAGCAGCCCGTGTGTCTCTGGTTTCTGGCCTCTGAGTTGATGAAGTAGGAAAAATATACAAATTTATATGCTTTTTTTTTTCTGGTAGATAAGTGCTGCCATATGTTAAGCCACATTTTTGGCTGAGCCGCTGGGGGGGGATGTGTAACTCACCTGACTCGTTTGTCTGCCCATTTTCTCTCATTTAAGAGGTTAAATAATAACTCCAGACTTGTGTGAAGATCTTTACGTATACCAGATATTTTTTGTAATGTTCTGTGTGCCCTATAATGCCACACAGGCTTAGGGCCCATTGTTGGCTCTTTGCTGGTGAATCTGTCTGACTGCTCCTCTCTTTCAACATGGTATTATTTATTTAATACTAATAGGGGAATTATTTAGCAAAAAAATAATTCAAAACAACAAACCCATACCAGAAATAGCTGGTTAATGACTGTACAACGGTCGTGTTGTTTTTGGTTTGGGGTTTTTTTTAAGCTTTCGAAAGTACTCAAGGTATGAGTGTCTTCATTAGCACGTATTCTCCCCTAGGGATTCTTTTAAGTATGAAGAAATGTTTTTCATCTGTTGGTTTGTGTAGTTTGTGTGCCAAAGCAAGTTTTGTGACTTGGTTTCAGCCTGCGAGTAGGTTCTTCACAAGCTGATAGCTTGGTATTGTAATGCAATAACATCTAATCACTTCGGGGTGGAGGAAGCACAGGATTTGTTGCAAGCCATTACTTCAGTCTCTTTACAAAGGTCCTGACCATTTCACCCAGTAAGAGTAAATAGTTAATAAAAGTTGCTTCACAGAACCACAAGTTACTGCTTAGCCTCTCTTTTCGAGTGCTTCAGGGCATATGTGCTCTACCCAGAATTACAGAATGGTTTGGGTTGGAAGCGGCCCTACAGAGCATGTAGTTCCAACCCTCCTGCTGTGGGCAGGGACACCTTTCAGTAGACCAGGTTGCTCAAAGCCCCCTCCAACTTGGCTTTGAATGCATCCAGGGGTGGGATATCTACCGCCTCTCTGGCAAACCTGTGCTAGTGTCTCACCATTCTCCTAGGGAACCCCTGAGACATGCCATTTATCACTGTTTTAGTCACTTGGACATTGAACCGCTGACCACAGCCATCCAGTGACCACCCACATTTAATGAGAACTCTGTGTTTAAGAAGAGAGTGATAATGTAGAGTTTGAGATTTTAGTGGAACTTTGGGAAGCTAATATTTAAAAAGGAATTCCTGCATGTTCAGTTTTCGGGGAAACATTATACTACAGGTAAAGGAATTTGTTTCCTTTTCTTCTTTTTTTTTTCCTTTTTTTTTATTGGTAAGGTCATAAGATGAATTGGTACTATACTTGACTGTGTACAGATTGTTTTGTAGCCTAAAGATTAGGTGTCCATTAGATGAATCCACAGCAGACACAGAGAACACATTCTTAGAGGTTTGAATTGTTGAAAGAGAATTTGTTATTCAAATAGAACTTAGGTTCTGGTTTTTAAACCAGCAGTTCCAGTGAAGTGAGGGAATTGACATGTGAGTGCTATGGCTGCAAGTCTTTCTACTTATATGTTCAGTTCTAAGTTTTTCACTAAAATCTGCTGAGAATTTATAGGATCTAAGGCTTAATTAATGTAAATCTTCATGTTTTATTTCCCAGTGGCCAGCTGCATAACCTTTTTGCTGTCAACAGTATTGGAATTATTGTAATTGTGTTGCAGTTTAGAAGGATCCCTCTGAGAAGTCACACATTGATCTGAAACCAAGACTGTATGTAAATTCTCAGGAAGAATATCGTTTACATTAGTTTCAGAAATCTGAGAGTCCTGCAGTGAGACCATGAGATGGGTGAGCAAAATTAGCAACCTGATGCTGCTGCGCTTTGCCTCTCAACACTCTTGAAAGTTGTCCACTAATCTGTCATAAGTTATGTTCTCTTTTACTGCATTAGGGTTCCCTAGTGAGCAAAATCATGTGGCCTGGGCTGGAGAAATGGTGAGTGGGCTGGAGCAGCCTGGCGGGGAGCTCACCTGTCTTGTAAATTTTCATGGTTCTTGATATTATCTAGGCCTAAAGTTCTGTGACGTGAGACCACGACAGAATGGTGACAAGGAAGTAACTTTAAACTGGTATTGCTGCTTGAAACCTCATTTCTTAGCATTTCTTAGCTTAAGCATCTGCAAATTATAAGTAGGTGCTCCTAGCTTCCTGCTTCATCATCTAAAATTTTGTGTTTAACCATGAATCCAAGCATAGCCTCCTCATGCTTTTGTTACGGGTATATGCGTCCCAAGAGGACTTTAGGATTTTTTTTCTTGAAGGGAATATGTTTCTGGATAATTTGTGAATCTAAATCTACCCTGTAATTTGTTTCCATCTGCTTGCATCTTGGTATTATCTACAAATTTAAAAACCTTATCCTTCTTCAGTAGTACAAGTCATTGTACTACTTATTAAATAGTATTTTACGCATTTGTAAGTTCAATCACATTAAACTTTTTACAGGGCATGAACAATAGGTACTCTTTTGGAATTATTTAACTGGTTTTGCTCCCCATATACAGTACAAAAATAGTTTGTATTTTCATTTGCAAACTAAGCTGTAATTTAGCATTTTATACCTCTTGTTGGCCTCATACATCCTCAGTGCCAAGAGGATATGGAACAGACTTTGTAGAAGAGAGGAGAAATTTTGCAAGACTATCAGGACAGAGGGAGCTGCTGGAGTAAACTCTGCCCTGCATTTAATGGGCACTGTTGTTGAGTCAGTTTTAATGGCAGAAAGTTGCACAATGTGTTTATATATACAAACATGCGCTAGTTCTCATGACAGTCCAGTTAAAATCTTAATTAACATTGAAATACATGACACAGTCTCCCCTCTAGTTATATGACTTGCTTTCTTGTGTCTGGCTGACTTCCTTCACTTCTCCCACCCATTCTCCAGTTGTCTTTTCTTTGTGGAGAAAGTAACCATCTCCTAGTACCAAAGGTCTTTTGTTGTTTCTTGATCTGTTTAACTTGATCACCAGTTAGTTGAGTCATCATTTCACAAACATTTAAGCTGGTATAAGCTAGTATTGCTGCTGGTAGAAAGCTGCTGACCTGCTCCCAGACATTAATTCTGCTTTTAGATCAGCCTGGATACTCTTGAGTTTACTTGGTGAGGTGGTTGAGGGAACTGGCATGGCTGACTGTGTGGTTGCTGGTGAACTGAACATTAGTGATACCTGAATGGTTTTGGAACTGCATTTACTGAGGGATGTTGTTCCTCAAATTAGTTCTTCTTGGATATGGCTTATGTTTTTGATACTGTACCCAGCCAAGATGTAGGTTATAGATCTTTATTTTAATATCTTCATGCTTAGAAGCCAGTGTAGAAACTGCAGATTTTGGGGCTGGGCTGTCTTGTGTGTCTTCAGTAGAAAGAAGTGAGTCGCTTGAGCTGTTAAGGATTGTGTCACTAACTGACTTCCTCTCCGTTTCCAAGCATCTTCCACCTCATCACCCACAAATGGTGGCCTGACCAGTGCTAATATGGACCAGTAGTAATGACTTGCCTGTACCACAGGAGCTGTGTGGTTCTGAGTGCCTCACACAGCATGGAGGTTATCAGTTACCAGCAGCAGTCTCATATGTGCAGTGTGATCCCACTGTGCAGTGCCTTGTAGGCATAGCACAGTCCTTCTGTGTGTTGAGCCTGCTGTGCTGCTGCTGCCCCTTCTCCCCAGAGCTGATGTGAAATGCTTTCTCTGCTGGGTGCACCGCTTGGCCAGTGACTTGCTCTGTTAATCCTGCAAAGGACCAAAGCTGTGCCAGATGCTGCCTGCACATGGTAGATGAGTGGATGAGAAGAGGTTCTGTGATGGAACATGGGTTTCTGTATCCCTTAGAGCAAGAGAGAGAGATACCAACAGTGCTGTGTGTGAGTGGTGGCTGTCACCAAGGAGTATTTTCTCCTGAGACGTATTCAGCTTCCTGGTGAGATCAGCTTGCTACTGAGCAAAGGTTAAAACTCCTTTCCAACATGCAGCCTCAGATAATGCTGAGCTTTTGTTAAAGAAGCTTAAATGCTTGGTAGCGTAGATTTGCGGTTTTTTTCTGCAGTGTGCGAAGATGTCCTTTGTTACTATTAGTAGGCTTAATCCTCTCTGCCTTGCAAAGTATATAGAACCTCTGTGCCTCACCATGTCTGCAGTCTCAGTGTGCAGCTCTGTGATGGGTGTGGTGGTCTGTGCAGTAAATAAATCTTATTAAAAAGGATCATCTCGTTCTGACATCTGAAAGCTACTATCTAGAGTCTTACTGTGCTTGGGGAGAAGAACAGTGCAGAGGAGCTGATCAGTTCTCCTGCAGTAAATCTGGAACTATAGAGGAAGTATTTGTAATGCTCTTTTCCTTTTCTGCTTTCTTGCTTCCTTGATAAATTTATTTAAAATGGACCTCAGTGTAAAGTGATGTGCTGTAACCACAGCCTCAAGTAAATTTATGTAGTGGTCATATGTGGTTCTATCAAGTCCCCAGTACATGAGAGAGATGGAACTTCTGGATTGGGTCCAGGGGTGGGCACCAAAGATAGCCAAGGCGCTGTCTTACAAGGATAGGTTGAGAGAATTGGGCCTCTTCAGTCTTGAGAAGAGATGACTGAGATGTGATCTAATCAATGTCTATAAGTACCTGAAGGCAGGGGGCCAGGAGGATGGAGCCAGGCTTTTCTCTGTGCTGCTGAGCAATAGGACAAGAGGCAACAGTCAGAAACTGATGCACAGAAAGTTCCACCTGAATATGTTGAAGAATTTCTTTATTGTGTGGGTGACCAAGCACTGGAATCACAGAATCAAGTAGGTTGGAAAAGACCTCTGAGATCATAGAGTGACCTAACACTGGTGTGTCAAATAGAGCATGGCACTAAGTGCCACATCCAGTTTGTTCTTAAACACCTCCAGGGACCGTGACTTCACCACCTGCCTGGGGAGCTCATTCCAATGCCCAACCCTTCTTTCTGTGAAGAACTTCTTTCTAATGTCCAACCTAAACCTCCTCTGACGCAGCTTAAGACTGTGTCCTGTTGCTCGTTGCCTGGGAGAGGCAACCTGACTACAACCTCCTTTCGAGTAGTTGTAGAGAGTGATGAGGTCTCCCCTGAGCCTTCTCTTCTCCAGGCTAAACAACAGATTACCCAGGGAGGTTGTGCAGTCTCCTTCACTGGAGATATTCAAGAACTGTCTGGATATAATCCTGTGCCATGTGCTCTAGGAGACCCCTCCTTGAGCAGGGAGGTCAGATCAGGTGACCCACTGTGGTCCCTTCCAACTTTACTCATTCTGTGATTCGTAGTAATTATGTGTATGATTATTGTTCTTCAGGCACGTACCTTTTGATGTGGTAGTTCTGTTGAAATTTTCTGTATGGAGCAGGATAAGATACGTGGTAGTGATGTGTTATACTAATAACAAGCTTAGTATTTTTTATTGATACAAAGATGTGAAAGCTGTTGTACATCTGAAACGTCTGCTAGATTCTGGCAACACCTTGTTTCAAGTGAGACCTGGTGATTCTACAGATAGATGTGTTGCAAAGCTCTATTTACTCCTTCCTGTTGAGGAAAAACTGAACAGACTTTGCTCTCTTATGAAATCAAGGTGGTAATTTTTTTTCTTAAAAGAACATGACTGAAAACAAATCGGTAGTTTTAAACTTTTGAACAGGTAGTATTTACAGCAGTGCTTCAATTACGAAATAGTTTGTTCATCGTTTGGCAGAAGAAAACGTTAAACCTCACTCTCGTAAATCTTTATTGTGAGATTTATGTACTTCTCTGTGATGAAATTGGGAAGTAAGTTTGTGAATGAGGTTCAGCAAATTGTTCTTGGGGATTTTATCTATCTGAACTCCAAAATGTGATATTATCCAACTCTATGAATATAGAGCTAAGATTCTCTTTAATAGGTACGTCAGCAGCAATAGTATGGTTTACTTTATCGCATATAAATCATATGTTTTTTAGGGACCATAAGTCCCATTTTTAACCATATGAACCAATAAATTTTGTGTAATATTTGAGGAGAGTCTTCAAAGTATGGATTGGGTGCTTATAAGGTTGGATGGTTGATTTTGTTTGTTTGTTTTGTTGTTTGGGGTTTTTTTGTTGTTGGTTTCTTTTCTTGGGTTGGTTTGGTTTTGTGGTTTTAATTGCAAAAGGAATGTGGATTGAGTTTCGTGTGGGAAGAATGCCTTAATACTTTTATCTTGAGCTTCCCAGGATTCAGAAGAATTTTTCAGTGTTTGAGACTGAGTAGTTTATGTGTTGTGGGAAAGTACTGGCTGGATGCCATTAGCAAAAGCTGGCATGATCAGTGATCTGACATCCCATTTGGGGAACGTTAGTTTTGCACATCAGGTATGAAAGCAACTCTGACACAATTCTGCTTCTTGTATTTGTTGTCCTGGAAGTGAAACCACATAGCAGTATTTGCAACATAGGACATGCAACAGTAGCTGAATTACCTATTTTTAATTTTGGAATAAGCTTGGGTTTAATTTCATAAATTTATCTTCATTTGGAGTAGATATAATTTGATAGAAGTAAAATAAAATCTCATTTTAACAGGCAAACACTTTGGATCTAAATCAGTTGTCTGGAATATCAAGCTGAATCTTAATGTGTATATAGAAGAATACAATTCAGGTGATATCATTTTTGTAAGAAATTAATCATTGTACTTCATGGTAGCATGTGTCGCAAAGGAGAAAATACATATTCATGAGTCTCGAAGTTGTTCTGTGTGGACAGACCTCATGCCTATGTGAAGTTCTGCCATAACCACAAAGATTTCATATGGATGTAGGAGTGCTGTTTGTAGGAAACAACTACTTAGGTCACAACTTGTGTTACCAGAAGACACAAACAGTGCATGATTATACAATAAAATTGAGCTGCGCTATTTATTTTTTAAAGATGTAATTCTTTTCTATGTCTGTCCTTCACTAGTTTCAAATTAAATTAATTTTGTAAACATGGTGGAAAAACTATTCGTAGCCTAGCAGAAGAGTAAGCAATCTGGATAAGAAAATACATCCTGCCTTGGAATAAAATTATCATATTAGAAGTCTAGATTCCCACTCAAATTTAGCCTTAGAATGATTTCGAATGTCTCAGCTGTTTGGTCCATGGCATATCATTTAGGCTGACACAACCATTGGTTTAAAACCAGAATTCACATAAGAATAACTAGTATGGTCCTTGATGTGTCTAATTCATTGTGTAATTTTGAGTAAAAAACCACCACTACTCTGAACTGCTTGAACACAACAAACTGAAATATCAGCGGAGGTTGGATTATTCAAAATGTTGCTTCACTGATTGCATTTTACCAATTATGAAAAGCTAAATTTTTTGGTTGGTTTGGTTTGTTGGTTGTTTTTGCTCTTCTCTGACAGGAATAAAATGCATCTGCTAATCACTGAAGAAGGCAGTTTGTGCTAAAAAAAAGCCCAGAAAACCAACCAATATCCTAATCTCCTAATGTCTTGGAAATAAAAATAAAAGCTCAAGCCTTTTTTTTTTTTTTTGAATGCTTGTCTAATTCTAGTACGGTGTGTATGCTATTCATATTAACAAATAGCACTAATAGTAAATGCAGACAAAAACAGGTGTAACATTATTCGAGCTTGTTTGAAAGCATGAAAACGTTTAAGTCCGGGTTTAGGGGGAAAATTTTGCTCTGAATTTAATGCAAAGCATCTCAGGCTGATACAGATTTAGTATTACATAATCTGGGTACAGATTTTCATATAATAGTGTAGAAAAAGGGGGTTAATATTGAAGGGGACATTAATTTGTACGTGTAGACTACCTGTGTTAAGAAAAACTGTCTCTGATATTTTTTCAGGTTGTTATGATGATTTACAGCCTCCTTTTATATTTTTTGTTTATCCTAGTAGATGGAAGGTTGTTTTTCTTCAATATTATAAATACAAACAAGTAAGCAGCAACCAGGGAATACTGAGAACAGTTGATCTCGGCATATTTTGTTACAAAGTATATATTATAAAATATATATATATTTAAAATATATATTTAAAATTATATTATGGATAAATAGTATTTTTAAAAAATTAAATATATTTTAAAATGACACCTTAAAGATAAGAGGCAAAGGTGTCTGACCCTTACTTCCCTCACTTTCATAGTTTAGTGCAAAGCAGACTTGATTCTTTTATCCCTTAGTTAGTTTATTTAGGACATGTAATTCTTATCTAGATTCTTCCATTTGGGGATTATGCGTTAAGATAGACAGGAAAAAACTGCACATGGGTCTCAGATAAAAGTCAAGACAGCACACAGAGCAAAGTATTTTTTGTTTGTTTAGGCAGAGCAGAGTAGCTGCCTTTTTTTCTTTTTTTTCATACACAGCAGTCCTGATGGTACAGCTCACAATGAGCAGTTACACTTCTGTGGCAGTATGACATTTTTGACCCCTGTATTAGAGAGCTGCTATAATCTCTTGAATCCTGTTCTTCGTTTCTGCTGCCTGTCCTGCTGCACTCGATGTCCGTTTTGAAGTGTATTACTTTCTGTTTTATTAAATATCATTGTTGATTTTAAGACCACTTTGTAATCAGCTAAGGTTAGAATTCAAAATTATCTTGACCTTCTAAATTTTTGCCTCTCATCTTTGCTTGTTTTTATGTGCCCATTTTGTAAGTATAATCTGTGCATGTTATGATATTGCTAATGGAATGCTGTTACCTGAGAATGAAATAGACTAATCTGCATGTTTTGTTATTATCCGTAAAAACATTAATTACAATTGTGTTTGAAAAACCCTTTTAAATGTTAAGTACATTGCAAATGGCCACAGCTTTCTGCACAGTAAGTAGGACAGAGGCTGTGCCCAAGTGACGTGTATCCCATGGCACCATCTCTGGACAAGAGTGTCAAGAAAGCCTGATGAAGAATTGACGAAATTTAATTGCATTCAGCTTGGGACTGAAATCTGGATTTCATTCAGTAGTGCGTCAGTGTGGCAGTATTAATAAGTACCGTTTGTGTGTATTTTGTCAATTACATCAATGCAGTTTCCTCTTGCACCATGATTCTAAGAGGTAAACTTGTTTGATGATGATCCTATCTAACACATGAATGTAGAAAAAACTCATTCTTTTTATTATCTAATGAAACATGATTATGGACTCGTAATCTTCCTAAATGAAGTTATAAGCTTCCTCTGTGAAGTACCTAGCAGGGTTCCCTCAAGAGACACAGGTTGCTTTTAAAAGCATGGTATCTGCTGCTCCCCTGATTGAAGGTATGGATAAAAATATGTGCGGTAGCTCTGTGGACTTATCTGCTAAATTTGTTGTATTTGTGTTGAGTTTGTCATCCTACACAAGTTAATGAAGAAGTGGGACAGAGTGGAGGGAAAGCCCTTTGTTTTTTCTCTCCTTTTTTTTTTTTTAATTTTTTTTTTTTAATTGTAAACTGCTGTTTTCTGTGTAGCATCTTGGGGGTTGTTTGGAGTGGCTTTGGCACCGGAAATTGCAACATCTGGATATTGCCCCTGCCTTGGAGCAAAATACAATGCATAAGGATGGATGGAGTAGAAAAAAAAGCAATCAATAACCTGAGCTCTCAACTGTCTTTCCACATTTCCACTCTATAGCAGTTTGCATCTAGAATAAATAACCCTTTTCTGCATGGACAGACATGCAATTCCATGCGGGGAACTGGACAAATTCAAGAACCTTTCACTTGTCTTCTCTCATTCAGGTTCTTTTGAGGACAGCTCCTCATTTCAAGGCACTTTCTGCTGCATTTGAGGGATTTTTTTGGTTTCTTTGCACCTCCCAAGTTTTGGACCTTGACTGATAAACCTCCTAAGTTTTGTGCTACGAAAACAATCTGAAGAAAAAGATGATCTGTGTTTTGAGTCGTGCAGTATAACGCTTCTCAAAACCATCCATTTTACTTTTTAACTTGGAGATATTGATCGCTTCTGTTGCCTGTTTTGTGATGCTCTCTTTGGCTTTTGCTTCTTTATAGGGTCCTGCTGTGCTCATTGGGGTACTGCCTGTCAACCCTGCTGTATCTCCTGCCTCAGTCTCTGACTAATAAGTGATAAATGTCAGCTTTGTTCTACTGCCTCACAGAGAACAATTACGTAGTAATAAAGACATTATTTGTATTACTTGACATTCATAAATCAAGAAGATATTTAGGTTCTGATTCTGCTGCCCCTGTTTGATGGAATCTTATGCCGAAGAAGAGAAAAATAGTGTTTGGGTTATTTTGACCCGTTTTTAAAGCAATCAAAGGAATGTTGTTGGTATTGGTTTTATGCACCTGAGTCTGCATCAAGCTCAGTTATGGTCCTGTGTTCTTTGTTTTTAAATGATCCTAAGATGTGCACTATTAGAAATTTCAAATCCATTTTTTAATGAGTTCTCTGATTTCAGTTGTGAGCTCTAATACTGAAGATGTAGAGTAATGGTCTTTAAGCATTCATAAGAGCTGCCCTGTTTTATTCCTGTTCTGTCTTGAAATAATAAAAAAAACCCTCTAAGGTAATGCGATGCAGGGAAAGGACATGGCATCCATAAATTATTGTCCTGCAGCTGGAAAGTGCTGTGCAGTACTTATCTCTACTGTAGCATTACTGTATTTATCCTGTAGATCAAAACCCACAATATTTTGATATACTGTAATTTAGAAAAAGAATCTCTAAATCACTTTTGAAATTCCTTTCAAGGTGACACATGGCATACTCATTTTTCCTTTTCCGAAATCAAAAACATTCCACACTTTAAAAAAAACCCCAAACCATGTTCTCTGTTGTATATTTTTTAATGGCAAGAAATAACAATCGTTAAAATGGGTGGAAGGAGATGTTAGGATAAAGGCAGTCAAGATTGGATCAGGATTGTTTCACTTAGATTCTGCTTTCTTTTTGTTCATATTTTTGCTTTCACACTTTGAATTCATGATGTGTATTTGTTTAGAGTAAAACAAAATAGGAAACTTTAGGGTTTTTTGAGTGCAACCTTAAAACAAGCTTGTAGTTGTTCAAACTACAGACAGTGTTTATTTTAACACTGATATATTTCTGAGGGTGGGGAGAGAAAGGAGCCTAGAATAATTCTGTTCACAGACTTTGAAATAAAATGAGTTTATCTGCTCTGACAGATTCTTTGTCTTTTTACAAGACAGATGAATACTAGCCTTTCACTGAAAGAAAATGTTATTTCTGGATATAATATGTAGCTATAAATATAATGGATATATTATGCCCATAATATGCTATGAGATTTCCCTTATAGTACAACATTAGCACTCAAAAACATGTGTCTGCTTTTCAAACTTTGTTGATACATATTTTCAAATTCTTATATAGTAGAAATAAATATTTCTATATTTGCATTTGTTTTTTCCCCTTTATTTCTCTGCTGGCCATTTTCTTGGAAACTTGAAGCAATAGAGCACAATGAGTCTTTGTCAAAGAGGATCTGGACACAAATGACTGAACTTGAAGATACTGAACTAAGTGAAGGCAAAAGTTTGTCTGCATAATACTGATTTTTTTTTTTCTCCCTAGCATAAACCATGAAAACTATGTGGGGGCTTTGGTGCTTGTCTCCAAATGATTTGCATTTCTAATAACAGTATTTTTTCAAACAGTTTTAAAGATAATCTTTTTGATGTTGTTCAAAATCATGGCGTAAGACTGCAGACCATTAGGGATGCTGTAGCTTTTGTGATGGGCGGTCTGGGGCAGCTACTTGGATTAGAGTGATAGCTGATTACATGTTTTCAAATGTGCCTCAGTATAGATGATTCAGGGGAAACTTGAGCCAGATGTCCAGACTTAGTGCAGCATGGGCCCACCAAGGCTGAGCATGACCAGGGTGCAGAGTGCAGATTTGGTACAGCCCAGGGGCACAGCATCACTTGAGGAGGAGGTGATAGTCTTCGAGCAGAGCCTGTGGAGTTTGTGGCCCATTTTGACTCTGTATGGTGGCACGCTCTTCTCAAGAAGATTTTGGAAACTTACATGGTGTTTGCTCATAGACAGTGATTTTCCATTTATTCTAAAATAGTCTGAGTACTAAGTTTGGTACTTCTATCATCATTGACCATCATATTAGTCTTCTGGATGTAGCTAAAAGTGACAGATGCGTTGTTACATTTCTGTAAAGCGTAGATTAAAGTATTGAGATTACCTTCTTTCGGTTCTACTGAGTGCAGTTTACGCAATACCCTAAAGGCCAAAACGCTTAAATCTTTTCTCTCTAAATCATAGTTTGCTATGTTATGTTGCCAAATAACAAGTTGCATCCAGAAGTTGGTAGGACTTCGAAGCAGTGAAGATGGAGTTGTTGACTTTTATTACATAGCTTTTGGAAATTAAAGACTTCATAGATAGAGCACTGGTAAATACTTATGTCACAAATTGAAGGACTGAAAGTTAAACTGAATTTGTAGCGGATTTGATGACATTGATTTAATTTTTTTTTCAGAACACTTGTTTCATGGAGTAGCAAGTGAAAGCAAGACATCAGAAATCCCTCTTAAATCTTGCCTTTACTGTGAGCATTAAGAAATAGGTATTCAGAACAATTATCGTTAATTTTGTTGACTAGAAAATCTATGGACTTATTTCTGTTAACTCATCACAGAAGTGCTCATTTGGTTGTAATTACAATGATGTGTTGTTTTTTTTTCCTGCAGGTGGCTATTTTTAATGCAATAGTGTTGTTAGCTGGCTGAAGACTAAACATGAGAATAGCAGGTAAGCACGCTCTGTAAAATCAGACTTTGGTCACTTGTGTAACAACTGCTATGGACAATATTAACAAGTTGTGACAATAAGGATTTAAAGTCATAGAATCATAGAATACTGTGTTGGAAGAGACCTCAAGGATCATCTGGTCCAACTTTTCTTAGCAAAAGCACAGTCTAGACAAGATGGTTGCCTAACCATGTGATCCCCCCATGTGAAAAGGGGGGATTTTTCTCAAATGCTTAGTGTTTAATTAGTCTGTCAGCACCCCAGGAAAGCCAGGATCATTGTGCCTGCACAGTGTGTCAGTTATGGGGACCCTTCACTGAACTTCCTTTATGTTTAGGTGGAGCTTGAGTGACTCTAGTCATACATGCTTTTGTTACTGATTCGTGTAAAATTCTCTCGCTTTGCTCCTAAAGATACAGTCAATAAAATACAGAGCACCAGTAGGGGGTGATCATAAAACATAAAATGTGCAACACCATTGGGGGGTGGTCATACCTTGGAGGTGGGCAACTTTGGGATAGAGATGTGTGTGTTATTACAGTTAAGCTTCAGTGAACAAAGTTCATCTGAGGAGAGAGATTTCACCATGGTTGTTGGCTCAACAGCAGGACATCTTTCCTATCTCCCTTGGTTGACAGGTGCTATGTGGTTTATCAGCTGCAAAGTGCCACCAAGTTCCACTCCCTGCAGGGATTTTAACAGCCTGGCCATGGTGTTTTCACTCTGCTCCGCCTGCCATTTCATCCCCCTTAGCATGGCCTTAAGGTTATAGATTGTGTGTGGCAGGGGAATCATTGTGGGATAAGTTGTTGAGCATGCTTATGGCATTCCATCCAGGGAGTAGCCAGCTGCATTTTACCCTATAATTTCCATACCATTGTAACTTCTGTTTGAAAGTGACTGTAACTTCCTCTAATTTGACCGACACCCATCTTTCTGCAATGGCCCAGCACCCTGTTCAACCAAATCTTAAGAATGTCCAAATTGGAGAATCCACCACTTCCGTGGGGAGATTATTCCAACTGTTGATTGTTCTCATTGTGAAAAATTTTTCTTCTGTTTCCAATTGGAATCTCCCCCAGAGTAACTTGTACCCACTTCTTAATGTACGTTCAAATCATCTGTTTTCTCCAGTGCTTATATGTAGTTCTCTTCTCTTCAAGTGCAGTGATCTTTGGAGTTCCAGCATAATATTTTTAAGTTAAGTTTGCAGCTTGTGTTTTCTTACATCACAGTATGTGTGTGCTCACACACAAAAAAAGAAGGATCAACTACAGGCAAAAACCTCTTGTATCTTTTCATCTTTCTTTTCTGTTTTTATCCCCTTATCTTTTTTTAGCCTTTTGGAAGGATTGATTAGCCTCTCTCATGCTTCTGAAAGTTGAGTAATCTGTCTATTTTAAGGTTTTCTGAACAGCCCATCACAGCAGCAGTCTGAGATGTGCAGGAATACATAAGTTTTTTTTTTTTCTGAAGGATTTATTTGGCTGGCAATGTGAGAAAGAGAAGTGTGCTTTAAGGTAGCTTCTTCCAACCAGTTTGACATACTGCAGAGAGATAGGAAGGCAAGATGTTGATCAGATGCCTTCTCACCTAACTTCTACTCTCAGTCAGTATTTTACAATAAGATAAATAGATGTAAAAATGTATTTCAAATTATGCTAAAAATTGTGAGGTTCATGGCAGTGCCCCATACATTTAAGTTTCCATTTCAGATGTAAGTTGCTGAGGTTGTGTGCTTCCAGCTCTTCTCCCAGGAGATAGATTGGCCACTCAGCGCTGGAGCAAGTTTGGCTCTCAAACTTTGACATACCCAGGGCTTCAGTATATTAAAAGGGGGAGGGGAGAAGTACTACTTTTTCTTACTTTTTAAAATAGCTCTTTTGAGCCATCAAACTTTGCTTTTGAAGGTCATTAATTTAAGTTTGTTGAAAAGTAGGTGAGGATGCTTTTTTCTGGTTGCCTGGTGGTTTTGTTTTTTTAACACAATACTCAGAGCTGACTGACCATAGCAGCCAAGCTACAGTATATTAACAGATCCTAATCAGTCTCAGTCTTGACCATACATTAAAATAGAGGTAGCTCAATTTGAGGGGTTGGGGGTGGGAAGCACAGTATTTGTGAACAAGGAGGAACCAGGTACTCATGGATAAAAACAGGGAAGTGGAATGAGAGAGGTGGGAATTTCATGTTTGGGCAACAGCCAGGTAGATCAGCTTAGTTCATCTTGTCAAACTCAATTTTCATGGAAAAGTCTTTGGTTTCTCCTGGCTTCTGAGCTGAATTGGTGGACTGTGGTGTCAGGCAAGCATGAAACAGGAAAAAGCTAAGAGCAGAGTATGTATTTGGTATGGTAACCTGATGGACTGGTGCAGTTACATTCTACATTATAATGTCCATTTTTTGCAGGTTAATTCTGTTTAGTAAGTCCCCAAATGATCATATTGTTTCTGAGTTCCCCATAGTGTAATCTGATACACAATTCTCATGTTGTCAGTTTTGGTGAACTAACGTTGCTATTTGCAGATAATTTTTTGAAACTTTTCTCTGTTTTCTAACAGGTGCTGCAAAGTTGGTAGTTGTCATAGCAATATTTTTGTTGACGTTTTATGTCATATCTCAAGTGTTTGAAATAAAAATGGATGCAAACTTAGGACACATATTTGGTAAGTGGTGACTTTGTTTTCTCTGTACATCTGTTAATATTTACTTGAGCCGTAATCAAGAACATCATATTCATTGTTCTTTAAGCTTGACTTAGGCTCTTACACTTAAGAATTCTGTGTTTGTTTTTAATATGTATACTTGTTATTTTATATATATATAATATATAATATGTGTATTAAATTATTTTCTGTATGAAATACTTAAAGTACTCTCTTATGTTAAGTGCATCAGTTTGATTCTTTTGCTTGCCAAGTATACATCATTTTACCTGCTTTTTTTGTTTACTGGTACTTGCATTCTTAGTGTAGAGTTGCAAACTAGGTGACCTGAATGATGTTTCTGGAAATCTGTACTCTGTCTTACTACTGCTAAAGAAATTCAGAATTTGTTTTGGGTGGGCTTTTTTGCTTGCAGAGGTACCATGTTAAGTTGAATGTGCAGTAATCGAAACATTTCAGATGTGCCCAGGTTCTACACACAGAAGGATTAGCAGTTGAGGTGTCTTAAAATTAGAGTCTGTTTTGAGCCAGCATTATCTTTAAAGGTGCTTTTTATTGCCAAAAACCCACCAAAGAATTTTAGGTACATGGGTAGAGTTCATGTTCGTTAACTCCAGATTACTGCAGTGTGAGACAACATCTGAACCAGTCAGCAGAGATAACTTTAATAACCATCGAAGAGACAGAGGTGTCATTAAGGTATGTGCATGATGAGGTCACTTGTGTTTCTTCCTATCCCAAGAAAGGGAGTCACAAATGGCTGGGTTGAAATACACCTCAGTTGCAGCTTCCAGTCTCAGGTGAAAGGAACCTCATCCTCCTGAAGCTGTAAGAGGGAAATTCATTTCACTTTAGTGCCCACACCTCCATAAATCCTTGGATGTTTTGTATCTTCATGGATCTTTGTGTTAATCAGAGAATAATAAATTAAGGCAGTGTTCTGAATGGGTTTCCTGATCACTATCATTCTTCTACTGTGTAAAAGTTGCTTTTTACTGGAGCATAGTATTCAGATGTATTTAATACTTCATTTCAACCAACCTGTGTTTATAGAGGTACAGAAAGATTTTACATTTATAGGCTATTTTGTAGCAGATGACACTTTAATAGTAACATCTTGTAAAATTTTCCTTTTTCATTTTAGCTAGATCAGCATTGGATGCAGCTGCACGCTGTGAGTATTCATATGCATGTATTACTGCTGTGACTTGCTTTTGCTAGTAACAGAAAGACTGTTGAATTTTCATAGTTAAGGAAGTTTTAATTAGACTTTAAATGCAATCAGAAACTAATTTTCCTCTTTTCCTGATTTTTTTCCTTAATTTCTGGTAAAGTCTATTCTGTAGTTTTGGCTTGTGGCTTTTGATGACAGTGCCAGAGCAAGCAGTAGGGTGACAACAAGAAGTTAGAATAATGAGGTACTTCAGAAACCTAGATTATTTTAAGCTGCTATGCAACTACAGATGTGATACTTTTTGCTTTTGCTCTTTTCCTTGAATTCCTTCAGAAAAGTAGCTGATGTTATTTGTCTGTTAGCCTAGCTATGGTGTTGTCTCTAAAATCTTGTTTTATTTCCTTTTGAAAGCTACAAAACCTCCAAGATACAAATGTGGAATCTCTAAAGCTTGTCCTGAAAAGCATTTTGCATTCAAAATGTCAAGTGGAGCAGCGAATGTAGTTGGACCTAAAATTTGTGTAGAGGATAATGTGTAAGTATTTTTACCTGTTATCTCAAAGTATCTCTTTCCAATACTGTCTTAGATCACTTTGCACATAAAATCAATAGCTTAAATTAGGTTTTGTTTTGCCAACAGTCTGACCATATGAAAAAATTACATTGCATTATAACTTTATCTCTGA
Source organism: Pipra filicauda (assembly GCF_003945595.2). Classification (NCBI taxonomy): domain Eukaryota; kingdom Metazoa; phylum Chordata; class Aves; order Passeriformes; family Pipridae; genus Pipra; species Pipra filicauda. The sequence continues at coordinate 2,983,076 of NW_024103585.1, forward strand.
AGTGTACTTAATGCTCTGCAGTACATGCAGAAATGTATGTTACTTTAATACACGCAAGACAGTTTGCACTTTATATCAGGTTTACAGATTGAAGGGTTAGGTAAACTTTGTCAAATCAGATGCACACTTGCCTCTAAGTAACTTGTCCTTATGCCTCTAATAGTAATTCAGTGAATTATTGTATTGTCTTTTTCAAGTCATCTTTTAAGCTGTATTTCCACAGTACCACTGTCAGAACACATTTTCCACTTCTCTTTAAAGGTTGATTTCAAAAGGGGAAATAGTATTTTAACAATTGGTATTTAACTGTGCTAATAGTAACTAAAGTTAATAAACTTAAAATAATTGTGAAATGAGGAAAAGAACTGCTCGAGACACAGTTTGGTTTTAAGTCTTCTATTTTTAATAATGGTATTTTTGACAGTATTATCAATAATACTGCATCTAGAGTATTTAACTGCATACCTTTCAGTAATCCCCATAATGGGAATAATAGTATTTATTTTTAGACTGTTTTTTCCTTGTAGGTTGTTCCTCCTCATTGTCACTCAGAGCGTACAGCTTCCTATTAACATTATCTGTCTACTCAATTTTGCAGGTGACATGTCAGAAAAGATGTTACGGTTGTCAGATTTTTTTAATATCAGTCACACTTAAAGCCTTTGCCTTCCATTTGCGTTTAAACTACTTCAGTAGCTGTTTGTCAGCCCACATTATGTTAGTACAGGAAACATATATAGCAGTTGGTGCTAATGAATTCTAGAGCAGATGTCAACTTCACTGTGAACAAAAGAACCCCACGTAGTATAGTAAATAGGATAATTAATCTATAAGACAATAAAACATATTGGTTAACATTTTCCATCACTTTACTCTCTAAAGTAACTGTAAGACTAGTCTCAAATGATCTTAAAGAGAACACTATTTTTAGCACTAACTCTGGCATTCTGTTGGGAGGCTGACTTAGCTCAAGCTTGCTCGCTTGTGTAGGAGTCACTTTGCAGCAGAGCATCACGGTGTAGTTGGGGAGCACGTGCGAACAAAGCATGAGCTCACCTTGGCACATACTAACTACAAGCTGCTAGGTTTTGCTTTCCATTCTTATCAGTGAGTCATTTTGTGACCTTGGACAGGCTTATCTAATCTCTTGGCGAGGTATTTTTGTTGGTGTTACAAAACTTGTTACCATCTCATTCTGGTTGCTTAATATAAGAAGCTTAATATCTGTGAAGACTTAAGCTGATTCAGTGATTAAAAGTTGTGGGAGTGTAAGTAATATTTTAATTTTGGGATTGTAGTGTTATTTTCTTTGGGGTTTTTTTGACTTTTTTTTTTTAATGTATCGCTTACTGTTTAACTAAGAAGAGATTGTTGTTCCTGTCCAAAAAAAAGTAAAAAAATCTTCTACTGGATATTTTACTGAAGAAAGTGATGAAAAGAAAGTAGTTGCTGGCAAAAGTTCTCTTTTCTGTTAGTACTAGTGCACACTTCAGTGCACAGCTATTGCATTTTAAAGTCCAGTTTGCCTTGGCAAAAATCTTTCTGGTTTGCTTCAGAGGAGGACTTGTCATGTCTGTTTAAATGTCCACCAGAAAATTTGATTGATTTTATGTGGTCTCCTGCTTTGCTCATGAGAGGTTTTATTTCTCTTTCAAAAGCTCTCATAACTTGTTGATTGTAGATTCTTGGAAGAATTCTAAAACTGATGAAGGGCTGCCCTCCTGTGAGAAGCTGTTGCACTGCAGCCTGTTATGTTCGTGACGGTGCACAAGCTGTCTCAAGTGTATAACGTAGTATATCAGAACTCTGAAAAAAAAATTATTTCCTCTTCAGAAGCTGTTTTATTAGAGATATTTTGTGAACTCACTCCTGCAAAGTTTTTTTTCTGATTACTTTGTACTCTTCTTCATACTTCCAAAACAGGAAAGCAGGAACAAGTTTTCATAATTTGTAAATTATGTTTACAGAGTAGGTTTTTCCCTATGCATTAAATGTAAGGTTTATGTAAGGTTTATGAAAGCACTAAAGGTGCCAATACGATTCAGAATGCATGTAATTTCTCAATCTTTAATTATATAGATATTTTAATGTGAAACAGGAATTCTGCTGTGTAGAAGCTCAGTTATAGCCTTGTTCTGTATTGGGAGGACATAATCCGAATTAGAAAAAAAGTACTGGACTCATCATCAAAATATTATTGTAGTCGCTACTTCTTGGGATTTTTAGAAGGGGTGATACTTCTTTACCACCAACTTCTCCATGCAGTTTTACTTCCTCTGTTAAGAAGCCAGTTGCATGATTGTGCCACGGTAGCCTGATATCAGAACGTTGCACTAAATTCCTTTAATAACTAATAATTTTTGCATTCATGGTTGCAGGATTTTTTGTTGTCTGAATCCATTGTAACTTTATGGATGTGTGGAATTTCAGTGTCTAGTCACCTCAGATATTTTTGGACTGTTCTTTATTTACAGAGAATTTTTGGTTAAAATGAAAGGGAATTCTTATTATTTTTTGTAAATTAAATGTCCACTAAATTTCGTATGAGGAAAGGAGTGTGTTCAGAACTTCACTGCCTTCTTGTTCCAGTCTTTATTTGCCATATGTTTTTCTTGTTTAGAACGGATGCTCAGACATGACATGAAAATCTTATTTCTTGATGTGATGCTGTAATATGAGTTTAAATGCTTCTGTTCAGTTAGCTTTTAAACTCATTAACACATTTTTGTTTACCATGTGCTTACAACAAAAAAAACCCTTAAAATGTTGACTATGTGACTGTGCCAAGCTCCTCAAGTTAATATTTGGTTCAGGCTCTTTAGCTGCAAGGTATTTTTTTAAATAAATTAATAACACTATTTTTGTGACATTTTTAATATACAGACATACTTTGAAATGAAGATGATTAAGTGATCAAATTAAATCAATACAACTGGAGATATTTGTGTTATTCTCAATTTGGTGGTGTCATAAGAGCACACAGATTAGTTCAAGGAGATTTTGCTTCATTTAATTACTCATGAATGTGTGGTCTTTTAACTATGTGACTTCTAGAGTTTGATCCGATTTAAAAAACAGAAATATTTCACATCAGAAAATTTTCCTATTAAAAATATTTATTTTGTTTCAGTTTAATGAGTGGAGTTAAAAATAATGTTGGCAGAGGAATAAATGTGGCCTTGGTCAATGGTAAGTGACATTTTAAGTCAACAAATTGTCTTCATTTTCAAATTGTTTCCAAAATTTAAGGTGAAGAAGTAAGGGATGATGAAAGACAAGCAGTATGAGAAAAGGAAGCATTCAGCATATTTATACTGAGATAATGTCAGATCTTGGCACTGACACCTTTTTGCTACAAAGTAGAAAAACTCAGTGTGTTTTTGTTTCTAAAAATGAGCTGTAAAAATAGCAACAGTGGAGTGCTCTGGTGACATCAGATAAATTCCTAATACACAACAAGATGGAAAAAGACATGAGATGCATCCTACTTTTGCCCTTGTGTGTTTCCACCACTAATAAAACTGTAGCCTGCATTCTTCTGTTGCTCTGTTTTCAGTGAAACTTCTTTAACAATTTTGTTACTACATGGAAAGACTAGCTCATTATTTCTTAGCTTGAATCTGTATATTTGGTCTATAGATCTTGTCCCTAAATACATGATGTTAGGTAATTTTGTTCAGGGTTCTTAATTTTCATTAAAACCAAACAAATTTAACTGTGTGTTACCTTGAAAGCTGAACTGAATGTCAGTACTGGCAGATTTCTCCTTAATGTGTAGGAAGCAATTCCTTGTAGCACTGAGATAGCACTTTGTCAATTCGCTGTAATATAAATTCATGTTATTTTTGGATCGTACTTAGGTTTACATCATCTAAAGCATGCCTTATAAACCTGTGCTGCTTTCCTAAATTGTCTTAATCTGTTCAAAACCAAAATACCTATCTTTGTATTTTATAGCTCCAGTCTTTCTCTCTGTCTTGTAAACTTTAAATGAATGTGTATATTAAAAAAAGTCTACCTTCCATCAAATACTGCCTTTGTAGACAGCATAATAAAAAAAAGCTAATGAGATATACTATATTGTCCATTTTTTCTATCTATTCTGATTAAATCTACTAACAATTTCCAGTCTGTAGGGAAACATGCAGTGTAATTTTAATCTTCCTTACTTTGCATGTGGCACTAAAGGCAGTCTATAGCTGTACTGTCTATTTTTGCAAAACCAACTTTAAAAAAGGCAAATATATGTACTGAATACTCTGTATTTGTTTTAGAGGATGTAGGTGTTTTATTTTAGATTACATTTGAAGTGAAATCAGAAGTTTGCAAAGAATCATGGAATGGTCAGGGCTGGAAGGGAATCTTAAAAGATTACCCAGTTCCAACCCCCCTGCCATGGATAGAGACACTTTGCACTAGACCAGGTTACTCAAAGCCCCATCCAACCTGGCCTTCAACACTTTATGGATCATCTCACTTTATTTCCTCTTAGGTTTTCCTGCACCTTTTTGCAAACTACTGTTTAAGGAACAATTTTCATAGAAGTTAAGAGTTATCATTTATATAGTGTCTTCTGCAGCACTTCCTCTGGAAGAGTCAGTAACAGGAGTGTTGGGCATGTTTTCTGTAAGATAATTTTGGTTAAATTCGATGACACCAAATATTTCTTTTTCCCTCCAGGTAAAACAGGAGAAGCATTAGACACTAAGTTCTTTGACATGTGGGGAGGAGGTAGGTGCAGTTTAGCTGGTCAGAAACAACAAATGTGCTTTTTTCCTTCTCCAGACTCCATTTGCTGTGGTGGTTTAACAGGATAGTTAAGGGAGTGCTTCACCTCTACCTTTGTAATTGTGAGGAGAGTGCAACTTACACAAATAGCTGAGGTGGAAAGAAATGGTATGGTTAATCAAACAAACTTGTTCTCCAGAGTAGTTCTCACTAGTCTTTACACAATATGTATTGAACTCTTTCTATAAATTAAGAGTTCTCTGATGCATTTTAGCTTTCTCTCACTTCAGCATCTTTTTATAAATGCTAAGTACATTTAAAATATTCTTAAAATAATATCTTCACAGAAAGACATTGCAGATGTTTAAGTATAGAACTGTGGCTTGTTAATAAACAGTTTTGTGTTCTCTTTCTTTTCAGATGTGGCACCATTTATTGAATTTCTGAAGTCCATCCAGGATGGAACAATAGTGTTAATGGCAACATATGATGATGGTGCAACGAAGTATGTAATTGATTTTAAATAGCAAGTGTTGCTTTAAACTTTTAAATGCTAGTTTATACTGAAGAAAATACATTCCTTTTCATGCAATCACTTTAGATAAGGATTTGTTTTTCCAAGATGACAGATTTGAAACTATACTTTCTGTTTATTAGTTTTATAATGCTGATGTGATTTGGGAACATCAAAGATCAAATTAAAACTAAGCAGATGTATGTACATATTTACTTAGAGAGCTGTTAGGTGTATACTATTGTTGGAAACAAAAGTAAATTAGATATTAAATTAGACCTTTAGCAGAAATATCATGAGTGTTTGTTTCTGAAGACCCTGTAGGTAACTTAAAGGAAGAAATGAAGAGCTGCTATGTGGAGATTTTGGAATGATAACTTATCCTACAGAATTGTTTTCCCTTCCATACTAAAATTATCCTTTGTGGGCCTACAGGCACTGAACTGTGCTGTGGGGCAGCAGTCTGAATTTTGAATTAACTGACCCAAGCAGACAAGAACTTCTTTCATATATTCAGGCCATTCTTCTAATCTAAAATAGCTTTCACTTTATCTAGACTTCAGCTTGAGCCTGCAAACTTTATTTACTTTAAAGGTTGACTTTTTTAGTTGCTTGGAGAATTGCTAACATGACTTGAGATATATGTATAAATTCTCACAGGAGTGGGTTCCTGGCTTTTGTTGGTGTACTAATAGGTTTGTATCCTGGTTCCTTGAGCTTATAGCATGAAAGAACAGCGCTCATTGCATCAGGTAATGTTAGAACTAGCCTTATCTGATTTTGAAAGATAGATCTTGCCCAATATTTACTGACTTAAACTATATTTAATCAGATTAAAGATGATTGGTGCACTGAGCAATGAAAGCTCTAAGGGCATATGTTTTATTCACATACGGAACTTCTGTTTTGTTTAAGGCTTAACGAGGAAGCCCGGAAACTGATTGCTGAACTGGGAAGCACATCAATTACCAACCTTGGCTTCAGAGACAACTGGGTCTTCTGCGGTGGAAAAGGAATTAAGACTAAAAGTCCATTTGAACAGGTCTGTGATTCTTTAACTTACTGGAATTTAACAGCTTGCGTTAATAAAGGCGTAGCATGTTTTATAAATGCCATGCATTTTTACAAGATGACTGTCTATTGCAGTAGTGGCACACAGTGTTATTTTCAGATTTTTTCCTTGAGTAGCCTCCTCCTTTTAAACACAACAAAAAGATTCTTTGGTGACTCATAAATAAGAAAAAAATCTTACACGGGGTAGATCTTAATATGCCAATAACTAGATCATTTATCTTTTTAATGAATCAAATTAAACTGAACAATTCAAAACTTATTGCCTAACGCTTGTATTTTAGTTAGTTCACGCACTAACAAGGGTGAACTTCCGACAGATAAGTGGTAGTAGTTAAAGTGTTGGTGTTCCCAGCTGTTATCTTTGCTCTTCTCTCAAAAATTATTGCTGCTACAGCAAAATTTGTGAAGTAGAGTATGTTCCCGTGCTTTAGCTGTTAAGTATGTGTCAATGATGCCTTTAATTACTGGTAAACCGCAACTTTGAACTAGGAGAGGAAGGAAGATGCATTTTCATTTGCCAGCTTTGCAAGGGAGTGGAATCCAGTGCAGAAACAGTGGCAAACTCTTGGAGGCAATAGTGTCTTACATGACTGCAGATCATTGCTTTGTGGTGGTGGTTCATGCTTTAATGCAGTTGGTCTTTCCTTGGTTGTCTCTCTTCCTAAATAAACATCCATAATAAAATTTAAAAATGTTTTCCTGGTGTGGCTTAACTATTCATAGCATACACTTGTCTGAGCAAGTTACATTAAGTGGTGAATACTGGGAGATGGTTACATTTGATATGAAGGACAAGAGACTAATAGTGATGTTTTTTCTTTTTGTCCATAGCCTGAAAATAAGTAAATGTCTTAAAGCTGTGAGTTAAAGCAAAAGGATAAATGACTTCACATTAACAGCAGATTGATGTTTTCCATTTATAGCATATAAAGAATAACAAGGACACAAACAAGTATGAAGGCTGGCCAGAAGTTGTTGAGATGGAAGGCTGTATCCCTCAGAAACAAGACTAAATGAAAACAAAAGGAAAGGATAAAGAATACGGAAGAAAATGCACTTTCTGCTATTATTAGAGAGAGGGCTATGAAGGAGACTGCACTGTAAATAATATTTTTAAAGCATGCAGCCATCTTGTCAGTGTGTGCATGAGCACTGACATTTTGAATATTGGGATTATTTATTGCTAACACACATAGAAATTCTTTTTGTAAATATGTCCAAAATAAAAGAAACATCAAATCATTTCTATGCAGGTTTCTTAAAAGCACAGTATTTAGTTTTGCCTGTGGTAAATAATATCTTGTAGATAACTGGCCAATAAATTACATATGTGGACAATAAATAGATCCTGACAAATGTACTGTCTTCTTAACAGTGCAGTGTTGCTGTGACTATGTAAACTTAATGGAATATTGTAGATTTTAGTGATAAATTAATAAGGAGCTTTAATTTTTTTTATCCTCTGCCTTTTTAATGGCAGCATCACTTTTTATTAAAGCTATTTGGTTACTCTGATACCGCATGCTCCAAAAATTTTTGTAGTTCCCCATGAAAACTGAATAATCAGCAAAGGAAGAATATATGATTGTGTAACACAGGTATGCCATGAAAAGCACAATAGAAATTATTTTTTTTTATCTTTAGGGGATGAACAAAAATAAATATATAAATAGTGTGTGTGATATTTAAAACAGACTTGGAGGAATTTGTACTTAACTTGAAAGTGTTTACTTTATGGAAGAGACTTGGCATGTTAAACAGCAGTACTGTGAGTAATTTGTTCAGTTTTTATTGCAATTCTTGTACTGCTGCTTAACCATTGATTCTCTCTATGGCTATTCAGCTATAGTGGCTGGTCATATAGTAAATGTGCATAATGGAATAGCTTCCTCTTTCAGTTCTAACATCAGAATTAGATTTCACGTCCCAAAGAGCCTGTTGGAAAGCAGTCTGCCTTCTAGTTAGAGTTGTTTCAGGGTACACAGTTGTGATCCTTTACCACCCATGTTACTTCTAATGTGAGCTGAGGCAATCTGTTCTTCCAGTGAAATGTTGTTAAGAGCATTGTGTCTTGGGTTATGCAAAGTGTTACTTGTAAACTTAACTGACAATGCTTTTTTTTATGGAAAAAAAATGAGCCAAGTTAAGTGGCCTTATTCTGTAGCTTGTATGAGAGCTGTGAGAAGACCTTGCTTTCTTTGTAAATTTCTGTATAAGTATGGCCAGCTTGAACTTTTCCTGAAACTAAGTAAGGTATAACTGACGGTGTCTGTATTCACAAATTAAGGGCTGACACAGAATTGGCTGTAATGTCTTGGGCTTTGTGTCATGAGTTTTCGTATATTCTGCGTAAACTTCAAGCTAGTACCATGGGGCAAAAACCACAAAGGATTTTTCAAGAACCCACAGTGAGTTTAACTGTTATTGTTGATGTTTTCTGAGACAAATTCTGTGCACTAAAATTTTCAAGCAATATTGAGAATTACCTTGTAAGACAAATAAATAACCTCTGATACCAGAGTAAGACTGGATTCTGAGTTGTTCTCTATGTTTAACTAGCCTGTTAAATAATGTGGGTTTCCATCAATTTTAATGTAGAACAACAGTAAACACACCTGACACGGTAAAACTGCTTTTCTTAAATCTTTCAGATTTTCATGTATAGGAGAACATGTCAAAATTCTGTATGTTTTTTCATCAATGTAAACCCCCCTGTTCTAATGAATTTGAAATTCTATTTCATAACATTAAGCCGTTGTGGAAAACAAGTTGCATAAGTCCTGGAATTTTTACAGAAATCCAGTTTTGTTGGTGTATATGCCACTGTTGGCTACGCTGCCATCCAGAATAATATCAAAATAATTTTGAAGTTACTTGGCAGGAGCTTAAGAGAAAAAAAATTTGGCTGCATTAATAGTTTCCCTGGACTACTTTTGTTTTGGCTTTTAATGCCAATGAATATTTTATCTTTCATCAAATTAAAAAGTTCAAATTTCCTTTACAAAATTAAATGGAGAGGAAATAAGACTAAAGGCAGCTCTCTTTTAGCCCTTGTATCTTTTAAATTTGTGCCTTTTTTAGCAATGCAAATTGAGTAAATATATTATGATTCTTTTAACCTCTTAAAGTTGTACCTACAAAAAATGTTTTAAACAATGGATTTTAAAGCAATAAAATGGTAGGATTATTTTTGTATGTTCTTAAATAATTTGATTCTTACTCTTATTCTCTAACTCATGTCCTCACAGCTCTGTGGTATCACATTTAATAAGACTTCTGTCAAGTATATGAAAGTTGTACTGGAGTGGCCACACAAATGTGGTCTCCTTGCTCTTGTCCCTTGTCATGGTCTGTTGACTTACTGCAGGATTTGGTCATGCCATCTCTGCCTTTGGTGGGCAAGTTACAGTGTCCTGCTGTCAAGGGGAACTTTCTTAATGTTAAGCAGTGAGACTTTCTGACAATCTATCTGCATTTCATTTGAGTTGCCAAGCACAAAGATTACTGTTCCGGCCTCTCTGGTCTCCCATAGTTGATGGTAGCAAGTAGTCTGTTGCAAAGATGAAGGGCATTTTGTACCTGTGTGTGACAAAGCTCCAGGATGCGCGTTTTCCTACACGAGATGATGGGAACATTTGCAGCATCTTGGAGACTTGTTGAGAACAGAGCAGTGACAGAAGAGAAAGGTAGTGGGGGATGTCTACCTCAAAAAGAAGAGCTGTGAGAAAAAAGAGGGGAGGACACAAGAAGATTGTAACTTAATTTTCACCAAGGAACACCCAGTTAGGATTCAAGCCACTTGAAGCTGACTTCATTGTAAACCACAGCTCTTAATTGTTGTACTAGTGGTGCTTTATATGGATTAACAAGAGTCTTAAGAAAGAAGCTGAAGAGAGGTCTCTGCCCTCTGGACCTTTCCTAGTTTTCATGATCCAACTTTTTTTTTTTAATGTTTCCTCTGGAAACAGCAGACCCTTTTACAGCCTCAGTTTCCTGAGTGCTAGTTTGGAAAAAGCTTCATTTTGCTCTGCATGTTTTGCTTTCCAGATGTCTTACTGTGGCACTTAGTTTCCTCAAACATTAATGTGACTACTAAATGCTTGATGTGTATGTAATGTCTCCTAAACTGTTTGGATTTTCTGCAGTCTGAGAGTTTTTCAAGAATATGTGTATTAATAAAATAAGAGGCCAGGTGGATAATTTCAGAAGGGGAAATAATATTCCAAGTCAACACTACAACTAAATGTTGACTGACTTGCCTGTGTAAGGGTGGGAAGGGCTGCTGTACTTCACTAACTGACCTGGGACACGGCTAAGGTGGATACCAAACAAGGGACTTTTTCTTAATGAAATCCTCTTCAGTTTTATGGCTGTAAGGCCATAACCTAGCCGTAATACAAGGGGCCTGGCAAAGAAAATTGAAGAAACCTGTAAGGCTGGATGGGGACTTTGAGGCTGAAACAGGAAGGTACAAGAACAGCTCTTGACTTGTTCAGTGATATCACGAGGTGATATCACTCCTGATGCTGTACAAGGGATGCATGGGACCCTGCTTCTCACACTCTAAGCAACGTGCCAAAAACACACAAACACCTGAGCTCAGCTACCTCCTGCTTCTGCCTCCCTGGGAGTGAAAAAATAAAGAATGGCAAGAGAGCATGTTTTATTACATTTCTGCTAACCTAGCTTTAAGCCACTTTTAGTTCCTCCTTGCTGCCTCTGTAGTTAGCCCTTTCATTCTTACAAACAAGTTCTAAAACATCCTTCATAGACTTAGGTTAAAACAGGTTCCTCAAATATCTCTTCCTATGTATCTCTTCCTAGTATCCATCTAGGTAGGTTGGCTCATGTGCCATCCAAATCTTCTTTGCTGAAAATTAACAATTAGTTTTTCACAAGTTAAAAGTTGATGACTCTACTTAGATATCTTTTACATTCTTCCTGGCCCTATCTTTTCCTTTCTGGGGCCCCCTGGCGGTCTAGTGGTTAGGATGCAGCGCTCTCACCACCGCGGCCTGGGTTTGATTCCCAGTCAGGGGACTTCCCCGGGCAGATGGAGCTCGTCAGCCCTGTAAGGCCATCCATCTAAGAGAAGGTCACTCTAAACAAACCTACGTCCTGAGGACCTCACTGCCACTGTCCAAGCTCGCTCGGCCCCGGCAGATGAACCTTAAGGTTAAAGGGTGGGCTCAGTTCAGCGCACACTGTGTCTCACCTAAAAAAAAAACTCCACTGCGCAGGCTCGAAGGGTAAAGACCTTTCCCAAATCTTCGTTCACGAAGACGGGCCATGATGATGATGATCTTTTCCTTTCTAGAACATACAACCCAATTGCTTTAATCTTGCATTTAAATTGCTTTAATCTGTAAATCTGTAATCACCCATTCCCTCGGAAAGGTCTATTCCTTTCTTAGGGTGTTGTCCACAGCAGGATATAGCTACATGGTCATGAAAAAAGGCACTCCCAGCTGAGGAGGAATTATGTCTCCTCTTTGAGCTTGATGGATGGCAGTGGAAGAGAGTGCTGTCTCCTGTGGAATGTAGTCTGCAAATGTTTTTTCCTACCAAATGCTACAGCAATCTTCTCTGACTAATTGTCTTTCTCAGCCTTGAATATTTCAGCATTGTTTTTATCAGTACAGCCTCCTGTTCCCAGGTCTTGTCAGCTGAATCATCCCATTGGAGAACTTGCTGGATAATGTCTTGATTTATGGCTTTTATATCTTAGTCCTCATAGGTGCCTTGAAAGCACCTAACCCACCATGTAGATAACTGCACCTTGTGATAAGTTTTGTAGTGTATTAGTAAATAAAATTAATATCCTCTGTTTGTTATCCTTTGAAGTATGTAGATATGAAAACTTTGTCTCAGGGCATTAAAATATATATGGACAGAGGAGATCAGTATAGAGCACTGTAATAGTCCAGCTACATTGTCTACTATGTAAAATGCACAGAAATCACTCTATCCTATGGGAAATTTCTGATCCCTGGAGATAGCCCAAAGCAGCTAATTAATTCTGTTCCTCTTGTTGATCTTGCACTACAGTGCAAGAGGCTTAGAGTGTTTCTTAGCATTGCATTTATGGCACAGTCAGCAAACGGGAAAAAAAACCCAAAACACTGAACTCAACTAATGTTTGAAGGTTATTTAAGTGGTTGAAATTGTATTATCCCAAATAGGATCTTAGCAGAGTGTATGATACTGTTCTGTCTTGACTTAGTGCTGTTTAGTCCTGGGCAAGCAGGGCTTTTTGATCAGGTTACTTGCAGTTGTACTGCCATAAAATCATCGATCAATGGAAAATGTGCCTGCCCTGAAGCACTAATCTTTCTTACTGTACATGGTTTGCTTGTTTTCCTGAGAGGGCGTGTCGTGAGGGATCATAAAACTTCTACAGGAGGTGCTCGAGCATTGGGTAATTCCAAAAGTTTGGTTCTACCTAGATTTCTTGCATAGAAATCCCTGAAATTGGTTTATTTTGCAAGCTGCTTTTTTTGCAGAACTTCTGTCATTCTCTCCATTCATGCTGTGGGGGTTTTGGTTTTGTTGGTTGGTTTTATGTTAAAACCCAGGCGTTTTCAATGCACATGAAGTGTGAAACAATAGTTGGACAATACTCTAATGCTAGCAGCACAGTCAAGGAGTTACTACTCCTGGTCACCTCCCTGAGGTGTCATGCCCTTGCTGCAGTTTTCTGCTCCAAACTGAGCCAAATCTGTTGTTTGTGCAGTGTTTCTGTGAACCATATTGTTTAAACCAATCAATGAGCTGTGGTTCAGAACAGGGAGTAGGAAGCCTGGGCTCACCCAACCTGGCAGGCAAACCTAGCCTGCCATGAAACTACAGCCTACAGCTCTAAAATCAGCATGTATAAAACTTAACAACTTAGTTCTCAAAGCCTCAGGTAACTTCTGGTTTTGCTCCCATTGGCATAATCAGCAATAACTAGTCAGATTTTTTTTTTTTTTTAAATGGCACATCTTAAACTGGAATTGAGTAGTATCTCACTTTTGTGTTCCTCTGAACGTTGATTCTCTTAATGATCTTTTAAAAACTCAGTATGTTTTGTGTCAAAATATGATTTAGCACACACTGAGACATTTTTCCAGTTTGTGCTACTGACATGAGGCACAATGTACCTTTTAGCACAGAGGGTAAATCATCATGCACAGAAATAATACTGCAGTATGTTTTTTAACCCCCAGTATAGTGTCGAGCTTCCTCTCTAGAAAACAGAAATGCTCATGAAATGTGTTTCACTCTGCTCCACAATCAAATATAAATTCTCAGGGCTTTGGGGAAAATGATTATAGAAGTCTTACCCCATCAAGTTTCAGCTTTTGAATTAAGGCATCCAGATACACAAATAACTTGATAATAATAAAAAAAAAAGGACCGTAAGCTTATGATTGTTGAAGTATTAAGATGAAAAATGTGCAGGTCATTTAAAATATGCTTTGTTGTAATAAACATAGCAAGGCTGAGAGGAAAAGGAAATGGCCAAACGCTGAGATGGGCTCTGATTTTTCAGCCCATGACAAGCTGTTTTCATGCTAGCAGGCACAGGTTCAGCAGAAGGTTTCTCAAGGCATGTGGCACTACCCTGCAGTGAATCACTCTATCATTTTCCTGTTCAGCTAGTGTCTCTAAACTCCACGTGTGTCTGCCTTTACTCTCCTAAATGCTTTATTTGTTACACCTCTTCGGTGTGCAAAAAATTACAGCTCCCATCCGCTGAAGGCCATCCATTTACAGTCACCCCTGGCATCCAAATTCCAGCCTCGGCCAGAGGTATCACCAGTCAGTGTTCCCTACTAGCTGTGAAATGAATTGCAGTCTTGTGTTCCTATCTGCCACCACACTTCCAGCTCTGCAGAGATGACACAGTGGCCAGAGAGGAATAATTTGCATTTCATTCTCTGCTGGGTAAACCATTAGTTATTTAACAGAACTCTCAGTGAAATTACACAGTTGTTGATGCAGTTTAACAGCAGACCCTGGGACAGACATGAGTATTTTAGCAATAATTATCCGCAGCATTAACATGAAGATCACATGGAGGCACCATTCCCTTCAGGATGAATTTGTCATTTGGTGGGGCGGGGGGTGGGGGAAGCATATTTGACTTCCAGAAATACAAACCACAGAAGGCCAAGTTTGGGAAATGCAGTAGCCAGCTAATTCTTTTAGTCTGTACCTGTGCTTAGAAAACTGTACTCAGCTCTGCAGGAGGACTTGCACAATAGTGACCACTGTATGGTCACTATATAGTCCTAACTAGTAAGCCACAGTTTTCCAACTACACGGGCTGAGAAATAAATGCAGTGACAAGGTAGCCAAAACATTAGGTTGATTTTTTTCTTTTTTTCCTTTTTTTTCAAATCTAGGTCTGCCATTGTTTTTGCACATCATTTTGAGAAAGTCATTCCCCCCAGTTTCCTGTTTATAGTCAGAATACTAATGCTACCCTCCTTAGTGATGCTCATTGGACATATGGGTGTGAAGCCATTTCTCAGTTATTGTCTCAGCTGTTGTCTGCCCATACCACTTCACTAACAGTAAAAATTGTGGGAGTCTGTAAAATCCTAGAAGTTGCTTTTGCATATTCTTGCATGAAATGAAAAATTAAATCATGATACCACATTCACTATTACTACTGCTGCTGGATCTGGGCACTCCAGATCACCTGGCAGGACAGATGGGATACAGTCAGAAGAGGATTCACTACTAACAGTTGTTGCAAGTTCTCTAGAACAAATAACATATTTTCCACTACAGTACTTCATGCTATCCCCCCCCCGTATGAAAGTTACCATAAGACAGAGGGTTCAGATAAACAGTGCCTCATTTGGCATGAAGTCTGCCACAGTGGGATGATCCCTTTACATGGCTTTAATAAAATTTTAGCCATTGGGCTGAAAGCAGTTGGTGTGGGTTCAGCACTTTCCCACTCTAAAGTTGTTTATCTTGTGAAACCTCATCCTTCCATGAAATCAAGCATCTCAGCTCCATCAGAAATCTCAGCCAAAGTAGATGTCCTTCTAACATCATTTCCTTTGAATGACCAATGATAATTGTTGCTGTTTACTTTACACATACACTTCACATACTTGTACTGAAAAGTGCTGCGCAGCACAGAGATGTTTTGACAGCAATGGAAACAATCTCCATTTACTACACATCCTTTGACAAGGGATCTCCAATAGGGAAAGACAAGATGGTGTTCTTTGGTTGGCATGTTGACAGAATGACCAGCTGTATTCCTGTATTAACTCCTCAGAGCACGTCAGCACTTCAGTCATCAACACAACTTTGCTCTTAAAACATGCAGCCAGTGCACATGCATTTCTGTGTCCAAAACAGAAAACATAATTTTCACTTTCACAAGAGGCTACAATTATTCTTTCTTCAAAAAGTAAACTTGTGGCATTTTTCATAGGTTTGCTACTTTTCTCAAACTGCTACTCCATGCATAAAAGGGCACTGTGTGGGAATAGGACTGAGAGAAGACCTTTTCCCCACTCAAATTTCCTTCCAATTTTTTTTCTAATCTCACTTGCTCAGATAAGCACACATGAAGCTACTTTCAAACATAAAGTATGTATTATTGCAAAGCTGTACAACAGTATTATAAGGCTGTAGTTTCAAAGTCAACAGCCTTGATCCTCCAGTCCCAGCATAAGGAAAAAAACCCACTCTATTCAAGTGAGTTAATTAAATTCATCCCAGTACCACATGCCCACCAGAGTAGCTGAACCACATATGTCATACATAGGCTCCTCTTGGAAAGAGGAGGCATGCTGTCTTACAGATGATTCTCTCTCTTGCTGTCCCGCAAGGAAAGCTTTGGTTTGAGAGTGTGGAAGTAGTAAAGGCAGTTTTGTGCAATAAATAGTGCAATAGATGTCAGTTAATTTTTTTAGCCCTGATGCTACTACAAAACAGTGTTCATATCCTGTTCCAAAATTGCTTTTACAGATACTGCTCATCCAGAATTAATTTTATGGATGTAACTGAGGTAAGTTACAATGGAGCTTAACTTAAACAGCAATTTAAACTGTGGTGGGTAAAGAGAGGAGCTCATGCTCCAGTCTCCCCAGTGCACTCATCTTTGCTTCTGCTTCCCTCAGATTGCATGCACTTGGTCTACTCTCAGTGCAGAAAGGGTAACACCACCTCTCATCAAATTCTCCCTCAGCTTCTCAGAAGCAAAATGAATTCTTTCGCTGCCAGTGAAGCTTCAAACCTGTGTTAGCTTGTTTGCTCAGCCACTGAGGCTTTCATAAACCTTACATGTTGCCACTTCTCTTCATTGTCTTTTGTCATTCTTTGAAAAAATAAACTCTTCCTCCCAAGAAAACTAAGAAAAAAATCTTTTATTAACAACACTTATGAACAAAAAGGTGGGGTTTTTTTTGGTTTTGGTTTGTTTTTTTCTGAAACTAGATGATTGTTAAAAATAACACAGCATCAAATGCTGAATAAATAGCCAAGCAGGCAAGAGACACCCTGGCTGTGATGGCTGCGTTCTGGCTGCCCCACATCTCTGTGCAATGCCAATGTCAGTGCCCTTCTCCTTCAAACCCACAGAAACATCTTTCTGAGGTTTGCCCCTCCTGGGAAAATCCCTGCAGTTGACCTCAGGCCCAGAAGTCCAGAATCATTTCCTCCCCATTTCCGGCCCTGCCAGAAGTTAAGGTGAGATTGAGAAGTATATTGGCAATTTTCTGTATTTTACAGATCAGGCGTGGAAGAACCTTTAGGTCCAATAAAAGCTAAGCTGTTTTGAAAGAATGGTCAAGGCTGCTGCAGTAAGGATTCTGGTCTTCACATTGAATTCCCATAAGCTGGAGTCCCATATAAAAAACCAGTTGTAATCTCAACAGTGAACTCAGTACCTCTAGGAGAAGGCTCAGGCAGGACACCAAGGCACTTGCCTCTGACAGGAACTTGATGTGGGGCAGAATAAAAAAGAGAGGCAATCTCTACCATGCCTTCATATCACATTGACCAGTATCATCTCCCATCCATGCTGCCAACAGGTGCTGTGGCACAGCCTGAGGAGCCACTGGGTTTCCTTTCATTGCTGCAAGATGGGAACAACCTGTGGCTCACAACCCTCTCTTTAGGATCTTTCAACAGCATGTGTATTTCCCATCTGAATTTTCACAGAAAGGGTGTTGAATCCTGTGACAGTGACTGGCATGCTGAGCACCCTTCTCACAGACAGCAGATTTTGTGGCCTCAGGATAATAATCTAGGTCAACAGAGACACACTGGCCGAATGTGGAGTAAAGGTCCAAAAAGAACGAGCAGATTAAGGACTTAATTGTTTCTGAACTGATGTTCCTAAAATAATCCACATAAGGCAGTGAAATACCACAACATAGAAGATTTTGTTTCCTTCTTCCTGACCTACACATCCAATAAAGAGTGACAGGGAATCTGGTCACCATCTTTCATGGGAAAATAACTGACAACAAGGAAATGAATTCTTCAAAGTAACTTTGAAAGCCTCAACCAAAGTGTCCAAGATGATTTCTTTCTAAAAACTGTTAGTATGGAAGAAGTTAAGGGATTGCAAACCCTTGCAAGTCCCCTTGATGTCAGTGGGAGTTCTGCACTTACTGCTGGAGCTGGGATTTCAGTGTTCGTAAAATGCATTTAAAAGAATAATAATAAAAATGAAAATATTCAGAATACTAATTAACTGATCATTTAGAGAATCATAGTGTTTCTCATCAGTGTGTATTCACTGCAATAATTATGAGCACCCTGATGGTAAAAAAAAAAAAGGAACATTTATGTAATTCTCTGACTAATTTCCCTCAGAACATGCAAATAAAAATCAATTAAAGGCTACTACAATATTAACAAATATCTAACCAACAAATATCAAAGACTGTAGTCTTATCACATAAGTTTTGGAAATGTTTTACATAACTTGCATAATTTAAATATTTACAAAATATAAACTTTCTTATCTTATCAAAAATAGGTATTTGCACAATTAAACAACAGTAATCCTTTCACATGCTGCTTTTTAAGCCAGGCATTAAATCATTGCATGAAAATAAACAACCTTTCACAGATGTAAAATAAAATTAGGCCAACATATGAAGGGGGAGAAAATGTTATCATTAACATTTAAATATTTCAGTGGTATGAGCCAATCCATAAATTACATTGTGCACTGAATTTAATGAGGATGCAACCTAATGAAAAATTTTAAATGCTGCTTCTATAAAGAAAACATGTTTTAAAAAATCTTTTGCTTTATGGCAGATTTCTTTGGGCTGTGTTTCACATGGTTAATTTTGAAAATGATGGTGAAACACCAGTGAGATGGTTGAACATGGCAAGTTATTGCATAGAGTTCAACAGTGAGGTGATGACCAGCTGACTCACAAAATGTGTGCTCAGATACTGAGGAAATGCCTGCAAGGGTTTTTGTTTCCTTCTAATATTAAACTATATTTTTGTCCCTCCTCAGGCCAGTCCCTCGTGCATTTGAAGGACAAGCTGTAAAAAAAATCCTGAGGTTGCTATTTGGTACACCATTCACATTCATCAAGCTGTGCTCTCACCTCTCTACTCTGGGCACAGCTTGCCTCACACCAACAGATCCTCCTCTCCCAACCAGGCAGTGCTGAGCTCTCTGCAGTCATGCACATTTCTCAGTACCACATGCTTTTCTGCATATTACACAGAAGACAGCTTTCTGAATGGCTGCAAAGCAAACACTTAGTGGTCAAGAGTAGAACATCTCCTGTGATTTTTTCTGAAGTGCAGAACTGAACCATCTAGTGGATTCATCTAGTCCCACTTATAAAAACATAGACATAAGGTTATATCTAATGTATCTTACAAGTCCTCTTAACTCTTCAGTCTCTGGCTAATGAGATCTTGAGTTTTCTCCACTGTACCTGCCCACCACATGGATCTTTAGGACGTTGTAGCTATTAAAGACTTGAAAAGTTTAGTGTCTGTCTCTGCTCACGGAGTAAGATATTCAAATGTGTCATCAGGAGTCCTTTTTTGTTGTTTAAGCTGCCCCTGCATGCAGTCTGGTGCTCACTAACTTGTTCTTTCAGTCGCCAAATGCTTGGACTACTTGTTGTTTGGCAGTACCCATTCTCCCCGAGGCTGATCCCCCCAAAATCCCACAAATTTGCTGCCTGTGTGGCAGCTCTGCACCAGACAGGGCAGGATGGTTTGGCTGTGTTTCCTGTACTTCATCTTACTTGCAGGTGTGTACATCAGTCATGGTCTCACACCTCCTGCAGCGCACGTAGCAGCACCAGACAAACTTGCACTCGCACCTTTCCACGTGCCTGACAACGTGGGTGTTGTACCCGCGCCCGCAGCACAGGAGGTTACAGCCATCGGGTCCCTGTGAGGTGCGGTTACATTCTCTTCCCTGAGTCCCAGGGATCCCCAATTTTTGATCTTCAACGCAGTAATTGGGTGATTTGTTCACATATAGCAGGTCCTCTTTCCCAATTGGTACTTTTCTCTGGCTTTTCTCTTTCCTGCGTAGCTTTTTTTTCAGTCTGTCTGATATTTGTATGCTGTTTTCATACTTATCCTTTAAAAACCGGCCAATCTTTTCAAAGGATGACATTGTTTTCCAACAAGTTTTCACAGCACAGGACCCAGAAACACCGTGACAACGACAATCCACAGACATCAGCTTTGCTACAGCCTGAAAGCAAAGGGAGAAAAACATTTGGATGTGATCTTTCATTCATTAAGAATGCTGCCTGACATCAGTAACACGGAGGTCTCAAAGTATTTAATATTACAGCTGCCATTGCCATTTCAGTGACAGGGAAGTCACAGCATGTTAGGAACCACAGACCCTCTCTATGAGAAGCCCCATCTTCAGAAATGCTCTGCATTTGGACTTTGCAATGGCCATAATGTAGCAATATCAAATCACAACAACGAAAGCTATGATTTCTGAATCACTTTTCATTCTGGAGGATCTTAAACACCTGAAATTACATGTCCTGTGTCACTCCATCCACCACTGGAATGCAAATGGCTCTCATGGGGAATAGCAGAAAGGGAAAGCAGGGACAGGGCAGGTCAAAGTACCCTTCCTATGCTGGAAGACACTGCGCGGGTAAGTGCCCAGTTATGTAGCCTTTTAAGGGTGCCTTGCAGTTACCACCAAGATGACTAAACATCCACAACCCAGTCTCTATCCAATGTCCCGAGAATGGCTGAGGTCACACAACAGCACCTGGGCACAGTGTGGCTCAGCACCCGAAGCAGTGCAGCGTGCAGCCCCGAGGCACCTCAGGGCAGACTTCTGTTGGAAGAGCAGGAGGATGCCCACCTTTCTGAGCTTCGCAGAAAGTCTATCAAAAGAGCCACCATGGCTCAGCAGAGGTGTCTTCAACTGAGGTATTCTGGAGTAAATCTCAAGTGCTTCTCACTTACAGGATAAAGCTCGGTTCTTGCAATTTCTGCATACATGAACTAGCGTGGGTTTCTAGTGTTTCCAGTTTCATAATGGCTCTATTTAACACAATTAGATAGTTGCATTCATATTACTTTTCTTATTTTCAATGTTTTAGCAAAGATTCCAGAGTTACTGCCAACACTAAAATACTCTTAGATGAGTTACTTTTCCATGCCCCTGCAGAAGCAAGGGCTGGGCTGAACAATAACTGTCTGGCCAACAATGGGAATCTGAAGTCTGTGTCAAGCTTTTGTAACACATGAGAATTTTACTTCAGTTTATAGGAGACCAAGCCTCGAAGAACTGGAATCTGTAAACAAGGAGTAACTTTATCTGAGACTACAACTCAAATACTCAGCAGACAATCAATTTAATACTTCCGTTTTGAATATCTAATAGTCATAGCATAAAATTATATGATTAGTATTGTGACATATCTCACATTAGAGTTTGTAAAAGTGCACTGAAAAATCACACATTCACAGATGCAGCACGAGAACAAGGCAAAATGTCAAGGAAAAGAGAAACACAATATCAAAAGAAATTTTACACACAGTTTACAAACAGAGAGGATTTAATAGTATTTTTCCAATTTTGAGTGATTAGTTATTTTTGTCAAGCAATTAGAATCTCAAAGTAGTTTGAAATCATATTGTGCTACAAGATTTATAAGGTTACAGATGTACTCCTTGTTTTCATGTCAGTATGATAAGGTACTTACTAAGGGCATAAGGGTCCAGAAATTGTCAGAGGAAGCACTGGACATGTCTGCTAACTGCTAAGGGTGACTTATTTCCATGTGGGCAAGTAGCCCAGCTGAAGACACAGAAGTATTGTCCCTAGAAGACTGCTCTTGCAAGACACTGAACCAGGAATGTGATAGTATTCATTACAAAAGGTAATAAGGTATCAAAATATCCTTCTTATAAGCCCCAAAACATGAACATAAACATTTTCCAGCATCTCCTATGTAAAGATTTAAAAATACAAAAAGGAAGACTTATGCTAAACTTTACTTCAGATAACATTACTGCTAGAAAACCCAAGTACCAACAATAAACATTCTTTTATTCTGGACAGTGGTCAAAATATTTGCTTTATCTTAGAGTTTGCCATTAAATTACAAAATATTTATGCATGAAAGCTGCCTAAATACTCTTCATGTTTTCTTTCAAGATAATGAACAAAAAATACACCATTGATACAGCATCAGTGAAATAAGGGTCTTCTGGCCTTTTGGGCTTGCAGCAAATTTGGTTTTTCTTAAGAAAACAATGCCACAGTGCCTTGGAAAAGGAATGAGTTCATGTGTCATATGCACAAAATAAGCCTGTGACAGGGTACAGAATCTTTTTGGAGAGCTCAGTACTGTGAAGAACCTGAAACGTGTCCTGGTTTCAGCTGGGATAGAGTTAGTTTTCTTCTTATTAGCTAGCACAAAGCTTTGATTTGTATTTAGTATGAGAATAATGTTGATAACACACTGTTTAGTTGTTGCTAAGTAGTGCCTACACTAAATCAAGGACTTTTCAGTGTCTTGTGCTGCAGTGAGGAGCTGCAAGAGAAACTGTGAGGGAGCATGGCCAGGACAGCTGACTTCAAATGGCCAAAGGGATATTCCACATCACGGAACATCATGCCCAGTATATAAACTAGGGAGACTTGGCCAGGAGGGGTAGATCACTGCTGGGCATCATTCAGCAGGTGGTTAGCAGTTGTATTGTGCATCACTAATTTTTCTCAGGTTTTGTTCCTCTCTCTTTGATATCTCCCTTTTCATTACATTATTATTGTTACATTCTATTTCAATTATTAAAATCTTCTTATTGCAAACCACTAGTTTTACCATTTTTTGCCCCAAACCTTCTCCCCAGCCCACTGAGGGGAGGGGAAGAGTACAGGGGATGTGAGCAAGCAGCTGTGGTTCAACCACAACACCATGAAAGGTTCTCAGTATCTAATAGTTTCTGTTGGGCCAAATTCTACCACATTCCCAGAGACTGTCAGTCTAGTCTAAAACCCTGGTTTCATTCACTCACTCATTGTGAATGAAAATAGAAAATACTACTGTTGCCTGTCATTAAAAGTGTGGACTCACAATCTACTATATTTTACACATATAACCAACATATAAGATAACTTTGATCCTCTCAAAAATACTGTTCATGGAAAATGAAGACTCAATTAGATCCTTCAGCCCCTTGTAACTTTAGTTCACCATTTGAAAACATGTTCTCTTTGGCTGAATGCACTTTTCTCCTTTGCCAGTCAATCCCATCCCCATGACACATATGACCCAGCTGACTATAGGTGTGATCTGGAAACGGATCCAACTTTGAAGAAAGCAACACGAAAATAAAAGTTTATGTTCTAGGCTCTGTGTTTGTGTGCGTAGTTTTTTTTTTAAAGTTGAACAGTTGCTTGGTACAGTTCACAGCAGAAGACTCCAGACAGTTCTGCTGGCCCACTGGCAGCAATGAATGAGGAGCACAAGGATTGTATGGGAATCACAAGTGAACACCGTCACTGCAGACAAAAGGACAGCAAACTATTGCTGCTGCTATTCTAAAGGTAAAGGCCAACAAGATAATAGGGTATCAAAGAGAAACCCATATCACTGACACCTTACCACAGAAATCACATTCTCTTTCTCTTTCAAGTTCCTCTGGAGCCTTGCAGTCTTCTTCCCTACACTTCTGTCGCCCTAATCTGAGACAATGGTTTTGTCTAATGACAAACATGAGTAATAAAATAAAAATTTATATCTGTACTGTGTATTTAAATTAAGAGAGACCATTTTATAGAAATTACTATCTCCTTCCTTAACTATCTCTCTCTCCAAACATGAGAAACAACCTTTTGCTCCTTCCCTAAGGAAATAATCACTTAAGCTTCTGTTACTCTTATTAACATCTCCTACTACAAGATACCAATCACTTTCCTTAGAGACGATTTAGCTGACTGGCATCTAATTAAACTTACAGTAAGTGTTCTCAGCATCTACTTAAGGTTTAAAGTTTGCTTCTTCCACTTCAGTTATGAAAAGGGCTTACGTCATAGAGCCACAGAATCATAGAACGGTTTGGGTTGGAAGGGACCTGAAAGATTTTCTGATTTACAACTGTATAGCTTAAATGAAATAACATATTACCTGTAAAAATTAGTTTAAATTAAAATAGTTTTCAGTTATACCACCATAGCTCTCATGACAGCTTCCTATGGTTATTCCTTGTCTACAGCAGATAGGAAAGTTGGGTTCAGTAAAACTCACTGATCCTGCTTCTGGCTACAAGAAATGACTGAATTACAACGGAGTCCATCAATACATGTAGTTAAAACCAAAGGTTTTTCCTTTTTTCTTTTTTCCTTCTTTAGTTATATCTGTGTCACTGAGCAGAACAGACCTAAAGTATTATAGACCCAGAGACAGCCATTAAAGATGAAATTAAAAACTCCAAGGTAAAGCAGAGAAAGTAATCTGAAAGCAAGAACCAGCATCCAAGTCTCTGTCATTCCAGATGTAAGCTCCAAGCACTCATAGGCTCACATCTCCCTGTATAGGTTGTTTTGCCCCCATTTTTTACCCTCTACAGGACAGGACAGGAGAACCCAATGTCACACACTCACAAACATACATTTCCTCTGCAAACTTGGTTTTTAAGTTCTTTGGGCTGATGAAAAGCTGTCCAAATCCACTCTCCTCTCACTTCTTTGATTCATGCTTTAACCAATGAGCTGTTTTAAAATAGAGGTGTCATTTCTATCCCATGTTTTAAAAGACAATATTAACTCTTGATTTCCTCTCTAACAATGCGAAACTTGTGGTCTCAGGTGTGCACCCCAGACTGTGGATGAGTAATAAGGCCTTTTGTCCAACTGGCCTTCTCCTTCAGTACTAGAGAGACTTAAAAATGTAGGTCATGATGATAACAGAATAGTGAGTGAAAAAACTCATATTATGCTGACAACAGGATTATTTCAAATTTGCTACAGAGTATCAAATATCTAGTTAAGATAACTTTATTATTTAAGCATTGCAGATCTATTTCTTAGTTTGTGGCTTTTATTTTAATCCATGGGGATTAGTTAGTTAAAACCAGCTCTGATTTTGAGTTTGTACATGCTTGCTTTGGTGAATGTTAGTGTTGTTTTTACCATTGGCTCCACATACACCTGCAGTCAAGGGCCGGCCTCCTTTAGCTGATGTCATTTTGTCAAAGAAGGTGAACAAGCAGTTGCTGCCCATATCTGAATGACACATACCTGCCTCCCAGCCTCGTTGTTGTGCAGGTTCATCACCACCAGTCCGCTCCCACTCTTGCCCGTTAAGTTCTTCAAAGGCATGTCCAGGAACTTTCTGCTGAATGACATTCCATAGTGGATATCATCAGAGCAGCCGCCCCAGTGCCAGCCCTCGCTGGCCGAGCCGCCATGCCTCAGGCTCAGGTCGCAGGAGCACTCGGTCACATTCCCCGCACTGCACGATCGCGTCACTGAATGCACCAGTCCTGCTGATGTCACCGCATAGATGAACGCGGTCTCCTTCGTGCCTACAAAGCAAGGCATGAAAATATTACTTCGTAACTCCCTCTGATTACCTTCCTGGCTGGGTTGTAGAAAGCAATTTTACAAGCCAGACTATTATGAGAAGGGAACAGTTACAAGTTTAAAGTCATCACAGCTTGGTCTGTAGTGTTAATTTGTTTAAAGTAGTGGATGTTCATATCCAAAAATGACTTCACAGTCCCTTCATAGGACCGTGCTACTAATGGTGCTGTTTCCTGATGCTTGTATCACACATTTTTTGGTAACTTCTCTCTAAATCTGGTTGGGAACTTTATTTGCCACAGAAATTTTCAAGCCAATTAAGTTTTAATCATAAAAAATAAAAATTAAAAAATCAAACCTCGAACTAACCATATTCCAAACCCCTTACTCTCCACTCTGCTTTTCACTATTCACATTGATTTGAGGAATAAGAAAAGGTTAGTTTAAATCTCGGAGAAGCTGTCACGATCCCAGAGGTTACTTTGGTATAGGGCCAGAACTTACCTCATGCTAGATTCAGCAAACATTAATGTTATTCTAATTCACAAAGGTTGCAAAGAGCCCCAGAAGTGTTAAACGAGACAGAAATCAGGATGGCATAAGAATATTTAGGTCATGTGCTTTTCCTAGAATAAGGTGGCCATGGGAAAGACAACAGCATAAAAGGCCTTTAATTGTTGGACTACATCTCAGAAGAATCATGGAGTGACCTGCATGGGCTTCTTAAGCTGGTTCCATTCTCTGAGACTTCCAGCATAATGTGGCACACAGCTTTAAACCATGTTAAGCAAGGTATACTCTAAGCAAACTGAAAATCCAAGGGTGGTGAATAACTGTAGCCAAAATTTCACTGTGCTAATTTTCACTGTTGTGAAACAATCTCCCAGGTTCCTGCTCACAGGCAGGAAAGTTCCTGTTTGTTTCCCTTGTTCGTAGTGGTCTATGGTGCTGGTACGATCATAAAAGGCTTCTACAGGACACACTAGTGAAGCTTTGTGGGTGAGCAGTGGCCCTCATCTGCGGGTCTTCAGGAACAACCCTTCCTGTTGGACAGAAGGACTAACATACAATACATACAGCTACATATAATGGGGCGAACTTCTCCCATTTTCTTTTTTTCCTTTTTGGAATCACTTTTTATTGCTCATTTTATGTTTTCATGGTTAATGCTTGGGGGTTTTACACTGTTTTAGTACAAAGTGAAGATTGCACAAACACAGAAGGAAATGCCACAATACCTAAATTCACATCAATCACACAATCAGTGACCAGTGTTAAAAATTAGTTTGCAGGATACCTTGGTACTGACATTTGATTCAAACATAATTTGAATCAAATGTAACCCCCAAAGCCTTCTCCTTATTTCGGTGGAAATTTCAGCAGTTCCATAATTAGTTTATGCAATAAAAAGAGTTTTGCTGTGCTGATCAATACCATGTCGCTGAGCACATACAATACATTTTAAAGCAATTCACACTGTATGTGGTGCCTTGAGCAGATTTTTTACCTGCAAACAAGTGACCTTTTTGAAATACTATGTCTCATCACCCCACTCATTTAGTAATTGTGACATAAGGGAATCAACCCAACATAAGAATAACAACATTTCAACATATTTAAGTGGATCTACATACGGGTAGTGTCATCCACGACCGCACTAAGCAAAAATTACAGTTAACAACATCAACGCTGGAAAGACAAGGGCAGGTTTCGTCTGTTGGGTGCGTTTAGCGTGCCTGAGGTAGCCTCCCGCGACGGCTGCGTCGACCGCCCGCCCCGCCGCCCCGGCTGTGCCCGACTGTGCCGTCGGGACGGACGGACGGATGGACGGTCGCCGGCGCCGCCCCGAGGTACTCCTCGCCGCGCAAACCCAACACACCGGGGCAGCCCCGCTGTGTCTGCAGCGGACGCACCCGGCCCGGCGGCCCCACTGGGGCGGACACTCACCGCTGCTGAGCTGGTGCCCGAGAGCGGCGGGGGCGGCGGTGCCGCGGCGGGCGGCGGGCGGCGAGCGGCAGTCCCAGCGCTCGTGTCGGAACTGGCTGCGGCACTCCTGGAGGCCCAGCCGCGCTCCCTCCCGGATGGCGGGCGCCAGCTCCGGCTTCTGCTCGCACAGGTCCAGCTGCCGGCGGCTCAGCGGAGGACTGGTGCAGCCCGGCTTCTCCGGCCCGCCGGCGGCGGCGATGCCCAGCCACCTGCAGGAGCAGCCCCCCGTCAGCGCCGGGCCCCGGCGGACACGAGGGGACGGGCACCGCGCAGCCCTCCCACCCCCGCCCGGCTACTCACATCCAGGTGCTGCCAGCGGCGGGGCAGAGGAAGAGCAGCAGCAGCAGCGCTGCCCGCAGCAGGCGCGGTCCGAGGGGAGCCCCGCGCCCCATGGCAGCCGCATCGAGCCCCGCCACACAGCCGCCGCTGCCCGCGGCCCCCGGGCAGCAGGGACCGAGGGGGACGGTCCCCAGAGGCGCCCCCCTACTCGGGTCTCTCCCCCTCGTGGGGCAGGGGGCAGCTGGCGGGGCAAGCACGAGCCGTCGGACGGCGCTCCCGAGGAGGCTGAGCTGGCAGGGAGGGAGGCTGGAGGGGACGCATCGGGAGCGCCTGGTTCTTTTCAAGGTGAGAAAGTTGGGACTGATGTTTTTCCTGACTCCTTCTTCGGCTCTGCCTCCCCGGCCGTGCATTGGCCGCCAGGGGGCCGGGGCGGGCCGGGGCGGGGGCTCCGCACCGCTCCGCACCGCACCGCTCCGCACCGCTCCGCACCGCACCGCTCCGCACCGCTCCGCACCGCACCGCTCCGCACGGACCGCACCGCACCGCACCGCGGCGCCCGGCCGCGCCTCTCGGGCTGCGAGGGGTCTAGCGGGGTTCCGGCTGCGGCAGAGGAACTACAGGCAAAGGTTTTAATCCACAGTGGTTTAATCCACAGGAAGGAGAGAGATGATGTTAAGAGATCATAACATTCCCTACACCTTTTATTCAAATTTTCTAATGCTTCCGCAGTATTAACTGACCGAGTCAGCATCAGTATTCATTAGTACAACATTTATTCACTTCTATTAACTTCAGTGAGACAGTCTTATCAACTGCTACCTTAATTGTTAGTCGTTAGTTACACATTAAAAGCCAATGAATCAGCTAGCACCTGATGGAGAGCTGGTGTTGGCACTCTGGACTTTCAGGTCCTCTTTAATCACAATATATTGCTGCTTCCTTCTGTGTAAGCAAAACACCTGCACAAAAAATAATCTGGTATGTAAATGGTAGATCTGTAAAGACTTTGATTTGATACAGTCGTAAATGAGCAAAATAGCTCTTGACTGACAATAGCTCCAAGTGAAGAGCACAATAACTCATCTCAATGACAAATATACATTTTTAAGAGTACAATGTGTTGAGAAATAATCACGTAAATGTGCTGTTCCCCCTGTCTTTTGCCCCATGGATGTGATGAGATGTTTTAAGACCACAGGCTGTGGTACATTTAGGTCTATAAAATTATGTCTCCTTCGTACTTCATGCTCATTTGTCTGTTCTTAAAGGGTCTCCAAAGCATCACCAGCTCTGGGCAGATTACTAATGAGCCCACGAACTATATAAACCTTTGAATATAACTTGTTTTCTCTGTTCTGAATTTTAGTCTGGAGAACATCTGCTTGTGGTTTCAGAGAAACTTAGTCCAGAGTGAGGGAAATGGATGAAGGACATTGGAACACAGGGAACCGGCCATGAAACAGGCCTGAACCAGCCAAAATATGTGGCCTGTGTCAGAGAATTATCTAATTATTCCAGGACACATGGCTCATTTTATCCTCATTACTGCTTCCTGGCTCCATCTTCTAAAGTTTATTCAAAGCCCTGGTCTAGCAGACAATTTCTTAGGAGCTCCTTTATCTGCTCTATGCATTTGTCATCCATTCTGAAATTATTTTTTCCTTTTAACAGGGTTATTCTCTTTGGATTTTTTGTTTGTTTGGTTTGGTTGTTGTTGTTTGTTTGCATTTATATTTTTTAAAGTTAATATGCAATTCTTGGTCCCAAATTCTTACATGTGAATTTTTCTGTACTAGCTACAGAATGTTATATGCTAATAGCAATGTAAGATTAAGTTAGAAAAATATTGATTTCAAAAATTCCACTCTTATTTGCAGCATTTTGTATATGGCACCATAAATAAATTACCCCTCTATTGGGTTCCCATGTATTGGGATCTGATCTTGTGTACTTTTTTTGGTACAATCATCTTTATCTAGTTAAGAAAATCCTTTGATCATATCCACTTGTGTAAAGTAAAACATTTGCAATTTGGAGGGCTGATGCTAAACAAAAAATAATATAAATTGTAAGAGACTCCTTGAGATCATCCAGTTCAATCTCTAGAAGTGACTGGAAGCAAACTACATTTTTGCATGACCATCTGATTTAAAGAAGTTTGGATTACTATGTATTTGAGTCCTATCTCCCATCTGCCTCTCTTCCCATCTGTTTCCTTTAGAACCACTCCCCTCTTTCCCACAGCCCCTGCACCTTCCTCTCTAACTGTCACTGTTCCCCACAAGATCCCACTTCTCTGCCCTCCTCCCTTCTCCTACCTCTTATCTTCCCGCCTGCTAGTTACATCATCTCTCTCCTTTATTCCCTCCAACAGTACTCTCCTCCCCAGGCAAAGGCAGCACATACAGGACTATTTCTGTTAGTCTAGAGCTGTGTGTCTGCGTGTGAGTCAGTTTGCTACTGAGAAGGGAAGGGCAAACACATTATTTTGCATGTTATGTGCTTTGCAAACCTGCAAAGGGGCACAATTTGGAAATACCTTGTTGATCTACCAAAATTTATTGAAATTTGCCAAATGTTTCTGAAGTCCTTAATTCTAATTCACTTATGCTTCAGAGCCCTCTGTGCCTGAAGATCATTCACAACATACAGACAACAACATGAGCGGGATGCAGAGACAGAGAAGCAGAATTCTAGCCAAGGTCAAGTGCCAAGCCTCTGAACAAAATTTACTATAAATCAGGGAAAATAAATTAGACTTACTGCTTATCTTACTTTCTCTAGCCAAGGTGGGGCTATCTGTGGCTATTTATACTAAAATACCCACATTTTTTATTTTAAGAAGAAGACAACCAATTGTTTAAGCAACTTGGTATTTCCTGACTGGACATTTATCACCTTACTATTTAATGTAGATGAATTTTTTTTATTCACTGTGAAATAAAGAAGTACTCTATTGTGCATAATCTGTGTGAATAAGCAGATCACATGATAAATAATGTGCTTCAAAGATGGGCCAATTACCTCTTTAAAGTGATGCCTTAAGCCCCTAATGGTTTTTTATTTTTCTAATATTTGTAAGACTTGTGAGTTTTATAAGTAGGTTTTAAAAGCAGAAGCCCCTTCCTTCTTTGTCCCTTGTCCCTTTCCCTTTCTCCAGTACCCTTGTTTATATATTCCTTAACCCTCTTACCCCATTCTATGCTCCCCATATCAATCCTACTTCTGAATACAGCAGAAATGTTTAGTCTTTTGTCAAGGCAAGGCCTAGATGGTTGACAGAACAGCATATCTGGGCCTAAACCACAGAATACGGTCAAGAATTAGGTAACTATGTACCCTTTGTGCTCTGATGATGGTGAAGATGGGATGAATGGGGGGTCCCAAAATACACCCCAGACTCATTTTAAGGGGGAGGACCTGGGATGGACCAGAGTAAAGGCCACAGGATGGACACATCTGGGATTGGATGGATGGTGTTATAAAATGTAACCTCTCAGGCACGGCCTGCGCGCGCGTCGTGTAACATCATCTTAGCCTTGGCATAATAAACCCTTTCTTATCTCACCCCTAATTAACTGCTCTGGAGAATTTTTTCAGCACCAAAATACAGCGGCAACAAAAAAAAGAGTGGCTAGTATTTTCACTACAATAAGGTGTACCTTGATTAGATGCACCTAATCTGCCATCTTATTAGATGCAAGTACATACAAAGTTAACTTCTTTTACAAAATTAACTTCAGCTAAACAAGTCATCCTTCTTGAAAGTTTTGTTAAGATTATTTTCCTTCTCCTGGAACTTCTGAAGGCCAGC
Organism: Pipra filicauda; assembly: GCF_003945595.2. Taxonomy (NCBI): domain Eukaryota; kingdom Metazoa; phylum Chordata; class Aves; order Passeriformes; family Pipridae; genus Pipra; species Pipra filicauda. The sequence continues at coordinate 3,014,492 of NW_024103585.1, forward strand.
AGAGACATGAATATAACAGAGCAAACTGCATTATCCCACCTGTACATACAATGAGGCCATTATCCCCTTGTCTTATAAAACTGAGCAGAGGTAAACATGCCATCCAAACAGGAAAAATCTTCCATATTCTCTATATCAGGTTATCCCTTCAGCTATGATATTTATTATGTTTGGTGACCAAGCTCAAATTCTATACTTCTGATGCAAAAGATGCACTTTCAATCCCCCTCAGTTCTTGGCTGCACTATGGCACCCATCCCCTTGGGAACTGCAGGCATGCTGAGTCTTTGCATTGAAGGAATGGAACTTTGTTGGCAAAATGGTGGTATCGAAGCAGAGCCATTGCAGGATGGGAGTTGTGAGAGTACTCTCACAACTTCACTCTTCAACTGATGTACCCTTAGTGAGAAGGGACATACGCAGTGAGACTCTGGACTTCAGGCCATGAGTCCTTGGTGCAGTGCTCCCTTACAGTGCAGCATCTCCTTGTGAGGTGATCTCTGTGTAGACAAGTCTCAGGCCCTCGATAAGGTCAGGCCGGAGGTAGAAGGGATGTTAAGAGAGGAAAAGAGATGCCTCTTCTCCCATACATAGCCCACCAAGATCCCTTTGTCTCTTGTCTGAAGGTTATTGCTGTTATCAGTGTATTTTTCATTTTAGTATTTGTAGACTGAAAGTACACACTGTTGCTAATTCAGACCCAGCATACTGAGTTCACAAATGACTGGGACAGCAATTAAAGTGCATCCAGTAATGACATGGTGGCAGAGAGAGACTTCACAAACAGACTTCAAAAAATTGTAATGATTCCAAAGCTATTCCTTAACATTATCTTTGTAATAACTGCACAACACGGTATACAGAACCACATTTTCTATGTACATGGATATATAAAAAATGGAGAAGTAGGACCTCGAAGGTAAGGAAAGAGCAGGCTTCTCACAATCCCTTGCCAAAGAATCCAGAAGAAAACTAAGTTTTCTGTATCCCATAATTCTAGACCATTGCTGAAGCAATTGCTGAGCAGATCTCCTGGCAATCTACATTGACTGTATCTTTGGTGATGTGTTGCCAGAAAGCTGGGGCTTAGGAAGAGAGAACGGAGACTGACTACAGATCTCCTGTTCCCTGTGGTCAAAAATCTAGAGGCAGCATCCTGGACTTACCAGTATTTACATGAGTGCTTGAGAATTGCTCGTGTTCTGGGGGATCCTGGAAGCAGGTGTGGGTTTCTTCTGAAGTGCTGCTGGCAAATTCTGTTCTCTGATATGACTGCCTAAATGTAGGTATTTTCTAGAGTTACTCCTGAGGCATATTTTGGGCATACCAATATTAAGTAAAATGCATCTAGGGAATGCTGTAAAGGCTTCAAAGCTTCATGCGAAAGATGTGGGGAAAAGATCCCCTTATTAATTCTAATTGCACCCAGATCTTACTTCCTACTAAAACTTAAATTAGTGCTAAAACTGTATTTGATAACAGTGAATCTTTGTGCCATCAGTTAATTTCCCTGGTTGTTTTGAGAACGATGAGAAATGCTCCTGGAGACAGGAGGTAATAAAAAAGGAATTTTTTACTGACATAAAATTTTCCTAATGTTTTTCTTCAAACTTAAAGCAAAATTATTTTTAAAAATTATTTTTTTACTCAGTAGATGAAGTGTATGAGATTAGAGTTGGTGCTAGGAGGTAACTGTGGAGTTTGTTAAGAGTAGCTCAAGTGTGTGGGAGAATTCAAATTACTTTAGTGGAGTGGGGATGTTTGGTGGTAGTCCTTATTTAGTTTTAAATTATACTCCCCTAAGGACGTAACACCACTACTTTGTTCCTGTATGTGGAAGCTTTATACATAAGTTCCTGAGATAAGCAGAAAAAGACACTCTGCGTGTGTGCACAGAAGCAGCATGCTCTCTCCCAAGGACGTCACTGAATTTTAGGTATAAAACAGGTAGAGGAAGGAGGGGGAACTGCTCCTCTGAGAGCAGTGCTGTCTGCAACACAGTTCATGTTTCTGCCCCAATGGCTAATTTGCGTTATCACTTTCCACACAACTCTTTCATAGCAATGATTTTGCTACATCTCATAAAAGTGACATGATTTGGATGTATAGAACTGTTGCCATCCTGTGATGACAGAACTGAGATTCAGAAGGCTATTTAGTTTTCTGTTGTCAGATGGCACATCATCATGAAAACCATGATTAGGTCCTTGGTTTCTCATTGCTAATTCAACTTCTAATGAGTTCCCTATCCTTTGAGTGAGGATAATGATAGAAAAAGAAGAATCTACTCTGTAACTGTCGTAACACAAGGCTGGCACTCTATTTATTGTCTTCTCATTCCTTGAGGTATGGTTGTATGCCTAATTCACAAAGCATTTGGTCCAGTCATCAGATTACTTGCATCATACAAGTGAATTTACCTACAGAGTCAGTTTTGAAAGGAAGAAGCTTAGGAAGAAGTGAGGGAACGGTATTCTGTCAACAATGACAGAAGTAGTCACTTCCTACCTGCAGTGTGGTGGTGATGGGAAAAAATGCGTGGCCTGCTTTTGTTATATGACAACATTAAAAAAATTCCAAATTCAAATAATTCACTGTCCACCTTTCCCCCAATTTTAATGATCTTGCCCACTTCAGTGTATTAATTTTGTCTGTTCTGCCTCAGCATTTTTTCTTTAGAGCCTCAATAATGCTTGCTTCACATCTTGCCCCATTCCCACTTGGCATTTTTTGATTGATAAAAATAGAAAATAAATAAAAAATTGAAACTTCATACAGTTACGGTCTGGGTAATCCAAGGCTCGTGTAAACTTATGTGTCTTCACTGATAATGAGCACAACAGATCTTAAAAATCAAGGTGCAAAAAACTCCCTAGTAGGACGGTAATCTGTCCCTTCATAAATGTCCATTTTAAGATTAAATGATTACAGGATACCTTGCACAAACAAGTTTTATAAGACTTTAAAAAATTTTGACTGGGTTAGATGATAAACATCAAATCCTTCTTAGAATTTTTCTAGATCTTTTTAAGTCAGTGTTACATGTTACCTGTTTCCTGAGCCACCTTCTTATTTCCTCTCCTCAATGATCCCCTCCTTCTCTCTTTCTAACCTGTCTTTTTTTCTTTTTGGCTGGGCCTGGCACTGTAGTACTTGAACCCACTTAAACCTTTTAACACTGTTGTCACAGAAAGTCTTTCAGCTTTGGAAACCTTACCCTTATTATATCCCTTTAGCTGTGATATTTATCCACTGTTGCATAAGGCAGGGTGGTTGTGGTTTAAAATGTGTGTAGCCACAGGCAAGATGCCAAAGTCTACAGGGTTTAGGCTGTCCCCAACTAATTGAACTCTGCTAAACTGGCAAGTTATCAAAGTAGCTGGGATTTGACATCTCAGCAACCTTGTAATAGCATTGACCTAAATCATGCAAAAGTTAAGGCCATGGGGATAAAAGGGAATAGTTTAAGTTATTGGGGATATTTTCTGTGGTTTTATGCCCTTCCCACTGGTAGTTTCCTATTGTGCTAATAATTATTTATTTGAAAACTTTCTTTGACTCTTGTGTTTGAGATGTTTGAGCAGATCAACAACTGCAAAAATGTGACCATCAGTGAAAATGGGGTCAGTGTGGAGCTTGAACATTTAAAATTTCCCCTACTCCTGTGAGCAGAGGGCAGTAGCCCTTTGCACAGCATGGTCAGTAGTAAACATGACTTGGGATTCATCCTGGAAATCAGGGCGAGGCACCTTCCACCGCAACCCTTTTCAGGAGCTAGTACAGCCAGGTAGTCTGTGCTAGGAGAGGCAAGGAGGAGGCATGTGGTCCAACATTGCCCTGGAGGGTCCGGGTGATACAGGACTCCACAAACACCAGCACTTCTGATTGAAGTGTGTCAGTCCCTTCAAAGTGCAATGGTTAATCCTGACTCCGAGAGTGGAGCTGGGCAATTTGTCACTCCATCTGCCTTTCCTCGCCATCCTGCAGAGACAGGGCTGTTGCCCAGAGGCCTAGGATCTCTTGCTGGTTGCAATTCCTAGGGTATGTGAAAGATTCCCCATATGAAGTGTAAAGGAGCTCACAAACACAGCTGTAAGATTAAGTGCCGTGGTGCCATAAGTATCTGTTTTTAATAGTACACACAGTATTAAATTTCCCTCTTAAATGAACAATTTATTTACAGCCTCAGAACCAACTTAATGACTTCTTTTGTCTAGAATTAGGTATATTTCTATAGTTTCAGTGCCCTCACAGCAAATGCTGTCAACCTTTGTTAATGCTCAGAAAATTTAATTATTTTGTGATTCGGAATTTTCCTGTCCTTTAGGCAGTGAAGGACAATAGGCAGGACTATCAAGTCCTTTAATTTCTCATTTGTGTAAATATGATCTATTTTATTTCCTAATTATCCTCAGCAGTTGCATTAGAATTTACTCCAGCTCATCGTTCTGCCCCAGCTGTGTTTGGTACTTCTGTATGTGAAAGCCTGACAGGTACTTCATTACTATCAATGATTTGGGGGTTTTTTTGTGTCTATGGCTGTTTCTACAGAAGTGATTAGGAAATATGTTTGTATAACAAACTTTGAGCGTACACTATATGTTATTCCTCAGAATTGTTTTCCAGTGGTAGGCATCGCATTATCTGTGTTTTAATGGAACATACATCCTCTTCAGGTGCACCCTCAGGAGTATTATCTGTAAGGGTCCGAGAGAGTCCACTCATTCATGGACAAACATTGTGATGATATACAACAGGCCTAGTCCAACACCAAAAAAAGGAAGGGAAAATAAGCCTGTTTCCCAGAAATGACTATCGATATCTTTACATATTGTGTGATATCTGTGATATCTATCATCTTGTGTTTTCCAAGGCTTGTTACACTTCAGTATCTGTTGGAGCAAAGGGGAGGAAAGTGATAGGGGCTTTCTATTTTTATTACCAGAAGGCTGACTTCTTTAGCATGCAAATCCAGTATCTCTGTGTACTTCTTGTTTATCTCATCCTCGGGCTATACAGGATGTTATAGCATGCTGGCCAATAATATAGGTGATTCAATGGGAAAGATTTTTAGACTGACTTAGTGATACTTGACTTGTGCTTTGAGATACAACTTAACGGGCATATGTGATTAAATGCTTTCACGACTGTAGAGGAAGCTTGAGTGTGTGATTCAAGTGCAGAAATATATGAAAGAGAACTCAATATATTGTGTTTTATTGTAGCTGTCACAAATTTTATATTATCATGCTTTTGAAGAACTGATGTATTATTTTTATTTTTTCATTTGAGATTGAAGATGCTATTGTTAGCAATGACAACTCTAATGTCTCCAATAATGTTTTCCTTATGGTAATTGTAGAAATTGAGAGTTAAGAATATAATGACAGAGCCAAAACAAAAACTGGATTTAAGTACGGAGAGTAAATACTGGTCACTTATTTTTACCAATAAAAATGACTTGTAGTCATAGAAACTTGCAATGGCAAAAACTAATGCAGCATAGCTTGAAGGGAGGCCCAAATACAAAGTGTTAAGTGAATCATATGTATTCAAAAGGGAAAGGAACGCATTCTCAGATCTGATTATAAAAAAAACCAGAATTTGCAAGTATTCCATATGATCTCTATTTTATGCCTGTTGATACTTTCAAGGAATAAATGGCACTATCTGTACAGTATAAATAAAGCAGAAAAATAAATGTCTGCTAAATCAAATTATATCAGACTATATTTACGTCATATAAACTTAAGAGTAAGTGTTTACTGGATCAAATCCCTGCAGCCATATTGGAGGACAAAGTTTCATTGTATTATTTGTGGCTATAGGGGGGCTGTATATTAACTTTAAATTTACCTGCCTTACAAAAATAAGCAAACTGGTTTAAAAAAAATATAATCAGATGTAAAACTACTCCCTAGCTGCAGAATCTGTGACTTTCAGAAAGTGACCAGGAGCTATGGAAACAACTTTTTTATAGAAGTAAGCTTTAAGACACTTAAAGCTGTATGCCGAGGTGATGTGTTACAAGGTAGACTGCTTTACAATACGACTCCTGAGACCACTTATGCATGTGTGAGTGTGAGACTTGGTGCAATTTACTCACCAGAATCCTGAATCTGCTATGTTACAGCTCCACCTATTTAAATCAGACATCTCCACTTCAACAAAACAAAACTTTCCTTCCTTTAGTACACTATCCCTGTATGAGAATCAGCTAAAAAGGAAGACAATTGCTGTGTAAATACATAATGTAACTTTGTCTATACAGGCACATGAAAGATAAATGCATAGGTAGGATGTATTTCTGTGAAAATAGGGATTTGATGAAATTCATTTGCTGGAGAACAAAAAGGAGGGAGATGAAGGAAGAGATGGCTCTTGTAAGAGAAGATAAAAAACGAAAATGCGTTCATACCTAGTTTTAATTTTTGACTTCTCACAACTTTTGCTTCTAACAGCTTTTAGTCATGCAGTGGGTCCCAGTTGTAAACACAAGGAGTCTCAATTCAGGTAGGCATGTTGAGTCCACAGGCTTGCTGGGATGTGGAGGTCATTGTACATGGCTATACAACTCTCTCTGACTTTTTGAAGAAACAAACTGTGCAACTTGCCCCTTCTGTTTGCTGGTAAGACAGTCCATAATCCTTTTGAAATCAGTTGCAGCATGGAAGCAAATGGCAATGGCAAAAACTAATGCAGCATAGCATTTGTCTTGCTCGCAAAGCCTTTACTACTTGTCCAGAATAAAGCTGATGTAGACCACAGCTTCACTGGTTGGCAGGCTAAGGTGCTGTGTGGAGACTGGAAAAATTAGGTTGGCCACTTGTCCATAGGCAGGTGAGAGGGAAGGAAAGGGTGGAACCCCACAAGAAGTAAGGCAAAATTATGGAAGTGGAAAAGAAAGGCCAAAAGATTTTAATAAGGAATGAAAGGCAGGAAAGGGAAAAGACTGGGAATGCTTTTGCAAGAGGATGAGAATTACGTGTTTGCAGGACTTGTCTAGATACGCCAGGAGAACCCATGATTTCGTTGCATGCAATCATGTTCTGAAGTGTGTGCATCTAAGTAAAGCATGAGCAAATCTGAAGAACTCTGGGCTTCAGAGGTTTGTCATTTTATCGCCATCTGGAAGCCCTTTTTGGGGATCTTTTCAAATAAAAATGTAAACAGTTGGAGAAAGAAGTCTAAACATGAACAGGTAGCTGGTCCACATGTTTTAACTATTTGCAAGACATTAATACAAAACAGAATTATCTGCATTCTTGACTAGATGGTCACAAAGTATTTACAGATCCAGGAAACACATCTATTGATAGCAATTGAATATGTGGCTGTAACAAGGCATTTTCTCAGACATTTTCATAGTAGTTTTTTCTAAATCTGCCAATAATAACCTGGAAAGATACTGAAAACTTCTGCTGGCTATCTACATTTTCTTCAAAAGTAATGATATCATGCATGAACAGGCCAGGATTGGATGTCAGCTTGCACTGCCATTAATGTAGTTGTGTGGTGAGAAAAAAACCACAAGTATTCCATCTGAAACAAAAAGCAAGGCTAGGTCCCTCAATATTACTTGGTGAAAGATTTGAAGACACAAATCCCTATTTAAAATCTACCAGTATTGTGTCATAGCATTTTTACCAGAGCCCTTGTAAATCAAGACTTGATTTTTCTTTCATTTTATATTGCAGTGTGCTGACACTTGGACATTAGCCATACTTTTCACGTCAGCAACTTGTCTGTGGCTGAATTACTGTCAAACAGTTAAACGTGCCAAAGGACTTTTCTCCTCAGATCTTCTACACTCTGTGTAGGAAGCTTGTGCTCAGCAGAGGCAATAACAACCTTGAACCAGGCAACAAATAGTCAGTGTAGTTTCACTTACAAACATCCCAGAAAATGTGTGGCCAGGATGATGGGAAGCAGCAGGACCATCCTAGCTTCCCCAAGCATGAGAAGGAGGCAGAGACCTGGTTATGGTGGACAGAGCAAGTCTAAGTCTTACTGTTTCCAAATGGAATAAACTGAAGCAAATCCATGTCAGGGAGCATCTCTTTAGGACAACAGAAGTCTTGTTAGATGTGCAAGTGCTGACCTTGGCTGGTGTATGGTAGTGACTTTACTTGAGAAAGATTAGACTGTGCCACTGCACTAATTCTTTTCCAGCAGGACTGTATTCTGTAGTGTTGAGACCCTGGTGCTGTTATTTGGGGATTGATAGCTTACAGGCAGGTCAGTGCACCTGTATTGACCTTCCCACCATCAAAACACAGATTGCCTGGAGTATGCCTCGTCAAAACTAGAAACTACCGTGAACTTGAGGGACAAATAATGACTAAACGGTTGATATTCAATCCGTCAGACCATAGGAAATAACCCAACTACCCTGGTTGGAGGAGCATGGAAGGCAGTTTGCCGGATAAAAATGTGGTAATCGCAGCCTTGTCTAGACAGACACTTCACTCCAGACTGTCTCCTGTGGAGCGACAGATCACTCATTAAAATGACTTGCATCTCTACTGAATGTTAATTAACAGAACTGTGAGGAGCAGGTGTTAACTTGTTTTATAGATTCATTATAGTTCCTGAGCTCCCTAGACACAGTTAGATATAGTTACCAAACATTTAGAAGTTCCTGATTTTGACCCTTTTTGTCTCATTTACAAACTTGTACTTGTATATGTATATGTAATTGTATTTATTCACACTATTTTAAGGATATTTTAAAGCCAGGCATTTAAACCCCAGGAACTGCAAGAGAAGTCCACCAACAGGTGTTCAGTGGGGAAGGATGCAGTTTGCCTGCATCAAACTTGTGGAGAGATTGTCAGCTCCCTCCTGCCTCCAACTCAGCATTTGTTTTTCACCTCTCTCTTCAGGGATGCTACCATTCACCCAACTGTCATAGCTGCTATTTAACAGCTGCCCAACTCAAACTATCTGAAATTGCCCAGGTTAGTTTACACACTTTAATTCATAGAGGTCTCTTATATACTGTAGTGTTTTTAATTGAGCTGGAGAGCAATTACATAAATAGCTATAAGCCACACAGAGGGAAGTTATGTTGGGGTTTATTTGTGTGTTTGAGGTGTGGAGAGGTGCTCAGGGCAATAAATTCTTCACAGAACCAAAATAGGGGATGTGACCAACATGTCAGGCTCATTTTTTAACACCTATTAGACCTTTTTACTGCACAGGGGTCAGCAGTCCCTAAGTTACTTGGGCTCTCCATGCACTTCTGATACAGGCATAAATGCTAGAAACTGGAGCTGTCAAATACCAATCAGGTACTATCTCTGATATGGCCTCAAACCTGAAAAAGAATCTCTGCTATTTTCAGGAGTTAAGTGCCTGTCAGCTCTGTTTTTCTCACATAGTGACATTCATCTAGCCCTCTTGTAAGGCAGTAGATGGAGATTTGTTCTTCATTTACCCAAATGAAAGGTCTTGAACCTGTATATCCCATGCTACCATCAAATGTTCAGCTCACCAAAATACCTGCAGGGCTGGCTTCCCTCTGACCCAGCGCAGAGTTAAACAATCAAACAGCTCCAAGAGCAGATGTTGAGAATGTTCCATGTTCTCCATGCTGGAGAGCATATCCTGGTGGTGGTGGTGGTGGTGGTGGTAGTGGACTTGTGATCCTGGTCTCAAGGAACAGAGGGGGGATGTAAAAACATCTACCTATGCAAGGAATCCCACAACCACTCATCTGTTGAACTGATATTCTTTTCTCAAAACTTTGGTCACCAAGCAGAAAAATCTGAGAGTTACTTTAGATTCTCTTTACAGTAAAAAATATTGTAGAAACAATAGACACCTCTAGAGAATAATTCAGATTTCAGTCTTCCTGTGATGATTACAAAGAAGCCTAGTGTGACCACAATCAAAATTAAAATGCCTCAGTTAAATGTCTAAAGTTAAGGAGGAAACCAGGTTTTGATGCCTGAAAACAGTCTCTAAAGCTGTTGTCCTTGATTTCCAGGCTGACCTTGACCCAACAGGTGAGTTTTGAATATGTCTGCAGGCTCTGTTGGATGCATTTCACAGTTGAAGGTGTGCTATTTTGATAACTCTATCAAGGCTTCAGAGCTGAACTGTTCTACAGACTATGCAGACAGCCTAGAGAACTGTGCAGACAGCCAGCATTAAGAGGTTACTACACCCTGACTCTTTGTTACTGCACAGAAATGATGCAATGTAGAATTTAGGGAATAGTAATGGGTGGAACAGTAAGAACTGCTATGATTTAACCTTTTACCACCTTGTATATCTGTGTTTTATAACAACTGCGCAGGATACAGTGCTCAAAGGATGTTGAAACAGGATTTTACAGTAGCTAATAGATACCATTTGCTGTAAAGAGAGCTTGACAAACACCCTGAGCTGAAAAAAACCACACCTATCAAATTGTAATCACTCCAGTAAAAACTTTGGTAGAAGAGAACATTGCTTTATTATAGATGAAGATGTGACTGTGATTCTCTATTTTAAAGGAAGCCGGTTTTGGGCTACATCATGCTGGGTGCTGCATTATCTAATGGCTTGCAAGGTCAGGTTTTCAAGGCCTAAAGTCCATCCTATTAGGATAAATAGGGATTGGCAGGTTTCTTTGAATACATTGGAGGCATTAAAGCTATCATAACTAAAAATTTCTGTAAATATAAAGAAACTTTGGAGCTGGCATATGGACTTAAAGGAACAAAACCCTTCAGAAATAATAAAACTTCTCTGGTCTATGAGATGACTTGACTACCATCTGCGGAGGCTACACAATTATTTTTAGGCAGAGTAGAATATTGCTTCAAACTCCTTGGTCCCAGCGAATCATAACAGAGAAGCTGATAATGACAAGAATAAAAGAAAACATAAAAGATGTTTTTGGAACATGACAAGTGAGAAACTCTGCCAAATACAGATCCGGTCTTCAAACCCTGAAAATAATCCACAGAATTTACTGACTTTAAAGGGCTCCTGACAACTTTAACTTTACCCACTTGATCTACAGTGAGATCTTCATGACTGCCTTGCCTTTGTCAAAAGGTGTCTGAGTCATTTTGATTCCTCACTCAAGGATTTTAATTCTGCAGTCTTGTCTTCACCCAGAATCTACCCAGCATCCTGAGAGCGGCACCCGGGCAAACATTACTGGCAGACACTGAGACAGGCACTGTCTGTTTTAACTGCATTGCTCAAGACAGATAAAAAATCACAATAGTGAAAACCATCTGCTGGGAGGATTTTGTCCCCACAGTGGGGTATATGAGGGAAATGCCGACTGCATTGACTACGTGTGAACACAGCTTAGTGTTCACTAAGGTAAACACTAGGTTCACTGCAAAGCAGTTCCCTCCCTTCATTCCATGTAAGCAAGCAGTGGGGATAAAGTTTGTCAAAAGCTGGGAAAAGACCTTGTTATTTGAGTTTCAGCTGAAAAGGACTGAATCCTGCTCCTCATTAGGGAAGTTCAGTTCTAGAGGAAATCAAGGTGATGCTGCATAAATGCTGTGTTTCATAAAGACCTCGGTTCAGATTTCATTTTAACATATGCTTGACCTTCAGTTCAGGGCTCCTTAACATGCTGTCCCTTGCCAAGGTCGTTGAACGTCTTTGAGGGATTGCAGGAAGGGCTACCACAAGTGCTGAGGACCTGGCCAACCAGCCAGATGAAAGAACCTAGAAAAGGGAGAAGTCCATTGCGAGAGAAACTTGTGCTGCAGGAGACCCTGTTGTGACCCTACAGGCTCATCTTGACCGTTCAGGTTAATGACTTGAGTAGGTACTGGCCTGGACTGTCATGTAGCACTGTTTTTAGTACAATCAAACCACAGGCGAGTAAGGCTAAAATGCATATTTTTACTGTGTAGTCAGAGCTTTTCTGTTCAATGGATAGTGTGAAGGTACCAGTAAATACTGCAGCACCAATACACAGGTATGCCTGCATTATACACTGACTGTTCTGGTGTTTTGAAGATTTACAAGTGCAAAGATGGTGGTGGAGTTTGAAAGATGGATTTTTGCTTGGTAAGGGCAAGTTCCATGAAGAGCTAAGTGCTAATGCAAACTAACTACTTAACACAACACAGCTATTTTAAATTCATCAGAGAAAATCACTGCCCCAGAGAAGAAACTTGTTCTACCTCTGTAGCACTCATTATGTCTTTTGCTGTTGGAATTGACAAAAACATTAAAGTAATCACTGATACTTTGAAGAATTGTGAAAAATGCATGAATTTGCAACAATCACATCTTAGATTTTCAGAAGTTGCTGGTCTGATGAAACACAAACTTCTAAGGTCATCTGAAAAAAAGACTAATGTGGAGTAGGGCCAGTACAGATAGTCATAACAGTGAGGTAAAACAAGCCAGATGCAAGGCTAGCAAGCAAACAAGAAGGTAAGACTGTATTTTTCATGTAAGCCTACAGAGACTTGTTTAGCAGTTTGACTCTAAGCCAAATAGTTCACTGCACCTCTAAAAATTGCTTTACTCTAAAAAAGTAATCTGAAAGATCCCTGGACTGCAGTCAACTTAATATCACACATATCTGCATCTTCAAAGCATTCTCTTTGGCTCAACATAGCAACAGAAGCATAACCATTAGTGGTTATTTCAACCTTGAAGTAATTTGATGCCCTGCAACTCCACCCACTAAGCAAATAAACTGACTTTGATGTCCCTTAAATATGTGACAGAAGAGAAAAACAAAGGCCTTGTGTTTAACACTGTGAAAGAGAGGACTTCTCAAGGCATTTCCCTACAAATAGAGAAATCTTCTTTTATTATAGCCAGTTATTCCAAAGATACTCATTAGGATGGACTTGATCATGGTGGCCATCTATCCTGCAAGGCTCAAACTCACAGTTCAACATCTATGTAATATTTAATATGAGAGACAAGGAGTTGCAATGCTGTGTCGTTGGACACTGGTAAATTATGCTCCAGCTTCAGCTAGAGTTTAAAGGGATGTAATAAGAGCTGAGGTTACTGCTCTGTATGTCAGAGTATTTATTTTGCAGCATAGTTCCAGTCTCTCTCTACCTGTACTTAAAGTATACCCCGGTTCTATTCTAAACTCCATGTGCTGCTGGGAATGTTTGAGCAGGAAACTTTACTTTTCAGTGTACTTGTTTCCCAGCCTGAATATTTCAATCCTACCACCAATTTCAGGGCCACTTATATCTGTGTTAGGAGGTGGAACTCACCTTGACAATTAGGTCCTTTGCTATTTTAATGGTAAGTAATGGGACTGAGGTAAATATATGGAATATAGGAACACTTTAATGCTTATTTAGGCAAAACATCACAGCAGATATGATAATTCTAGAGTAAATCATTGATAACAATACATGCTCTCACTGGAATACAAACACAGTGATTCTTTTATTGTCTTAATCCATAAATTTTAATGTGTATGAGCAAGCGATCCTTGCATGTCAATCTCAGCTCTCATCTTTCACATACCTAGAGATGCTAGATATATTTTAAAGTTATGAAATGAAAATGTAGCTTGGTACCTGTTTTAGTCTGCATTTCCTTTATTTATTCCTAAGACTACATGGATCATATATAGTGTTCAAAAAAGCTTATTCAAAGAACTCATTTAAATAAAGATCAATTTGCAAATTGTACCAATGACTCTGTACAGACAAATATATATGTACATAGACATGTAAGAAATAGAAAACACAGGAAAATATCCACTCAAAACACTTGGAAAATATTAGGATTTGGAAAATATTAAGACATCTGGGTGTATAGTACGTGTAAACCATTTTGTGGTGAAACTAGAACTCATGAATTGCACATTCACTGATATCAGCTACAGTATAACAAAGTCAGCTCTTTCCTTTTCATCAATAGGCTTTGGTTAAAAAAACCCAAACATAAAAACCCAGTTCATACCTTAAAGACATTTGTGTACAGAACAATAGCAGTAACAGCATGTGGATTTAAATGAGCTACCAAAAAACCTCCATATCTTAACAGAAGCAGAACTGTAATACACCTATTATTGATCATCTTAATACTGAAGACATCTGGCTCTATTTTGCATCACCTATTAATAATGACATGATATTATATCTTTCAGCTTTAAGGCTGTGAAGCTCTGGAATTCCAGACCCAAGAGAATATATTATATAATTTGCATACAATATTCTTTAGATAATCATATTGCTCAAAAACAAATGCTGTTTTTTCTGTATTTATGCACAGCTCCTGACCCATCTTTCAAGCAAAGCTCCACACCAGGGAAAACCTTACATAGAAATTTGGAGACATTTACTGTAAGCAATCAGCAGCATATTATACAGAAACAGAGATAATCACACCATCTCACAAAATGTGAGTAATTGTCTAAATTAGGAGCTTTTTCAGCATAGTGGAAGGTCTCCTAAACTAGATGTGCCAGATCCTCTTTTTGAGGATACTCCTATTACCTAGGAAGCCAAACTCCATACTGCATAACAATTTCTCATTGCATCCCTACATATCTCACCTAAAGGAGCATGAATTCACAAAACTATAGCTGGGCATACAGACTGTTGAGTTTAAGGATCTTTGGCAAACCCCAAATGTTGTGTCATGAACTGTTAGCCCTACTTCTACTAGCACTACTAAGGTAAATAAGATGATGATTCCTTGCTGTAATTTGTTTATTCTGTGACATGCTTTGAGGCTTCCTTTCCCAAATTAGAAGCTAATGGAAGATTATATGTAAAACTGTGAAGGGAAAGCATGACACAGACTCAGTAGATCTTTTCGTAGACCTGCACTTACCTGCTTCAGACTCCTTTCTCTAACGACAGTGGGAGAGAGCGGTGCCTTAATTGCCTGCTGCATGACTGGATTAATGAAAATCCATAACTGGATAATTTGTAGGGACAACAGTCTTATAGGTTGCCATTAACCTGTCACTCAGCTGTTAAACCTGGATTGTGCTTGGTTTCCCATCATGGCACCATAACTGTGAATGAGTGGGCTGCCAACACTGCGGCAGGGAAGCAGCAGACAGCCTCTCCCTGGGGCTTCACTCACAGAAGGTCTGCAAACATTGCTGATGTAGCTGGGCTCCAGCATGAAGCTGCAGTTCAGAGAAGGTCTGAACTGAAACTAGCATTCACAAAAGGTCTTGTCCCTGCCAAGCATGGGATGCTGGCAGTAAATCTGCTGCCATTGCATTGCACGCTCCTCATGACAGATTAATAACCAGATCCTGAAGTTTTTATGTGTGCTTGAAAAGGGGATTTTTCTTATGTTTGTGGTATTGGCTTCACACATTGGCAAGTATTTTATGAAAATCATGAAAGAAACGGCACTTCCATGTGGGAGGAATACTTGCTTGGCTCACAGGCCAAGGTAGACACTGAAGCACTTATCTAAGTGTTCTTCTTGCATATGGGCACTCTCCTAAACTGGAACCATAAATAAAGTTATGTTAACAAATTTGCTATATTTACATGTTACATTGAAACTGTTACACTCATTCTCAAGTGTAAGGAATCTATCTATTAGCTTTAGAACATGCAAAAAAATAGAGTAGATATCTCTTCCATCTAAGATATAAAGAAGAGGTGTGTTTTCACTAAAAACACTAGAGTTCAAACTTGGCATCATCAGTAAAATGCTAATAGACATTTTCAGTTGTATAAACCAAGTGTATAACGAGAAAAGGTTTGATATTCAGGGGGAATCTATCTATATAAAATAAAACTCTTTAAAATGGAATGTAGTCAGTTTCTAAATACATTCAAATATTACAGTGTCTCTATAAATAGAAAACTATATAGTGCTGAAGAACTGAAGCAGTCCTTTCCAAATGTTCAAGTAAATATATTTCTCTCTCTTTACTATCATAAATACACAGTTGCTTGAGCTACAGCTGTTCTAGTCTTTGGCAACAGTTCAAGTAACTTCCTCTCTTCTCTCCACCTTCCATTTTGACACAACAGAGTTACCAGGGCATATTTCAACTTCATAATGTTTTTGAAAAAATACCACATGTCCCAAACTCTGTGTGTATGTTCAGTCAGTCAAGGAAGCATGTAAAAATTCTCAATCATCCTTCAATTGTCACTCCCGTAGTGGTATTTCTCTAGTACCAGCACTATATCCAAGAGAGACTATGTGCTGACAAGCTCCCTCTTACTTGCACAGAGCCTGCTGAGAAGGATTTCAGAATATACTTGATTTATTGGACCTCGGACATGATATGGGGAGTGAGAATTTGTTGCATAGTCCTGCAGTTGTGATGGTTTGCTTTGACCACCGAAATATTTCCCCAGTGTATAGTGCCTTGATAACGTCATTGTTATGTGTGGCTGTTCTTCAGAGGGATTGGATTTCACCACCTGCAAAAAAAATGACATATGTGAGTGCTTTCTGCCTGCATCTAGAAAGACAGATACACAGCTGTGTGCACAGAAATGCTGCGGCAGTTGTGCACAAAGCAGGTCCTGATACTTTTACCTTGAGCTGCAAGTTGCTGGCAAACAGTATTTTAATGGCCAACTTGTTATGTTACATACTAACTAAAGTGCAAGATCTTAAGTCTTGAAATCTAAATGCATAGGCCCATTATACTCAGTAGATTCTGTAATGCTAATTCTAATGTATATTAGATTCTGTTCTCTTCATTAGAGACAGTTTACGGAAAACAATAAAATTCATACTCAGAGCTTGTCTGTATATTCAGCATGTCAAAAAACAAAGGACAGCCCCAAACTGCAGAAAGGTTTAAATCCTGCTCTGATATTAAGCGCTTGAGGAACAAATACTGTGACTCAGCTAAGAGCCTTGTCTTAACTATGAGAATGTCTCACTCTAAGGTCTTGATGCAAACCTGGCCCACCCCCATGTTGAGATGAAAACACTCATGTATCATGTTTCTCCAAGAAGGGAGTTATGGTGCAATTTAACATCCCTGTCCCCAGGGCCTCACATGACTTCACATCACCTGACATAACCATAACATGATTCAGTAACTAGTGCCAAACTGATGCACCTTGGCCCCTCAAGTATGTATAAAGCTCTGGGATTATCAGGTTCAACTCGAATGGAATAAACAAATGCCCATGGAACTAATAAGAGAGAAAGTGAAAGGTATGGTTGTCAGGAGCCTAATGACTGGGGAGGGTGGTCTCCTGTGAAATGCTGCAGATCTTGTCTCAGTGAACACTCAGTTACTGATGAATAATGAAGCAACTTCAAGAGAGGCAAAACTTCAGAACCTTGCGCATATGCAGGACAGAAGACCTCAGCCTCAGCAGTGGCAAATCCAGAGAAAGCAGAAAAGGAGACAAGTGATTAACTTATTTTTTAAAAAGTAAACATATGCTGACTTGATAGCTCTGATGCCCATCAGTTTTCCTGCTATATCAATCACAGCACATGCTTGAAAATGCAGAATTCATTTATTAATGCACATATTTATTCAGAAGCATGTTAGCTTTTAAAAAATATAAGGTATATTTACTGCCACTGAACAATCAGAATAAATGTTCATATGTAGTGAATATTATAATAAACGAAACAAATCATACAAAATTAAGTGTGAGTGAAGGAGTAACATGTGCAAAGGCTTGAAAGATTGAGTAGAGAGGCTATGAGGAAGCCAGCTGAACTGAAAAAGGACCAGGAACTACCCATGTAGAAAATTAATATATCCTCTGATCAATTTGATACAGTTAAGTGAAGGGCTATTATTTGTTTTTCTTCAGTTACTGCAGGTTCATTTTTCTAAATTAGTGCCTTAAATCTTACAACTATTTCAAAATGATGCCACCTTGAACCAATCACCCAAACTGCATTCCTGTTAGGCATAATCTCCCAGGAATGCAATCTAATGTTCATCCAGCAGTCAGCCAGCCACTGATTAAGATACCAAAATCCCAAGGTTGCTAGTTTCTATGTTGTGACCATGATTTGATTTCATTGCCATTAAAATAGGAAATAAATCTGAATTTAAAAATAGCTTCTATAATGGTCTTTATAAGTGCTGCCCAATCTGCTTCTCCATAAGCATTTTAAAAGAATGAGATAAGTAAAAAATCAAGTTTGCGTGTGTGCACAGAACTAGAAGTATGTTTGGGCAGCAAGTACCAGGGTTATGCAAGATAGTTTGTCTCAGCTCAACATAATCCCGTTGAAAGCCCAGATCCCTTGGCAATCTGAGCAAAGATTGAAGGCTCTACAGAGGTGCAGATTTCTATGCTATCAGGCTCACCCTAAAGACACACTGAAGTGGGTTGGTGGGAACTCAATTTTTGAGGACAATCAGAGGAAACAGCTTTCTCTTCAGACAGCTATTGGGAACTAAATGAGAACTGTTGAGGGCATTTCAGTTCTTGTTTTTTTACTGCAGAGAATGGCCAGTCCCCCCTTCCAGCACAGCCATGCTTTAGCTCAGATGGCAATTATAGGGGAGTGTCATCTTCTGGGCATTTAGGAGTGTCATTTTTTAAAGAGAAAGCAAGTGAAAGTACAAAGCAACAGACTTAATCTATCTCATCTGGTTTCAGAAAACATGAAAAGTGCTGGGGTTTTACACAGTATTCTTGGCTCTGTCCTCAGAGGCAAAATGCCACTTTCCTAGTGCAAACTGCTTCAGCACCTGATGAAACTCCACTTGCCAGGATGCCAGGATGCAGAAATAAGCTGATGACAAAACTGTTAAAACTAACGAGGTATCAAAAGCATTCAAGGACTTTCTTTTTGCTTTCCTCAAGGATCAAGTCTGGATTTTAGTGGCTGATGAATTCTCCTGGGCATATCTGTGCCTCTTTTAGGCACAACGACCTCTCAAGCTTCATTAACAACAGCTTTGTGGGCCAAATTCTCCAGTGATCCTCCCCAGAAACGCATACTTTCTGTTGAGATTCTTCCGGCACAGAAACAAGAGCAAATACAGCTCTCTGGGTAAAATGGAGGGAGGCATTTACTCCATGGGATGATTTATCCATTACATAAATATGTGCTCTGTGACTTACTCCGTTTTTCTAACTCCATTTGTACTGAGCTGTGTTTGTGCCTCTCAAGTTCTGAGCAGAGTAGATTAAAGGACTGGTTAACCAGCCACACCTGCTGATTTTGGTCCCAAAGCACTACAGAGGCCATGGCAATGGCCTGAAAAAATGTGAGCTGCTGGGGAGCTGAGGTGGAAACCAGCTGTGAGGCTGACACATAGCACTAGAGATCAGATGGGTCTGATAACACTCCCAAACTTGTGGTCTGTCCCAGGCAGCCTCATACCGGAGCAGAGTCCCAACCAGTTCCAGTCAATTGACTCCCCAGACTCTTCTGGAAATGCATTTGCTATCTGGTAGACTGTGTTTGAGATAATATTTCTGCCTGTGTATTTATGGAGAAAAATCAAAGCTTTATAGTTATTGTTTTATTCTGCTGTGGCTAAGAGAGTTAAATATAATCTACAGGCTACAAGAAAATAGACTTGCTAGCATATGCAGACACCAGAAGGACACTCTGGAGCCTATGCTTGAATTTTACGATCATCACCGCTGAATTTCAGTTTGTTTAGTTTAAACTACTCGTAGGTTTAATTAGCCACAGGATATTTCGGTTTCCAGTGTATACTGTGGGTGTCTGATGAAGGCACCTTTATTTTTAGATTGTTATTTTTTGCTGTGATATTTTTTCACAGCAAAAATTAGTACCTCCACTTCATTCCTGGTGTCATGGCCCATCTTTGTACCTGAAAAACTCTACAGAGCTTCTCTGCTAACCCTGAACACATTCAGGTCCTGGGGACAGGTTTGGCCAGAAGTGAGGCTTACAGAAAAATCGGCATGACTTGGCAAAATAAGCAAAGGCGGTTTATCCTTGAGAGGTTCAGAAAACATTTGACGGTCTCTCTTACTTAAAGTAATTTATTTTGACAGAAAACAAATTCCTAAAATTATGCTGAAAAAATACTAGCATTTCACTTGTGTGGTGTTAGTCTTTTTTAACACTTACGTGCTTTTGATAACTCTAATAAAAAAAAAATCCTAGGATTTTCTCCATGAGAATTAAGTTTTTGTATTCTAAATGGCATATCAAATTTCTGAGATTTTTTCGAACTCGTAGCTTCTTATTGGCTAAAAGCCCCCAGCTGACTATGAAACATTATAAATTTATTAACTCTTGATTTCAGAGAGCCATCTTTTTTTGCACCCTTTTTGCCCCCCAGTTTTAACTTTTCAGTAACAATTTGTTCTCATTCTGTATTTCATTCTATCAAAATTTCCACCTCTCTTTTGATCACTCAGAGAAAACACAATCTTTCTGAAAGATATGAGAATCCCAGTCTTATGGCTCTAAACAGATTTTAGTTAAATAACTTGAGGTAGTTTCCTAATCTTTTGTTAAACAATCCAGATTTCAGTTCATAAGAATGAAGAATGTAGCATCACAGGCAATTTCTCACTTGCACTTCTGTTTGTATAGTTGGTTACTGTAACTATCCCAGATAATTTTTTCTCAGTCAAGGGAAAACAGATACATAGCAGTGAGATTGGTCTTTCAATTTTAAGCTCCATTTTAATTGTATTTATGATCTGATGTGTGTGCACTGAGCTGCTCAGTTGGGAAGCCATCAGAAGAAAACCTGTGAGACTGAGGTACGGTAAAAAGATAAACTCAGTCCATGAAGAAGCAGCAGGGTTATATAGCACATAACAAATAATATAAGAACCTGGAAACTGTGCAACATCTTTTTATATGAGTTACCTTTGCAGAAGAGCACATTTATTCTTATTTTGAGGAATTATCACTACAGCAGTTCAGCCTGTCCTTGGGTGGCCTTACACTCCAAGCAGCGAGGGACAAGTGCCCTGTTCAAACTGCTGTACCCATGATTTGTATTCAGGCCTAACTTTGAGTCACAATGCTAACCTCATTGCATACCTTTTCGTTTCTAAGCACCTGACAGTTAAAATATCTTAAATACCTGGAAATTATATAAGTGTAAATTATTACCTCATGGAAATGGCAACCACACTTCCCTTGCAGGAATTCCTTGTAACGTCCCATGGTGATGACAAAGGTGTCAACCACTTCATAGCCCAAATTTTTTGCTGTATCCAGAATAATCAAGTTTTCATTCCACAGGTTTTGTATTTGTGCCTGCATTCCAGATAAAATATTACAATGTCTTGTCAGAAGGGCTGTTTAAGGGGTATTGTGCCATGGGAATGAATAGCAAAACTGCATTTTGAATAAGCAATGATGTTATACTCCAGGCATGAATTACTATAAATTCACTCTTGGAAATAGCTGCTACTCCAAGGCTGTTGTAGATGTTTGCAGAAATTACAATTACTTTTCAGTAGTTGTGCAGCTTCCTTTACAGGAAGATTTCAAGGTTGTTTAAAATATAATCAAATTCATTGAGGCTGTTGCTTAAAAAGGAGTAAAGGACATGGGTATCTTAAAAATGGTTATACTGAAGAACAGATTACTATTTCTGAAGATACTGCAGGAAGGCCAACAATAGAAAAAAATTTAGCCATGAAGGTGGCAAGGTGGTGGATTGGACACTGCAGATAGAAGAGCTTTGAGAGTAGCTGTGGTAGTCCTGAAGCCTAGAGCACCCAAACCACATGGGTAATTTGGCATATGATTCCAATATTGAAAGAGAAAAGAATGTCAGTTATTCATCATAGTTGATTTCTGGAATTTTGCCAATTTACTGAATAAAAAAGATAAAAAGGTACTCCTCAGAAGCCTTTAATACTCTTTTTATTCTTGCCTCACCTACCCTGCATCAAAATTCTTCTTCCTCCTAGGACTGAACTCTACTGAAACCTGTGGCAGGAGCTATGAAAATGTTTCTTCATGTTGATGACAACAATTTCCCTACTGTATTCTATTGTGGTCATCCAGATAAATTAAGAAAATTGTTTGAATCAATAAGAAGACATTCGGTAGAGAAAAGGTAGATAGTTAGACAGAAAGAATTGGCAAAATCAGACAGGGTAGTCTCTGTAGCAGAAAGAAGGGTGAGAGTAGCAGTAAGTCACACACTGAATACAGCAGTGTGTTATGGTTGCAAAAAGACGTGGGCACCAGTCCCCAATGTGAAAGGAGTGCTGTATGTAATCTATGAAAGCTAATAATTTTCTCTTTTCGACACCTGTGAATAGCTGGAGCATGACACACAGTGTTGGTAGGCATCATGCACTCCGTTCTGCCCTCTACTGCTTCTCATCCATGCATTTTATGTGTAGAGAATAAAGAATTAATGTCCAAATTCTAAATAAAAATATTGAATTGAATGAGTTACAAAAGTGCATTGAAATGAGCCCATTTGTTACTCTGAGGGTCTTGGATATGATTTAAACTAACTGTAACATATTGTTAACATACAAATAACAGGCTGGATTCACCGGTACATTCCAGCTGCTCTGTAATGTTCTGGTTTCACAGGTGAGTTAAAGTAGATTTATGAGAGTTATGCAATGCAGCCAGACCAGTGAATCTGATCCAGCAGTAAACACGGAGGAAGCCTGTGAAGGGCCTGTGCTCAATGTGGTACAAGGAGCAGTCTGCTTATCCCTAGCTCAATTTCTCAACCTGGACAAGAGGATTAATATTGGAGCTTCTTCTGGTTCTTGGGACAGCTGACCAAGCACAGCATCTCCAGTGGCTCTCTGATTGCAGTGGAATCCTTGAAATAAGGCGAATTGGTTTGAATCCATATTAGTAAGCAGCATGAGCAAATACAAACATTAATCTTTCTTTGATCCACTTAAAGCTTGCTCAGCAGAGGTTGTAACGTATTTTGACCAGACAGCAAAATTAATGCTGAAATGACAAATCTTCCATGAAAAAACATTCAAAATGTACTATAGCTTACTTGTGATAGAGAATGTATTCCATCCACCGGTAGGTGAAAGCCCATGCCTATGGATTTGATAATTACCAGGATATTTGATAGATTTTCCCTGTTTGGGAAATTAAAAAAAAAAAAAAAGGACAAACATTTTAATCACAGAATCAGAGATTATGCTGAGTTGGAAGGGACACACAAGGATCATCAAGTTCAACTCTTAGCCCTGCACAGGACCATACCCTGAGAGTCACACCATGTGCCTGAGAGTATGATCCAAACACTTCTTGAACTCTGGCAGGCTTGATATTGTGACCACTTCCCTGGGGAGCCTGTTCCAGCACCCAATCACCCTCTGGGTGAAGAACCTTTTTCTAATATCCAACCTAAGCCTCCCCTGACACCACTTCAGGCCATTCCCTTGGGTGCAGTCACTGGTCACCACAGAGAAGAGATCAGTGCCTGCCCCTCCTCTTCCCCTCACAAGGAAGTTGTAACTGCAATGAGGTCTCCCCGCAGCCTCCTCTTCTCCAGGCTGAACAGACCAAGTGACCTCAGCTGCTCCTCATACGGCTTCCCCTGAGGGCCCTTCACCATCTTCGTTGCCCTCCTTTGGACACTCTCTAGTAGCTTAATGTCATTCTTATATTGTGATGACCAAAACTGCACACAGTATTCAAGGTGAGGCTACACCATTGCAGAGTAGAGCAGGACACTGGTGTGGCCTCACCTTGAATATTTACTTAACAGAAACATCAAAAGACAATGTATATTTATTTTTTTTCAAAGCCATTTAAATGCACACCCATGAAAAAACAAATGAAATTTTTGTGTTTAAAAATTGTTGTTTCTCATAATTTATCATATCAAATCTTGGAATAACACCAAGTACATAGCATTACCTGCTCAACACCTTTTGGATAATTTGCAGGTGATTGGAATTAAGCCACTGAACACCACCTACAATTAATACAGTCTGGTCTGTGTTCTCCAGGGGACGTGACCTGAAACCCAGAAAAGAAAAACAACACATCTTGCTTTAAAACAGATGGCAAACATTTTAACTGCATTGCATTGCATTTCACTGAACTGTATCTGGCACCCTGATCAGAGGCCTGATGTAATTTTCTACTATTTTTTTAATCACACAACATGGTCTGCACACGTTATGCGTAATAGTTTACCGTCTTTAATTGTGAAATGTGTTAAACACATTTGCGAATAGAACAATAATACAAACAAGGGTACAATAGAGTTTGTACAGTACCTCTGCAGCAGCTGTTCCAGTGCTTTTTCAAAACTCGGTCTCTGGTTTGCATTCATCCAGAACTGGGGGTAGTAGGAGTAACTGATAAATGTTTTCCCCTCATTGATATTATGATAACATTTAACATCATGAGTCTTTTGCCATTCCTGAAGAGTCTTATTCACTCTTTCTATTAGATAGTACATCATCCCTCTGTTAGTTGAGTCACCTATAAAAAGAATCTTTAGATGGAAAAAAAGATATGACTTAGAAGTTGTACAATCCAAAAACCAAAAGCTTAGAAAAAAATACAGCTGCTCAGGAGGTCTTTAAACCCTTCTCATAATGTTCAAGTAATACCTCTGTGAGCTACCTGTTCTCCAGACCTAACATCTCAATACTAAAGTTCTCCTTTAGCAAAATCTGTGTGATTCGATTAATAAAAATATTATGTGTTTCAAAGACAAAAAGTGCAGGTTATAGATGGCTATAGCTGCATAGTTAGCCCTGCATTTTTCATCCTTGGTGGTAATTTCTTTTGCTTATGTGTATATATCCTTCCAATTGCTAGTACACAACTGCTGTCGTAATTGCTTGCAGCTTCCTGCTTTTTTTCCTTCAATTTTTCATGTGATTTGTTCCTACACAGCATGTCTTGATTAATGTCTGTCTTCCATAAAGGGAGTTAGAAATGCTGTCAGGATGACGGAAGTACTTAAAGTATAGCAGTCTCTGCTCTGCTACTCTGAACTTGTAAATGAATGAAGTCATTTGGGCTTGTTCCTATTCATTCTTACAGTCCTCTGACAAATCAAACACCTCTGTATTTGGAGACCACAGAACTTAGTGGTTTGGGTTTTTTTTTAATGCAATTGCTCTATTTCTAGTGGATAGGACTAGCAGTTCCTCCTGCTTGAAGCAGGTAAGCAATGACAAAATAGTACGAGAACCCAGCTTCACTGCGGTTTGCCAATGAAACTGTGTGCATAATCAATTACCACAGTCGCCTCAGCCAAAAATCCACACTGAGGAGCAAAAATGTAAAACTGGGAGTCAGAAACCCCACAGAGCCATAACACAGTAACAGCCCTGTTCTCCGCACAACAGTATGCAGCTTCTCCTACCTCCTCTGGCACTCAGGGTAGGTAGCACCCTGTAAGCTGGTGTTTTGTTGTTTCATTTCTTAATTTGGTTTGGGGTTTGATATTTTACCACTTCCAGATTGAATATTTGATTATGCAAATAAAATTTAGACTGCACGGGATTACATGTTTAAGAATACGTTTCCAAAGTGGTTTTTTAGAGATTCGATGTGGTGGAAGCATCCTGGACTTCTCTCATCTAATACATCTCTATTTATCTATTCCCTTGAGGAATGTTACAGTTTCGGAAACTGATTCCACTTCCCACTATTAACTCGTTGTGATTAAAAATAAGTCACAACAGTGTACCAATGACACTTCCTACAGAACAGAAGCAGCTTCAGATGAACATACCCTAATTTGGTGTCAGGGCTGAGAATGGGCATATCAAGGGCTGCAGAGAAGCCCTTGATAGATTATGTATGGTAGCAAACAAATTAAAACTAACACCAAGTGCATAGAGGCTCTTCTACCTCTTGTCCTGGACCTCTCAAAGCTGCTCCACAGAGGAAATTCTTAAATAGCTGCTGTTCATGCTTGCACTGAACAAGCACTTCTCTCACATGCAAGGGGGTTTCCAGCTTTTGACATTGTGTCAGAAGAAACCGCTTTAAACCAAGCATAACATGACACACAGAAGTCAAGGGTCCTTGGATCCCTGAAAGGACCGGTTGGATATTCTCTTTTTCCCTCTCTGACAGACACAAACATACATACAATTATTTACAGTTAGGAAGACAGTTTATGCTTAGAATATGTCCTAATTCTAAAGTAGATTAACCTGAGGTTTTAAGCAACAATTCTTTTAGCTTGCAAAATCTCCTAATTTCTTCAGTCTGCCTATATCCGTGTCTCTTTAATCTCCATTTCATGAGTCCATCACTGTAGTATCTAGATGCATATCTATTTAAAAAGTAGTTCTCAGATATTAGCAGGCAAGGATATGATTAGCTTGTAATGTGAGTGAGAACATTTTTGTGAAAACACAACACATCATTAGCAGAATAACAAACAGGCACTACCAAGTTACACACGTACTGCAATTGGTAGAACATCCAAGATTGTTTCTCTTCTAGTAACATACAGTACTATTTTGTTATCACAGCACATGAGAATTGCAAAGGAGCACATTCAGCTATTACACTAAATGGGCAGATCTGGCATTTTTATCTCATTCTTCATTCTACTGTGATAAGGATTCTCATAGATACTTTCTCCTTCTAACTGTGTTTGGTCTAATCTCATCTACCACTCCTTTCAAATAGCAGGACAACAAACTTCATGAATAAAAGGAGAGAAGAACTATGGCTAAGGCCAATGAAAATGATGCACAGATATCTTTTTTTGCCAACACTGTGCATTTACTATCAACTAAAATGTGAAGTGTCATGCTAAATATTTCCCAAGTCTCAAACAGTGCAGATCATCAAAGATCGACTCATCAGTCTCTTTCCTATTCTTTTGATGTGTCAAAATTAGAGCAAAACACACACACGTCCCAATTTACGCTACTAAATAATTTAGCCTTGTAGGGCTTTACAATTTCTATACCTACACAAGCACACACATATAAACTGTGGATCCATGAATGAATTTTCAAGCCTTCCCTGGGATACCTAGCTGGCCTGGTTTGCAGATGGA
Source organism: Pipra filicauda (assembly GCF_003945595.2). Classification (NCBI taxonomy): domain Eukaryota; kingdom Metazoa; phylum Chordata; class Aves; order Passeriformes; family Pipridae; genus Pipra; species Pipra filicauda. The sequence continues at coordinate 3,041,355 of NW_024103585.1, forward strand.
AGGGCACTGTGTGCAGTCATTTAGTGAATCAGTACCAGGAGAGACAAGTTAGGTACAATTATGTCTTAAAGTGGCAGCTCTAGTTCATAAATGACTGATGCTGGGCACCATATGAAAATATCAGGTGGGCTTTAGCATAGTTGTTGTCCTGATGTTCTGCAAATGTGATGGAGGTGATAGGAGTCAGAGCAGATTCCTTCTGATGGTTAGTATAACTGGATGAAACAGGTAACTGTTACAGCCCTGACATACTTCAAATATCATCACAAGATTGATGAGACTGCACACAGCCTATCTCCAAAGGATGTTGTGAGTCTCAGAACATCTCCATTTTCACTCTTAAGTGAACTTGTTATGAAATGGTGAAGCAGGAGGTCAGGAAATTAGATCAGACAGCTAATGCTGTTGAGTGTCCATCTGGGAATGTATACTTATTTCTAGGAGAAGGTGTGGCTGAACAGGATGAGTCAGGATTGAGACAGATGACAACATCCCACTGGGGAGGAATACAGATTGTTTCACTTGTGAAATTAACACAGACTCTCAGAACAGGTCGGTTAAGAGAATACTTGAGACTTGATGTAAGTGGGGAAGAAAGAAATGAACCAAAGTGGACTTGTGGATGTACAGAGAGGCAGATCAAAAGCGTAGGTCACTCTCAAAGGTGTCAGTCAATTACAGAACCATATGAGCTTTCAGTGAAGAAGTCTAGCTGTTCAAGCAGATAAGAGCTACATCAGGACTGTATAACTAGAATCAAGCAAAGCTGTTTAACTCCAGCTACATCTTTCACAGTGAAATTACAGCATTGTTGAAAGGTACGTCATTAACACTAGGACTGCAGTATCTGAAACCTGCAGTCCCTGCTCTCTAGATGTAGTCTGTTTGCAGTCATCACAGGAGGGTATCAACAGTCATTCTCTGGAGACCATGTGTGCTGGGATATTGAAGGGAATGTTCTGCCCTAAGTCTAGAGAAGATGTCAGACAGAAAGACAGGTGTGCATTCCTTGTAATCCAATGCACCCCAGGCTGGTGGATGAATAGCAAATCACCAGCAAATCTGCACACACACTGCATCCATTCATTAAGACCTTGTCTGCATTCAACTATCTGCTTCTAACTATTGGTTCAACCATGCTGTGAGACGTGTAAATCCTGGAAAAATAAAAAAATTCTTCTCTCTAAACAAAAATAAATTAGGTGGAAGAAGAGGACACCTGTACATAATTCTACCTGCTTTTCAAACTGCCCTTGTGCAGAGCTGGCCAAGCACATTTTGTTGAGGTATGCAAACCATCAGAAAGCATCTTTCAAAATTCATGTTCTGCAAGTCAGCTTCATTTTCAGCAAATGCTTGGAAGCCTCAAAGGTTAAAAGTGGTGTTTAGCTTGAGGAAGAAAACCTATGTCCTTCAGTTAACCCAAGAGCTTTGATGAATTAATCATTCAATGTAATTTAATGTGTGGTAACTGTATCCACATTTATTTCTATACAGTTGCATGAACTCACTGTAGTTGCATATGCCATGCAGTATTTAATATGATTTCAACCAAAGGTTCTAGGGATGACTATGACAATAATAAGGAAGATGATGGCTCAGGTGTGTAGAATACCTCATATCTCTTTTTTTTTACACGTCTGGCACAAGGCTTAGTCATGTACTGTTCAAGTCAATGAGGATTTGTCTGCAGGATGACTAAAGGATCAGACATACATAAGGTTATAATTTTACCAGACAAAGAACAACACTTTCACACAGACAGATGTTTTCTTGCAAATATTTTGTGTGAAAAATTCCATTACAGCTTAAAGGCTTTGAAAGATTGTGTAAGCATAGTGGAATTCAATTCTTAACCAGACCTATTATTATAAATTAACCACACTTAGGAAATTTAAACACCTGTAAGTTCAAAACACCACTTAACTCTAAAATATTATTAAGAAATTATAAGCTAAAATTCCTGTTTTAACAGCTGAATTTTAAGTACTTCAGCAAATATTGTCTTTTCATATTTCCTGTTCTTAATTACACATGGCTCAATGGTGCTTAATTATGAGACTAAACTCTGGGTAATATTTCTCACTGAGAAGCAAAATATATATCCCTCCTGCTGTTGAGGTCAACTTTCTATATGCTGCTAATTGGGTAAATAATAACCTGTTAGAATCCATTTTCCTCCACCCATTTTTAAAATTTCTTGTACAAAAATCAAAGCATTATGTCTTAATACAATTGTATATGTCTTACAGTAAGAAGTCATTAACCACAGTTAGAGAGAATTTGTTGAGCCAATATAATACAGATATGATATTTTATTATGACTACCAATTTCTTTGATTCAATTAGAACATAAGTGTGGAGTTCCCTAAGAATGACACAGTCTGCATCTCATTAGCCTTGGAGTTTAAAATGAAGGAGAAAAAAGACTGCAGATATGAAAAGTGGACTGAAGGAAAATCTATTCAGCCAGAACAACCTTAAGTACAGCACTTCAAAATTTTCCTGTTTACTGTGTTTGAAATGCAAAAATATCACTTACTATTCTTGCTAACACATCATAAAGCAAAATAAGACCTCATAAAACTTGTTTTGTGCACATACATCCTTTCTTATGTCTCCATTAGCCTGAGTGCTATTGTTTCACTACAGGTGGTCTTACATTTTTATGAAACCAAGTGTCCTGGTTTTCACTGGGGTAGAGCTAATTTTCTTCCTAGTAGCTGTTACAGTGCTGTGGTTTGGATTTAGAATAAGAATAATGTTGATAACACACTGATGTTTTAGTTGTTGCTGAGCAGTGCTTACACTAAGTCAAGGACTTTTCAGATTCTTGTTCTGCCCTGCCAGCGAGGAGGCTGGGCAGCACAAGAAGCGGGGAGGGGACACAGCCTGGCTAACTGACCTCAGCTGGCCAAAGGAATATTCCAAATCATATGGTATCATGTTGAACAATAAAACTGAGGGGAATTGGCTGGGGAGTGACAACCTCTGCTCAGGGACTGGCTGGCTGTTGGTCAGTGGGTGGTGCGAAATAGCACTGTGTATCACTTCCCTTGTATATTTTTTATCATTATTATTTTCCTTTCTTCTTCCATTCTGCTAAACTGTCTTTTTTTCAACCCATGACTTTTACCTGTTTTTCTGATTCCGTCCCTCATCCCACTGTCGGGCAGTGAGTAAATGGCTGTGTGGTGTTTAGCTGCCTGCCAGGTTAAACCATAACACACAGAAACAAGTTAGCTCAAGCACAGTTTTATAAGCATACAAACTAAAATAGCAGTTAGTGATGATGTGAAATCAACTGGAAGTCACAGCCAGGGAAAATTAATTTCTTTTATAGAGAAAGGAGATTACAATTTTACAGATGAGCTTTGGAAAACAAATAAATTCTAACATAAGACATGAAAGCAGCCTGGAGTTAGAAAACAAATTAGAAAGCATTTTTGAAGGCCTAATTATGATGCAGATAGGAAAGAAGTGGTCAGCTTGGGTGATCATAAATATATTTCAGAAATATTGGCAAATGAATAAAAGAAACTAATGAGCAAGAGATATCTATGTGCTGCATTTTATCAGTGTTCTATGAAACATGAGAAAAACAGAAGGATTGCACTTAAAGATACAGTTGATCTTCTGTGTGCTGCATTTCAGACAAAAAGAACATTCCCTTTACATCATATTTCATCACCCCAGCCTGCACTTGTGCTTGGGATTGCCCTGACACAGATGCAGGACCTTGCACTTGGCCTTGTTGAACTTCATGAGGCACAGAAGCCCACCTCTCAAGCCTGTCAGGGTCCCTCTGGATGGCATTCCTTCCCTCCTGCAAGTTGACTGCACCACACAGCTGGGTGGCAAACTTACTGAGGATGTACTTGATCCCACTTTCCATGTTAAACAACACTGGTCCCAGTACCAACCCCTGAGGTATGTCATTTGTCACTGCTCTCCACTCGGACATTGAGCCACTGAACACAACTCTTTGAGTGTGACCACCCAGTTAATTTTTTAAACACTAAATGTTCCATCTATCAAATCCTTGTCTCTCCAGTTTAAAGACAAGGATTTCATGCAGGACAGTGTTGAATACTTTACACAAATGATGTTTTAAATTGTAAGAACTATAGCCAGAAGATCAGAATCCTGAAAACAAATTATATTTTTTTCCAGGACAAAAATCAGAAACTTTAGTGAATCACAAATGTCACTACTTGCTTTATCTGTGATTCCTGGTGCAATTTTGCATGTCTGAATTTTTTATGAAGGTATTCAGGTGTGAAATTCAGTCACAGAGGGCTGTTAGAGTTTTGACAGTAGGCTCGATGTCATTGGACCCAAAGAGGCTACAGAAATACATGTCTCTGCTTTCCCGAGAAAGGATTGGTAATTATCTGGGGTTTATAGAGATTTTATTGCCTTAGTTCAGAATAAACTTTCAGGAAGAATTCAGATGTAGATACACGAGTCCTTCCTAAAGAATTCTGAACTCCAGAGACCAGAGTTACACAAGCTGAATATTCAAAAACCCTGAATACAGAGGCACGCAGGTTAATTGAGCCCTTTTTGAAAAGTGGACACACAAATGAGTTGTGTTGTTCTTAGGCAACTTCAGCAAATGACAATGTAAATCAAAGAGCATTCTAGATTATCTCAGTGTCCTCAATTGGACTGATGACTTTTGCCCTTGTGTTTTGCACTCATCCTTTTTTTTGCTATCTGCTTACATTTCTAGCATCGAAACCTGTTTCTGGAAACTCAGATGTCTGTACTACTTAAAGACAAGGCATGTAATGAATTGAAACTAAAATCACAAATGAGGAAATATAAATATCTATAGATCTTTATAAAAATCTCTTGTGTAATAAAAATGTATTTACTCACAATAATTATATCTTTGTGGCTACTCAGTAACTCCTCTATGAAAGATCCAGGTGTCTAAAACATATAAGACAGGCAAAAGCCTTTTGCAGTGAGCCCCTGAAATTTTTTTTCTACTACATTGCTTAGACTGTGTAAAGTAATTCTAAAGTTTGACTTAAAACAGGCAGAATCAGGATCTTATCAGCCAAGCAGGGAACCATTTTTATTCATCTACGTTTGGTATGAAGAAATTCTCTCTTAGTTCTTAAGTTCCACTGAAACAAGGGAGTTAACTCATACTCTACCTTTATTTATTTGGTGAAAGAAGCAAAAATGCTATTGCAAAACATCACACAAAGTTAAAATCACTCCAAAGTGATGACAAAAAGGGAATATATAAGAGAGGGAAAGACATAGGGGAAATATACCAAAAGGGGAACATACTTTAGAGTAATGACTTTAAAAGAATAAACTGGCTAAACATACATCTGTGCAAAGGTAACAGGAGTGATTCAGCAGATTTCTACAGAGCAGAAAAGGTTATCAGACAAAGTCAGGTGACTTATGTAAAAGATATGGAAAACAAGTGCAATCAGTTTTACAGAGACTTTTCTTGCAAGGTGTTAATGTAGAGCAAGTAGGATCTGGGTCTCATCTGACACTAGGATAGATCAGTGACCTCAGAGAGTCAGAACATCATGGAAGTTGAATTAAGAAATTAAGCTGACAAACAGTCATTTCATATACTTGGTTTTAATGGACTCTTAACAAATATTTTTGACACTGGTGAATGTGAGTGGTCAGATTCAGGAGGTGGGAACATCAGCAAATCCTCCCAGCAATACCCTGGCAATCCACTTCCACAGTAGCGTATTGTTCCTCTGCTGTCCTTCAATTGCCTAACCAAAAGGGGTTTGCTTATTGAAGCAGCATGATGTCCATGAAAATTAAAGACCAAAGCAAAGCTATCAATTTCTTGTCTATTTTTGCTGTGGTCAACCCAGAAGTGCTTGTTTTGTACATGAGGAGCAAATCAAGCCTCTACTCTGTCATATAAACCAATATGATTTTAGAAAAATATGTTCAGAGAAATGCACAGCTTTATAGTAATTGAGAAAACCACAGGAAGAAACAAAGCCAAATGGCAATAAAGTACTTTTTGCAGGGCAAGAAATTACAGAAATGAAGGAGAAAATGTTAATTGAAAGACTATTATTTTTGTATTCGTCTATATAGAAATGCTCTTCGATTTTATCAAAATGCTGCTTTTAGTTACTGTTTTCTTACCTAGGCAATACACTTTAATATCTTTATAACAATTAATTACTTACTTTCTGGATACTTGTATCCTCAGTAAGGTACCTGAGCCTCAGATCAGAGCTCGCTCTCAACAGTTTTACAGTCATAGCATGCTTATTAAGGAGACCTTGTATTTCCAAGCAATCACCTGAGAAGCTTCACTAAAAGAAAAGAATGTGCAAGAAGACTTGGTAAGATTAGTGTGCACAAGCAATGCCATGCATTAGGTATGCAGAAAAAGAAAATCGACTTGCATGTCAAATGTGAGACAAACTGTGACAACAATGCAACAACATCCTCCATTTGCCATCCTTGTGTACTCACTGCAGGTCTGACTGGTAACCACATACACCATAGGTCTTGAAATTCCGCTGGTGTGACCTAAGATCCTACGTGAAATGACAGAAGACAACTGCCTCTGCATATGAGGCTAAATTATGGATAATGGGGTTTTTTTGTCCCTGTGGATTTTTCATCTGAATATTTTTCCAGTTATAATAAAAAGGGATTTTTCTCACACATCTGTCATAAAAGAATTTTAAAATCTTCAGGACTAATATCCAGGTAAATAAAATGAATTAAAATGTAAAACCTGTTACATACCCTTCTGCCCTCCACACAGCGCTGGAGCTGGGGCTTGGCTAGCACAGAGTATCGGCAGCCATGGGGCTGCCATGTTATTTCTCTCCAGTCACAGGTCCTGTTGTCAGAGCAGCTGAGGCAAGGGACAATCCACTGCCCTGGAAAACAGCAATGGGAAGTCAGCACCTCCTCTGTATTTTTGTGAATGGTTTTATTGCGCAGGAAGCAAGATGTTTTTGAGTATTTTGTCATGGGAGTTTTTCCAAAATTAAATGCCCTCTAACCCTTTGAGGAGACTATTTCCTTCCATTGTGTTATGCCCTTTTCATTTAGCTAGGGTAGGAGTTTTTCCTTTCCCCAAAAGAGCTGTGAATGCTCAAATCTGACAGCTGTTCATAGGTTTATTTCTCAGTTCATGTTGCCTTCTTGTAGCACCTTGTCCTTTTTCAAGAGAAGAGATACAAGAAAGGGAAAAGTGGTGAGGAGTGAATGCAAAAAGAAAATATTCACATTCAGAAGTGCCTGAAGACAAGGTTCATTCTCATCTACAACTAAACATTTAAAGGCTGGATGGCTGGTTGAGAGTACCCAATAGAAAAATGAAGCAGGATGAAGACTTTCCCTCAAAAAATACTAACTTCTTTAGTTTGTGAGAGTTCATAGGACTGTCCCAGATTGCACATACACATTTCAGAAGATGACAGTAAGGTGAGATGAATAATGTATGTGATTTATTAAAGCCTTATCCCTATTTTCAAAAATTATTTTGCAGATTAGGAGCATAAAGTGGGATTACCAAAGGTCAGTGGGTTTTAACAATCCCTTACCAAAGGTTGAACGGTTTTATTATTATGTTTTCTAAAGTTATGCCTTTCCAAAATCCTACTGGAAGCCTGATGGATTTAATTCCTCAAGGAAGACAGAAAACTTTTGAGTAGCCTTTATATTCAGATCAACAAAAGAAACACTTTTTCTAGCCCATATAAGTACACAGTACTGACACCTCCCAGGGACTATGTAGCTCTGCCAGCAAAACCTACTTTTGTTCTGATTAAAGGTATTAGACAAGGAAGAGTGCAGAGGCCCCCAAATCCTTGTGTCAATGCTATCAGGCCTTGCTAGCAGAGATGGGTTCCTCAACACTGCCCAAAAAATAGCTCCAAAAGCAAATGGTTGCAAAGTAGACCTGGCCTTAGAGTTTGTTGCCAACACTGCTACCAGGCAGCAGGTCAGCAGCCAGCTGGGTGTGATGGATTGCTGCTGCACAAGAAGCTCCAGCAAAAACTGCAAGGCTGTATATTGACATTTTTTTATCAGGCCAGGGACTGAGGGGGCTGCTGAGCAAAGCAACCCTGTGGGATGCCAGTGGCCTTGGGAGAGTCAGCTGCTACTCAGGAGCACGGGAATTTCCAGGGAGGCGGCCTGTGCTTGCACTTAGCCAAAAATCCAAGTGAATATGTTTTTGAAAGCAGCAGAGGGAGTTGTCTTAGCAGATAAAGAAGTCCTTCCAGATAAAAGAATCAAGAATTGTTTGTATGGGAGCCCACACAAGTACATACATCTAAGGGCAGAAAACATCCCACAGTGCCACGACCATGCAACACTAGTTACTGCTACCCTGCCCTGTGCAGAACATGCTCATCCCAGCCTTAGATGCACTTGCAGATGATGTGGAGCAAATTATGGCAGACTGAACCTAAAGAAAAGCCTGGACATTGGTTTTTACCATGCTGGGGGTCAGTGAGGATAACCTGGTTCCCTTGGTTCCCACGGGCATGGGTGTCTCATGAAGGCTGTGCTGGGCAAGCAGCATGGAGGAAGGAGGGAAGGAAGGAAACTCAGGACCATGGTGGTAGAGTGCAAGCAGGAAGATAGAGATGCTCCACGCTTCTGGCTCAGAGGAGTTTCAAACTTGCATTTCTGCACCCTAATCACCCAGCTGTTAGGAAAAACATTCCCTACTCTTACCAGCTGAGGACCACTTTGAAGTTCAAAATTCATTAGGACGGGAAAATAACATGCTTGTAACCTGGCAATTTTTGTGTAAAAACAGAGATCTGAACTTTGCCCCCTGGGCAAGATCCTATGTAGACTTTTTATAAAGGGGTTAAATTGAATCTTTATCTAAAGGTACAAAGTGAATAACTAGGTTCAGGAGCACGGAGTGTTCTTCCAAATGAATGTCCTGCTCAGCTGGGAAACCAAAGGCTGAATTTAGACAATTCCTGTTGCTTGTAGCCTCCCAGTGCTAGCTGTTGTGAATCCCTTACTTGTGCTGACCATCCTTTGGCTTTGAGGACCTTTGTTCCAGGTTGTGGTCTACTGGCCACCACTGGGGTCAGGAATGCTTTGACCCTCCAATTGCCCTCTATTGTCACTTGTGGATCTTGCCCTTAGGTCCCTCTGCACACACTTGGCAATCCATGACTAAAGAGTCATTCTCAACTTCATAGTAGTTGTATGAAGAGACTGAAAAGTGCTAGGTCTCAGATAACCCAGCAACAGTTGCTATGCAAACATCTTTTACAGCTTTGTGCTTTTTGAGTAATAGAGCAGAGACAGAATGGTTAGTTGTTTTGAAGTCTGGACTTCAAGATTGCTACTGTTGAGCTCTTCATATATGATCTGAGAGTTGTTTCAGGCAGTGTTTTATATTTTAAAATTATATGAAAACTGAATATTTTTTCCTGATGTTGTAGTTTTTCTTTCACACCAAATACAAAAAAGTTCTGGCAATGTCTAGAACACAGGAGATCCCTCATTTTATGAAATTTTCTTTTTAACATTACATACATTTATGAGCTGATCTGGTTTTAGGTAATAAACCAGAAAAGTAGAACTATATAAAATGAATATTGAGGAGCCAAAATATCTGAACAATAAAAGTTTAAACTTTGGCAATTGCAAGTGATAAGTACCTTTTGAAAAGTTTATTTTAAATAGCTTGGTTTATATTCAATAGTTCTCTAGGTATATTAAGAAAAAATAGATCATTTTTTGGCATATACTAAAGATTAGTAGTAAATAGAAAAAGATTTGAGAACAAGGATATATGGAGACAAACTGATGTGTATAGGAAGCACTAACATTTAATGCTAACAGAATAGTTGTAGGTTTTATATTTACATAGCTTTTTCAAATGATGCATCTAAATTTATACATTTTTGAACCAGTTATTATTAACTTTTCCTGTTTCAGCTTCACAACAGTTAGTCAATGCATTCTCAACCTTCAAAAATAGGATTGTGTTAAAAGAGAAAATGAATCTTACAAAAAAAGGTGAAGACCATTAACAGTAAAAAATAGCAAAAATATTAGTTTGGAAATTAAACTTATTTGCTAGGGAAATTGTAAGTTGCTTTTCCCCTATTTATACAAGTTAGCAGCACACATTGCATCTTTCAGCACCATTTCAATCAGGCTGCATTTTGTTGTGCTTCAGCCAAAAGAGTTAGCATTAGCTCTACCAGGCAAGGGCAAGTTTACCTGCAATTCAGTGAAAGAGAGCAGGAAAGAGAGAGGCGTTGTTAGTTTCTTCACAAACTAAAAATTGGCATAATCAAAGTTTTATGCTAGCCTGTAAGTAGGAGGTTTCCACAGGAAGAGTGAAAGTAAACTGGATTTTTGGCTCATTAGAGCAGTTATAAATCTGCTTAAGATATGAGATTAAACATTGTCAGTACTCCCTAAAACTGTTCTCATAACATGAAAAGAAAGATACTTTAAAAATAATTAATTAGGATTGTTTATTTTCTATTTTAAAAATATTACCCTGAAGTTAAAAATTTAACCAATAAAGGCTGTACATTTAAATCTGATAGTTTTGTTGCTTCTTTTAGCCTCTTTTATTTTTATTCACCCTTTTCCATTTTCATAGCCACATATACATACATTTTCAAATTTAAAATCAACTTTTTTCTATACTGCCGAACAATCATCCATATAAAGAGAAAAAAGTATTTCTATCCTGATTACTCAAAATCAAAATATTTAACCTACCTGATGCTAAAGATAGTTTGTGGATTTATGACTAGCTTACTTTTGCATTTGGTGTTTATTTGGCACCCTAAGACTTTTAAAAAGCTTTTTTCTCTGTGACTAGGCTACAGAAATATTTTTTATTATTTATTATTTATTTTTTAGCTCAATTTATGAAAAGCAAAAGTAAAAATTATTTTTAAAGGACATTATTTGCTTAGGTTTATGGACTTATGTCTGAACTGAGATTTATTCCTTGTAACCAAAGGCGACATTCATTTTGTTGAACATCAGTTAATGTCTCTGTTGGACCCAAATCCAGATAAATGCTGAATGCAGAGAGAGCTCACACAGAATTATGTTAAACTGGATACAGTTGTAGGAAATGTGGAAAGTGGGATATAACTAAAACATACATGTCACAGGAGCAGGGCAGAACATTAGAAGAGAATCTGTGATCTCTTACCCACCAGATTTTTGTAATTGTCTGCAAATCACATTTCCACAGACAGCAGTAGCCTGATTCACTTGCAGGAATTTAGCAAAACTTGGGGTTCTCATGGTCTCTCTCAGCTCTCTCTCTCTCTCTGAGGAGCCAAACACACAGTTAATGCTTGCTGACTTCTGTATTATTGATAATACACCAATACTGAAGAAAGAGTTAATTTTCCTGTGATAGCCTGGTTCAAACCCCATGTGAATCAAGGGAGATTTTCTGACAGAAAAAAGATTTTTTTTGCTTTAAAAATTGTAATTTCATTCTATGATGTAAACAAGAAGGAAAGAAACCTCTGCTGTTGAATATTTCAATTTGCATTTAGTGATTAGAGAGAGAGTAAGAGAGAGAAAGAGACAGAAATGATGTAAATTGAGTGCATATTTCATAAGGTGCTGAGCTTCCTCTAAAGAATAGTGTCATAGTAACTAGGAGAGGAGGAAGTCACTTCTGCCTTTGGTCAGACCCTGAACTACTGTCCCTGCTCTACATCAAAGGACTAGAAATGAGGCATGAAATCCGAGTTGTATGGAATTGCAAAGCAGACTTCTAAGTTTTACCATTAGTGTCAGAGGAGGTAAGGTTTCATCTCTAACTTTGCTGCTCCACCTCAGCCTTTTTCCATGTATGCACAAACACAAGCTTTTCTCAGCACAGATAGATTTTGCAGTGGTAGTACCTCAGTATCCCTATAAAACTAAGCTCTTCCCTGGCATAAGAACAGGGTATGGTGCCACCTTACTTCTGCAGAAGTTTTGAGTTGTCTTCTGAGGGGAAATGACATTGCTTGGCTTCTCTGAAAATTTAACTTATTTAAGTGAAAGAGTTGTTTCTGCTTTTGCAGGGAACTTGCCATGGCTTCCATATGTGTTAGGAAAAAGTTCACTGCCAAGATTGGTATACCATTCGGTTGTTACAAATTTGGAATGGTTTTCCACATAAAGATATGCTTTCCAGTTCCACTTGGAAGTTGTGACACACAGTAAAACTACATGGCCACTTGTTGCCAGATACTGCAAACCCCAGTTCTAGGTTCATTAGACACTTGACAGTCTTCACTTTCTAAGCATAAATTATCTTTTCCTGTTTAATATACTTTTCCTTTGAGACTGCACCTCCTGAAGTTTGTTTGAACTTTAATTGTGTATAGTATTCACAATAAGGCTGTAAAAGATATTTTATATTCAGCCTCATTTAGCTAGATGCAGTATTCAAAAGGAGTATGCTATATATCAGGAGAAAGAGACTGTCTGCCCCAGAAGGATTCAGTGGATTTGGTCTGGGCTTTCTAGTCACAAATGTTATGTCCTGATATAGTGGCATCGGATGATTCGCAACTTGTGTGATTAAAATATGCTGCTAGGTACAACAGTGTCTCTTTTGTGCTTTCCCTCTGTATAACACAAATTTAATATATGCCTCTGTTTCACATGATATGATGCATTCAGGCAGTTCCCACATTCCTGTAATTTTTTATTGATTATTCCATGAGTTTGTGCAAATTTACTGCTGTGAGAAGTACAGATAAAGAATACAGTTGTGTCAGTAGACCATAAAGGAGTGTTGGGCTATTTTTCATTTCTCTAATAAAGGATTGAACAAAGTTACTTACTGTCTAATACAGCAACAACTTAAGCTATGAATGACCACACACCTGAGTAGTTAAAGTACACCTGAATAAATCTTTATGCAACTGTGACCTTAACATGAGTACATGCCTGACATTCTGTTGTAATCTGAGTTCACACTAAACCAAAGACATGTCTTGATTGCATTTCTTATTGTAGAATGTTTAATTTGTCCATCTTGTAGGTATAACTATATGTAAAACTAAAAACTGGTTTTGTGTCTCCAATATATAAATGGAAGTATACCATTCAAATGGATCAAAATGTTGTATTCTTTTTCTAAAGTTAATTTTTGAGTAGACAATCCCTTCTAGTTCGAATAAAACATCTGAGATTGGTTCATTTGGTCTGAGCAGGGTTCTAATAATGCCAAGGTATGCCAAGACACCTGTATGGGTTATTCACTTAAGAGCTGGACTCAATGATCCTTGTTGTTCCTTTCCAACTCAGAATATTCTGTGATTCGGTGATTTTTATTTTAATTGGTGTCAATAGGAATATTTCAATGCATGGTAAAGGCTACATGACAATAACAGAAGCAATGGTGGATCATTGATTAGAAACTTATTAACAAAACATTCTCACATAAACTAATTAACCTGATTTTAAAAATCAGTAACTGTTACAAGTGATTAGTCCAATTTATTGTGCGTAGGTTAGTGCATGTCTATAGCAAAAAGTAAATACTGTTTCTAGTTTTTCTTTGATGAGGTGCATGAGTTAATTTTCAGAAGAAAGGGGATAAAGTACAAACCTTTTGTGTCTCCAGCTTCACAGGTCTTAAACACTGTCTGTGAAATTGCTGAGAGGTATTCATGAGACAGAGGCTGCAAGCCACAGGACTCCTCTGGGTGAATTTTGGAACCACAGTCCTGAATTAAATGAAATATGTGAAAATTACAGCAGTGTGCCCATCCACATAACTTTGAAATCCTCTTCAAGCACATTTAAAGAGGAAAAAAACATATTTGGGGTTGGTTCTGCAGTTCATTCATCCTTTATTCTTCAATATATAGGTTAATATGAAATTTATAATTCTTTTTCCATTCAGACAAGGGGTTTGTAATAAATTATCCCAATCCACAGTACATATACAAAATACTACATTTGCTAAAGACATAAGAAATTTTATTGAGGTAAACATATATAACTTTCACAAAATATTATATTGTCTCTACTTACAGTATATATATATATATATTATATATATATATAGGTATATATAATACAAACTGCATAAAAAATGGAGTGGACCTTTCTGGCTAAATGCAATGATAATATTCAGTAATTCAAAATTGGCCTTTTTAAAAAATTGCATATGCTTAGTACTACTAATTATTTACAAACTACACAAATGTAAAGACACTTTTACTGGAGTGTGTCCATTTCAAGGACTATTCTTGAAACATAAAGAACACTGAAATGCAATTTCTCCAAAAAGAACAAAAATATTTCATTAGTATTTTCTTCACTGAAGCACGCCAATTTCTATTTTCTAAAATGACATTAAAATTAATTTCACAGTTGTCATATAATATCATTCACTGTTGCCATGAAATTATGCTACATCTAGGATGTTATGCTTAAATTACACCAATGAGAAAATTACAGTTAAGTCCGAGTAGGGTGTAGGTGAATCTTGACAGCTAGTAGAATATGTGCAACTGATACAGATGGCAATATGAACACATCCTGGAATTTAGTAAATACTGGTAGTTCTTGATTATGCAATCAAAAAACCGAAGTGAAATAGCTGTCTCAAAATTAATCTGATCTCATTAAATTGCATGGTGGCAGAAACAAAAGTCTTCCCACTGACTTCCAGGGGTTAAGGTAATTTTTGTGCACACATAGGCAGAGAAATAGTGGGTATTTCTGGGTTGTCCTGTTCTCTGCTTAATCTCTGTAACTAGTGGCAGCTGTTATGACAAAAGGAATGGCATAGTGTCTTCTAGTGTTAAATGTGATGCTGTCTTGGAGCCTCTGGATCTGGACACACTGTACAGCTATTTGACAGTATTACTTCAAATAACATTAACAACAGAAAGTTCCTACCTTGCAGTAATACAACTTGCACAGGACTTCACAAGAAAATCCAAAATTCCTGAATGTACTGCCATTGCTCTCAACACAGTGCCATTAAATAACAGGGATTTTCTTGTTCGTATCTGCCCAGGGTATGTGTTTAAACAAACAAGATTTCTTTTTTAATTACATTTCTTTACCATTAACAGCAGTTTCATGTGGCTAGTTACCTACTAATTACAATCAATATGCAGGGAACTATGTCACTTTTGACTTTGTTGTGTTTTCAAAGTATGCAAACCATGAATTTTAAAGGACACTGTTTGTGTTTAATATGTAATTCACATCTAAACTATCAGGTCACAAGAGATTGTGAATCCCTGAACAAAGCTTATTTGTTTCATCTTTACCTTTGTAGGAGACCAATCCTTTACCATCACTGACATTTAATATAATGTGCAGCTACAGATTTTACCACAGCTCCATCAATCTATGGCACATTAAGGGCTTTTCAAACTGCCTGCAGATTTTTTATTGTTTTTTGCAGGTGCTGCAGTGACATGAAATTTTTCTTGCCTTGCCCAAAGATGAAACATCTTGTGATCTTAAGTATGTTTACAAAAGATCACTCATGGCAAAGATGAGAGCAAGACATGTAAACATAAATGATAGCTTCTGCTCTGTATCTGTTCTCCCTGCAAGCCTTCATATTTGGATGGGAGATATAAGAAGGCCCTTGCAATGTCTGGACTAGAATCAAAGGAAAAATTCCCCTGCATTATGTACTTTAGTGCATATCTAGAATGACACTTTATAAGATTGATTTGGCAATTGATTTGGCATTTCACTAGTAAACTTTCTTTTATCTTTATGGAAGATCATCTGGACACTAGCAAATAAAAGAGGAATAAAGCTTTCTTCTCTATATCTAGATAGCTTTTAGTCATCATTGATTGATACTTAGAGAGTGAATATTTCTGCTGTGTGAAATGACAATTGTTTCTGTTTCAGACCACACTACAGTGAACCTGATTTTTCATAAAGTTTTAGCATTTAAAAGATCACAAAGATTTCTGAGCCTGCTACTTTACAGTTTTCTCAAACTACTAATTCATGTTATTTCATTTATTTATAGTCTGTGTGCCTGATTTAATAAGAATTTTGTTTGTTTAGCTCACCTTTCAATAACCACACACTGTATTTCCTCTAAATTATATACTTATGTATATACATAAACATAATGCAGACTTAGTTTCACTCAGGTGCACGTTAATATTAAAAAAAAACCCAAATCCAGAATCAGTTTTAAAATTGTATGGGGGAGATAGAGACAAAAGCAAAGCGTTATAAAGGTGACCCACACTCATGCAGCTAATATGACATGAGTGTCATATAGCTAATACCATCATAAATGCAGCCATGCTTTAGATTAAGGAATCTAAATTAACTATTAATGGATTTTTAATTACTGTTGTATCTTTTTACAATCTCCACCCTAATGAAAGAGTGATTACTCTGAAATTGCAGCAATTGCCTACAGACTAACCCCATAAACTTTCACCAAACTAGAAGCAGTTAAAAAGAGAGAAAGTAAGCAGCCTGGGAAAAGTCTCATCAAACAAAGGACAAATGGTCTATCTGAGTTTGTTTGAACAGTCAGTGCTCCAGCAGTGACAGAGCATCACAAAAAAATAAAGTTACTTTTAGCATCTACAGCTGCTGCTACCTGTCATCTCAAAAAGGCATTTTAAATAGAAAGGTAGGATTTTCAGCATTTTTCTGGAATAACCCAACTCTGTCCATTTAAAGCTGTTGCTAAATCTATAATTTTTGGTGGAAGTAGACTTTTGTTAATGAATTGAATGCTTTGGAAACTCCCACCCAGGATGACTGTATCTAGACTGTACTGTAGACTGAGCAAGGTCTACAGTTTGGTCAATAATAGTTCTTCGTGCATTTGTATGAAACCCCCTAGCAATCAAAAGGAGTGGTGGGCTCAACATTTTGAAAACCAGGCAATTTCTGCATTTCTGAAACTGTACCCAGCCCAAATCACTGAAGAGTACCCCTACCAGTCTAATAAAGGATCAGAGTATCAGAATGTTTTAAACTAAACAACAAGAGAAATATAACTAAGCTCACAGGAATTCATTTTAGCATTGCATACAGCCAACATGTAGCCAAAATCCTGCCTTTTTCTTACATCCAGAGCCCATGCATGTCTGGGAACTAATGGATGAGATAAACGTCATTGATTATTCTTTGTAAAGAAGGGAGGAGACCTCCCCACCTGTCAGTTCTGCCCCTGTAGTGCCACAGCCAGCATTGCCCGTCAGCCCGGCGGGTCACTCAGCTACCTCCCCTCAGGCACCACAGCCCTGCCTCCTCTCACGGTGCTGCCTGGACTGCCTTACTCCTTTTGACTGTTTGCATTTTAGACATGACAGAACAAAACTTCATGTGAAAGAGATAATTTAGAACACTTTTCTGTTGGCCTTTGTAGGCTCACTGACTTAACTTTATTTAATCTGTTTCTATTTTAGCTGACCTGAGTTTCTCATGGAATCCTTTCATGTCTCTTTAGTCCATCTTTTTCTACTATTTTACACATAACTAAAACTGGATGAAAAGTGATTAAAAATGATACTATAGAAGGAATTTCAATAAAGTTAGTCAAAGAGTGAGCTCATGAAATAGTGAAACTGTATCTTACTACTAGGGCATAAATTGTGAGCAGACGGATTAGTTCCACTCTATCAACTTTCTTAATATGGTAGTAATAAATGAAGGAACAGTTGGCATATTGACTTCTATTCAACTGTCTCCCTCTGTCTGGCTGCATTATTCAGTGATAGATGAACCTCCAAAGATTCACAGCTTCAGGCTGGTTCAGTTCAACACCCAAACTGACTACACTGAACTGAAACTCATGGGTGTACAAAACAGGTATAGAGATCTGTCATAAGGAGGGGCATTCTTACAGGAAATTTCAGTACATTATTGCTTTTGACTGGGGCATAATGACTATTGTTAGCCATCAAGCACTAAGACATAGATGAAGACATTGCCTACATCAAAAGACACACAAAGTCATAAAACAGAGAATATAGGATTAATGGGATGAACTGATGGAGTAATGTGCTGCAACTATGATTTAAAGGAAAGAAACTGCCACCACTGTATTTTTTAAGGAACCTAATGTGTTCCATCTGCAAAAATGGGATAATAGCTCCCCAATGACCCCAAATACACTGTCATAAATATCACATTAAAAGAGTACAAAATGCTCAGTTCCCCACAGATCTGGTAGGGACCATAAAAACACTTTAGAGAAGGAGTCTGGGCACTCACAGATTTGGAATACGCAGTGCACAGACATCAGCAGGAGTCCGGGACGGATATGAAAAACTGAGATACTGACCATATTGTTGGGCATGATGGAGACATCAGAGAACAGTTTGAAATGTGGACAAAGTACAGCCATCAGTCTAAATTGCTTTCCAGTTCTTAATGGAACTATTCATGTTGTTGATATAATTAATATTACTGTGTCTTACAAATACAATAATACCCTTAACTGTGGGTCTCAATCACAGACTTCTGTATATAAAATTTCTTTGAGAATAATGTCATATGCTTTAACCAGTGGCAGAAGAATTTCATAACTACACAGTATCTTTACTAATTGCTAAAGAACTTTTGAAAATTCCAGTAGGTGCCTCTCTACAAAGACAACTGACTCAAAGCTCTTAAAATTTATGGACAAATAAATTTCATCTTGATACTAAAGCAGATGCAGTGGTTTCCTCTGCACTGAGAATGCCAACCTCACAGAAAACTAAGAAACTGTTTTGAGAAATAAGCACTATATATTAAGAAAAAATATTACAAATTTCATATCACTTTTTAAATATCTTTTACGTGTATGGGGAATATAAAAGGATCCTTTTCTTCTATGGAGGATTTTGATTCAATTTCATTTTACATGGAGGTGATATCAGTTAGACCCTATCTACCTTCCTGCCTCCAAACACTCAATAGTTCCAAGTTCTGCATTTGTGAGCTAAAAAGCACAAGTCTTAATCTAGCAGAGTCTTGTGAATTAGGACTCTGAACTGCTCAGAGATCCATCAGAATTAGTTGAAGTAAGACAACTGAATGTAAAATCCAACTCCATTAAGAATGGAATAATATAAACTTAAATTTTGGAAAATGTTTCAAACTGTGCTAAATATAATTACAGAGACTTTTTTTCCAGTATTGTTTGCTAACATCTGCATGGATTTTTCAAGTGCTTTCTTAGCATACATGTTTTCCTCATGCAGTTAATGCTATTTTTCCCAAGCAAGAACAGTGATGATTTCCAGCTTGTATGCTTTATAAACCAAGTATACACAAAGCAAGAAAAAAAAAGGAATAAAAAGAATTTAGTATTTTTTCCTCCCTAAAAATAAAGATAAAATAGGGACAAGTAATAGCAGATAAAGAGAGGCATTTTGCTGTTTACATACTGGTGGTTTTTAGTTTAAAAAGTGATATGGTACTGCTGATCTGAAGACTTTAGGAGCTGCATCGATTTTGGATTTTCCCTTAGTCCTTTTCTTTATCGCCCTCTTTTCTCAGTACAAGCTCTGAATGTGAACTGATTTGAAGTTTGCCAAGTCCACTATCTGAAAGCAGGGAATAGCTTGAGAAAACCATGTGCTTTGACAGTGCAAGAAGTAAATATTTTATGTGATAACCAAAGGAATTGTTAGGTATTTATGATTTTCTCAATACAGTGTTGATGTGATTGTGATTGTTTTCTCTGCTAATTAAGTAAAAAATGTACTATACTAGCTGGGAAATCCCACAGCCTTGTGGCTATTTTTAAGGAGTATTCACAGTTATTGGTTGTATGGCATTCACAGTTCACATTGCAGAGAGATCTATACCCCTTCCTATGTGCAAGAGGTGCTTGAGCTCTAGACTTGTCCCTTTGATTTTAGACTAAGACCTTTGTATCACAGCCGTGGAAGACACAGCAGAACTTCTCAGACTGAACAGTTATCATTACATTCAGAAAGTATGAAAGGGGATGAGAGAAAGAATGAGTTGAAAAGCATTACTGTTCCTTCATGAATTCTGAGATTGAATACTCTAAGAATGAATTCAATGCATTGAAAAAACATATGTGAGCCAAGGACTCAGTCCAGTGAGTTATGCATCTGCCAACACTACTGTTAAAGCTGCTATTTGCAGTATCAAAGCTTGCAGAGATGAACTCATTTTTTAGGGTATACCATACCAGAGGTACTTCCTTCTCATTTCTAATACCAAATCCTTTAGACCTTGAAAGAATATCTATTAACTTTATTTAGGGCCTGGGGTATAGTGAGGTTAGGATTCCAAGGAGAGATTTAGGATGTTTGAGTCCAATTCACAACTCTGCCTCTTATTTTCTGTATCTTGTAGCTTCATCCAACACTACTCACCCTTGTAATGTATCATCTCAAAAGTCTGAGTTGCCACAATCCTCCTAAGTGCCTATTTTCCTCCAGTGGGCATAGGCAAAGCCACCCATAGCTCACAGAGCTATTTGAGTCAGCCCCTTTAGCACTAACAGAGTTTAAAAATACCTTTGCCAACAGTGCTTGATCTTATAGGTGTTGTCAGGACATTACTGGGAGTGGGCAGTACATAAACATTAACTGGTATTTCCCTGGGAGAACATGTCCCTATGATACAGCAAACATAGTTTAAAGTCCCTCTTTGGAATGACTGGCTACAAAGATTTCAGTTCACTCTCCCAATGTTTTCCTTCCAGTTAGGGGGCTACAGGCTATTCTGGGCAGTTGTTTCAGTCTCTCCCAAGGAAGCTGTTTGCATTTGCTTTGTACATACAATTAAATACTGACTTGTAAAGAGCCTTGAAGTAGGTACTTAGATCCCTGAGAGAGCATGTGGCAATTCACACTGAAGGACAGATTCTCCTGTAACCCAGCAGGATATATAACTCCCACAGAAATGTAAATCTAATATCTATTTCTTTCTGTATTATTTTCTGCAGAGCAATACATCTGACACCCTAATCACTGTGCTGACAAGTGGAGAATCTTGTTTTTACAAGCTGAAGTCTTCTATTTCAATTTTTAAAAAGAGTTGTACTCAAATGCTTCTTTTGGTGTGTGCTTTCTTCCCCTCAGTTATATCAGATGCTCTGCTAAAAAACATATCAAACCTTTCTCTGCAAGCTTTACCTCACTAACACTCCCTACACTGTGCAAAAGGAACCTTGTTACACTGCCTGGACGTGACCTGTTTCCCTAGGCCTCATGATGCTAAAATGTATCTCTCCCCAACTGATTGTTCTGCATTCTCCTGCACATTCCCTGAACATCACAAAAGGCATGTAACACTACTTTTTTTCAGCAAAATATCAATGATGAATAGTAAACTGGTGACTGCCAAACAGGATGAAAGGAAAAAAAAGAAGAAGAAGAAGAAGAAACATTGGGATTTCCTTGCTTATTCTAAATTGGCCTCAATGACTGAAAAGGTATTAGTGAGCCATGGATGGACTGAAGGCAAGATTTCAAGAGGTTTGTTACCTTGGGGAAGCAGACAAAAACAAAGCTAAAGAAATAATAAATATAGACTAGATATATTAATAAAAAAAAAACCCCAACAAACAGAACAGTTTGTTATTTGATTTATTTATGTCATGCTGGCTTCAGGGCAAACTAAAATGGTTTTTGTTCAAGGAATTACTGCACACACTGTTTTATACAGAAATTCTGTTCTCTGTGGCATACTAGGTTTTGGAATACACATCAGAACCATGCATGGTCTGGGGAACATTGAGGAAGCTCAGAAACACCAAGTAGATTTCTGAAACTGTTTTCCTAGACAGTGGCAAAAAATCCAATGAGTTCCTGCCTTTCATGTAAAAGTAAGTGCCTACATATGCGTGGAGTCTTCACTTTAACGGAAAGCACACTTGTATCTGGTGGACAGCAGGAGGTATTTCCCTTTGCATACGTACAGATTGCACTGATGCACATGTTTGAAGAACCAGAGCACATGGCCAGCTTCGTGCAGCCATGGGCTTTGATGCTGGCTGTCTTTAATCTCTCTGTGTCTCAGGGAACACGCAGGGTCAGATGCTGAGAGGAGTCATGTT
This sequence comes from Pipra filicauda, assembly GCF_003945595.2. Lineage (NCBI taxonomy): Eukaryota > Metazoa > Chordata > Aves > Passeriformes > Pipridae > Pipra > Pipra filicauda. Next base: position 3,063,388 of record NW_024103585.1, read on the forward strand.
GAACACTCGAGTCAACTCCCCAAAGCTAAACACCCTCCACTTCGGAAAACAATATCCCTGGTGAAAGAACCTAAACTCACTCTCAAGTGAGAGTGTTCCAAATGGTTTCTCTGCTCAAGTGTGCACTGAAAAATATCACCCACCTATAGAGGGTTAGAGGGACACAGGGCAGTGCCATTGGGTCAGACCTGAGCTGAGCCTGGAGAGGTCTTTTCTGCGGTCTCATCTGCAGATGAGAAGGCCATCTCATCTGAATGGTGCTAAGAAGAAAAACATCTGAAATGTGTGTGTGCTCGTTGCAATGCCCCCACTCGGGGCAAGGATGATCCCTATACCTTGTGCTTTCCTGGCAGCTCAGTGGGAGGCAAGTCATAGTGGCTGGCAGTTTTGCAAGCAGCTGTCTGACCCTTCTGTTTTGGGTCTGTTTTTAAAAGGACCTTTGACAAAGGTCCCATTTCTGAAGAATCAACATCTGAGGCTTTTCTGGCCAAATATCAGACCCTTCTCTTATTAAGACATTAGGCTGTTCATTTATGAGTTAAGAGACCTTGAGAAAGTTTATTTTTAGAAAGAGAGCATTTAGACAAATCTTTCTAACTGTAACCAGCAAATATTTTATAAAAAACCTATTACTGGTGTAAGGTTTAGAGCCTTTTTGCATACAAAACAAAATGTTAGGGCTAAAACTAAGAATGTGTAAATGATGCTAGAGAAAGCATTTATGCAAATGTCCAGAACACATAGGCAGTGCATGGATAGGTCTCCATTTCACACTACGTGTAACTCCCATTGAAGCCACTTATATTCAGAAGGTGACGTATAAGCCTATGGTAGTGCAGAAAGGATGACTACGCCTTTTTTCTCTATGTGTGAAAGAGAGTGAGACAATGGGAACATTTAGGAAGTGGTGGGTGTTTTTCCCTCCTTTTTTCCTTTTCAGTTTAAAGCTTCAGTAAAAATAAAAATACTTGAAAGGAAATCAGTCAACATTATTTGGGATTAAAGTTTCTTGGACAATGCACATAATGAAAACTATATCAAACCAGAAAAGATAAATGTATTTACAGGCAGAATCTGGTTATCATTTATATTTCCCTTATACCACACTGTGGCTTACCATAAAAAGAATGAAGTAATTGGAGGACCGATGTGACTTTGAAAATCAATATGTATTTAATTGAAAAGAGCCTTTGAGCTAGAATATTTTCCTTGCTGTCTAATAGCTATGTCCAGCAGTAAATTTCACATATCCCCAGATACTTGTTTAATATACACAGCTGGGAGACAGGAGTAAGACAGGCAAATTTGTTTTCCTAGAACACCTACAAATCTAGCCATGTAATAATTTATTTTCTAAACTATAATGGTGTCAAAATTGACGCTAATGAATGTGCAGCACACTGGCTGCTATACAGAAGTGAATTTCATGGATTTTTATTAAGCATGATCTTTTTCAAAAGATACTGATTAAAGGTTTGCCTTCTGGTGCACAGCAGACTGAAAATGCAGCTTCCTTACAGCTTGATGGCTTATTGAGCAGCAGACTGCATGCAGGTAGCTTTCACACATGGACAGAAACAGATTGCATGCAGTTAGTGCCAAATGAGCAGACTGAAGTTAGAATTCACCCTGCTTTCTCCAACAGCCTGCTCGCACTAATTTACTACTACACGCCCTTTTCATTCACCTAAAGTAATAAAGCAGCCACTAGTTGAACAAGGTTGTCCTCAAAAAAAAACATCTAATTACTTCTGAAACCTGAATAATGGGCTTAGTGACGATATTTATTCTACTGCACAAGGCGCAATAAGTGACGCTGAGCTGAAGCCTTACTCTGATCAACACTGAGATTACATTATCCCAGAGATAATATAATTTAAAATTAAAATTAAAAACTTAAAAATTGACATTTAGCCTCTCTCAACAATGTATTAAGGCAGTGAACTACAGCTTATTAATCACAAAAGTTCCCCTGACCTACACAAATATTTTTATACAGTAATTCATTCTCCCTAATAGATAGATGTCTGGAAGATTTCTGTGATTCACTTCGAGTCTGGAGAGCAATGAAGAGGCAGATTATGCAGCCAGTGCAGCACCACAAACATAAATGAATCAAAGTGACTCAGGTTGTTTTCACTGAAATGTCAGAAACATGTTAACAACTGTTTTTCTTGCAAGGACAGAGGCTACACTTGGATCTGGGCAATTTTCCAGGCCCAGGTGGAACCCACTCACCAAGATTCAGCACTTCAAAGAGATAACTCTGTGTGGAGCTAGATACTCCTCCACCTTTCGTATGTATTTTGAGTCAGCCGGTGAGGTGTTTTGTGTTTAACTTTCTTGTATCCAGTAATAAAATGAATTACTGTAAATTTAGGCTTCTGGTGACATGGAACAAGTTTTCCTTCAGCAAAGTAGGCATGGACAGCAAACCCTCCCACATTATCACTACATTGTTTTTCTGACTGAAAGGACTGTTTGATTACAGGCAATGCTCCCTGAGCAACTCTAAAATCATGGATTCAATATTATCTTATTATTTCAATATTTTTGCTTAGGCTGATGAACAGTCTAACTGACAGATTGCCTTTGACCTGCCCATACTCCTAGTCATTTACCAGCTATTTTTCATTTTCCTACTCTTCTTCAGTAAGACACTGGATATCTCTAACAGAAATTTTTCTCAGAGTGTCTGCCCAGTAGTAACTCAGCAAAAGGCATACAAATCTTGAACCAATCACACAGACCAGCTTTCCTCCAGTGGCAGCTCTTTTTCACGTGATAAAGGGCTGCCAGACCTTATTGTGGACATTGGGACTCTGGCCTTACAGCAGACTGGGCTGTTGCAGAAAACTAAAATATTTCCAGTTTGAATCAGAGGATGTACTACAGACAAAAGAACTGAGATAATGGAAGGGCTCTATTCCAGCAAATATTAGATTACAGTGTACTATGATATAGCATATATTAGATACTATTATGTTCTGTATACTGTAATCTGTATTAGATACATGATAGTAATTTAACAAAGGTTAAATTAATTATTAGTGCAAGGATGTTGTCATCTTGCTTTTACTTCATTTGAAAACTTCTTGGTTTTTTTCCAAAAATCTTTTCATATTATCAACATGAGAAAGACAGTAAGAATGCTTGAGGGAAGGTCAGAATGGAGAAAGGCAAAAGACAAATACGGGTTAAATGAACAGCAAATTGTTTTCTTTGGACACATGGCTGTCTAGATGTGCCATGTTATGGCAATTGAATAGAATTGCTTAAATGATTGTTTGCATTTGCTAAAAGATATTTGGAAATGCTTCGAAATGCCTCTGTTTTGCAAAATTAAACCTACCTTCTATTGTGTTGAAAGAATAACATAGGAGGAAACAGCTCAAGATCAGCTGCTAGTCTGAAAGCTCTGCATTACTATTTTCATACTAAAGAGCGAACTAAAAAGAAAACATGTAGTAGATGAAATATAGTTTACCCTTTTGCACTGAAAAATGTCCATGCAAAGACTGATCTTAATAGAACCCCATATAGAGATTATGGTAATTAAATAATCTCCTTCTAAGCTGATGAACTTCTGCATCTAACATACTGGGGAATGGAAAGGTACTAATGTCCAACAAATTACCTCAATGCAGCTATGAAATCCCAGACATGCAGAGACTCCAAATAGCCTTCACATTGCCAAGTTCAAGGCTTAAGGACGATCTGGCTTTCTCCTGGTAAAACAGCATAAACTCCTTCACTGTATCAGAATGCAAAAGCAAAGCTTCATGTAAATGAAGGTTGGACTTGATGATCTTGTAGGTCTTTTCCAACCTTAACAACTCCATGATTAAATGAGATTTGGATATGCTGTAAGGCATTTCATGTAAAGCAAAAAAAGCTCTCTCAGTCCTATTTTGCCTGTTCTCACCCTCCAGCAACTGATTGAAGTTCTGAGTTAAAGCCAAACGAAAGCTGTGCTATCATTATTGATGAGTGCCAGTGGTCCCCTGGCAGTGTGCCACTCATAACCAGTTTTTACAAGAAGTTGGACATTTCCCAAGATATTTTTTGCCTGTCTTCTGATTGACCTTGGAAGCAGCTGTTGAGTGCAATTATCTCAAAGGTCTGCAAGACTAATGAGTACCTCTCTGCAGCAGATACAGCAAGTTACAAAAGTAATTTCTATCCTTTCTCAATGCTTAATAGTGAATGCCTCAAATGCCAGGAGCTAATGCAAAGTCTGAGTTCCCCAAATACTCATGTTTGCACCCTACCAGATACAACTCACATGTATAAGAAGTTTTTTTCCAACAGAGCAACTCTTTAGATCTACTTGTCCATCTTTTCTGAAGTACAAGCTCCTTATCTTAAGCTTTCTTCACACAGACAGTAATAGTATTAAAAAAATATGCCATGTCAAATTATGATATACTGTCAGAAAGAGGACAAGTTAAGTGAAAGCACGCTGATCATAACTTTATTGTGATTTTATCTGGAATAACTTGCTCTTGCAACATGCACATGTGCAGTGTTTAAGGTTTGTCAACCACATGCTTTTGCTCCACATCTGTCAACTAAGACCAGAGATCTGTTTGCCCAGTGTAGCACTCTGGAACATTATGATACTCCCACAAGTATTTCTGGCTTACAAAGCAAGAAATGGGTTACCTTGAGGCTGTGGTATGTTCATCTGTGTTTTATATGTTACAGTTGTAACACTCTTCATATTTTATAAATTATATTAGTCACTTCATATGTCAAATCACAGAAGTTAAAAATGAAAAGGCACTTCTAATCATTAGTACAAACAAACATATATAGCTTTGAATCTTTCACATCAAAAAAATTTGCCACAGTCAAAGAGCACATCTGATTTGTTTTACAACCCTTAAAAACGTGCATCTTCTTCCATACAGTTCAGAGAATCACAGAGTCACAAAATCGTTCCTCTACAAAAGAACCTCAGGAGGTCACTAATCTAACCTCTTGTTCCATGCAGACTCAGCTATGAAATCAGATCAGGTTGTTCAGATTGCTTTGCTATTCTTGAAAACCTTCAAGAACGGAGCCTGCAAAACCCCCCTGTGCAGACTGCATCTCTTGACTCTCCTCAAAGAAAGAAATGTTCCCTTACATGTTCCCAGACAGAAATTGCCCTGTTTCAATTAATCAGCTTTTGTTCTGCTGTGCATCTCTTTCATAAAGAGCCTCTCCTTGTCCATCTCCTCTTACACAGGAAGACTGCTATTAACTATCATGGAAACCTTCTGTGTGTTGGGTTAAAAAAGACCATCTCCCTCAGCCTATCCTCTGAAGGCAACTGCTGCAGGCCAAATGTGCTCTGAGGGCTTCCTGTACTGCAATTTGGCATGCACACACCCACCAGCGACCTGACGGTGCTGAAATTTAAATTAGGAGAAGGCATTCCTCTAGTTTTGTCAGCGTGGGTTGATTAGTAAATATTCTGGGAATTGATATGCCAGACTAAGCCCAGTGGAAAACTGATGATTCTGTGACTCTCATGAGAAGTGCTGAGACGTAGGATATGCAAGTTCAAATCTTTTATTTACTGATTGATGCAAGTTCAGTTAGTGGTTTAAGTAAAAAATCTACAGTGGGATAAGCAGTGACTAACTCTAAAGTAGGGGTTCATCTATCGTGGGGATTCTGCTACACTGTAGGTAACTGTTTCATAGATTTAAAAAGAAACAAAATAACAAAACAATAAAAATCTGCAATGATTGCAGACTGGCAAATCCTCTATTTGATGTTAATCCTATTTTAAACTCCTTAGATTAATATGCAGCTTCAACTAAACAAGGAGATGTAATTTAGCACTTACTTGGATTTCACAATGAACTGGTTATCAGTCACCGCTCTGGTCTATAAAGACATGATATTTTTAGTAATACGTAACCAAAAATATGTATTCAATTATATCAGCTTCTGTTTTCTTCATTATGGGAATGGACACGGTAGCTCCATGCTTTACAAATATTTCTGATTTGTATAGTATGACATCAAGTGCTATTAGTTAGAGACTAGCAATAGCATGAAGCTTTACAAAATCACACATTAAGAAAAACCTACTGCAAACATACCTGCAGTTTCAGCAAAGGGCTTAGCAATCAGTCACTACAACTGAAGTGTCCTAAATAGTAAGAGTATCAAAGAAAAACGTGTTTCTTCATCTAAAAACTTGACCCGGTAAATTAATCAACAGCCTGTTCATGGAAAGTCAGATGTGGCAGCTGTGCAGATAACAGAGGAATAGGCTCCTTGGCTGTCTATTTACTGACCAGAACTGCTTCCTCCAGACAATCCTCTCTTTCTTACAAGGAGTAACTAGCTAACAATATGTTTATGGTTTAGTAGAGCGATTCCTCAGCAGGATGGAGAGATGAGATGTGACAAAAATTCCCTGTTCAGTGCCAGGAGATGGAGCAAGCAGGTAGGGTAACATCCTACTCTCACTAAGCACATACATACTTCCCATTCATGTCTTCCTTCTTTAGGATCATAGGATTAAGGCTGGGCACTTGTATAGGTACTTTGCTGGATTGAGAACAAACGCTTCAGTTCCTGCAATTGCTGCTGTTACAGGCACAGAGCCTTCTCTCTGTAGTGTTTTTATTGTAAGAGCCCCTTTTCAGAGTATCCACGAAACTCATTTTTTTTCGGAAGCTTCAAGATAGTTTGCAAAAAACATAGAGAGGCAGCGTACAAGCTCAGTGAATGCCTTTTTTCCCATCATCACCTCAACTATATTTAAGTGATCTTTATCTCTGATCTTTGAGAAGGAGGAGAATAGGCTTGCTATTGACTTCAAGAAAAGCTGTTTTCTGTAATGTCATGGTGGCATGTGTTAGATTCTACAACTCACTTCCTGGAGGGTTATCTTACTCCATTCACTTCACTGAGGACTCTGAAGGACTAATGCTTTAGCTCAGGCATCTGAGAGAGATGCTCAGATTTGAAAGGGATGAATACCTCTCTCTGTTTTGTTCAGGGGATCTTCAAACACACTACAGATATAGGGAATTGAAACAAATGAACATATTCAGGATGACTATGAAATCCAAAGTTGTCTTACATTTTTCAACTATAACATTTCATGACAGACATAAGCTATTGACACAAGAGTATTGTATCATTGATATCTTGGCATGTGAATCGATGCTTTGTCCCATATTCCTTTTTAAGTTATGTGACAACAGCTGAAGGCACCTTTAGTCAAAGAACTGACAGAAGTAGCTCCAGAAGTTGATTTGGATTGTGCCAAAATAAATATTCTTCTAGAGGAGCCAGAAGAGTGCCCATTTGCCCCAGAGGGAATTTACTGTATCCCGTTAACGCACATGTTCCCAGGAAGAGCTGATGCAAAGAGAATGCTCTTATCAAGAGGAATTAAATTAATTTAAGTCCTTTACACTATAAATTAAGTTTCCAATCTTCTTAAAGTCCAGCATTTGCTCATCAAGTAAGAGGGTCAAAACCACATCCAAAATTAAGTGTATGATGTGCTCTTTCCATCCTGACAGATATCTACAAATAAGACTCAGACACCATACAGTTCTTTCTTTTTCCCAGGAAAGAGAGTTTTCCAGATGGTCCTTACTTCCTTTCAAGCTCGGTATTTATAGACTAAAGGACACTTTTGAAAAAGCCTTTTTGGCAGGCTGGAACTTAAAAACTCAAAAGAATAAAAAGCGTATTTTTAAACTTCTATATTGTATATTAATTTGCTGTGCTGTTCATATTATTCTATTACAAAATAATAAAATAAAATAATATTTATAGATCAGCTTTTATATTTCAACTGCTTTTGAACAACTAATAATGATGTTCACATCTAAAGATAGGGAACACAGAAGTATGTGACTGGAGCAAAGCTTCATAACTTTATAAGGTGAGGAGTGAACACTGAATTTTTATTTCATAGAGACTAGAGACAGAGCCTTCAGTCTTATCACTAGTGGGTTTATTTCTCTATCATTTATTTAAATTGTACATTTCATTCCTAACAGATGATAAAACCCTGGATAAAACCTGAAGCCATATAAAGAAAAAGTAAAAAAATCCCTCACAAATTTATACTTTCAAATAAAATTATTATGGGAAAAGTGGTTTTGCTGCTCAGTTTCCTTCATCACCAGTCTTCTTCCCCCTAACTCCTGCTCCATTTTCTCTTCTTTCACTTCCTTTTCCAAAACAAACTTTTATCCAAACATCATATTACCTCTATGATGATTTGACCCTGTGTTTGTAAGAGTTTTAGGAATTCTCAGTGGTTAAAGAGTCAGATCCAACACAGGTCCAATCCTTTAGAATAATATGCTTTATCTCTGCTGAAGTATATGAATACGGACTATTCAGCACCCCACAAGTCCTCAACCTCTGAACATTATATACATCATCAGATATTCAGAATTCACAAAGTCACACCAACATTTATGACTTCAGGTTTGAACTACACGTATCTCACATGCTAGCGAATGCAACTAACATCTTGCTAAAGGAGTTTGCACCACATTCCCTCCCTCCTGTGAACATGAGACTCATGTAACTTTGCATGCATGACTTGTTTTTGTCAATTATATTTTATCTAGATTGCTCAGGATGTAAGTTACAGAGCATAGGTTTCGTCTGATCAAATATTTAGAGCTGTAACACAGACACTACTGCTTTATAGCTAAGCCATTCAGATAACTCAAGAGAGATCAGCTGAACTGTGCCTTAAAACTGCTGATTTTCCCCAGTTATAGGCATCCCAAGGAACTAGGTCACATTGTTGAAAACAGAAGTAAGGCAAGATGGATCCCATACACAGTGCACAGACTGAGAAAACACTTGGGTCACAGAAGACTTTCTCTTCCATCTCACCATCATATTTCCATTTTTACAAAGAGCAGGGATCAAGCAAAATATTTGGTATCAAGGGTCAATGTAAGCTGTCAGCTCCCAGAGCACCCATCAAAAATGCACACAGTAGCTCTTCAAGTACCATGTCAGCTCTCTGACAACTCATTGTCAAACAAATGTCTTTTAAGGCTGCTACAAAGCACAGAGGAAAGCCACACATCTGTCTTCATCTTTCCTGCTGTAAGAAGAGTGGGAAGCAGAAGATATCATTAATATTTTTTCTATAGCAACCCAAATATAAAACTTAACGGTCCACAATACACGGCACTTTCTTTCACAATCTGTAGGAGAAGTAGTCAAAGAACATATGAGCTTCAAATGGGCTTGGAAACAGCTAATAGTGGGCAATAAGCCACAATAATGAAAAACACAGCTTTGAAGCTAAACTGAAAACTGTACTATTTTCAATATCTTGCTTTCAAAGGTCACAATAAAATGCATTTTGAAGAGATGATATGCTTTCACATTTCTTTTTTGGTGGATTTACATATTTTTCTGTGCTTCTGTCTAAAGTTGATTATTAGTTTAATTTATTGTAAAACAGAAAAATCAAATTCCTATAGAGTTTGGTATATCTTTGATTTACAACTCAGTTTTCCATCTGCCCTTTGCTGAAACCAGCCACGAAACACAGAATTACTGAAGTAGAACAAAACAACTACAAGGTTCCACTTTGTTTTCTGAAATGCTATTTTTTTCTAGCAGAGGTCTCTGTATTTATTAATGAACCTTTCAGAGAGAGCCTGGCCTAAAATGCCTCACCCTAATTTGGCCAATCAGGCATTCAAACTGTTGAACTTACAGAACAGGGAGTAGTTTCTTTCCTAACCTAAGCCCTGTTGGAAAGAATTAATAAAGGAGGTGTGGGTGATGTATTGACTCTGCTTCTCTGGATTTGTGCCTGGAAGAGATCTCTGAATATGTCCCTTGGCTAAGGACATCATGATTTGACCTACCTGGACCAAACACCAAAGTTGCACAATAAAGCCTACTGCTATTTTGGCCTTCCATAGCTTTTGCCAGCAGGATCTTCCCATACAGAAGGACCAATTTGACAATTTTAAATCTCTATGGTTATTTTTGAAGTCTTATCTAGGCTTAAATATAACACGCATTAATTTTTGTAATTAAAGTCAACATTTTTGCCGGATAGACCAAGCATAATCGTGACAATTGAGACTGTTTGTTCTTATTGCAAATATAGAAACCTTGAGCCTTCCTTCACTGGATTACAGGATTTTGACAAGATATGGTCAGTTCTTCTGGTATCTATGTGTAGCATCAATAAAATTTTTAAAAAAATCATTATTTCAGTATTTGCATGTGATTACAGGTCTTCTTTTTGTGGCTGCTTTTTTTTTTTTACTGTTTCATTTCTGTCCTATTTCTGTTCTGCTGTTGCAGAAGAACAGAGCTTTACATACTCTGACTTTGTTCAGTACACTAGAACTTAGTATAAGTTTAACACATGTAACACAGCTGATGTTAATAGACATAAATGTCCCCTAAAGTAGTTTTCCATATTTATATTGGAGCAGATGTTTTACCTCTTTTTGTGTCCTTGGACACTGGCCATTCCACAAGACTCTAACTGAGATACAATAGGAACTGTGTGGCTAAAATATGGCTTGTTCAGCAAATGTATCTTCTTTTCAGTTGGATTTACCACCAATATGATAGGAAAGAACAGGAAAAATAATAATTTTCTTCCATTGTGCACAGTTGACCAGAAATGCAGAAAAAGTGTAAGATGTTTCCTAAGACTGTGCTGCAAAAATGAAGTTATATTAGAATGTCACCTCTTGTGACCATATATCGTTTCTCATACTTGTGCAAAGCAGCTACATTCAGATAAAAAAGAGTATTTCAAACAAAACACTTTTCTCTGTCTTCTCAGTTTGGTGTTATATACTTACAAAAATACTTGGTTAAATACTTGGTTAAATACTTACAAAAATTTTTCTGGAAATTTTAATGAATATTGATTAGGCTGAATTTCTGGAAAAGCAGTAGAGCAGCAGTATATAATCGGACATTACTTTTCTAGCAAATAGAGTATGTTGTCTGAAAATGTTTTCTACTACATCACAGTTCATTAATTTAAACTAGGTAGACAAAATAGCTTGCTTTGAACAATGGATTTAAGTAATTGCTTTCTTTCTTTTTTTACTTTTATGTAAATCATAACATCACAGTTCTGTTGACCTCCAAGAACCTCATAATTCTTCAGCAATCATAAATGAAGTCTTTACTCTAAAACCCAGCTTCATTTTGAGTTAAAATCTGTATCATGAATTTGTCTTCAATTCAGTGACTTCTTTTTTCAAGCTCTGTCTTCATTTCCCTAATGTCCATATGTATGCTGACGTTGCTCCATAACAGAATGTTTACTGGATCAAAAACAAGGGAAAAGTCTCATTGTTCTAATGATGGCATCCATCCCAAACTGTATTAGCTACAAATAATTGCTTCCTAAATTGCTCTGTTGGCAAGAAACATCCTGGTTTAAAACCCTCTTGACCTTTAATTTACAGAGCAAAGCAATTGTGAGCAAGATTTCTGGCAACAAAAAGCCTCTAAACTATACTTCTCTTATTTCACTGCTTTAAAACTGAACAGAAAGAGAAGTTCTTAAGCTCAGATATGTGAGTAAATCATTAGCAGATCTATTTTATTTCCAGTTTAGTCTAACTAAATGTGGCATGGCACAGCTCTTTACAAAAAGAATCTGAGTAGTGAGAATCATGGACACACAAAGCAGGATAGAAACCCACAGCAAAGAAACCCATGGGGTCATGTAGTTCATCCTCCATACTGAGGCAAGATCAAGTGTACTAGCAGTTTTACTAATCTCACTTAAATTCTTCCAGTAAAGGGCATTCCACAACATAGCTAAAACAGTCTGGGAGAAGCCACATAATCTATCACTCCTGAAATGCTAAGAAACAGAAATGAGTGAAAGGAAAGAGCAATAATGTTCTTTGCCAAATATCTGTTTCACATCTATTGTTTCTTCTTTATAGGACCTTCCTTTGTTTTACAGATGAATCTATAACTAACCATTAGTAAAAAGGAATTAATTCACAAGGAAAAAAGCATTTATCTAGAGATTTGCAACTATAAAGTTAATTAAAAACAATGCAATAGAGAAGAGACACTGGCATGAATGAGATTTCCAGAATTTTAAACCAAAAAGGTTATCTAACCAAAAGATCTGAAAAGAAAACTCCAGGTTATTTATGCTCATTTCAATTACAAAGATTAAAAATATGAATTCATCTAAAATACTGATCCCGTTTACTTTGACATGAATATGACCAAGAGTCAAATTCTTCTGAGTGGAGTTTTTGAATAAATGTGATATGAAGAAGTATATGGTATCCTTTGGACTGTAATGAACTCTCTCCGTCAAAATGTCAAAGTAATGGTAAAGAAACAAGATTAGTTTTTTTATTTGAATGTGATGGAAATAAGCAGTGGTTTGTAAAACAGTAAATAAGACTGTCAAAGAAATAACATGTATAAGAATACAAAAACAATAGTAGTGAATGTGTTCCCTTTTCTCAGATGAACTAATCTGCATGACAGTACTAGGACATAACTTGTCTCACTCGTACTTAGTTTCACACTAAGGCAAACTTGGCACAGCTTCTAGCTTGCTGAGTGGGGAGTTGCATTCTGACTTGGCAGATGACGCTCCTGCCTTGCAGTGCCAAAGGTCCAGAGGTTAAAATCTAGTTGCAGCTATGTGTGGGATACATACACAGTGAGTCCCATCTCCAGCTAGGACTAGGTCCCTGCTAATTGGTTCTATCCTCTTGAATGTCTGATTGCCAGCTGGCAGGCACGAAGTCTCATTTGTGGTATTTAGCAAATTGGAAGTGATACAGTCAACTCAGACCTTCAAAGTCAGGTGAAATTTTGCTAAATGCAGTGGAAATACTTCCTGCTCTGCTCCACGGGACACATATACAAAGGAGGTGAGAAGAGCTGTGTACAGGAATAACGGAAAAAATACTGTATTACAGGATGGATTCTGTCTTGAAAACTGAACTGTGAAGTGATCCATGTATCTGAGGTATTCCCAACAGCCTTCACACTCAACTAAGTTTCATGGACTCAACACTCGTGGACTCATAGAAGAATTTAGATTGGAATGAACTTTAGGAAGCTCAAAGCAGGCAGAAATGTGATAACTCACTTTTTCAGGGCTCCTAAGTATGTTAAGTTTCAGATACTGCAGTCTAGCAAACCCGGTTAATTTTATTTTGAAACAGTGTATGAGAATTTGTACAAGAAGTGGCTGCTTGTTTGCTGAGGAGGCAGTACCAAATAGCTGACCAGCAGCAACTGAAAGCGATACAGTAGAGAGTTGGTGCATCCCACCATTTGGTTAACACATCTCTAATTAAAGATGTCCCAGTCAAAGGTTTGAACCTTCTCAATCCAGTTTTGCCCAATTTTCCTTCTTGGAGCCTCTATCTATGTTGCCATAGAACCATGAAATTGTAGAAAACCAGGTTGACAGGGACATCAAGAATCATAGTCTAAGTTTTCTGTCAAAAGCACGGTCTAGACAAGATGGCCCAGCATCCTGCCCAGCTGAGTCTGAAGTGTCCAATACTGGGGAATCCACCGCTTTCCTGGACAGTTTATTCCAATGGTTGATTGTTCTTAATGTGAAAAATTTTTCTTCTGTGTCCAGTCAGAATCTCCCCCAGAGTGACTTGTACCATTACCCCTCATCTTTTCCATGTGGCTCCTTGTAAAAAGGGAGTCTCCATCTTCTTTGTAGCTACCCTTTAAATACTGGAACATGGTGCTAAAGTCTCCCCTAAGTCTTCTTTTCCCAAGGCTGAACAAAGCCAGCTCTCTCAGCTTTCCCTCGTCCGGCAGGTGGATCAGTCCTTTGAGTGTCTTTGTGCTGGACCATCTCCAGCCTGTACATGTTGTTTTTGTTTTTTTATTTTTGTATAGCAGGGACCAAAACACAACATTCCAGTGCAAATATTTTGTCTTGGATAAAGTCCCGAAGGAGTGGAATTTTTCTTGACTGGAAAATTAGGTTTGCATGACATTTAAGGTGACAGAGAACCATCTTTTTGTACATCAATTCATCATCCAATTGTATAAGGGATGAAATTAGAAATGCAGTTGCCTTAGGACAACTATACTTATTTGGGACTGGGGATAATTCTATAAACAAGTAACAGAAAGCTTCTCTGATAACTGACTAGTCACATATTTTGATCCAGGATGATCACCAGAATATGACTCAGAAGGAACCATTAAGGCCATCAGCAGGAGTTACTACAACTATTTAAGGTGATGTCACACTTCTCATGAAGAGCAAAGCCAGTCAGGAAGAGGACACAGCAGTGTCATCATGCATTCACACCATCTGAATCTCACCTCACCAATGAAACCATCAGCCAAGAATCCAATTATCTCCTGTCAGAGAAAAGAGCTTTTTAAGGAACAATCTACCTATTCTGATATATAAACAGAAGAACCTGGAGTAGATTGGGAGCAACTGGAGAAGGTTATTAGGAGTGAGGAAGATAGGAAACAACTGGGTCAGAGGCACAAGACCAAGAAACTAGGAGCTGGTATTCTTTTTTATTTGGGAGTAAGACTGGAGGAAGCAGAAAGAAGTTTTGAGTTGAAAGTTCATTTTCGTTAAAAAACCACCAAGTTGCTTCACTTCTGATATGCTGAATCAGCCTCCCAAAGAAGTCTCTTTGGACATCCAAAAATCAAAGCGGAGTAGAAAAACTGAAAGTCTGAGAAGACAATGAATCAGTATTTCTGAGCCTAGTTATCACATACATCAACTAACTTGCAAAGGAATTATTCATGCTTTATTGTAGAATTTGCCAAGGTGATAATAAAAGTATTTTGTGCCTTCCATTGTATCTCTGTTTTGCTTTAACACATTTTTTAAAATAGAATATTTAGTTATATACAATATTCAAATGTGAAATTTTGTGATTTCTGAAAATCCAGGAAGAAAAACCTACTTGTCAAATGAAAATAAATTATCCTGTCTCAGACCTCAGGTTAGTGAATATTCAAAGCAGCAAATATCTGTTAATTTTCTTCTTACTCCTAAAGACAGCCAAAGGTATAAAAAAAGTTACTCAACTTGTTTAATTCCATTTTTCTGGTGTGCTCATTTCAAACAGGAATTCTGAGGTTGCCAGGCAAATTATATTAAGGGGGCTATCTCAGTCTTTCAGACAGTTCAGTCCTTCATGATATTTTCTGCTTTAACATCAGGTGTGTTATGATGCTCTTAGTCCTGCCTTGGAAGCTGACTTGGATGCCTAAACTGCTTATGTAAGGTGTTAAAAGTCTAGCATACACAAGTATCACATTCAAAGTCAAGCAAATACGTTTCACCTGGTCTTCAATATAGCACCCTTACCCAAGCTAGCAACAAACAAGTTTGGGACAGAAATACATCAGTTCCCAGGGGTTTACATTTAAAAGACTGCTGTTGAGAAAATGGGATATTATATGTCATAAAATCATCACATAATCAAAGCAATAGCAATGAGTTATGGGTTTGGCTCTGATCCACTGTAGTTTCAGATGCTTTGCAAAATGCACAAACCTACAGTCTGTACTCAGTTACAACAGCTTCAGTTACTTCAGTGAGGTTATGCCAGGTTGGCACAGCAACAGCTGAATGCAAGCTCAGTCTTCATTTGCAACAATAAAATATAAAAGCTATTGAACAGCTTAAGAAGAATTCAAGTTTATTATGGATTACAGTAAACTGTTTCATAATGTCACATAAAGTATGCAATATATCTAAAAATAAATGCAGGAATATAAGTAATATTTCCCATCTTTGACATATGCTAATTTCATACAGTTTAATGTCAACTTCTCTGCTGGACATTTCAAGGCCCTGTGTCTCATAGTCTGAATTTGCTTTCATGATGTTTGGAATATGTGCTAACCATCACACATATTTCCAAAAGACTTACTGGTTTCGAAAATGCATCCTAGTCATATGCCCAAATCTCTCTGAAACGTGTGGCCAAAACTGTGTGTGCAATTGAAATCAATACATGCAAAAGTGTGTTTTTCAAAAACAGTGAAGAAGGTTTGGGTTCTGTGAGCCAGGTATCTTCTCATCCCTTAGCACATACTCTTTCAAAAAAAGGTTTTTTGTTGGGTAGCATTGCTTATCACACCAGCTGTTCTCTATCTGTATGTATGAACAAGTAATACTAGGAAGTGCCTATTTATAAAAGCTTCCAGTGCACTTTTTCTGTCTGTATCAGGAGATGGTGGGCCTGAGACAAACTGCTGAGTCTTAGCATCCTGGCAAACAAACTGTGGAGAAGCCTTCTCTGGGCTCAGGTGAATAGAACCAGAGTGGCTCCCTCTGCCTGAGTACTTTCTACACCATCCGGCAAATCAGACAGCTAATGTTATTTGCCCCACCAAGGATTCACAGACCGTGTACTCATATCCTGGATCTCAAAGTCCTTGGTACATGGTTCACCAACAGCCCCTAAAGAGCTCAGTGATTTGCTGCAATATTTAAGAGTGCTTAACCCTGTTTACAAGCAGGGGGAAAGAGCAGGACTGCATTCTGTTCTGGGTTTCACCACCTGACCTAGGTGACCTTGCAGTCTTTTATACTCATCTTGCAGTTCTGCTTGGATTGCAATCCAATCTGCTTGGATTACTGCAAACAAATACCCAATTTATTTTCAAGCTTGAACATTTTACTGACACCTACTTTCCTCTTACAACTGGGGAACTGGAAGGTTTGTGAGAGTGGAACCTGAATGTGAACTTTCAGTGACTGAGCTGACAAATGTTGTACTTGGTCCCTAAGGGAAGGTGGATGATTGAGAATATCAGCTCATTCAGAGCAAATTGTAACCTCATTCTCCTCAACCTATACACATCCTCAGCAGAATTCTCAAAGGAAACAAGAAAAGTGAGAAAGTTGAAAGGAAAAGGAGGGAGAAAAAGAGAGGAAAATTTAAGACCTATAAAACTTCAGACGGGAGAAATAAGTACCATAATCTTGCACTGTTATTAATTTTATTTTGCTGCTTTTGCTCTAAACATGAACTTTAGTTTCTCCAACCCTCTCTAGTAGTCAAACTAGAAGTAGAAAATTGAATACACAGGTAAGTAGGGAGCAGCAGGGGCAGAGGTTATTACACACAAGAAACTTTGCATACCAGAAATGAAATAGTGAAATACCAGTGTAAGTCCACCTGCCAGGGACTGAGAGCTACTTTTGTAGATGTTGTTCTCACATGGCTGTTCTGTTCAGTGGATTTACCACTTGTAGAGATAACTGCAGTACTTTCCTTTGGTCACTGTAACCCACCTATATTATTTTGATCTTAGGGCTACTAAAACACAAATAAAATTCTTTAGTCGTGTGTTCCTGCCATTTGTTTAGTGGTATACAGTATGCATACTGCAGAGCCCTGTCTACGGCAGCCGCAGGCAGGGACTCTGCTCATGACTGGCCCTGCCTATAACTTTCATTTAGATCTCAAGTTCTCAGCCCCAAGATTTGAATTTTAGCTTTAAAAAAAAAAAAAAAAAACAAAACAAACACAAAACAACTCCTCTAAATTATTTCACACTTTTAAGAATGGAAAAGTCATGTCCCAAGATTTTAATAAGAAGATTAAAAGACAGTCCTGCATCATATATCTGCACCTTTTTGATGTTTTCCCAAGATCAACAACAAATACAGAATCCTTGTTGCATTTTTTTCTTCTAAAGTTCTATTGTGGGATTTCCAGATTTTCAAGAAGACCTCAGTTTAGCCTCTGCTGTCATTGCACAATCAGCTAGAGGATTCTGGGTGGTGTGTTTACTCCTCAATTGGCTTGTCAGCTCATGAAGTACAAAGAATACAAAGGTTTGGCAAAGGAAAACCTTGTAGTATTTAATTGCAAACATAAAGAAACAGAGAAGTGGATGATTTGATAACAAAAATTAGTACCATTTAATTTAGGAAAGGAAGAACATAAAATCATATTTGCCAAAACACATAATGTGCACTGTGTAATACTTCAAGGTATTTTACTCTTAAAAATAAAATATGCTTCAAATATCACTTGATGAGGTAAAGCTTCCATTGTGTATTCTCTTTTTGTCTTGAGTAAACCAGCTACAGAATACTTGAAAACATTTGATTTAATGCTGCTGATAAAATAATTTTAGGGACAAATTTTAAAGGTACACGCAAGGTAAGTACAGCTACTCAAGTCTTTTGTTACTCTCTTCATAAATGAGTGGAAAAGATATTCACAACCTGAGGTGTGAAGAGTTACCCAAATATAATGCTTATAAGAGCAGTCATTCCAGCACAAAACATAACATTAGATTTTCTCTCTCTCCTTTGATTACTTGTCCTACTTACCAAGACACTGTCATAGCAGGAAATGAGGACAAACACATTTTAAGTTCACTAGAGGATTTCCAAAATTGCATGTCTTTGACCTATTTTCCCTCAAAACATTTGATCAAACTCTATTACTTCACAGGCCAATGAGGACTAGCATGTTTTTTCATTTTGAAATGGACATGCCCAGACAAAGTGATCAAATGTTACTGATGGACATATAAACAGGCAGAAAGAGAGACAAAAGGAAAGAATAAGAGGATATATTCTCTCTTTGTTCATTCTGATTACTCCAGCAGATTTTGTTCCAGCACTTTTTAAAGACTTCAGGAAATCCCACTGCAAAAACTAGCTCAGAAGGGAGTATCCAGGCCCCATATGTATAAGCAACTCCTTGATATTTATCAATGATTCTGTGTAATCAATAAATCTGTTTCTCTACATTAATAATGTAATAATTCACAGAAAAATTTAAATAGGGCATTTATTTTTCTCTCTAAAGAATAGAATTATTTTTCATAAATATGAAAGTATGTCATCATGAAAAAGAGCAAAAGGAATTAGAAGACGAAAGTCAGGAGTGCTGATAGACACTACAAATATGTTTCTGTTTTAGAAATAAATAAATACTGACTGTCCTGTTTTAGCACAGGACAAATGGGAACATGGATACAATTATACACACTCCAGATCTAATAATATTGCTTAAGACTTTGGGCCTGCAAAGATGGAGACCTATGATATTATTCGGAACAAGTTAACCCACTGACTTTGCTGGAAATGTCCAGTGTGTGAAGTGAAGCATGCATATCCCTTTGTAGAAAAATGCACTAAAACTTCCATGTTTTCCCTCTGAAACCTCATCAAGCCATGGGGATTAGAGCTCCCCTCAAGTATTTTCTGTGTCTTTTTGCTGCCACCATATTGTTGTTCAGTTCCTGCATTCTATTAGTGTTCCCTTTTGTCTAGAATTTACTTGGCAACTCTTAAAGATTTTTGGTAATATCATAACCAATTTATAGTACATCCATGCTCTCTCAAAATAAAATTCTTAACTGTCAAATGTCCATCTCAAAAAAAAAGCACCAATAAACAAAAATTGTGCAACCTTTCTGTCAAGCATTGCATCTCTTAATAAAGATATTATGGAAAATTACACAATAATTTTACTAATTTTAATAATTTTAATTTTGATTAAAAGAAGACAATTCCTGAAGTAGTTTTTTTCCAATACCTTTTTTTAAATTTTTGTCTGTAGTTCAATACTATGAAAAACACTTGGGTGTTGGATCAGGGAAGGTATAGCACAATGGGGACAGGTATCAGGAGTATCAGTAGTGTTTTTCAGTTGTGACGATATATTTCATAGAAAAAAATCATATAGGAACAAGAGGTTGTGGAAATTACCTTAACCCACCAGGTGACCAGCCAGAAACATTCAGGGTTTGGCACAGCTGCTGAACACAGGTGTCCAGAGCCTTGCCAGTAAGGTGTAAAAATGATTTTCAGCATACTAACCACTTACACAGAATTGGAAGGTATGCTCAGCCTGGGATCATCAGCTTGGAGGAGGATGTGATACTGAGCTTCTAACGTGATAAGAAGGGAATATTGAGGCAATTCATACCTGTTCCCTTTCTCTTTGGATCCTTTTCACATGGCAGTTCCTAGTAGGTTCCTTGGTCCTTTCCTAAAGTGATTTCATTGCTAAAAATGCAAATTGGGAACTTCCCTGCTGAAGCTTTTCCTTTCCTTGGATGAACTCTGACTAAGGGTTCAGAGTGACTGGAAGAATTCCTTAACCCCTCTCCCAGCAGAGCATGCTATGGCCAGGAAAAGGCTTGTGCTTTTGTACTCAATTGAGGTCAATAAACTGCAAGCTGACTAAGGGGCAGGGACCATCTTGAGATACCAGGATAGCTGCTTATTTAAATTTGTAACCCTCTTTTGGGGTTCTTCTAAGGTTTTGGGTTGCTAGGTTTTTTTGCTGTTGTATGTGCCATCCATGATGAAAACATGTGAGAGGTCTGAAGGAAGAAGAAAATAATGGGACAATGAATAGAAAAGAAACCCCTAAAACACAAGAGCAATAAATCCACAGGAAAGCACAGGCACTATTTGTATTCCAACCTATTAGTGGTAAGACCTGAAGATGTTGCAGCTGTTCCAAGGTATTTTGTAGATCAAGGCTTCCTACAGGACCGTAGTGGGTTTGTGCAGCAAGGTTTTACTAGTGGGGAGGACTACAGGGGTGGCTTCTGTGAGAAGCTGCCAGAAGCTTCCCCCATGTCCAACAGAACCAATGCCAGCTGGCTCCAAGAATGGACCTGCCCCTGGCCAAGACGGAACCAATTAGGGATGGTGGTAGTATCTCTGCGACAACAGAGTTAAGAAGAAAAAAATTAGTTTTTGCGCAGAAGTAATTACAGCCAGAGAAGAGAGGAGTGAGAATATGTGAGAGGAACAACCCTACAGACACAAGGTCAGAGGAGAAGGAGAGGGAGGAGCTGCTTCAGGCTCCAGAACTGAGATTCCCCTGCAGCCCGTGGTGCAGACCATGGTGAAGCAGCTGTGCCTCTGCAGCCCACGGAGGTCCACAGGGATGCAGAGATCCATCTGCAGCCCATGGAATAGCCCCACACCAGAGTGAGTGGATGTGTGAAAGAAGGCTGTGACCCCATGGGAAGGCGATGCTGGAGCAGTCTCCTGGCAGGACCTGTGGCCTGTGGAGAGAGGAGCCCATGCTGGAGTAGGTTTGTTGGCAGAACCTGTGATCCCACTGGAGACCTACACTGGAGCAGTCTGTTCCTGAAGTACTCCACCCCATGGAGAGGGATCCATGTCAGAGCAGTTCATGAACAACTGCAGCCTGTGGGAAAGACTCACACTGTAGAAGTTTGAGGAAGACTGTCTCTCCTGGGAGGGACTCCATGCTGGAGCAGCAGAAGGACTCCTCTCCCTGAGGAGGAAGCAGTGGCAGAAACAAAATGTGATGAACAGACCGTAAGCCCCATTTCCCATCTCCCTGCACCACAGGCAGGGAAGAAGGGAGGGGTAGGGAGAAAGGTATTTTTAAGGTTTGTTTTATTTCCCATTTTACTTATTCTGATTTTAACTGGTAATAAATTCAACTAATTTCCCTAAGTCATGTCTGTTGGGCCCATGACAGTAATCAGTTAGTGACCTCTCCCTGCCCTTATCTCAACCCACAGGCCTTTTATTATATTTTCTCTCCCCTGTCAAGTTGAGGAGGGGAGTGACAGAGCAGGCTTTGGTCAGCATCTGGAATCAACCTGGGTCAACCGACCACAAGGACATAGGAGGAGTAGGCATAAATAAAACAGATGATTTTGATGAAAAAATAAGAGACACAGGTTTCATTCAGAAACTTATCATAGAATCATAGGATGTTCTGAGTTGGAAGAAAACTACAAGAATCAACAAGTCCAACTCCTGGCCCTGCACAGGACCATCCCCAAGACTCACACCATGTGCCTGAGAGTGTTGTCCAACACTTCTTGAATGCTGTCAGGCTTGGTGCCATGACCACTTCCCTGGGGAGTCTGTTCCAGTGCCCAACCCTGCTCTGGGTGAGGAACCTTCTCCTAATATCTAGCCTAAATCTCCTCTGACACAGCTTCATGCCATTAAAGCAAAAATGTTGGCCAGAACACTGGCCAAGATTAAGTGAATTACACATATTCACAGACCTTTAAACCAAATGCTCTAGAGAAGAAAGACAGCATCTCTTCAGCAGGCACATCACTCTGTGTAAGTGAAGGTGGCTCTATTCTGCAATGCCTTTCAGTAGAAATTTTCCCCCTTTTATGGGATTAGGCAGAGAAGGTAGTGTTCATTTAGAGACAAAGGAATAATAGAATGACAGGGTGAGACAGCAGTCCACCTGTACCACATATTACTCAAATTCTTTACTGGAACTCAGATGACTTCTGTGTATGGTGGCTCATTGTCATGGCTGTTTCTTTTTTCATGCCGTGCTCAGACATTAAGCCACTCACAACTGCTCCTTCTTAAATAAACTCCAGAAGTCTTTGATCTGTTTTCTACAAGGCTTCCCAGCAGATATTGGCATCTACTTTATTTTTCAGGCAGCACCAATGGAATGAGATTTATGAATAACTTCTGTCCTCTGAAGCAGTCTGGTAGCAAACAGCTGAGCACATGCCACTCAATGGAAGACTCAGGATAAGCAACAGAAGCTTGTTCCTTCCTAAAACTTTTATATTTTTCAAGGTGAGAACCATTGCCAGTGTGGCCAACGCACAAAGGCCGACAGTTTTACACAGAAGATACCAAATTTGTTTGACACTAATTTGAAATATTTTTAACCAGATTAAGGTGCAAGGCATCTTCAAGTGATCCTTAAAGTGGAATTTTAAAATTTATGCATTTTAGTACAAAGTACAGGCATCAGCTTCAGAGTGACAAGTATTTGAATTTTCAGTATCAGCCACAAGAAAGAAAAATACTAAAAAACACACAAAAAAAGAGTATCAGATTCTAAAATGAATAGCCACAGCACTGAATACTGTTCTTTTTTTTTCCCCAAGTAGCATATTGCTGTCTTTCATACAGAGCCGTGCATGTAAATGAAAGGAGTCTGAGACGTACAAACTCCAGCTGGAAAATATGCTTAATTCAACACAATAAAATGAGAAACAGAACTATATTTAATCATAACTATATTTAAAAAAGTCTAAATAAATGTGTACCAAAAATACTGCAAAATAGACCACAATAATTCTTCATAAAGAGATCTCATGGTTCCGTCTTCTTTGAAATGCAGTGAAATATGCCTCCAACCAATGTTTTTCAGCAAGTAGGTTGATTGTCTTTAGCAAAAGGGCAAGGATTCATTCCAAGAGTAGTGGTATATGCAAAAGTAGGTAAATGACCTTCAGACTCCATTTAAAATTCAAGCTCATTTTTTTCCAGTAGCTAGTCAGACCCCCAGGACACCCTTACTGAGGTATTTATGCGTTCCATTTTCTGCAATGAATCCCACCTTTTATCTAAAAATTTAGTTTTAACCATTTTCATTGCAACATCCTGTGAATAATTTATGCAGATAATTACAAATGTTTATTTTTATTTTGATTTGACCAAATAAAAATAGATTCACTGGATGACGTTTTCATTGATAATCCTTAAATTCACAAGCACCTGTAATGGCTGGAAGTTCTTACCCTAAAGGGAACAAGGCTGGACTTGATGCTGACCTGACTGCAACTACTCTGTTGTGACTGATTTGTTTCCTTGTTTATATCTACACACTCTAGCTCTGAGCAAAATCAGAACACTTATTATGCATCAGCATTCCACGCTCTTTTATGTTGGATTATGTACAGTAAACACCTCACTTGACAACATTCATCACACAGGTAGTGCATTTTATTTGTGTGGGTAAACAAAATAGGTGGAAAGTACACATACAAGTATTAAATGGCCTGAATTCCAGATGGCTTGCTTGCTCCATAAAGGAACAGTATCTGCTGAGATGACTGTGGTACTGTAGTTCTTTTTCCTTACCAAACACATGCAGTAGGAAGTTTTCCTCTGTTCTTTTGTCATCTTCTTTGCTGCTCTCTTATTTCATGACCTCTGAGTTAATCCTTCTATTCTTCCTATTAGCAAGTTTAAGCAGGCAAACTTCAAACGGACTAGCGATTGGTCACAAGGTTTAATGGGCATGTAGATAATCATCTAAATTACATTTCTGGAGCTGATGGGCCAGACAGGCTTAGAGAGTAACTTTACCAGCTTTCACTGTTAATCAGCAAGGATTGTGTGTCTCTACTTATCTGCCTTTGCCTGCCTCCCCGAGGGCCTGGGTCATACTGACTGATTAACAAAGGCAGCTGCATTAGCTTTCTTCTCCCAGAAAGTGTGGCATGGAGGCCCAAATGACTTGAAAGGCAAATGTGACTACAGCTCAAGCACCAAGCGCTCTCTTCTCATCACTGTGGAATTGCTGGCCCTCCTCTTGCAGATTATGATACTCACACAACAGTTGTTGCCAATTTTCATGATCTGTTAACACTTAGGAAGCCTTATGCTGAAGGCTCTTATTTCACATCTATTGTGCTATCATCAAGGGGAAAATTCAACAGGCTATTTCACATTTTCTGATTAATTTCAGAGCAGTGTATGAGGTGAACCGAAAAGAATACAACAATTGAATTGTCAATAATGAATGCCCTGGATTTCAGCTTTGAAACACAAACTGTAGATGGCTGGGTAAAGAGAATAACACCTCTCTGTAGGATACAGACAATTTTACAACTACAGAAATAGCAATGGATGGATCTGTAGTGTGAACCTGATTTTCTCAGCGAAGCAAAGTGTATCAAATCTGAGTCTCTTCTTTGTCTTATATTGGTGGTTGTGTTTTATATCTACCTTGATTACAAAAGGAACAAGAGCAGAGGAGGATTGGCTTCCTGACTTTGGCAGAAGTTTGTCCTTCAGGTGTTTGTCTCATCTTGTGTAGTAAATACTTTTTAATCTCTTTATCAAGTTGTTAAATAAACACAAAATCAGACCAATCAAACTATGATTATCCACACAAGAAGCTTACTCAGGAGCAACATAGGCTAATTCCAGCACTCTTTAAAACAGTAAAACCTTTTCATACATTTATAGCTCTGTACAGAATGGAATCTGACAAGCCAGCTAAGATTTTATTTTGGATCCCAATTAAGAACATTCTACAAGAAGAAACTAGTGAGGAACAAAGTAAAATAATCTAGAACACCGACTTCCTTATCTGTCTCTTGAACTTTGAGAAAGGAAGTTGGATTCTGACTTTCCACAAGTTTTTATAGGCAAAACTATGAAACATTCATGTTTCTGTGACTTAGATGCAACCACTTGTGACTGATGTTAGAGGCAGACATGAATTAGGCTAAATACTTCTATAATTTTCCAGTCTAGGAAGCATGCCATTTCTCAAGTTTCTAAACAAAGACAAAATTTTCCACTTTTATCTGGGACAGACCCAGAACTCAAGGACTGTCCCATATTGTGATAAAACCTTCAAGTCTCAGTTTTGTTTCAGGTATTCACTGAGACATGGGATTATCCTATTTCCTAGCTTTTTGGCAGCCGAGTACCTTACCCACTCCCGGAGCCACAGCGCTCACGCCTCTTTCAAGGAGAACAAAAATGGCCAAAGCTCTATGCCAGATCATGAAACTCACAGCAGGATTTCAGATATGTCACATCCTCTTTACCAAAACAGTGCACAGAGAAAACAATCTGAATTTCATATATCCACTGTGAGCATATAGCTGGAAGAGTCTTTACACAGTGCAGCATTAATTCACTTCACTTTTCATTGTTCTATTGTACAATTTACAGAATTTGTAAATTGTACAATTTACAATTGCTGATTTACAATTTACAATTGCTGATTTACAGAATTATCCTTTTCACTTTTACTTTACCAAGTCAGAATTATAAATTGTAATTAAAAGACCAGACAAATTATTATGAGTTATGATATCATTACTGTGACTCATTAGTCTTTCCCTTATATCATGTTGATAACAATCTATACCCTCTACTTAATATTACAGCTTTTCAATGCCAAAATGCCATCAATAATTTCCAATAGCATCAAAAGCTGAGATGATCAAAACCTAGCTATTATTTCTGGAGAGGCAATAGTAAGCATACTCTTTCCTGCAGACTCATTTTTTGATCCCACATGGTAAGAAAATAAGTCTAGTTAGGTCAGATCCAAATTACATGGAAGTCAATGGGAATCTGTTTCTCTGTTCAAAGAGCTTGCATTAAGGATATTTTTCTCTTCTTTTACTGTTATACACACCACAAAAAATGGGCACAGAACCTGCTACTAAATCCAAATTTCAGTCTGCTTTGAGAGTCTCAGAACTGAAAGAGCTGAGTTGTACAGCTGTATAATAAGGAATATGCAACTTTTGTGTGCCCAAAACTTGGCTCTAGACACCTTTACCTTTCCCCCCTCATGATATGTGTATGAGTATGACAGAAAGTCTTGTAGATGGAGTAAACTTGGGTACCAGAAACCGACAGATGTATGTGCAACATATATTTTGCAAATGCTTCATAGACAAATGCTTTGCCTGTGACTTAGGAACTGGCAGTCTGATCATAGTTGTAACACTTTGTGTGCTGTCATACAGTGCCAGTTATTTCTAATTAATGAACTTTCTCTCCATGAATCAGGCACATTGACACAATGTAAACACTGACACAAATATTTACCCAAAACATAACCTAAATATTTCAGTGAGGCTTCAGAAACTCTGAATGACCTTTTCTTCCTCCCCACCCTCTTTAATTATTGTACTTTTAAATGTGTCATTGGACTTCCAGGAGCTTGTAAAAAACTGCTTAGCTCAAACTTTGCAGTTCTCATAGTTACGTGGCTCATTCAAAGACTTGTAAGGCTTTACACCTTGCTGGGGAGTCAATTCTTATATCTCGATATTGCACAGTTAGAAATGGAAGTATTGAAAAATTATGGGCTTCATTCTACCTTCCTGATTTAGCACAGTTAATGTAGGCAATGCAAAACCTGATCCACCATAGTGATTGAGAGGGCTAAGGTTCCCTGTGGAATCAAAGAAAAACAACAGCTATTAGAGGATGACTGAGAGTCCTCAAGTACATTATCTATTCCTTTCCAGAGATCTCAGGTGCCATCACAAGGCTTTATCATCAGTACAGTACACAGAGCACGACCCAAGAGTGCCTGGCTCAGGGCTGCATGGTAGGAGCTTCCTCTGCCTGCCCAGGGTCTGGCTCCAGCAGTGCCCTTGCAAAGATAGGGCACAGAAGGAAGCAACCCAACTAGTCAGGCTGGGTCAGGATGCCCCAAACTGCCTTTTGGCTGAGGTGATTTGAACATATGGTCCCCCTCTTTTCCCTAAGGGCTATCAGTCCATCAAGCTGTACCTCTGCTCAAACTGGAGCCAGTGCAGCAATGCATGGAGGGATCACTGTGCTGGGCAGGGAGAGGAAGCAAGAGTAAGCACAAAAAAAGTCTGAGTTACAAGGAGTCTTCTGCAGAAGTTACTGCTACCAATTCTCTAGCAAAATGTAATTGATTCCAGCTGTGTTACTGGGCCTGTGTTATAATGAAAACATCCAAAATAAGAGCAAAGAAGGACTATAAGTGAAAAACTATTTCTAAATATGTGGGATGATTGCCTGATAACTTAGCATAAACAAAAAATCCACAGCTGACAAGAATTATATTAAAACAGGTTTTCTGATAAACTTTTCCAGAGAACAGTGTTCTGCCAGGATCAGAATCGCTTACCCAGCATTTACTTCCATCTGTCTCCTTTCACAGCCACCCACAATGGTTTGCTGTTATTATTTAAAAAGACATTTCAATCCTTTGGTTAAAGTCAGAAAAAAACTGGATGTATTCCAGTCTGTACTAGCCATCCTTCATGGGCTCAGAGACAGCACTGTATCTACAGAATCTGCATCCACAGCACTGTATCTGCTGCAGCACCTCCCCATCCTGCAGCACCCTAGGGAGCAGGTATTGCAAGGCAACTGTCAGGCTGAAATGTCCAATCATACGCCCCACCAGCACCAGTGGGATCATATGTGTCATAATTTAACTTCCTAACATTTTTAGTCATGCAATTAGGAGTTTCTGCTTGGCTAGTTTCCGGGCAGATCTTCATCTTCCGTATGTTTAATGTGTCATGCACACCCATGAGATGGTATCAGTAATTGTATGAAAGGGGAGAACAGCCTGAACACACAAAAGAATGGAATTACTCTCTCAGGTCGTTGAAGTTTACCTTTTATGATTTTGTTCGTCACGACATTTTTCTGTGGCAGCAAAACAGCAAAACAACCATTCAAGTTAGGAGTCTAACAGAGTCCCTAGGATGGTGAAATGGTCCTAGCAAGACTGTGCTAAATTGCAAACACATAGAAGACAGAAAAAATGGTAGGAAATACTAAATTTTCCATTATTGAGGTAGGAGATTCTAAAAACACCTCTAGCTGGTGTCAATAAATTCAGTTGTGCTGAAGAGTGATATCATTCCTGACTTAAGAAGTTCTTAACTACAAGAGTGCCAACCAAGGAAAGAGAGCATTGGAAAAACTAAAGCTGAAAGCTCCATATAAAATTACCTCTCTTCAGGGGCTAATTATTACAGCAACCTAATACTTCCTCTCACTAATGATCATAAACCAAATTAGTTCATTGGTGTCATCTCAGTCATTATTGGCTTAAAATTGTTGAATCATTGAATTAGTATTCCTATGGATAGTCTCAAAGCACTGGTGGCCAATTTCTCCATCAGTGATCTGTGTAACACATAATTTCCCATGTACAATGCATCGTAATAATGACAAATGTGGCTGCTGCATAGACACATCCGCTTTCTTCAGTCTTTGCCTGAAACTTTCCTGAAGGGTATCTGGTATTCATCTTGGATCATATGTTAAGCCGGAAACTTAGCTACACAGAGAAGACTAAGCACAACTAATATAAAACCAGGAGTGTAAGCAAAATACTGTAAACTGGAAGACTATAAATTTTTCTCCGGACAGCTGGACCCAACATGGACTTAAGCCTCAAAGTTTGGGCTCTCTAATGTGGCATCCCCAATGTGCTGGAGAGTATGATGATGGTCCTACTCAGGCACAGCCTACTGGAAATACAGGATGAAATTTTTAGTTTAGGAAACTAAAAATTTTCTTTCCATGCTTAGAGAAAGGGATGCCTAAATAGAAGCACAGACATTGTGCTCATTCTTCTGCTGTTTTTTCCCATCTTATGCCCTAGTTGTGCCCATTTTCTCTTTATGGCCTCTTCAGAGCCCAGCAGATGTCTGACAGGGAACAGTGACTCTGGGAACCTGTGACTACTAAATGATAGTGGAGACTGTATGAAGTTAACTGTGCAGATGAAAAAAGTGAATGTTTGCCTTCTACAGAAAACCCAGAGCATTATATTAATTCCTTCAAATGATGGATCTCATCAGTTCTGCTGAGTTTTTGAGACCTTTCCTTAAAGCAGCAGATAATGGCCACTGATCAAGATGCCAGCTTAACAGCCACATTCTGAGTCTGAATCCAAAAGGAGTTCAGTACAGAACAGCGTAAATGTTAAGAATACCCATCACAATGGTTAATTGTTCCTCTGACTCATCTACAATGCTTTAAATCATTGCAAAAGTCTTGGGTATAATTAAGGAAACGTGGCAAGCCTTCTCTCCCCAGTGGTATACATGCTAACAAAGACAGAACATGCTGACTCTACAAAACATTTTGTTCTGAGATACACACACAAAGTAAACCTCTACTTGCAAATTAGCTAAGTGTATTTATTATTTTCATGTCTATCATCTATCATCATAAACATTGTGGAAGCACCAAGTTGTGTTATTCAATTTAGGTGCTTTTTCACTTTATACTTACAGTGAACGGTGACTATAAATCCCTTGATCTTTAAATATTTTAAAACTTCTTCAAGTAGTTTTTTAGATTATCCTAAGCTGTTGTTTGACCATAAATATTTAGGAAATTTAAAAAATTCTGTTTAGGATATCTAACAGGATATCTATCTAATTAGGAAATCTAACAAATTGAGCAGTTTTATTCAAGTGAATTTGCTCACATACATTGCCTGGCATACATAATGGAAGAGAATTCAGCCATATGTTTTTGCCAGGATGGGTACTCCATCAATGTAATTTGGAATTGCTCCCCTAAAATTAATTGAACCATGTTGACATAGAGCAGTTGAAGATATAAGCCCTCAGCCTTCTTTCTATGGCAGTCTCTCTGTACTAGCTCTCTATTTTGTGGCTTTCACCTAAAGTACTCACAATTTAACACGTATTCAATTTGATACACATTTGTTCCTTAAGGCTAGGTGAACCTTGCTCTATTTTTCCTGGGGAGTGGGTTGCAGTCACATAGTACCAAAATAATTTATGCTTTATTTAATAGATTAATAGCAATGCAAATGTACTTCTAGTGTTTTGTGTGTTTTCACCCTTAAATCACTTCTACAATTTCTGAACATGAAGCTTCTGCTCATTTAAAACCAGTAAGAGCTTTAAACCCAATCCTGATGTGAATTTCTTTAATGAAGAAAGAAAAATCTGCCTTAACCAGCACCCACTAACCACCCTTCTGTGCCCAGCTGCTCATTTCTGCCCCTGCATCTACCCCTTCCCTTGTGTTCACATAGAGAGATTGGGTAATTTATCCTAGAAACTAGTTCATTTAAAAAAAATAAAAAGCTTTTCCATCTAGTTCATGAGTAGCTGCAGGCAGGGAAAGGGATGCTTAAGTTGGCATTGCTCCTGGAAAGAATGACTGTTATACTGTGCTCTCACTAATGTTTCTGAAGAAAATTTAGAGTATAAGCTTGAGTGTTTCAGATCTAGTAATGAGTGGGCTTTTTTCTTGTCCCAGATACTCCCTCCTTGAAAAGAGAGTTAGCATTCTGGACTGCACAATAGCTAAAATATCTAACTTAACAGTTATACCAACAAAATTTTCAAATTTTATACTCATTTAATCAAATAATCCTCAATGAATCAAACACACCCTTTTGAACAACAGGAAAAAAAAAAAGGACTCCAACTATTTTTTTGAAGTTTGGGGCATTTTTTGTTGTTGTTCTGAAAAATCCAAAACCACTGAAAAATATTCTCACTAGCTCTATACCTGAGAAGGCAGAGGAAAACAATGCATGATTGCTCTCATAATGGACATTCTTTTTTCTCTGAAAGGGAAGTAAGCTTACTTTGTAAATAAGATACAGTCTGGTGGTTGTTACAATTAGGCTGTGTATTCAGTTCCAGAGATGCACTCTCCATGTCTTTTCAAGCAAGACACTCAAACCCAGAACTGCCACAAGGGTTAGCTGCTACTACAACAAACTCTGCAAAACACGTGGCATCGGCAATGTCCTGAGGACAGAAGAGATGGGCAGTTTGTAATGGTGGTCATGCTGAATCTAATGCAGATAACGGGAAATACAGAAGAGAATAATGTGCTTCCAGCCTGTCCTACAAGACAAATTCTTTGTTTCTCTCCTAAGCTTTCTTTTTTTTTTTTCTTTTATGGACATTATGTGATACTTGCAAGGTTCTTTGAAATCTTTGTGTGGAAGTACTATGCAAAGAGTTAATACATGTTTCTATAATTGATGTTTTTTACTTGTACTCTCTGGTATGAAAAGCTTTGTAAATGTAATAGTACACAGTTTAAAATGAAATAAAACCATTTTATTTTCCCACAGTTTAAAATGAAGTAAAACTCTTTTATTTTCCTTTGGAAATGTATAAATTGAGCTGCAAAAAAAATAAGTATTCTCATAACTTTCTTAACACAAAAATGAGAGCTTTTTCTTCTCTATGCCTGCAAATCTATAGTAAAATTAAATATACTTACTATACTAGGCCTAGGTCTTAATTGCTTTGTCATCAATGGAAGTTTAGTGGACAGAGAAATCAACATGTTGTTCCTGGCATCTTGTTGCCAGCTGCATTGCAGCCATTTGGTGTTACAGTTTGCAATGCTATGCCAGTATCTCATAATCAGTTCTGTTGGGCTTCTTATGCTATCTGGACTCCAGCAAAAAAATACGATAAAAGGACTTATAAAAATACAAGAGATAATAGTACTTAAGAATAAGGTTTTTTATAAAAATCAGGAAAGTTTTAAAAGATGTTCTGTAAGTCCATTCTCTCAGACCTGAGAAAGCTGTAGGACAACCACATTAGCCCTCTGCACTGCACTGATTCTGGAATGTACTCTTTTACATTTTGGGCAAATGCCCAAAGAGAATGATGAAGAGAACAAAACACACTATGATACAAAATGTAATATTAGCTATCCATTACTCACAATACACAAGCAAAATCAAATAAATAACTGTATTACTAAAAAAACCAAAACCCAAAACACCTAAAAAACACAACAAAAACAAACAAACAAATAAACCAAAAACTACCCACTCCAAAACACTCTAGATACAAAGTTCACAGTGTCAAACAAAATTCCCTAAGCACATCACCAGTTACTCACCATGACTGCAACTAGGCAAAGATTAAAAATCAAAGAGAGAGCACATTTCAAGTGAGGCATAGATAAATCTGTTTGCATTTTAAAGATAATAGGCACTGCAAGGATGAATAAAATACTTTTTCCTTTACAAGAGTTTGTATGTAGTGTGGGGTCTTTCACCTGAGAGAGATGCTGATAACCCTGTCTTAAGAGCTCACTGGCTTTCCTGCTGCCTGCTTTGAATCCTGACTATCTTGGTATCCAGCTTCAGAGATGATAATGAAATGGCACCACTTCTTTCAGGGTACTTAATTTGAATATTGTCACTAATTGCACAAAATTAAGTTCAAGCAGAAATCAACAACCTCTCAATTTGCAGTCCAAACAATACTGTCAAAATGCAAAACACACAGTGGAAGGCAACCAAATCCGCTGAAGGTACTGCGGTGATGCAACAGTTTATTTTCTATTGATTTGGTTTTAATGAGGATATTATAGCTGTTATAAAAAAGTAAAGAGGACAATATCTTTTCCCTTTTTAGGGGTTGCAAGGCTTGGAACCACACACCTCTGAATTCAATAGCCTTGAAATGAATCCAGCATTATTCAACTGCATGAGAATTGTTAGAAGACTGCAAATAACATCCTGCACTCTGTCTTTTTATTGTAGCCTTCCTTATAGTATCATCTTGCAGTGAAACCCGAATATACTAATGGGATTAAACATAAAAGAAAGTCAGGAAAAAAATTACCGGATTAGAATTTTAAGCAAAGCCTTCTGTGAGAAAGACCACACCACTATCAGTGACCTTCCTCTCCTCATGTGTGATCCCAGTTGTGCCTAGTCAAGTGTCCAAAGGATACTCCATCAGTTCACGCTTATTTATCCTTTTGCTCCTAAAACAGGTGTCTTTGTTACTAAGAGAACAAGCATTCATGGTGGTGTATTAACCCACTCTGCCAGAGCTCATAATGTTCTCTACTATGAAAAGCAGAATGTAATGATGTTATTTAAGCCCTGAGTTCTGTATTGATAAAATGACATCATTCTAAGCAAAAAGGAATAATTCTCTTCTAGCAAATAGGAAAAAGAGTAAAAAATGCAGGCTTTTAAGTGTTTTAGAATGCCATTTCTATCTCCAGCTCCAGTCTTTGTTTGTTTTTTAAATGCACTCTCTGATAAGTTTGCCTCTAACATAAGTAAAAGTTGTTTTAGAATCTCATACTGTATCTTCACAGCAGTCCTTAGATACCACAAGAATGCTTTTCATCTTATTTTTACTCTAAACTCCTGAAGCTGTCCCTAGCTCTGAACAATTATATTAATTAGAGAATAGTTATTCACAGAGGAGCAGAAAACCGAGCTTAATCAAAAGAAACTTCTAAAACACTCTTAATTTTTATCACTCTAGATCTCTTTGCCTTTGCAGTGCTTTAAAGATTCATACTGTCTCATAAATGCTATCATAAAACATTAACAGCAGTGTAAACTCTAAGTGTGGGAGGATGTGTATGAGGTTGAATTCCTGGTCCTATACCCAGATATGTGCCCCAAATAAGGAAAAAAGAAGAGTTCCTCACATCTTTCCAAGTAGTGTGTTGTCCTCATAATATAACCCCAGTTCAACTTATCGCTGCTCTCCTTTTCATATTAATTCACACTTAAGATGTCAGGCAGGTTGCTGTACACCTGAACTGAAATCTTAGGTATTATATGTGGTTTTTCTTATTTTACTGTAGCAACTACTAGATCTAGTGCTGAGCCAGTAAAAAGAGCAAGAAGATGGTCCTTGACCTTTTGGGTTGGTAAGAGAAGTCTAAGAGAACAGACAAAGAATAGGTAGAGAGCCAGACAACACTATAATCAAGTATTCAGATCAGCAGTCAGTAGGCTATGACTATTACACACATTTTCTCTGACAGTTCTAATTTGCAGATTGAAATAATTATTGTCAACATACAATTTGCTATCAACATTTATTATCTCTTTGCCTCCTGTTTTAAGTCCCAGTATGTATCTCTCCACAAGAGAAAAGAATCCCTCTTGATCTCCCCCATCACATAAAATGCTCTGCCTTCTACCACCCTGGTCTGCCAACCAGAGATGGGAAGGAAGTTTTGCTAATGGATATAATGATATATAAAGGTCTTCATAAAGAAAATAGATAAATAAAGATAGGATTAGACATTTGACATGAACACGGATGACAGTTTCAACACAATAGTTTTGAAAATCCTTCTTCCTGGATGCAGAATTAATTGTGACAAAATATGCTACTCCTGGATGCTCTAATAATTAGAATTAACACACCAATCCTTTTAATCTGCCTAAAATTCCACAGACAAAAGCATTGCCCTGGATTACCATTTACAATGTCACTTCCTTCTTTGAACTGGCTGGCTTATCTTTGCCCACCATATCAAGGACATTTAGTCCTCAAACTTTGGAATACAAACAGCTCTGATACAGCCTGTGTCCCAGGTTTTCTCTCTTATGCAAAATATCTTTATCACCATAGTTTCACTAACTGAAATCTTCACTGTTACCTGCTTTCAGTACCTTTCTTCCAATTTTCTGTATAATTCAGCCTGATATCCCGTTTCCCAGCCCCAATTTAGCCCTATTGGACAGACTCTCATCCTTTTTTTCCCTCAACAAACCAACTGCTTCCTAAGCATTGTTATTTCTTAGCAACAATGATCCCTTCCTTCAAAATTATCAGTGGGTCTTTTTCATTGTGTTTGTTGCTCTAGAATAAACAGTTTTCATTCATAAATTATCTGGCAGCATTTTTCTTGAACACTGATAAGCGCACTGTCATCGTAAATATCTTTCCCAGTAAAAGGATTTCCATGGCTCCAATGTCACAGACAGATAGTTATGAAAACTGCGCACTGCGTGTTACAGAGGGACTGTTTTATCACAAGCAAACAACACCTCTCTGATGGAGAAGGTTTTGCCTGACCAACGTAAAGATTAATTCACCCAGAGCTCTCAAATACACGGTAATAGGTACTTATGCTGGACTTACCTTTTATATCCAAAACTTTATGTAAATATTGAATTTCATACAATTTTAGTGTTTAGAACTCAGATTCTAATCTCAACAAAAACTGACTCTACACCAGCTTTGGCCCATGTGCCCTAATTTATATCACTGGATGAACAGAACCCAGCTAATATCACTATTAATTTGAATACGAAAAGAATGCAGAGACAATACCTGCACAAACCCACACATCATGTAGTCATCAAACAAAGGCAGACTGGGACGGTCCTCCCGATAAATTGTTATTTTGTAGCTGCTCACAACCGGAGGGTTGGGCTGCGAATCATCTGTTACGAGAATGATGACTTTGTTCAATCCAAGGCCAAGGGGGTAGTTAGCACTGCTGCACAACAAAATAGGAAAGAAGTGGAATAAACCTTAAAGAAATAAAGATTTATGCTGCTTTATCTATGGCTGCTAAATTTTACTTGTTCCTTGAGGCTGCTATTTCTAACATTTTCTCTTAAAAAATACATGTGATTTTAAATACAAACAGTGTAAAATAACATTTTTTAACAATTTATAGTTCTTTCAGAAAGATATAATACTGAGAGTGAAACTTTGTGAAAACAGCTTCAGTGGCAGTGGCAAATATTCTGACGTGAAATCTGTGAATGAAACCATCAGGGACAATAATTCCTGGTAGGTTCAAGTTTATGATGATGTCATCAGAGAGACAAACATGACCAGAGATGTCGGCCACTGAAATTGTCCACTAGCCAAATGTGATGACTAGACAAACTGCTCAGAGTGACAGACAAGACCAAAGCTGAGCTGTTTGTCTTCCTTTGGAAGGGAAACAAAAAATGATGAAAGGCAGAACCTGCACATGCAAGGTTTTTACTTTTCAATTTAAAGGACATATTGGTATTCCGTTTTCCTTTTACAAGGAAGAAATCTGTAAGCTTTTCACTTGTATCCATATTGACTGCCAAGGGAGTTAACATTAACACACTAAAATGCTGAGTGGAAGAATTTTGTGGCAGTTTCTTTTGAAATGATATATCAAGACTAACTTCTTACTGAAAATACAGAAAACATACTGAGTATTAGATCAGTAAGAACTGTACAGACTGTCTAGTTATTAGAAGACATTCTAGGTCAAAGCATCTGCTTCACAGTCAAAAGATGGTGTGTTGCATGAGCACTTCATGTCAGGAAGCAAAGTTTGCTCTGTAATGGTTAAGAATTCTTCTTCCCAAGTAATTCATTGTTCATGCTCTCCTTTTTATCCACTCACTAATGGTTAGTATGTAAATAGGCCAGTTCTCTGGTTCTGAGGTACCTGACCCAAATAAATAAACTGGTATTGTCCCTGGCACATGCTGTTGTCTCTGAGAGAGCTGGTTGGCAAAGACAAAACTGTGCCAGGGATCACAATAGCAATTAAATATCATGGATGATTGTGGGTCAGTGATAAAACCTAATGTTTAGTGATGACTGCTCTCTCTTCTATCATCCAGCTTTATATTTCTCTAAAAGATCAGATAAGCTGGGACTCTTGCAGATGGCAAGATGACCCACTTAGTGGATGAGAGCAAGGCTGTTGTTGTTGTCTCCCTAGTGCCTTTGGCACTGTTTCCCACAGCAATCTTATGGAGAAGCTGTCTGCTCACAGCTTGGATGGGCATACACTTTGCTGGGTAAAAAATTGGCTGGATGGCCAGGCCAACGATCAGGACAAGGAGATTGAGTGCAACCTCAGTCAGTTTGCAGATAACATCAAATTGGGTGGAAGTGCTGACCTGCTGGAGTCTCTGCAAAGGGATCTGGACAGGCTGGATGGATGGGCCAAGGCCAAGTGTATGAGGTCCAAGAAAGTGATGTACCATGTCCAGCACTTGGGTCATAACAACCCCATGCAGAGCTACAGGCTTGGGGCAGAGAGGCTGGAAAGACGCCCAGTGGAAAAGGACCAAGGAGTGCTGTCGACAGAGGGCTAAACATGAACCAGCAGTGAGCACAGGTGGCCAGGAAGGCCAAAGGCATCCTGGCTTGTATTAAGAATAGTGTGGCCAGCAGGACTAGGGCAATGGTTGTCCTCCTGTATTTGGCACTGATGAATCCTTGACACCTTGAATCCTGTGTTCAGCTCTGGTCCCTCACGACAAGAAAGACATTAAGGTGCTTGAGCATGTCCAGAGAAGGGAAATAAAGCTGGTGAAGGGTCTGGAGCACAAGTTTTATGAGGAGCAGCTGAGGTAGCTGGGGTTCTTTAGCCTGGAGAGAGAAGGAGGTTGCCTGAAAGGAGGTCATAGCCAGGTGGGGGTTGGCCTCTTCTCCCAAGTAACAAGAGGTAGGACAGGAGGAAATGGCCTAAAGTTACACCAGGGAAGTTTTAGATTGGATATTAGGAAGAATTTCTTCACTGAAAGGGTTGTCAAGCATTGGAACAGGCAGACCAGGGTGAGTCACCATCCCGGGAGGTATTTAAAAGACCTGTAGATGGGTCACTTAGGGATATGGTTTAGCGATGGACTTGGCAGTGCTGGGTTAACGTTTGGACTTGATGATCTTAAGGGTCTTTTTCAATGTAAATTATTCTATGTTTCTATGACAATCCCTTGTAATACAACTCCGATGAAAATGAATCATTGTAAATTAGGAAACTTGAACCTATTTCTTCTTTTGACTCCAGCTATCCTACTCTGACCCACATAAGCAGACCAATTCTAGCAGCTTAGGGCACAGTGCAAAATTAACACCTGGATACAAAAGCTCTAATTCTTTCTTGTCTACTGTGTGCAGTGTAGTGATAGTCCGTTCCTACTCAGCTTTGATGCTGTCAGAGATTGCAGGAGCTGGGTGAGATGCTAGCAACTGTACCCTCTATAAAGCTAGGGCTAATTATGGCTTGAGAACATACTACCACTGACTTCAGGACATTGAAAATAAATACAAGTTCCTCAGTGTTGAACTCCCTCTGACTTTCCTTTGACTCATCTATCTGTGTTCTAGGTATTTGGAAACACAAAAATATTCTGGAATATTCTGCCATATTTCCAAAATTAAGTTTTTACACTCATATTTTGTTGCTCATACCTTGGCCCTTTCTTGTCGTCAAGGTGTACTCGGCATTGACAGTTAGAGGGTTCTGCTCCTATCTTCACTGTCACCATGTCGAATGGGACTTCTGCATAGTATTCTTTGATCTTTGGGTTAAACTGAGGATTCAAGTCCAGCTGTGGACTGGTGAAGATCTGCCTGATATGAGATAGGGTATCTTTATCTGTTCCAAGAAGGCATCAAAGAAAAAACTGTGAAATGTATGAACATTTTTGAGTAACATGCAACTTCTGGCAGATTGATAACATGTACAGTGGCAAGATATTTAATGCCTAGTCACTCTGAGACTGATAATCCTGCTGCAAAATCTTAATGGAGTTTTTAGTGGCACTTCAGAGAAAGGTTTAGACCTTGGAGGGATTTTAATTATTCAGTGCCCAATCACTTTAGTCCTAGTCACAAAACTCAAAGCCTGAGTAAGCCTTTGAAAATGCAAGGATTAAGTCTTGGAGATCTGTCTCCAGTTGGTTTACCGAAACATAAAGAAGAGCTAGGCCAAAATTCATAACCTACTTAGGTACCAGCCTGTGTACAGGGTTTATGTACAAATGTAATTTCCAATAAAAATCAAAATAAGTTAGACATATTCTTACTCTTCATAAGAACAAGTCACATGGAGATGTCTAGACTCATGGGGTCATTTGTAGTACAACTGGAAGAATGTTTTATTAAAATTCCTAAATCAACAAATTCCAGCTCTTTGCCTGTGTATGAAATCTCCACAATCAAATCCTATTTGCTCAAATGTATCCTTTATTTTGTAGTGTTTGCCCAATTACTCATGAGAATAATTATTTGCTGGCAACCCACTTATGACAAATACTTTAATCCAACTTATCAGATTCAGATTTACAGTACAATTCCACATTCAAAACTGCTTTTCACATACATTCACTAGTACATGTTTAAAACTGGGTACTTCAGAAAACATTCCAGATAGAAAACTCTTTTATTATAATATCTGAAAAATCTTGTAGCTTAAAACCTGGTCTAAAAGGGTCCTAAAGAATGTAAGCAGTTCTATGTGGACCTTTTCTATCTTGAAATATCTGCCTTGAGAAAGAAAACAGGGCAATTTCAGCACCTTCTTGCATGGATTAAAATATAAAGGAAGTTATTCCAATGGAAGAGTAGAACTTGGGCTAGATTTGTAGGGGAATAGAGTCCTATACATTAATACACAGAAGGTATTAAAAAAAACCCCTACAGATGAATACAAACAGCTCTCCACATTCTGTATGTCTTACTTAAAAATGTTGTCTCACTATAGTTTAAAAATGAGGAATTTCAAAATAAAATTAATGGAGGTATTTTCAAACTAAAATGTCATAAAATCAGAATAGTGATGCCAGTCAGCCAGCCCCGGAGTATTTCTGGCCTTTGA
Source organism: Pipra filicauda (assembly GCF_003945595.2). NCBI lineage: Eukaryota > Metazoa > Chordata > Aves > Passeriformes > Pipridae > Pipra > Pipra filicauda. Next base: position 3,103,271 of record NW_024103585.1, read on the forward strand.
TTGATAGAGTAGTTCCTGGAGGCACCATATCAGTAATAGAGAGGACAGAAGGCTCAGTGGGTAGCAAAGCCTTTCCACCACAGAGCAATGGCTTCACATTTACAAAGCGATCCCTCAGATAACATGTCAATGAGGAAGGCAGCCAAAAGCATTGCTCTTACCAAAGAAAAATATATTTTAAATCTTTACAGTTCTTTAAATATACTTTAAATATTCCAACAAGCATATACATTTTAGAAAAACTCATCTCTTGAGCAGCTATTTAATATCCCGCTATTGAACCCCAGATAAATTTAAAGGTTTTTCCACAAGAAAAAAACATATGCTGAAGTTAATGGAAACAGGGGGCAAAAGTCTATTGAAGTGTGACAAGGGATCAATGAGTGCTGGAATACTCACATTAATATGCACACATAGCAATGTTTAATTTTGTGCTTAAGTCATATTTAATATAATAGCCCAGTTATTGAGAGTTGTTTATAAACATTCTTGCTACTTAAAAATCCTTCTTTTTTTTTTTTACAGCCTGCAGATACTTGATTCACTGAGAGGTTATGCAGAAAAACCCAAGGAATTTGTTCAAGAAATCTCTCTTCTTCCCCCTTAGTGATCTAGAAAGACCTTGACTTACCATGACTGCATTGCCTTTCTTCAGTCTTACTTGAATAATGCAATGCTGAAAGATAAACAGAAACACCTAATAGTTTTCTACTGTAAGCCCAATTACAATCCTATTGGAGAAGAAAATATCTTTTAATCATAAAAGATACATTGTACTCTTATTCTCTACAGTGTGAGATCTTTGTTTTAGGCCCATGAACACAGTTCATGGGCTCAGCATAACAACTTACACAGAAGAAATATATATTGGTCTTTTATATGTAGTAAGCCAAGACTTCAACTGGAATACAAAACAATGTAATCTAAATCATGCATGTTATCAGAAATAATAAAAATAGGAAAAACATACTTTATATAAAAGATCTGATCCCTTACCTTTATGACTCTTCTTGGAGTCAGAGGGAACATTCTGCTTAGGACTCCTATTTCCTTGAGAAGATAGCCTGTCGATTCAATAGCAGACATATTTTTACATGAATGGAAGGAACAGAAACCATGAAACATTTTTCAACAATTTCTATATGGTATCCTAGGGCACATGGTATTTCAATATTCTCCATAGAAAGATCAACTTTCTGGATTCATGCTCTCAGCATTAGCAATATTACCTGAGTGAACATATTCCATAATAAATGGTAGCATATCATATCAAAATAGAAAACAAGAAATAAATTCCAAAACAAAGTTGCATTGCTGGGAAAAGGAAGAGTGGATATAGCCAGGAATAAAATAACCCAAACTGTATCTCTTAACTGTTTGTATGATGGTTTTCTGTATATACCTGAGATTTCAAAAATAATTAAAAATAAATGAAGGTCTGTGTCAAGGGCAACATCTCTACTGACATTAGCATGAATTCCTAAATGGAACTCCTATGTGTTTTGCTGTGTTTGCCAATTCAAAACAAATCCAGAGTATATATATAAATAAATCCTCCATGAAAAAAGACAAATGATTTGCAACAATTCATCAACATGTTAGTGGTGCCCATATTACAAGCTTTGCAGACTTTTTCTTTCAAATAGAATTTTGAGAACATAATAGAAGAAAGGGAGTAGCACAACAGAAGAAAGGGAGTACTTTTTGATCTGTGTACTGGACCTCTAGGTAATAACACCTTTTCAGAGGTCTACTAGCATTTCTTGAAGCTTTCATGTGTTTTCCTCCCCGTGTTTTCCACAGAAGTTCTCATAAAGCAGCTTCTTCACAGATACTGCAGTTTGGATTTTGAAAGACATGAAGTCACTGTCTGTGCCAAAGGAAGGGAGGTAGCAATATTGTTCTGTGCAATCATCCATCACTAATGTTTCAACAGAAGCTTCTGAAAGCAATATTGAGGTCAATCATGGTAAAAGGTAAACTGTCCAATGATAAAACAGAGATTTCTGCATTATGTCAATGAGATAGGAAAGAAGTCACTGTCAGATCAATGTGTCTCTGTGTGTGCATGAAAATGTAGTTCTGAGATTGCAGTGTCTAGACACCACCCTAATTTCATGCACATTCTTGACCTACTTCAAAGGAGGCACTTAACAAACTATTAGAGAGTTTGTTTTCCAAGTTGCAAGTAATTTTTCACCCCCTTCCTCCTTGCCAAAGAGATAACAGCTAACACTTGTCAAATACATTTTTCCTCTCCACTGTTTCTTTTTTCTTGCCCAGTCCCAAACTCGTAAGGTGAAAACAAGTCTTAACTCTATAAAATGCCAGAGGCAGTGATCATCCCACTGTACTCAGCACAGGTGGGGCTGCATCTCAAATCTTGTGCCCAGTTTTGGGCCCCTCACTACAAGAAAGACACTGAGGTGCTGGAGCCTGTTCAGAGAAGGGCAATGAAGCTGGTGAAGGGTCTGAAACACAAGTCTGCTGAGAAGCGGCTGAGGGAGCTTGGGTTGTTTAGTCTGGAGAAAAGGACGCTCAGGGGAGACTTCATCACTCCCTACAACTACCTGAATGGAGGCTGTAGCCAGGTGGGGTCATTCTCTTCTCCCACTTAATAAGTGACAGGATGGGAAGAATCTTTCCAATCCAAATGAGTCTATATTTCCATGATTTATTTCTGCTCTTTTTACTCATTAAGTTTTCCTTTGTGCAAGCTCTTTGCAGTCATCAGACTGAGGTAAGATGCAGTTATGAAGCTCTTCAAAATACAGGCACCAGCTGAGACCCTGGACTGTGCAGAGTCCTTTCCTTCACATGCTGTTACTCAAGAAGAAACCTTTATCTGTATGAGTGGCCCCTTATTTACTTAAGTATCTCGAAGGAGCTATCAAGTAGAGGTGCATACTTTGCCCACACACTTTGTAATTAGCTCTAATGAAACCAATGACTGTATGACAGTACCCTTGCATGCTTATGAATGTATGTACCTTTTGAAAAATCCCAGATGTGTACATCACAAACTATTGACTGTGAACCTGTCCTTTAGGAATCTCTCTGATTCCGCAAATGAGAAAGCCAAAGGATTGACAGCAGCAATAGTAATATAGCTCTGATGGTCTAAGCAATCAGAGACATAAGCAATGAAGGATGTGTAGAAATAGAATCTTTCATTAGATTAAAATATAAAAAAGAAAAAATCTAGTCACTTTTGGTGCCTTTGATGGGTAGTTAGTTGTGGATGGTACAGTTTGTAATGGGTCATTAACTAAAGATTGAGAACATATTTCAGTATTTAGCAGAGTTATGAATTTTATTTCTTTAGCTGATGTTATGTAGTTATCTCTTCAAAATGAAGAACCGCTGCAGGTAATTTTGTGAGACTGTATCACTAACAATTTTTTTCTGTTTGATTAACTGGCAGTGTGAGCTTTGCTTGGCTTCAGTCACAGTTTCCATAATGGCGTTTGGTTGCCTGAATAAAATACCTTGTGCTGATCTTCAGAAGAGAAATATAAGGTTGCAGACTTAAGAGTGGGAATGGTTTCCTGGCACTCAATACCAACTGTCTCTCTCCTTTCCTACTTCCCTCTCTCTCTCATTCCTCCTATTGCAGGTCAGTGATCTTATCCACACTTCCTCGTTGTTGCCACCTTCTGTCCCATAGATCAAACCATGTTACTTTCTCAAACTGCCTGGGTAATTGGCACAACCAAGTTAAACTCCGAGAAAGTATGTTCAACACAAATTCAGTCTGAAGGCTGTTGCTTCTATTTTGATCTAAAAAAGGGCTTGTATATGGAAAGCTAGAACCACTTTTCCAAATATATCAGTTGATTTCATAAAAACATTTGCAACTTTATTGACCTGCTTAGGCTTTTGTCTTTTGCAAATACAGAAGAGCTAGCTTCAGTCACTAATTCGATTCTTCCATGATACCCTGCTGTGTGACATAGCCGAACATACTTGCCATGATACACCTATTTTAAAAGACAGCAGCTATGCACTTCCTATCAGAAGTCATATCACAAGTTGAAACTGCAGAGTTGAAAAACAGTGCACAAACAATGCAGAAAATTGATTTCAGTGCACATGTTAGGTAGTACTGCTCCATCACTTTCAAAGAACTTTGTAATATCTTATACCAATACATTAGAGGTGGTCATTTCATCTAGGTTGTAATCTTTTCATTATAGTCTGAGATGAGTTTCTGGAGTTCTTCTTCACTAATACCATTTAAGGATTCAGAACTAGTCATGTAGATGAAATGGGTGAAAAAATGTAGACCAGGAAGCACCTTTAAATCCTGTCTTCATCCTATAGATTCGTGATCAATGAACAGAGTGACTGTACAAGACCTGAGTCAGAAGTCACTATTTTTCACATAAGTATCTTGTCTGGATTTTTTTAAATGGAAATACCAGTTTTGCATAGTCAGAGAAATAAAAACTGTGTGCCACAGGATTAGCTCAGTTGCTTAGAGTATGGTGCTAATAATGCCATGGTTGCAGGTTTGATCCCTGAACGGGCCATTCACTTAAGAATTGGACTCGATGATCGCTGTGAGTCCCTTCCAACTCAGAATATTCTGTGATATCTCATCAAGTGTTAAATAAATCAACTGAACAGCCTGGCCTTACCTGAAGAAATTTAGGAAAAGTATTCTGATATACAAACTCATCAAAGTTGGGAATTGCAAAAAACAGATAAATCAAAGCTCAAAGAGAACGCATACCCGAGTTAGTAAGTACAACAAAGTTTGTTCTTCCTTGCAATTAAATATAATTACATGCCTATCTGACACATGCATCACCATCACATGCATGTAACTATAGGAGTGGAAGATTATGAATTAGCAATGTCAAAGAACATGTTTTTTTTATACAGTGAATAAACAAATGGTATTATTAGCTTAACCATTGCAGGAAAATATAGTGCAAAGAAGCAGATTGGCCCTTGTTCTGGAGAAATATCATGGTACTTCTACACATTTATATGTATACAATAAAGTTCAGCTTGAAGGAAAAAATGAGGCCAAGGGGCTTACTCAAAGTGAGTGAGTGGTACAGCTTAGATTAGAACAGAAAGCTGCTAAAGGCTGGTATGCTTTGATATGCAAACCTAAATATTTCTGCAAAAGGCAAGGGCTTACATATGAATGCAAGCAGCTGCATCTTTGAGTTACTTCTCATGGAGTGGTCGCAGTAACAATAACTCCGCACATTTACGAAACTGTGTATTTTCAAAACACTAATAAACAGTTACCTAGCACAGTGGGAATAGATAAACGACTTCATAGTTAAGTAAACAAAGATACAGATAACTATTGACTTGCTGAAAGCCCCACACAATTCAGTGAGGAGCAAAACTAAAACTTAAGAAATCTTACAGATGCCCTATACAGTCATGACAGCATTCTCCAAGCAAAATGCATAAAATAGTGTCATTCATTCAACTTGAGACTCAGTGGAATGGAGCACACACATTGTCTAATGTGCCTCTGTTTCCAAGCCCTGGTTTGTAAAATCATAAATGTCTTTAGACAGCAAAGTGTGGCATATATGTATATAAGACATCATTAGCCAAGAGATAATGAAAACAGAAAACACATTTTGACAAATTTTTTACTAAAGATGCAGTATACCACAAGTTTTCCCCTTCCCTCCATTCATTCTTCACTCCCTCTTTTCTTTTGTCCTCTCCGTCTCTCCTTCCCTCCTTGCTTTTCCTCTTCCCTCTTATGAAAGTTAAAATTTCCTGACAGAAGTTCAGTGGATCCAACCATGTCATTGCAGTATTTTTTCCAGCTCTTCAAAAAGAGTTAAAATGAGGTTCTCAGAGTATTATGGTCTTTGACCTGCCTCTTGTTGGACAGAAAATCTAGAGCCACTCAAAATTATTTGTCCTTTCGAAAAATCTTCACCTGAAATTTTATATTTTCTTTACAGTTTTGCTTTTAATTGGTGCATAAATTAAGACAATCTTAACCCTGAAAAATATTCCTAATATTGATTTTACAGTTTTTCAGAAATAACTTAATAATTTACTTCATCTTTCTTAAAAAAAAATTTAATGTAGTTCCAATTAAATTTTAATCCAGAGTCCTTCATATTAGAAAGAGAAGAAAACACTGTCCTATGTAGAAACCTAGCTACAATTCTAATGGCAGAATGGCTGACAACGCTCCATGATGGCATGATGGACACTCCTCTCAAGACTTGCAAGTCCACCTGCATCTACTGAAGAATTAAGTTTTATAATGCTCACTGGAGATATTGCAATTAATATAATTTGAGAAACTACCCTCATATATATATAACAGCTGTCTTACCATTTTGACCTATTTGTATGTGCCTCTTTAGTCATGAACTGGAATTGTTCAAGTAAACTGGAAAGCAGCCAATGCATAGTCAGGACTGAACCAAGCCGCCTCATTGGGTCTACCATGCGATAAAGGTCACGCAGTAATGTTTGAATCTTGGGTGCAGCAGAAGGGAAAAGCTGAGAAGAGAGACACTGATTAGAAACCCCACAGTATAATATTTCTAGAATGTCAAGATGTGAGAAATTATCAGAAGACAGTATATATAGCATAGGGATTATTATATATTAATGCTCTTACCCACATGTGTAGAAAATTACTGTCTTGCCCAGCCTTGCAAATCAGAATTCCTAGTACTGACAAGGAAGTCAAACTCCTTTGCCTCTGTACTGACTTCTGGATCTATTAAACTCAATCACTCTTCAGAAAGCTTTACTAATTTCCATCCCTGAAACTCATCCAGGAGTTCTCAAAGAAATCCTGATATCATGCAGACTTTCTGAACAACAGATTCAGTTTCTTTTATTTCTCATATATTCAGCATTTCCCTCACTAACTGCCATGCCTATTTACAGACACTGACTGTTATTCCTCTACCTGTATTCTTCTCCAAAAATGAACATGAAGTGTTGCCACTTCCTCATCAATATCTACTCTTGGGTCATGATCTCACTGCTATAGTGTCTTCACTTCTTCCAATCACACCTGCTTTGCTTTATTATCATTCTATTTTATTACCAACTCATTGGTCATTTACATAGTTTTCTTCCCTTCCCTTCCCTTCCCTTCCCTCCCTCCCTCCCTCCCCTCCCCTCCCCTCCCACTTTCTGCTGTCTGTTTCTGCTTTAGCTGTCTTTTCAATGAATCCTTAGCTCAAATTCTCTATTTCTTTATGTCTTTTAAATTAAATGCAAATGATCCTCCAAAATAAAATCAGTGTAAACTCTTATCTCCTTACTTCCCTGCCCATCCAGCCTAATACATGTGCAAAGAAGGGTAATGAAGGATAATGAAGGAGAACTGTTAGGAGATTTACACAAAATATACATCCAGTACAACAAAACCATATTTATTTTACCAGCTCAAACTGTCCAAGACTCTTCAGCTCCTTTATGAAAGTAATCATTGAATTTATCTCTTTTAAAGAGAAACATTGCTCATCTTCTCTGTGGTACTTTCTGTCCTGTGAAGGAAAGGGCAGCATGTTCTGGTGAAATCATGGAAAGCAATGTGCTTTCAATTAGACCCCAATCCCTTTGGTGATCAAAAGAACAAGTTACAGCAGATCTCAACTAGCCCTAACCTCAGCCAACCAGCTCCTTGATACCTCTTCCCATTTTTCAGTCTAGAATAAAGTTGATTGTGCATTTCTTTTTCCTTTGTGTAGAAAAGCACAAGTCATGGTATCCTATGGAACACAGCCTAGGTAGTTGCATCACTCGTGCATATGTCTGCTGCTTCCTACTTTATCCTGTCATAAATTTAGAACGCATGACCCCGTTTTAGCCACACCTGGTTGAGAGACAGAAGTCGCATGGATAAATTAGTCCCTGTAAGTCTTGCAAGCAGGATGCTCCTCAGAAATGCATCCTTAAAAGTGCCCAAACTGGGAGAAATACTGCTAGAAGAGACCCAAGCTTGCCAGAAATAGTTTTCACTAGTCATGCAAACTTTATACAGACCCTTTAAATAAAAAAAAAAAAAATGGATATTGCATTCAGAATAAGAGACAAAGTTGTAGGACAGAAAAATTAATTCTAATGCTCATGAACTTACTTGTGTGAGTTAATCAATTCAGAGTGAAATTGCGAAAACACACAAATCTGTACATTAACAGAAGACCATTTAAAAAATGATGGGAAAATTATTTCATTAAAGTTTTAAATATATGTTTAAAGCTCAGTGTTTTGGGGAATGATATAATTTGAGAGTCAAATTTTAAGAAAAGAAAATTCCACTGTTTAATATAATTACAGTTTTATTCCCAAGAATACAATAATAGATAGTTTTTGATAAAATAAACCCTTCATTCTATGATTTCTATAGGGCATCAGCAATTTCAGAGAAGCATACAATTTAAAATTAAATGTTTTCAAATAGTCAGTAATAAGAAAAAGTTGGAATGAACTACCTTGCTCACAGTTGATCCATATATTTTTTGCAAGGCTTCAATGAAAATGGATGTTGAGGATGCATTAGATAAGAGAAATTTAAAAGTATCTTCAAAAATAAGTTCTTTGAAAGTTTGGTCCTGAATAGTTGACTCATCCTCATCTTGAAAGTCAAAGTTTTCATGCACCTGTTGGAAAACAATATAAGAATTTATAGTTTGAATAAGAAGTCCAGTCTCCTTATAACGATATATACTACACTAGAACTATTTATTTTAAAAGTGTAATAACACAACTGACGGGATTATAAAATAACAAACGTGTGCCACATTTTGTCACAGCTTCATACCACAATGTTTCCTGCCCTCCAGTGGACAGAGTGCAGTATTGCAGTGCCATGTGAGCTTTTTTCGTACGTTTGACTTATAAGTTTATTTAAAAAAAAAGATTTTATGCTAACATAACTCTTTCAAAACTCAGGTATTCAGAGTTACTACAGATAAAAGGATAAGTTTAACAATATAAATAAAATTAACAAATTAATATTTATGAAATATTACTAAATCATTATTTTAGCATAAAGACAAATATGACGTCAAGATGCATAGGGTGTGTACATGCTACACTTTCCAAGGGATACTATTCAAAGTCAAATGTCGCATTAATTGTCAACTGTTATTTTTTAGAGCAATTTGTATTTTCATAAAAACACTATTAAATTCTACTGATTTACTGTACATTTACAGACTGGGGATAATGGTTGAAATTCCCATACAGGCAGATAAACATTATGTTTTATGCTTAGTTTTTTAAGCACTTCTGGCAGAATTTTTTACAGCCTGGTATACAATTACTGAATTCTTATGACATGCCACATTTTTTACACTAGCAAAAAAAGTCTTTGCAGACTATTTAAGGATATTGTCTTCATGGATTTTTTAAATTGTGAAAAATTGCTTTCATGTGTCCATTTTTCCTATGTGTTTAAATGATTTTTTTTTTTGAAGGATGGAGAGAATGACTGCACTGTTGTTGCTAGAAACTTGAACAGATTTTAAGTAAGGATATATTCACAATTTTGCTTTTAATATTTGCATATCACAAATATGGACAAATATTTTATATGCCTAGATATATACATATTCATGTGTGTACAGGGGTAATGAGAAGCAGCTGGAAAGTAGTACAGTATTTGTTTCAGGACAGGCTGTTCTGAGGCAAGAGTGGTATGAAAACTGGCACAGGTCACATTTCCCTGGTTTTTAGGGCCTTGAGGATCATCCAGAAAGAAGATAGCACAATGGAGGTTAAAGGAGGTCATGGGCTGCAGGAGTACAATACAATTTATGGAGAACTTTAATTTGTATTAAAGGCCAATTGTGGTATTTTAACTTCCTTCCCACATCTTTGTTCTGTCATATTTAAAACCTACCTCTACTTTCATGCAAGGCTTCCTGTGGGTTTTGTATCACCAATATTCAGTTGGGTCATAGATAGTCCTTTAATGCTAAACTGAAAGATTTGCACACCTCCTGGTGTGGTGAACTTTATCACAGGAACTCCAACTCTTAAAAACACGTTTCTGCCATAGCAACTCTCCACATTTAGGCAAAATTAATATTAAAGTATTTGTACATTTCTAAGAGATTTGAGAGTACCTATCAAAGAGGGTTTCCTGCTGTGTTCTTCTTAGTGTATTTTTTCGAGGTCAAGCAATAATTTGTGTAATTTTCTCACCTCAAGAACTACTGGGTATATTGACATGCCGAATCCAATGTCAAAGGTTAGCATTTGAAAACATTGGCTGCATCTGAAATACAATATAACAGGAATTGGATTCAGTGAGGTTAGGTACTGCTGTGAAATACAGAATCACAGAGTCATTTATGTTGGAAAAGACCTTTAAGGTCATTGAATCCAATCATAAACCTAACACTGACAAGTTCACCACTGAACCATGTCCAATACATATGGTGAAATGCAGTACACACACAGGTCCAGAGAACACACACAAGAACACGCACACAGAGGTCAAAAGACAGCATGTAATGCAGACTAAATAAAATTTCCAAGAGCCAGCAGCATTAATCATATATGGAGTTAGATTGTGAGCTGACACAAAAGTGCTATATAAAAATGTATTATTATATGGTTGACAGTTAAACCAGTGAGGGAGGTGAATTATGCTAAAGGAGGAAATGTCTTTTGAAGAGAATGAGGTCCTCCAAAAGTTTCAAGACATTTGGAGGGCAATAGATGGTGAAACTGCAGGCTCACTGAAGCTGAAGAGCTCTGCTGCAGCTATGGGGATGTTTGAAGGCATGGACCAGGAGCTCTAAGCAAGTCTTGTGTTACATAAACAAGAGAGTCCATCCTATTGGTAAAAAAAGAGAGCTTGGACCACTGTCAAAATAGCTTCATTCCTATTACACTCCTCCCCTCCTTGCTACCCTCTCTACTCACAATGTAAGCTTTATTCCCAACTGTGTAAGTCAAATAGTGAGCTTTACATTACTGCCACTAAAACACCTGGGTTGTCAAAATAGCTTTATAAAACACATAAATGTACTAAATAGTGACTTATTTAGTATTTATCATAAAAATGTCAGGGATGGGACATAACATATATAGAAAAAATATTAATTTTAATTAGTAAAAATATTACATAATAGAGGTTGAATTATGTGTAAGAACTATAACACGCTAATGGAAGTGATTACACACAGAAATGTGATTGTTGGTGTCTAGGTGTATTTCATAAGGTACACTCCATAAGATATTCTACAGTGTCTCTTGTTCAGGTTGCCAGCTAGAGCCAGCTCTAAACCATCTGGGATATTCTAGCATTAAATATTTGACATATGAAAGAAGGCTCACTGAAAGGAAATACAGCATTATACGTGTTAGGACAAGCCGAATTGTGAGTGATTTCTGTTCATCTGTGCTGCCTGAAACACTTCATCAGGACAAAGCATCTGGTCCTAGGTATTCATCACAACCTTTTCACAAACTGGAAACACTGTGGATATTGAAGAGGTTTACTCCTTAAATGCACGTCCTTACTTTACAAAGAAGTATGAAATAGAGGGTAATTTTTTATTTTAGGAGTTGTGTAGCCCCTACAATTTTTATTGTGTTCTAAGGAGTTATCTTGCATTACACTAGAATTACAATGACTACTGCGAGTCACTTACTGATTGAAAGAATTTGGTCCTGAGGCAGATGATTCACTGAAGACCTCAGTTATAAGTAGAAGTTTGCTTATAGCCTCCTTCATGTTGTTCAAGGCTTGTTGGGGAGAACTGTTTTTGAAGAATATGTCAAAAAATCTTTGCAGCTGTGAAAGAGAATTCATATACTTTTGAACATTTACAGTAAAGCAGTGCCTACAATCATAAATTAAAAAGCTGGTAGAAATAAAAACTGCCTTGCAATATCAAATTCAGTTCTTATTTATTTTCACAGTGAAGTGCTATGAAAAGCTTCACCCTTTTTGTTTAGAAACAAGCATATTAGAAACAAAATCTATATTAATGGTTTTAAAAAATACTGGTCACAGTCTAAGCTTACTTCAGTATAACCTTTTGTTGGCACTGGTTCTAGGCAAAGGAAACTACAAATGCTTATTTCTTTAGCAGTGGGTAATAGCACACTTAAAGTAAAAGCCTTCTCTCTTTTTAACACACTGTGCCAAGGGCCAAGCCATTTGGCTTTGACTACAAATCCTTACCCCAGTCAACAAACTTTAAAGAGAATATATGAGACAGATGTTGAAAAAAAGACCAACCACCCCAGCCTGTGTTTTGACTGAACTCTGCATACCCTGTGATTTTCAGACTCATGAATCCTCACAATGGCATATTTACTGGCCTGCAGAGCACTGTCCTCAGCTGCTTTCATCACTCAGGCAAATTCACCCATCTCATCACTTCAGACAGAGATTCAGGGAAACAACTGGAGCAACAGAGACCCAGTGAAGAGTGGGACACAGGCACGGTTTTTTGCAAGAGTCATCTGTGCTAAGAAAGGGCTGCCTTTAAACCATATTTCCATTAGAGTTATCACATGGCAAAGAACCCAACTAATGTCTGAACTATGTAAAACTATTAGATAATCTAGTAGTACTGTACTACCAAAGATCTCTTCAGAGATAAATGATGTAAAAAGTACATGAAGAACATGTTTTGTATTGACATTCGGAAAGGAAAAAATTCTGATTACTTACAGGAATTTCTCTACAAAATTTACCTAGAAATGCCAGTATATATTTTTTGTTATCACCCACTTATACATGTCCCACTGGGATAACACGATGGAAGTATGCAAACTTCTGTAGACAATCCTACTGAGGACTGATGTGCTTGGCATCTCTCATCTCAGACTACCTTTGACTACTACAGCCATGAACAAGTATACACAGCAGATGGGTTAATCAAGCCTGGTCTTCAGCAAAAGTTTAACGTGATATTTTGTCTTCAAAGCACGATCACAGAATCACAGAACCACAGAACGGCTGAGGTTGGAAGTGACCTCTGGAAGCCATCTGGTCCAAATCCCCTGCTCAAGCAGGGTTATCTGCAGCTGGTTGCCCAGAACTGTGTCCAGACATCTTTTGAATACCTCCAAGGATAAATACTCTACAACTTCTCTGGGCAACCTCTGCAAGTGCTTGGTAACTCTCAAAGTAAAAGTGTTTCCTGATGTTCAGAAGGAACCTGCAGTGTTTCAATTTGTGCCCATGGCCTCTTGTTCTGTCACTGGGCACCACTGTAAAGGGCCCAGGTTCATCTTCTCTACAGCCTCCATTCAGGTATTCATACACACTGATGAGATCTCCCTGACCCTGAAAAGCTCTTCCAGGCTAAACAGTCCCAGCTCTCTACGTATGCTCCCTCTATGAGCATTTCCTCATATAAGGAATGCCACAGTTCCTTAATCATCCTAGTGGCCCTCCACATCCCTCTTGTACTGGAGAGTCCAGAACTGGACACAGTAGTCCAGGTGTGCCACAAGGGCACACTGCTGGCTAATGGTCAACTAGGTGTCCTAGACCCTTTTCTGCAAAGCTGCTTTCCAGCTGCTGATCTCCAGCATGTGCAGGTGCCTGAAGCTGTTCCTTCCCAGGTGCGGGACTTTGCACTTCCCCTTGTTGAGCTGCATGAGGTCTCTGTCAGCCCATTTCTCCAGCCTGTGGAGGTTCCTCTGGGTGGCAGCGTGACCCTCTAGTGTATCACTCCTCCCAGTTTTGTGTCATCAGCAAACATGGTGAGGGTACACTTTGCCCCATCATCCAGACATTTAACGAAGACATTGAACAGGAATGGATCCAGTAGGGATCCCTGGGGTACATCGCTGGTTCCTGGTGCTGTGTTATGATGCATTCACTGTGATCACACCAGATACTAAGCATACTTCTGTGTACTCTAGTCCACAGCATTTTCTAGACAATGTTGGCGTCTCCCCTTGTGAGCATGAATACTGTCAAGCACATTGGTCTCCGCTGGCATGGATGAATGGCTTTCAGTTTCTTCAGGCAGCATACTGCAGTTAAATGTAATAAGCACTTTTCACTTTCCTTTTTAAAAAACACTGTATCATTGCCTACAGCCAGCCATGGGAGATACTTGAGTATGCAGCTAACACTGATCCTTCTTTGCTTTTTGCTCTCTTCAGCTCAAGTAACTCCATCCAATTGTGCTGGTAAATAACTGGTGGGTAGGCTTTTGGTCTGTCTGCCTTCCTGTTCTTATCACCTCTGATTTTATTTCAACAAGTGGTTGTCTTTCCAAATTTTACTGACTAAAAGAAATGTCCCCCATGCATAGTTCTGGACTAAAGGTTTGTAGTGCCTGGGACTTTTTCTCCCTTTCTAATAAAGCTATTTGAAATGCCAGTAGGAAAAAAATGACAACAGTATATATGACTGAAGTCATAAAATTAAACCTCTGACTGCCAGGAAATTATGAAGTAAAGGTTTCACATATAGCCTCAACTCTATCCTTTGGATATTTGCGTGATGTTGAAATGTTGAATCACATCACACTGTATTTTTATGCTGTAGAAATTTTTCCTTGTGTACTACAGTTCCATGGGTCTCTGGGGCAAAAAGATCCCCGGAAGTACTATTTAGAGATTATGCAACTCCTCATAGCACTCTCCATTTCATTACCACAACAGGCTGAGAAGGAGTCCTTGTTTCCCAAAGTCTAAGACCACCAAGGCTCTGTTTCTCCCACAGAGTGGTACAAAGATTAAGAACAAAAAGCTCCATATTTTTCAAATTAGTTCTCATTCAGATTAATTTCTGAGTGAAAATGTCCCATTTCAGTTCATTGTTCAGGGCGAATTAATTAAACTGCTCATCTGGAATAAAAAAAAAAATTAAAATGAAGGCTTATCTCACCAAGGTGGTTCTTCAGCTGACTTTGACAATTATTTCCAGCACCTCTGACAGATCTGGCACACCACTCACACTCCTGCTACACTGGTTTGCACATTTTCTCTAATTTCCTAAATCTCCAGTTGGTATTGAAGGATTAAGCGAGAAGCTGTGTTATTTTGCTGCACAGGGAACATAAGAAATTGCGGAGTTTTATAGAGATGGGGGATTACCAGAAGGAAAGGCAAGAGCACCATTAGCTCATTTTGCCCCTTGCCATCAATCAATTCCCAAGCACTTCAACACAAAGGATACATAATGCATACATTTCTAGTAACAATCGATGAAAGACAGGCTTACTTCCCCTATTGGCACTCAGAGCATGCTGTTGGCTATAATAGTCAACTGTTGCCAACAGAACAGGCATTAAAACAAAACTGGCTTCTCCAGGAAACTGCTCTCCTTAGCCAGCCTAGAAAAGAAACATTGCTCAACAGGTTCTCATTGAAGGATATCAGATTTTATGCCAATGTTTTTCTAAGCCAATGGCTGAAAATAAATATTTAGTCAGGCTGGTTCAGGACCAGTGGAGACAAGAGACAAATACTTCAAGTTAAATTCCAATTCATAAAAAAAAAAAATCCTATTCAAACAAGTTCAGGTTAGATTTGACTCTGATGGATTCCATAGGATTTTCAGCAACTGCTGGAAAAATTTAAAGTGATTAAGTGTGAAAATCTGCAGTAACCTCAGGTTCTTCTGAGTGAACAAAAGTATATAAATATCTGTGTTCAACTGCAAAATCCTAAAGTCATTGAGTTGAAGGTTTCTTCAGGTGATCACCACTGATGCTGGTAGTCTCACCTGCAGAGGAAACAGACTACCTGTCCAGCAAAATTCAACCTCACCATTGCTGGAGTGGGATCAAAACAAGCACTGAATAGTGTAAAGAGGACGGAGTAAGAAAAACTGCTGGTAATCACAGGAATCTACTCTGGGAGAAAGCTGACCTCTGGCTGGCAAATTTTTAAGCAGAGGAAGAGAGATTAAATTTTAGTAGGCTGTAAAACTTAATGCAGACATGCACATATATTTTATACAATGACACCACTACAGACAGAATTGCAAGACTTCTCAGGAGCTTGCAGATGTTCATCCACATGTTGGACACATACAGCTGGGAGTATGTTCTAAATATTTACGTAATGCCTTACAGAAGTCTGTAAATGCAGTCAAATTACATGGATCAAGAACACATTTTCTGTAAAGCCAGAATGAACTAGAAATACTCTTTAATTTAACTTAAACTCATTGACCTTTCACTGCCTGATAACTACTTTTTCTTTAGGAATAGTCACTGGGAAAAAACAATGGCTAACTCAATATTACTTTTATGATGCTTTTTCTTTAGCTGTTTTGACAGTTTTTAAAATCTGCAGTCATTAAAATAAGGTATATACTCTCAGTGACACAGATCCCTCTGGCTCCTCAAAAATACACTGAACCATTAGTCAACGGTCTGACACATTGAAAAAATGCCATTTAATTGACAAAAGAATTCTGATTTTCAGACCTCATGCACAAGACTCATGGAGCCTGAAGAAGAGTGGAAGAGTGTGGTGCTCACAGGGCTGGATGTTATGATGACTGCAATTCCCTCAAGAGGATTTTCCTCTAGCAATTTTTCTACAAAGGAATTTCTCAGGAGAGATGCCGGAGCAGCCTGCAGCAGCTAGCTGAACAGTGAGCTGAGGATTGCCCTGAAAAAGGATATAAAACCAACCTATAGTGGTCTTTCTGAGATTGCCTTCTAACTCAGTCCTAGCACAACCTTGTCTCCTGATGAAACAAACAAGAAAGATTTTCCTTAACTAACATTAGGAATGAAAACAAATGCAAAGTTAGAACACTTCCCTTCACTGACTGCATTCATTAGCTTTCTGTTGACTTTAACAGTTGTTCAGAGACACAGCTCACATGAACTCAATTCATTCAGGTGTCAATACTGTAGAGAAATCCCACCCTACAAGACTACATGGCTTATGTCTATGGATGAGTTAAATGCCTAGGTTCCTTCAAGTATCTGTGGAACACAGATACTTGAAGAGCATAATTCATGCCATCCTAAGGTAGCCACCTCAAAATGGTGACATTAATTGCAATCTAAAATTGCTCAGGTTCCTCTGGGAAATCTAAATGAGACACTGAAGACAGGTAGGAGATACCCCACCGGAGTGATCATACAGCCCACCCACGGACAACACCACCTGTGTGCCTGGAATATTCAGAACTGTCTGGGATTACGTTTGACCAAACTTACCATGATAAAGAGGAAGGTGACCATCAGCAAGGTTAAACAGTAACCAGGAAATTACAAAGTGACTTTTGAAACAAAGAAGGAGCCAGCTTGGGAAATTGATAGAACGTATATTATTATTACTGGTTGCCAGTTAATTGTTTATCATCAATTAGACACTTCTGAACCTACCCAAGAGGCAAGGAGATAGAAGAAAAGAGACCACTGTGGCTACTGAGTAATACAATTTTGAGGTTTACATTTTGGGATTTAGTGCATCATAATTTACAGTGTTTGTATAAATAGATTTTGAAAGGACCTTGCTGGTTCCTAGTTGTAGCCTTCAAAACCATATGGCAGACAAAGTTATCAGGATAAGAGTTGAAAGTAAGATTTACATCTGATGTACCAAAGCATGACCTTTGGTTTCAAGAAATTGCCCTTTTTGAAGTAACAAAGGGCATCCTCTCCAGATTGTTCTGCTATCCACCAGAGCTTCTGCACTCTTGATCAGCCAGATCTGCAAGGTCTCAAAGACAGTAATTGCCTCTTCTTGAAAACAGCTTGAATAAATTCAATCAATCTCTGAAAACTTTCAGCACAGGCTCTGTACCCGCAGTTCACTTTTCTACATTCATTCTTCTTACTGGATCTATCTTTGGTGAAATTTCTTCACCAGGTCCAAATACTTTTGGGTGTAAGTAGTTGTCCATAGGTACAAAAATACTCTTTTACACACAAACAAGAATCTTGTTGACTATATGTATGGAACTATCCAAATATCTAACATGTCTGCAAGCATACAAACTGATTCACTTTGAAGGCTAGGATAAAACGTATTTAGCAATAAAGCTACTTCCTATATTGTCTGCTAGCACAGGTGGACCTCTCCACTGATCATAGTATATAGGAAAAAGTCACAGGATGTGTAATGGGATAAAAATGTACCCATGAACCATGTACCAATGGTTCCAGAATAAATCACAGAGAAAACACTGCAGTAATTTATCATAAGTTTATAGCACTAGCTTAAAGTAGGTCTGTTTATTCCACTCCTGATTTATTGTTATGATGTGTCATTTCTCTGCAGCTTTATCATCGGACTTGACGAAGGGGGAAATCATGGTAGTATTCAGCTGTTTTCTACAGTAAATTTCCCAGTTATGTATATATTTTTCTTTACATAAGATTTTTAAAGACATGATATTTAATTGTTCATTAAAAAAGTTGTTAACAAAAAAACCCCAACCTCTCATCCCTTAACACTTTCACAACTTATCTACATGGAGGAGAAAAGGCCGTCTGCGAGAGGTTTCCTCTAAAGCTCCTTGCTCTTAAGACTAAGTTTAAAAACAAAGAGCCACTCACCAGCTTCAGCAACCACTAAATTAGGCCATTTGATTGAGACTAAACAAAGAATGATTTCCCAACCCAGCACTAACTTCTTAGTAGGAAAGTAAAGGTGATTTACTAACAGCATTTTCCAGCTCACTGCAAGACACAGAAGTGGATCAGCTTGACTAAGGGAAACTGTAAATCAAATAAAAGGAAAGATGAGAAGAAGAATCAGGATAATGGAAGGCAGGTCTAGGAAAGTTGGGAGCTGCAGTGGGGTATGCTTACAGAGCTTACAGAACAGCCAGAGCAAGAGAATTTGTGAACTAGGAAAAAAAGAGACCTAAGGGCCAGGATAACAGGGTAAAGACTTATGACATATCCACATATCGTAGAGAACAACCAGTCTAGAGCTCTCCCTTAGCTAAACTGGGATGTTCATAATGAGAAGAGTAGAAAAGAACTCCAGAAGAAATTTTGACTGTATTTGTGCACTGCATGACAGGTTGACTCAGAAATGAAGAAGATAAAGAAGGATTACTTATTCTTTCTTTTAAGATGAGAATTAGGGGTATGAAATCAAGTAACCAAGCAGAAGTTTTAAAGCAAAAAAAAACTCTTTCTCAAGCAACACATAAACAATCATTCCTAGAAGACATTGGGAAGATCAAGAGAATTGCATGGCATAAAAGTTCACTGGAACTTATTAAACATCAAGTTATATATTCCACTTCCAGTTTTGTATTTCTAACCTTGCAGGTTACCAGAAATAGCTATAGTCTGCCTAGGGACCAGCACCAATTTATGCTTGTCCTGTTACACATTTTCATGATGCTCACTTGCCTGGTTGTTGCCAAGAACTGCATGTCAGACTAAGCATGTCTTTGATCTCCCCCAGTCCAGACAGACTTCCATTCTTAGATCAGTGAAAAGAGAAATGATAGGGCTCTAGATCCCATGAGGACAGAAAACAGAGATGGGATTTATATTATCTCCAGTCTCCCAGAAAGATGAGAATTACAGAATTCTTACAGAACTTAATGAATAAATTTAATTTTAGTCCCAAATAACCCTGCAATCTAATTGATTAAGAATTGATGGTCATTTTTCTTTTGTGTTTGCTCCCGGAAGTGACTGGGCAAGAATATTAAATTAAAAAAAACAAAAAAAAAAACCAAAGTGAGAACATCCCGAGCCTTTCTGCCGTTTGTAAACATTTTGCTCTTTATCTGCATGTATGTTTGCATTTTATCTCACTACAAATGTGTGCCTAATACTTGAGGTGGTATCAAAACCGGCCACTTGAGGGCAATACTGCAACTTAATTTCACGGTGCTCGGCTGTAAATCAGACCTCCACGTCATATTAAAAGATGGATTTCCTGTATAAGTGAGGGTCCAGTTTTATTTGCATGTGTATTAAGTAGGAAAAAAAGTATTTTTCTTTATTCACGTTTCCAAATGCTTAATGCACAGACAGTTTCAGCGACAGTTATAGTGACTTACACCACAGCAAGATTAACAGCAAACTGCTTTAATAAAGTATGTTCACTTCACAACTGGAAAATCACTTCAGAGCTGTTTCATCTGAGCGTATTAAGGGTTATGCAAAAACACCAGTCAAGCAATTCAAGTCTAGGAGGAACCTGTCTATTTTGGATGAGCAAAGGGATGGTGAGCCAGGGGGCCACGGGATGTTGCCAACAGCATAGAAGAGCCTTCCCTGATGACGCAGGAGGTGCTATTACAGTCTACAAAAGTGCATCCCTTCATTAAGAACCGGGGTCAGGTTTGGAAAGGTTAATGGCAGGGCAAAGTAAGCACTTCACAGTGTGTTAAGCCTTGAGATAATTAATCGTAAATTACTGTTCTGCATACCAACTTCTACAAAACAGAAAATTATTCAGGGGTCAGCATTCTACTCAATACACATGCATAATGTCGATTAACACAAAGGAAATTATTGCATACATTGACAGAGACCCTTCCCTTAATTGGTCCCATATGCAAAATAGAAAGCTTCTATTTTATTACTAATTTTTCAACATACAGATGGTCTAAATAAGGGGTTTCCAAATTCCCTCAAGGAAATAAGGCTATTACACAAGCCTTATATCAAAACATCTGTGTGGCAGAAAGCCATTCTCTCCCCTGCATCCCTTGCATGTTCCCATACTGGGCCCAAATCTAGAGCTGCACTTTTTTTACCCGTTAGCTACACACAAAATCATCATGGCAGCTCAGGATTTACCTTCTTTTGCTTTCTGAACTGAGATACTAAAATATGTATAATCCAGAGAAAACCTGGCAGTCTGTGAGCAAAACATACTTGAACTCTTCCTGAACTTCCATTTGACCAAGGCTTATTCAAGTAATCATCCTGAAGCCATGCCACTACGACTAGGATAAGTAAATGTGCATTGCAAAAATCACTTATAGTAGTTTACTAAGAAAAAAGAAAGCAGTGGGGAATGCAGTATTATTTAATTCATTAAACTCTTGTTTTCTCTTTACACAGTTTCTCTTAATCATTTGATATCATCTGCTACCCCATCTCCAGTTTTCTTAAAAATCTCTCCATATATACCATATTCTGGTGACTACTAGCAACCATAAAGTGTCGTTGTACACAGGAGATCAAACTTTAAACATACTTAACATAATGAGTTTATGATAGCAATGCTTTAACCAAGTTAACCACAAGCATTGATGAATTTCTCATAGATAATATTTAATTACACTGGTATGAGACAAAAATACCTGAACAGAGGTCTGTACACTGAGGAGGTCTCTAAATTATTGTGTAGCATTATTGGAAGCAGTGCATCAAAATTATTCTCATCTCTTCATTAAAAAAAAATAAAACCTAGAACTCAGTCAGCTGCTCTTGGGGAAAAACACATCAAACACTAGGAAATTTTTCCAGACCAAAGTCTCCTCTATAGGCATGTTGAGTCCCCAGAAACAGTGATGGGTATTCTGTCAATCAGTGGAAGAACATGTCTTAAGTGATCCTTTCTGTCTGTATCGACTATTGACAAGTTGGTGCTTCAAAGCATGACAAACCATTTCCATCCTACATAATAGAGCCGGCGGAAATTTAAAGCTTAGGAGATTTCTGGACCAGGTTCCTTAGCTGGTACAAACACACATAGCTCCACTAGCTACTCTGGGAAAGGAGATCACTCTGCTGGCATTGTATGTCCCACTAGCAAATGACAGCTCCATGAAGTTTATGAGAAACTTGACATAATCTCATCCCAAAGGATATCAATGGTTAAATTCATACCTTCTCCCAAGTATTACTTTCCGATGGGTGATCTGCCTGTTGCTTCTGCATCAAGCACAGACCCTCTTTATGATTTTCCCAGTAGTGCTTTCTCTCTACTCTATGAATTCCCAGCATCTCATCTCTCCTAGAAAATCCCTGACCCCTTTCATGTTCTTTATAGGGCACACTGTGCTGAGAGAGTCTTACACACCCTATTTTCTATCATTTCATTAATTTGCATTTCAACCTCCACATCCCTACAAATGTGCTTTCTGTGGTGTCTATGTTTTGTTTATATCTCACCATTTTGGCAAGTTTGCCTAAAGATGTAACACCACAGCAGATTGGAACTACTGCAGATGCACTGCTATCATTTTTATTTCTTCTTCAGCTGCCAAAGTGCTCTGTAAATGGTGGCTGGCACCCTGTTCAGCAGACTTCTCTCAGTGGGAATTGTTTTACAGAGCTATATCACAATTACTAATGACTGCTTCAGCTGCAATAGTGATGCTGTTGGATATTGTGCTATTTTAATAAACATAAACCAAAACTGAATCCCAAGGTTTGAAAGTGAGCGACCATTACTCTTCATAAATGTAAATAGAGGAAAATAGATGGCAAAGTGATATCTCCATTGGCTTCCATAGCTTTTGAGGGGGGAAAGAGAGAAGTAGGTTCAACTCACCCAATTCTGGTAATCCAGAATTTGGCATAGAATGTCATAGCCCACAGAAGGAAGCAGACACTTTTACCAGGAAACTCATCTCACTCCAAAACTAGTATCTAAACTGGGTGGGATGACTTGTTCTCTAGAGGTGTCTGTTTCTCCAATAACTAAAATTAGATAAAGAGCTTAGAACTAAGCACTTCGAGAGAGCTAAAATTGTAGAACATACCAAATGGTTAACATCATTAAGAGTCCAGACAGTAACACCACAACACTCAGACTGATCCAAAGCCAAGATCTGCTCCTACTCCAAGAACACTAAATGGCCAAAGCACACCCACCCACTGACGGCTGCTGCAGGAGCTGATCTATGTGACCTCAAGAAATAACTGCTGCTTTGTGATCTTAAATCATCAAAAGGAAAGAAGAAACTGCACAACTGTAGCTTCTTTACAAAGAGCTGATGTGTTGGAAGCATAGTTCCTTAAAGAAATGCGAAGGCATATTTGCCAGTTCATAGGTCTGCTGAGCAAACGAAATGTGTAGAGAGAGGGGTCTCTCCAGGCACTTGGAGAGAATTAATCCAGTTAAGGCACACCCTTCTTCATAAAATTGAGACCATGAGGGGGTTTAGGGTTAGGGTTGAGAGGGTGAAAGAGCCTAGAGCCCCAGGGACACCGAGGCTGGAAAATGCATGGCAAGGGGATCACGGCAGGGCGCCAATATTGCTGCATCTGCACCTTTCGAATCCCACCCTCTCCATGGTATACTTCCTCCTCCTTATTTAGAAGTGCCCTGACCTTCCTCTAGTCTGTTTTACTGCACCTAAAAAAGGAATCTAAACAAACTATTTTAAATATTTACTTTCCTGTTTCACAACACTGTCAATATCCCAGAAAAAAGCTGTTACTGTGTGGCAGCACCCACACTGCCGTGCTTTAGAGAAAACAACCTTGCAACTGCTGTCAAATGTCACCAATAAAAATGGGCTCTGAGGCGTGCAAATGCCCCCAGTGCACAGGGCAATGCTGCCCTGCTTCATGAAGCAAACCCAATTTGTTCTGAGAAATGAAAACAGTACTTTACGAGAACATTCATTGTAGGCTGTGGACTGCTAACAAATAAGAGATAAAAGAGAAGAAAGATATTCTCTGGTTTTCTATCTGTGTACTTTGCCTGAAAGATGGAAAAAGTAGAAAACAAAATGTTTGACCTTTATGGTAAAATGCTTCTTCTTGGGTGGATGCCAGACACTGGTGGTTGAATGAATGAATGCCCGCAGAGGTGTTAAGGATGTCACAAGCACATATGCTTTGATGATGACAGAAAGGTCTTGAGCTTTAAGGATGTCCTTGTGCTCTGATGAAGCTGATACTTGATTCCTGGAAAGTAATAAAAATACATAGCATTAATACAGTGCTTTTGCAAATGAGTTCTAAGAAAATAGTGAAATAGTGAAATTGTTGGAAAATAGAAATTAATCTTTTTTCCCTGAAGGTAAGCAACACAGTAGATTAAATCAAGTGGCCTGGAACAAAGCTTACATGAAGTAATTTCATTGCTTTCAGCATTTTTAAATCTTAATTTCCAAACATATAAAGCAACTATATTAGGAGGGAGTAAATTTTGAGAGTACATATGGGTAAATGCATTTTTGGAATATTATACTTGTTGGAAACCCAGGACATTCAGAGTGAAATATCAAATTAAGATTAATTTAAACATTAAAGAAGTCTGAAAGCCTTAAATAACAGAAGTGCATAGTCAAGGTACCCAGATTTAACACTGATTAATACCAAATACAGAAACTCCACCAAACTCTGGGGAAAAACTGTAATATTGTTAGCACTTTCCTCAATGTAATAAAAGGACAGAAACATGTGGTGCTGCATACTTTCCCTAATGAAAGCCATATACAACAATTCCAAATATTAGGAAAGACTAGGATACCTATAAATAACCCATAATACCTCAGTTAACCTAAGAATTATGCAAGCTAACTTTGTCTGGGAAGTGACACAGCTCTCTAAAAACTGGCCTACAGCTCCCATAGTACACACAAAAAGAATGAGCCATAGAAACAGGACAGAAAAAAACCAAACTCAAGGAAAAAAATCAGTTATTTAAAAGCTCATTGCTTGGGTAATATGAGCTGTACTTGGGCATATTCACAAATGTGGTTATTAATCTGTCTGTTAAAATCTCTGAGTATCAATTTACCTCATAGCAAATGCAATGGGAAGATGACTATACAAATTATGGCTCCTAAGGCTGATTACTTGTAAAAGACAAGGGGCTCTCCTCCCATTTCTCTGCAACTTTTGGCAATACGTGGCCTTTCCAGACCTCAGTTTTGCTATCTGTTAAGGAAGTCTAACAACATCTATCTGAAGGAGAACTACTTCCCTCTGTAGAATAGTAGGTCCTCAGAGCATAAAATTTGTGAAATACTGTAATATAGGAAACAGCACTTGATAACAGACAAGTTATCAAGTACTTCTTCATTCTTCACTTGAGGGAGGATCTCTTTGCAAAGGACCACATGTGTGTCTGTGGTAGGGGCAAGGTGAGGATGGGAGCAGGAAACAGCTCAGTCACCATGAGACCTTAACATTCAGGGGTGTCTCTGGGTCTGTATTTATCTTTCTAGGTTCTTCAATGCCCTCAACATAAAGACTTTAATGTTTACACTCAAAACATGTGCAAACTTGGCTAGTACAGAAACAAACATTATGCAAGTATGAGATGCAATACATCCAAATGCTCCATCTGCTGTGGTCTCCTCTTTTGCTACATTCTGCATCCCTGACTCCCAACTAACTGCATGATGAAGCACTGGCAGTTCCTGAGGATGAGGTATCACGAGCTTACATCTCTGCACTCATGTGCTGCTTCCACTGGTGCTGCAGATGAGAGGTACGTGTCTTGTCAGTGCTTTTGCTGCCCTGGGACACATTGCTTGTGGTGCTGGCCCTTGATGGTCCAGGCTGGCCAGAACACTCTGGGGTGACTACTGGGAGCTGCAGGTCTGAAAAAGTACCAAGAGGATGAGAAAGGAAGTCAGCAGTGCATTGAAAGCAGCGGTCAACTCCTGCTGCTAAGGTTAAAATGTATAACACATAATAGATATGAGCTATCAGCATCAGCCAACAATGCAAAATAACAAATGCTGAGATGATAAACCTTTTTTGATCTGCTATCAGAGAGTTTCTCACCCACCAAGCACCCCCTTCCAGCTGCAAGCTGCACACTCAGAGGCTTAGCTGCAACTCCCACTTTACAGGTGAGTGCAGTAATGTTCCATACAAAAAGCGCCCCCTTCTCCCTTCTTCAGTACAGAAATCCTTTATTTCTAAATATAGAATTCCAAAACTTAGTTTCTCACAGAGTACAATTACAATTAATGGGGATAAAAGATTTATTTGACTAAGAACCAAGGGACTTTGCCACTGTAATATACTGTAAGAACATAGACAGCTCAGTAAATAACCACATATCTTTGTTTCTATGTTCACTATTTAAGGCTACAATTTGTAGTTACTGAAACCTATGGGAGGCTTAGTTCTGCCATTGAATACAGGGGGTGCAAGACTGATGTACCACAGTCTTCCAGATTACTGAGGCATATGACCATCAGTAGTAATCAAAATATTGTGATGTGAGATCAGTCAATGGGTGGCATGTATTTTCTGCTTTTACTGTGCCTTTAAAAAGGCACAAAGCCCCTATGTTGTATCATTATTTCATGTAGGGTGGTTTTCATTAACTCTAATACACCTCACATTTCAAGTTCTTAAGTAACAGTCAGGGAAAAGTCAAACTGTTCACACTACTCCCAAACCTTAATACCTTTCTTTTTAATGACATACTGCATCGTGCTAATGTTATGAATTTATTTGTAGAACTTCTCTTTTAAAGCATGCACTCTCAACTCTGGTACATGACAAGAAAAGTAAAACTGAAGTTGTGTTTCTGGTGATGAGCTGTGAGCAGCCATTTAAGGAAAAAAACTATTCATTTTTATAGAGATCCTGGTAAAATCGCATTGTGATTGTCTATAATCATTGGCTGTTCATCAGATCAGCTCAGTTCATCCTTCCAATCTCAACTGGGATCTAAAATTAAGCTGGTCTTCTGCCTTACATGCATTGCACCATTTAGCAGGATAAAAGGCTTTAATAATCAAAACCATGCAGTTTTTTAATAGAGCACGTCATACTCAAATGTTATTCACACTGGCATCTCTCTGTTGTGTTATGCATTATAGCTGATTTGGACTTTGTAAGTGACTACCTGGTTTTTGACGGTACAGCAACGAAAACAGACTACTCCACAAACTCCCATTAAGTAATTTATTTAGCACGTGTGCTTCTGAATACGCACAGGGACCAGATCTGTGAAATCAAGTGCTGTTTTTTCCATGCTTGCCTTGTAAAGACACAAGGACAATTTCCACCCTGTAGATAGACAATGGCATTTCACCATGGCAGTTTGCAATGGCCCCGTGCAACTACTCCTATGCATCACTTTAGATATCTATTAGCATGGTAATACTACCATGCTTAGGCTTTGTATTTAAGCAATGAAGAGAGAGTGAGAGAAAGAGTGAGACAGAAAGAAAGAGAGACCAGTCCTTGGAGCACTAAGAGAAATACTGGTTCTGAGGGGCTCTCTGAAAGAGAGTGGCTTTTTCACTGACCGTGCAAGAAAACTAACCTACTTACTTGCAGCTGCAAATAATTCCCAGAGTGTAAAGTTTGATCACACAGTTTTGGTGTTCAGATAAAACCAGAATTATTAAAACACATAAAGGCCCTCCACAGTGCACAAATTACTTCAGAGATCTTTTTCTAATTTATGCTCACATGGGTAAAAAGGCAAGACACAACCTTCTGCTGTTGCAACTATTTATGGAGTTATGGAGCCAAGCCCCGTACCCCTGTATCTTGGTAGTGTAGCACATCCACCAGGAACAGAACAGCACTGTAAGACTCTGGAGTTCAACTCTAGTAGCCTCGATCTTCAAACAGCAAGATACTGATCTGGCACATGGCTGAAAGGAGGCAGAACTATGTTTCCAGACAAAGCCCCCTATAACATCAGGCCATATCTCCATGTCTACGTTAACAGATTCATGCAAAAGACCACAATCACAGCTCTTCTCGTCTGATCATCTGAAAGCCAAATTATGTCAAAGGTGCACATTTTTCAGCAATTACTTTAGGTGAAGTGACCATTATGTTGAGAGAGGGAAATACATAAAACATAACTTTCTTACTTAAAAGAAAGTAAACATTTCACTGAAAATAAGAACATGGCAGGAAAGGGCTGTTCAGCTCATTACTCAAGAGAAAGTAAAGTGTCTTTTCCTTTAAAAATATGTTTTTAATTGTGTTGCTAAGGCAACAAGTGAGCAGTATCATATTAACTCACAAGACAGAGTCTGAAAATAATGAGATGAGATTTATACCTATATTTACCCCTCCTAAATGAGAGTTTTAGTTGTTTCAGGGAAATACAAAAGACTAATTCATTTGATATAACATTAATTGATTTGATATAACAAAAAAAAGTAAAACAAATGGGTAGGGACAGATGAAAAAGAGAAATGTCCTTGAATTCTCAAACTACTGGGTAGAAGATCCTTAGTATTGCCCTAAGTCATTGCAAAATGTCTCAATGTTAAAAAAAAAAAAGGAAACCTGCCATCTGTTAAAGAAGAGAAAGTTAAAAAAATTCAGGGTGCTGGTGATGAGCATTGAGAACTAAGAAAGGGAGAATTGTCATAAATTATTCCTCATGTTATAAGGCATTCTGTTTGCATGGTGCCTTACACCGCTCTACTGGTTTTGTGTTGGCATCCACCTGGGACAGAGTCCATTGCAAGGTGGCTGTAAGAAGTAGTGAGACTGTCAGAACGTGCTTGCATCTTTGAGATGACACAGAGCATGTACATCATCAGGCAGAGTTAAGAGGGAGTGACAGTCCCTCAATTTGGTAAATCTACTCCTAGTAACCAATGAATACAATTTTCATAATAATAAAAAGACATCAGTAGGGCTGAACTGAGCATTCAGCTACATCAGTTCTCATGGCAACTCTTCACCTGCTCCTGCACTCAAAAGCAGTAACAGTGTTTATTAGAGCTGTGTATTTGTTAATCAACATTATCATCAATGAAAA
Organism: Pipra filicauda; assembly: GCF_003945595.2. NCBI lineage: Eukaryota > Metazoa > Chordata > Aves > Passeriformes > Pipridae > Pipra > Pipra filicauda. The sequence goes on from NW_024103585.1 coordinate 3,131,834, forward strand.
TTAGCCTGCAGTGCCTTTACTGTTTGCAGTAATTGCCATGTTTTTCCATCTTGAAATCACTCTACAAGCTGTTGTTAATTAACCAGTCCTTTTGAAGTATGTAAACAACATCAACATTTTATAATGGAAGAGGTGAGGCAGGCTCAGCAGTTGATATTTGTCACGCAGCTTGGAAAACCAAGTTAGAAAGAGTTCCAGCATCCAGATTACATTCATGTCCAGATAACATCCCTGCTTTCAAAAATCCAAATCTTAAGACCAGTAATTTCTGTAGCAGACTCTAAAGATCGAAAGGAAAAAAAGTAAACTACAAAAGAACATTTTTCCTTTTAAAGTGGCTATGCAGTAAGTGAAATGCTACACAAACTGCTGTTTTTCCTGAGGAGCAGCTGCAGGCTTTGCCACAAGTACTTTTTGCTGCTGCCATTTGTGATGATCCTGTGTAAAGCAAAGGGCCTAAGGCTGGATATGTGCTTTCGCTTTAAAAAAAACCAGAAAGCTTCCCTTCCTTGAAATTCTGGCTTGAAAAAGGTTTCTGATGCTGACATCTCTGGAATGATACCACTGAAAACACGACAAACAGCACTACTTTACCACTGCCTAGGGTGTTCATCGTGAGGCCATGTTGATGGGTAAGGAAGCCACTACAGGTTCTCAACCGAATTCACACATCAGCCCTCTAACCACAACAACAGGTAAAAGACAGACCTAAGAACAGTTGCAGGGCACATCTGAAAAGGAGGTGTAAGATCCAACAAAGCAAGTCAACACATCCAGATAAAAAAAATTAAGCACCTCTTTGTCATGTGAACTGACAGTAGATACTGTCCTGTCAACTGCAATCTCTTGAAGTACAACAGTCAAACATATCACTTAACAGTGACAATTGATACCTAATGCAGCAGCCTCGTTGACATCTAATGAGGCCTTTCAAGTGTTTTACACAGCTATGACTCCTTGTTCTCTCTTTCAGTCTCCAGCTTCTAAGGTATTTTCTTGTCTTTGGCTCAGAAGTGAAGATTTAAGACATACACAATAAAGAATAGCTGATTTACGAGTACAACGTGTGGCTAAGCAAAAGGTTTACCAAGAGTTAGAAGTATATTTGGACAAATTAAGACTTCCTGGAGCAGAGCAAAGCTGCAGCCACCTGAACTGGTGGTAAATGGAACACTTAGGTTAACATGAACATCTGGCAATCTGCAAAGGTGAGGAATTCAGCAGGAGAATACCCTACGGGTTGAACTAAGTGGGTAACACTCAGTTAAAGAAAAGGAAACAAGATGAATGAGAATGTGTCCTCTTCTTTATCTTTCCTTTTATAGTATCCTTTGGTGTTACAAGGAGGGTTATGATATAGTTTTGTTAGTTTCGGTTTTTTACTTTGTTCAACATCAAATAGACTGTATTTTATACACTTCAAACATGAAGCAAGGAAAAATCAAGACTATTTTCTGTGAAAAAAGGTCATTTTGTTTCTAAAGTGCCCATCAACTGTCAGATCTGTTACAAACATTTCAAGAGCGATTCAGTCACCTTGGGAGCTACTGGTTGTTTAAAGAAGCATGAAGTTAGAGAAGGGATGCAATGGAACTGAAGTGCTGTGCTTTGTTCTGGGCCCAGCACATTGTTAATTTCTTTCATAAGGTGAAAGCTCAGTGCATTTGTACTTGTAGGGTGCTCATCTGATGCTTTTCAAGCAGGAAAGACATTACTTTAGAACATGGAAGTACATTGATCCTGAAAGTATACAGGAGTCTTTCCATCTGCATAGGCACCTTGTGAACTTCTTCCTAAATTTTCATAGTGGTAGTCTGTTTCTATCAGGAGCCTGAATTCTCTCACATATGAAAAAAAAAGAGAATTATAGTCACCTCATGCCCTTTATCATCAGTTTCTACCACACAATATTCAGGAAATACTGATGTCCTCTCTGTCAGCCTTGCAGGTTTGCTTTCTGACAGGGCACCTCAGTGAATTAGAAGAACTCCACATTGCATCGTGTTCTAGGATCATCCAACTTCCTGACTGATGTGGGCTGCTGGAAAACAAAGAGTTTATTTATGATACAGACCAGGCAAGCTGCATTGCTACAACCTGGTCTTCTTCTGGTATTTCAGCTGGACAATTTTCCAGCCCTTGTCGGTTGGAAAGGTGTGTTTAACAGCTGCAAAGATTGCTCCACATCAGGAGATGCTTAAAAAGCTTTCATAGATTCTTAAGCAGACTTTTGAGCACCTCCAGGACTAAGAGATTTTGATCAAAATAAAGCCTAGTACCCAGTACCTCTGGCTCAGTCAGGTATAGCAACTTTCTCTAAGCTGCGTAACTATGAAAGTAATGAGCATTGAAAGTGTATTTTTTTTTTTCATTTTTCAATGTTGATTTTGGAGGATGGATGATTTCAGTTGAACTACCACCACTATGTGCCTTGAGACTTGTCACAGAAAGCAAACCTATCCTATTTAATTGCTTCCTGTTACCCATTTGAACTATTGGATGAAAAGACTGAAACAAAAGACTCCCCTATTGATTATACATTATGAGGACGCTAAAGAAAGAGAGAAAAACTTTAAGACTCAGTTTTATAACCTGTGCATTTAGAAACTGTGAAACTCAAAGTAGACAATGAGTATTTGAAGGAAATTAGGAAGACTAGGGCAATCCTAGCCCCAGTGAAGTCCTGGAAAAACTTCCATGGATTTCACTGGAATGTCGTTTCTTGTTTGATATTTAAAACTCCTGGCATGGTCTTGACATGTGTTTCAAGCTTCATTTGTGATGTGCACATTGCTGCAGGTTCAATATCCCACCCACTACTGACTATTGATCCAGCTATCCTTAAAAGGTTTTCATATTCAAAAAACACAGTAATCCCACCCTCTGTAATACAGTTAATCTGAAAGCAACCCACCCTGGATATTTAGAATGAAGAAATGTCAAACTACTTGTGATTTCTGAAAATTTAAACTATCCTAAATACATTTAGTATTAAAAGCCAAACAATTTTATAGTAAAGCAGATATAGAGGGAAATTAATTTAAACTGTGGGTTGAAATGCACTGAAATTCATGCCAAAAAACACCCGTGAAGTTTCAGAGTTAAAAAGATAAAATGAGGATCATTTGTATGATATTGTTTATTTTCCTCTTTAAAAACATCAGGAAATACAGCTTCAGTCTAGATCAATCATTTACCATGTTTATTTTATCTCTGTTTTGACAGGTGAATTAAAAACAGTATTTATTGAATACAGTGTTTGCTTTTTCATTCCTAAAGCATCCTCACAGGTAAGCATTAGAGGTTTGGGGGTTTTTTTCCAACATTTTCCAGAAGGGCTGCTTCTTCTGTGTGCATCTTTCATACTAGAACTTAATTATACAGATAAGCTATAAAACTCTGGAAAAATCAAGTCAGTGAAAATGCTGGCTGATTACATGATTACATGATTAGAGCCACAATTCTGTACTAGTAACAGGGTAGAATATAGAATAGTGTAGGCCAAGTAATTAAATTAATTTGGCTTACTTTAATTAATTAATTTACTTCTTTTCAGACTACTCATATTTGTTGTTCTTACAGAAGTACGTTCTTGTCCTAGCTGAGATCTGTCACTGTTGTAAAACCAAAGAAGCCCACATAGTTTATAATCAAATTAACTGAAAAGAATCAGATATTGGTTTTATTGGCCATTCTTGAGACTCTTAGCAACTTCAGTAGCAGAAAGGTAGTAGGCACAAACCTGATCAGAGCTGGTGTGCAAACATTTACAGGGACCAGCTGGCAAAAGAAATTATAACCAAAATTAAAAAATCATGTTCCAGTCACAGAGATGTTGAATTATTACAACAGAAAACAAATTGATTCTATAGCTTCTCTTGTCCATAGGTGGCTCCACTGGGTCTTGCTTCCTACTATCAGCTTGTAACCCTTCCTGCTGAATCCACAGTAACCCAGGGACACTGGGGACAGGCAAGAGAGATTTGCTAGGCAGGAGGAGAGGAAAGCTGGCATGGGGTTAGCACCAGACCGTAAACACATCACATAGTGAGAGCACAGTCACAGAGCTGGACTATCTTGGCTCTCCCTCCTACACAATTTCATTAGGACTATGCCCATCCCAAGACCTTCTGTGTGATTGATGCTGTTGGCCAGGCCGGCAGGTGATCAGAAGAGCACATAAGGCTGGTAAACACTTGTAAAGTCTCTGCACTAGTGACATTAATAAAAAGAAACATAGAAGCTGTATAGTAAAAGTATTTCTTAAAAAAAGGATCAGTGATCTGTGTGAGTAGAGAAAACAACTATGCGTGGCACAGGCTGGGCCCTGGAAGTGATGAAGCAAGACAAATGCTTATATGGGAAGACAGACTAGTATGAAATCCTTAGGGAACAGGAAAATCAGGGAGGCAATGCTATAAGCAATTTTACTATTTTCCCAGGCAAAACCTGTTAAAGAGACTATTTGTTGTACATGCATCAGGGTGCCTTTCCTGTGCCTTAAACTGAATCTGAGGAACTCTGCTCACACTGTGGACCTTAGTCCTCTTCATCTCTCATCTGAGCATAGTTCCAGGAGGCATCCAAGTGCAGTTTTTAATGCACCTGTGGTGTGATACCAAGTATGAACACCTGAAATCTCTCTGACAGTTGTTTTCCAATCTCAGAAAGCTTCTAGGTTTGGGTTGTTTGCAGGAAGATTTAATTTCCAGATCACTGCAACTGCTGCAGCTTTTGCTGACCTGAACAATAAATGCCAGGAGCCTTCCTTCATCATCCATTAGCCATACCAGAATCTCCTCATGGCCCAAGTCCCATATAGTGAGCAGAGATCAGGTGCTTGATTAAAAACTGGGCCAAATGCCCTGTAAAAGCAGAAGTGAAACCAATCTTCTCATACTGAGCAGCAAGCACTTATCAGTGTTGAAATTTAGGATTTGTTACTATTCTTATCCTTTCTTAACCTCCTTGCTTCTCTCCTAGAAAGCAGTCATCACTGGTATGTGCATAATTTTTCCCCCCGTAGAGACAAAAGGAATATGAAGTGTGAGACTGACAAAAATATTTTCCATTAGAGACAAAGCAAAGAAACAAGCACTGGCATAGTACTTTCTACAAAACCATTTTCTTTCCTATAAAACAAGGGTATGAGAATGGGCGTGCTCTCTTAAATACGAAACCTATCAGTTTAAGAGTTGTGCAACAAGAAATAGAATAACATTTTTTAAAAAAAACCTTTACCACTGATTATCCATATCAACACTGTCATAACACATAGTAAATCCAGTAGTCCCATCCTCTCAGCCTTTCTGCCTGATATTTCTTTCTACAGCTTACTATGTCTTTAATAAGATGGCATAATTCTTTGTGTTTTCACTTTTACAGGAAATTGCTTGGCTCCTTGGAGGCTAACTAAATGACAAACACAGTAATAACAAACCCACTGATCCTCTTCAACAGGAATTGCAGAGAAGCCCTGTTGACTCAAACACACAAGAGTGAAAGTACATGACTGATTTGAAAGGAAACAAACTGTTCTGTGAGGAAATACTGATGAAAACCATTATTTCTGTGGAAAACTTTAAAATTGAGCATCAAACAAATCCTACTAAATGGCAACTTAACAGTTGTTGGAAAGAAAGATCTGTTGGAGAATGCAAGCAAAAGGAAGTAGAAAGAACTGGCTTTATCAGGTGAATGGAAGGGGAGCATCTGAAGTCTTGCCTCTAGAAGTTTGCTTTAACTAATGCCTTTTTGTCCATTTAACCTGAAATCAAGTTATTTACCCTTCTGATTCTAATTTCACCTTCTATGGATGAATTTCACTCATATAAAATTACATTTCACATATCCACTGATTCTAAATGGGATTAATTTCTGAGTTGAAACACTTTGAGATCCGGCCCACACAAAGATGACCCCGCTTACCAGAGTCTACGACATCAGTGTAGTCTATACAGTCAGTGTGGAGCAATTCAGCTAACCCTAAATTATGCTGAAAGTAAATGCTCTTTTCAGCTTGCTCACTCTACATACTCAGTGTTAAATTCAGGTACCTACAGACATACATCTATTGCTGTCTAGGACACCACAGGATATCCCTCTGAACCTGCAGCTGCTGGACAAAAGCAGATGGGTCCTGTGCCAAATCTGCCCACCCTACTGGGCGTGCTGGATTCTCTGTGGCATCTCAAGTGGCATAAGAATCTTGTGTTGAATCCGCTACCTCAGCCCCTAGACCACATGCTGATGTGGAGACACCTAGATTTAAGAGATGGATTTTATTTTTACATTAAAACACTTCAGCTAATTTAGGTTCAAAACCATTTTTACTGGTAACTGAAAGGTGACAGTTGATCTTTTTCTATATGATAGTCCTTCAGCAGACTGCTAGAATAATCCTCCATTGCTGGGATTTCCGCATCAGTCACAAGGCCTTTTCTCTTTGCCAGGAAAGTACTAAAAATATAAGTAAGTAATAAGATACTTACAAATGGTACTTCCCTGAAGAGGAAATGTGGTGGGTTGACCCTGGCTAGATGCCAGGTGCCTACCAAAGCCTCTCTATCACTCAGCTAGAAAGGTGAGAGAAATTATAATGAGATGCTCATGGGTCAGGATAAAGATAGGGAGAGATCAGTCATTAATTACCAACATGGGCAAAACAGACTCAACTAAAATTTATTACCAGACAAATCAGAGTAGGATAATGAGAAACAAAACCATCTCTTAAAACACCTTCCCCACATCCCTCCCTTCTTCCCAGATTCAATTTCACTCCTGATACTCTACCTCCTCCCTGCCCAGAGAGGGGAATGGAGGCTGTGGTCAGTTCATCACATATTGCCTCTGCTGACCCTTCCTTCTCAGGGGGAGGACTCCTCTTCCTCTGCTCCAACATGGAGTTCCTTCCCACAGGAGACAATCCTCCATGAACTTCTCCAAGGTGAGCCCTTCCCCTGTACTGCAGTTCTTCATGAACTGCTCCAACATGGGTTCCTCCCATGGGGTGCACTAACTCAGGAACTGCCTGCTTGAACATGGGCTCCTCTCTCCACAGGTCCTGCCAGGAGCCTGCTCCAGCATGTGCTTCCCACAGGGTCACAGATTTCTTCAGGCATTCACCTCCCCTGATGTGGTCCCCCAAGGGCTGCAGATGGATATCTGTTCCACCATGGACCTGAACAGTTGACTCACTATGGTCTGCACCACAGGCTGCAGGGGAACCTCTGCTCTGGCACCTGGAGCACGTCCTCCCCCTCTTTCTCCACTGACCTGGGTGTCTGCAGGGTTATTCCTCTCACATATTCTCACTCCTCTCTCCAGCTGCTGTTGTACTGTTGTTTTTTCCCCCTTCTTATATACATCATCCCACAGGTGCTTCCACCATTCTTGATGGGCTCAGCCTTAGCCACAGCAGCTCCAGCTCGGAGCAGGCTAGAACTGGCTCTGTTGGACCTGGGGGAAGCTTCTGGCAGCTTCTCACAGAAGCCATCCCTGTGACTCCCCACTACCAAAAGCTTACCATAAAAACCCAATACAGGAGAAAACAACAAACAGCTTATCAGAAGTGGCATACACAAAGTGGTTTTACCACAGTTTATGGACAGCAGTGGAAATGTGCATATTTGAAGGGGAAAGTTCTGTGTGGTTAGTGCCTCTGGTGCTTGTGGTAGCAAAAGAATAAAACCACTGCAATTGGCCTTTCTCCAAGTAGCAGGGCAAAGTAATGTTTTTTAAAGGTAATCTCTTACAACATGAGCAGGACATACCAATTTCTGAAGACCTTGACATTTTTAGAAATCTGCTTAATTTTTTCTGAAACTGGTACTATATCAGAATACTTTCTAACTCACTTCCAGGGAACCAAGGCACTAGGCACCACTGAAGACATGCTAAAACTCAGACAAAACAGAATGTCACTTACCTGGTGTAATATGACTTCATGAAAAAACACTCACAGGACCTGGATAGATGTTTATTACACTACATATTCCTTATGATCAGTTTTGACAATGTACTGCACCAGGAAAATCTAAAGGTCCAATTTAAACTGACCTTCAATGTACAGTTCTTTTAAGGGAAACACTTCACAGCTTTTAAATATTGATCCATCTTTAAATGAAACAGCACAAAAATTAAAAGGGAAAAATACGATATACTTAGGTTAGGAACCATCTAATCTCAAATTTAATCAAGCATCCAAATGTGAAACATTTAATCTAAGCTACTTGTCTAGGCCCCATTTACAGTCAGTGATGAGAGGTAACTGGATTGTAAGTACCTGCAGAGGGTAATTCAACACACCTATTTTAAACACATATTTTAGGATAAAAAGAAATAGTATTTGTAGGTGTATCTCTCTCTCCATTGACTTAAATGAAAGACTAGAATACTGCTGCAGAAGATACCTAACTTGTAAATGGTTAAATGAGATGTAAAGAATCCTTTCCTATGTATTAGATTTTAGCATATATATAAAAAAGGTGAGAGAGAGAGGGGAAGGGAGAGAGGGGAGGGGAGGAAAAAAATTAAAAATCAGACATATAATTGCAAACAAGGTTAAATACTAATGGAATAAACATGGAGTTAGTTGTTATTGGATTACAGAACAAATCAAGAAAAAGACAAAATTTCTTATTAATAAAGTTTATATTGTGAAGGTAGATCATAAATTCAAAATAGCATCGATGATGGATATCGAGTAGTGTAACTGAGATCATAGTGTGTCCCTCTGTAGTGTAAATAACCCCAAGAGAGTGCACAATAGTTTTTTTCCAGTTTCTATTCAAAGCTGAGTTTTACCAATGATAAATTAGAATTCTCTGGCAACTTGCCCATAACCTTTAAACTTTTCTGGTTGATGATCTTAATACACAAAGGCTTTATATCAGTAAATTATGTCTGGATGGGAACCAAACTCTGACTATACTACTCCTTCTCCATGCCACAACATTTTTGTAAAGCTGAACAAACATATTACACTGAACCCAGGGCTTTGAAGAGTAAACACCAATACACTACAGTAACACAAAACAGTCCAAAAATAAAACACTTATAGCCAAATTATTTCTGCAATATGCAATAGCCAAACAATGCAGTATCTTTACCTGAAAAGACACTGCATAACTGTACTCTGTATTTAAGTGGTGTCTGAAATGGATTACCATTCTTGTTTAATTTTTTCCCTCTATGCATTCATGACTAAAAATAAAACAGAATTGTAAGCCCGACCATCATCACATATTGAATTTGAAGAAATTAGATTACCTGAAAAGGCTTTTGTTATCTGGCATAATCCCTCTTTTCTGCAAAGGAAATGCTGGATTTCTGGAAGTAGGTTTACCTGTATGTAAGAAGAGAAATTTTAATGATTTCATTCAGAAAAGCATTCTTTTTCCTTCAATGGAAAAAGCCTTCAATGGGTCTGTGTTCAATTTATCAGAGACACTTCATGTGCGAAACTCCTGCCAGTGTCAAAAGGAAATTACAACACTGCCATCCCTGCAATGTGGGATAATGAAGTTAAGGTGTGGACTCTTCCTCCATGGCCATCACAAAACAAAATTTTAGACCTACATCTCTCCTCCTGGCTGCTGAGTTTTCACCTGTTCCCTGTCCCCTTTTCAGTCTCTGCAGGTTCTCTATTCTCTGCAGTTACCAACTGCTTTCCCTCCCTGCATGGAAATACCCCATGCCTCTTGAATGACTGTGCTTGGGATCAGTGGAAAGCAAACGTAGCTGAACCACTTCCAGGCTCTGCAACAAAGAACTGTGTTGCACTGTGGTATGGACATGCCAGCAGAGAGTAATATTACTCAATATTTAAAGCTATCTGAAGGTCTGGGCCATCTGGTTTAAGTCCCCGCTCTGCTACAGACTTCCTGAGAGAACTTGGACAATTCCTTTGATCACCTTGTGTCTCAGTTATTCATGTGTGAAGCTTCTGGACATTGCAGCATGCTGTAAGGATTATTATATTTCACAGCATTAGAGGCTCAGATATGATAATATAGGCAGACTGAGCAAAAAGCAGCTTGCAGAAGCCTGGGACGTTTTATCATCTGAACTCTGAATTCAAAGTATGTGTACTTCTAGCAAACTGGAACTGCTACAAAAATTTCAGTTTGAATACACTTAGATAAGGCATCCTGTCCCAGGGAACCCCAGTGTACATGCTCCAAGCTCTGACTTCTGTGGACACCAATTGTTTTTTGTATCTTCATGAACTTCATACCTGAGGCACTTTCTAAAAGCAGTTCCACTTCTCCCAGACCCTCAAGTTGGAGTCTATAATTTAGGGTCTTACCGTTATTATCTGTGCCATTTTACTTTAAATACAAGTCAACTGTACCTATAGCTTGGTCAAATCTTTTCAAAGACTTACATATTTTTATTAACAGGCCAGTTCTCTATTTAGACGTTATGTATCTAAGTAACCTAAATTGTGCCCACAACACACTCAAGTGAAAAAAAAAAAAGCAATCCTGAAAATACCAAGAAATATTGGCACTACCAATGCTTTGGACCATGAGTAAGCAGTTTGCAGTGCCAGAACAAGGAACTCCCTTGAAGGACCTGGAGGAGAACACTGGTCTAGCTAACACATTATCAATTGTAGGAGCACTGTCGCTGTTTGGAGAGGCGCCTAAATTATGTTTACAAAAGAGCAATTACAACAGGTGAAACTCAACAGTGATATAAGATGTGAAGCCTAAATTTGTCCAGCTCTATCTTCTGCCTATGCTATTATTCTGAAATATTGTGTGCATTTTCTAATTGTTTCTTCCCATTTCTAAAGGCTCTTTTCCAATGGGGTAAATTGCTTAAATTTCCCTTGACTTCTGTAGACACTTTTGCTGCCAGACATGCTGGTTGATGGTGGCCAAGAACACAAAAATTTAAGCTCAAGAACAGAAAAGGGAAACTTGACACCCAATTGTACTAATTTTCAGTATTTACACGGAAACACATCCAAACTAACCTCCTGTGTCTAAATGAGAAATTGCTTTTGATCACTGGGAGCGATATAGAGAATTAAATGCTGGTATCTGACAAGTATTTCACAGTAAATAGAAAACATAAAAAAACTTTTTTAATTGCTGCTAAATCATGGTGCTGTGGTATAAAATAAGGATTAGATAATTTTCTTTTTATGCGGGCTGAAAATTTGGCCTAGCCTGTCCATCCATTCCCACAAAAGATAACACAATAATCTCATACCTTCTGGAACAACTCTAGATTATGCAAGTCTTCTGTTTGAATGCAGCCAGTACCAGTATTTTTTCTGGAAGATAAGCAGATCAAAAGATCCCAAGGGTTTATACCACCTATCCAGAAAGAAAAGAAGCACATTGAGAAAGAAAATGTCATGTGATTCCTGTTTGCGCAAAAAATACTTAAGAGCCAAATCCTAAAGAACAGTAAATGGTTGGAGTGCTAAATACCTGAATCGCTACAGCTGGCAGCAGGATAAAAGACATATTTGCGACCAAAGTTCAAGCTTTGGAACTATATATAGGTGTTTCACAGTTGGCATTTCCTGTTATCCCTGCCTGCTGATGTTCAAACCCTGCTGCTTAGCATTCGGAAATTAAAAAGTTCACTAATATGATGCTGCTTTAAGTTGTTCCTTTTTTTTTTTTAACTCTTCAGCATGCTCACTTATAATACACATGCAATATATGCAATATGATTTTCTGAAGTCTTTATTGGGAAGCAAATTTCAGAGGCATTAATACTATGGTCATGCTATTGCAAGCAGCAGGAATTTCTAGCCTGAATTTTGGTGTAGTAGCTTCCTAAATATTAGACACCTAACTGCCAGATCTAGAACTGATGTACAAGTGGGAATGAAGTTCCTAGCTTCCGAGCTAGTGCTGATGCTTCCTTTCGGGGGCAAAAGAGACCTGTGAGATCATGGGGTTCTATTATCAGAAAACAAGCAACACCAGAATCAGACATAGCTGCTTGAAGAAGAGACAGAACTAAATTGCACCAATTTAAACACCATTGGATTAGAAGATACAAAGTCTTGAAGTTTGCCCATATCTCAGCATGTGTGTGGTGCAGAAGTGCCAATGTTGCTTCAAAGGAGCTTGGTCAGCTCCCTCAAATTGTTATTTGTTTATCTGGACTAGTTAGAGATAATGGCATCTCACAACAGAATTATTACATCTTTTGAGGTCACAATGAATATGTTCAATAAAGGGTAAATCATTTCATTGACAGGATGACAATTAGTAATAATGAACTTCCAAACTAAAAGGGTAGCCAGTCAAGCTGTACAACATCCGAGGCAGAGTATAGCATCGGGTCTCAAAGCTCCCTTCAGGACAGCTATTTCAGTGACTGGTTTGTTCTTTTTCCCAAGGTTGGGAAGATTACGTGCATTTTATTCCATTTTGTGCTATCCATCTGTGATGCCTTCCTACTTTGATTCGATTATCCCCTAAGTTTGGTTCCGCCAAATAGCCCACAGAGGCATTTATTTTATTTATTTCCTTTATTTCCTTCTCTGAAATGTACTTTTCTCCTATCCAATCATGATTACAAATGTCAAGCAGGGTGAAGATTTCACTTAAGGAGATTTAGCACTCAATTTACATTAAGTACAGTAATGAACTGATTGTACAGAATGGATCCAGGACTGTGAACGTAACTATCTCTTTTTTATGTTTATAAGCAGTGTGACAAAGCTTAAGAGATCAATTTTCAGTTACACTACACTTATTATTGTGACAAGTTCTTCAATTTCACATTATGAGAACCAGTATTACGGTATAAAAGTAATTAAGGTATATGAAATTTAGGCAAGACAGACTCACTACATGCTTCTTTGTGAAAGAAACAACAAAAATCCTCTGCAGGTAGATAAAAACGTCACAGACAGCAAACAAATGAAGCATTAAAGAAATGTACAAGCAAATACTTCATTTTAGTGCAAAAGATTGGCAGGGCTAACAACCTACTCAATGACCTCACCAGCTATGTAATTATCAGATAAGCAAGATGTTATGCCTCTGACTAGTAAACACCTTCGAATAAATCATTATAATTATATATAAAGCACAATGCCTAGCTCTGTGCAAATTGAAAGGGAGCTGGAGGGAACTCCATTTCTCAGAAGCAGCTCATTTCCTTCCCTTGTTTATTGTGACACATCCTGTCCTGGAATGAATTTGATCCCTGACACCAAAGGATATGTTGCACTGTGTATTTGCCTTTAGGATACATCAGAGTGATCAATATGAATGTACTGAAGAGAAGAAAAGGAAAAAGTACCCTCAGATCTGCTGTGTTTCTGAGCCAGTGCCCAGGAAGTAGAACAGTTCAGGAGGCTTGAATGCCTGCCATTATTTGTGCTTTCTATTTAGAGTAGTTAAACATCTAGCCAGTTATTTCAGTACAGAACAATCAGAACACAAACATGTCTATTTATAGATATCAGGAGACTTCCTATCAGAAAAACAGTGTACACCTAGTGCTGTCTCTCAGATTCAGGCAGACAGAGCAGTATGACTTCTATTTCAATATATTGATACATTCCTCATCAACTATACCTGGAAAAACATTCTTGGAAAACAAAAATGAAAGAGGCATGTGTTACAGCAACTATTTATTCTCGAACAGGTTCCTCTGTGAACAGATGTAACCTAGAAATTGCCCGTGTCACTCCTCCTACAGCTTAACTTTTTGTGGAAAACAAACATCTCTGATCACGACACCAACTGACTGTCTTCCTTCTGCAAATTTAACAATTATAGAACTATACTGCAGAAAAAAATTGCTAGCATTATTAATATTGAAATAACACCAGCGGCCCATGCAAAGAACCCCAAGCTGTCAGACACCATGTTTTAACATAGGAGATCCCTTTCACAGAAATTATTTTTAAAGTAAAGCAAGACACATGAGCTAAAACATTTTAAAATAAAAGAGAAAAGAAGAACAAAATGCACAGTATTAATAAAAGTCATCTGAATGGAAAGACTTGTTTCAAAATCTTTTTAGAGACTTTAATGAAGAAGCATTAATAAATTCATAATATTCCATCTTCAACATACACACTGTTTTGCTGATTTCCTGCAGACTTCAAACCAGAAGCAGGCTTTGACAGGACATTTGAAGAGGAAGGTTAAAAGGAATACTTGATATCTGAAAAATTTAATTATTAGCAATTTGCATGAAGCTTTTTCCATATGAAGGACTTTGTCTATAACTACAGAAATCCTTTTTGCTTTATGCAGCAAGTCAGTGGAGCTCAGCATGCACAGATCAGTTAGTATGAAATCACCTCATGGAGATAGTCTCTACTACTTTGTATTGCTTTGCATTTGGACAAGCAGGAGAGTGGTAACAAGATGAGCATGTTCATACCCTCTCTGAGCAACTTTTCAAACTAAGATTGTTTAGTTCAGCCTGTTAATTAAGGCCTTGCCTACACAAGGAATACTCATCTGCAGAATGAAATCTAATTATGCAGGCAAAGTGAGCTTTATGTGGATACATGCTGGCAGCATGATGCTTTTATTCACCCATCTTTTGCCAGCTCTTTCCCCCTCCTCTCCTGCAGTCATTCTAGCCCCGTCTTCCAGCCCCATCTTAAAAAGTGTTTGTGTACCTGTGATGTGTATCTGATGTTCACCTAAAAATATCAACCCAAGTTGCTAATTCAGCTAGTAGTAGTACAACATATTTTGATTCAAACCTGATGTGATTACCTTTAATTACTTTTATTCTCAGTCAAAGTACATGCTATCCAATTCAGAGATCAATGTTTCAACCGAAAATTGATATAATTTACAAATTATAATTTTCAACAAGATACCAATGTTTTCATTGGATTTGACTTTGAGTTGGAATAATTTGAAATAATTGAAGTAGTTAATGTGGAAAAATAATTTAAAAGATAATAGTCAGATAATAGAGAGAGAAACAAACATGTTTTTTAGCAGCAGAGGAAACAGCAATGCAGGGACCAATAAAAACTTCTTCTAGAAAAATAGTCTGTGGAGAGTTTTTGTATTCTGATATCATACACCAAAGTTAACAGAAACCAAATGACAACTGTAAGATTTAGTGGGGTATTAAACTTACGGACAATTTTCAAGAATTTCTGAAGGTGATTTCTAAAATAAAGTTATCTTATTCCAACCTCTGCAGTTATCACATTTTCCCCATGAGCTATGGCATTGGAGGCTGGATTTTGCAGGAAAACTGTCAGAAGCATGCACCTCTATGAACCTTTTAATTTCCTAGGTGTAGACACAGAAAAATATTATATGATTTAACCAAATAAGTAAGTTTCATACAATACCATAGAGTGAAATTTCATTTTGCAGTGCTAAGGTTCCTATTCTGAATTTTGAAATGAAAGAACTTTGAAAATCAAATAAAATTTTCAGCTTTTACACTTATCTTCCTGTATTTCATTCATTCTGGGAAATTAAAAAACTGTTTGGTTTTATTTTTATTTTAACTTCTAATCAATTTGCAATTTTGCACTTGCTCACACCATACCCTAAAATTAATCACTTTATGAGCATGAAAGGAAAAGAAGAAAACAAAAGTGAGTGCGGATTGCACCAAGTTTGGTGAGCAGGAACATATTTATTGAAGTAGCTGCTTATGAACAAATCCAACTTTAAACTACACAGAGAAATATGTTTTACAAAGCAGTATTCATCCCTGCTATATAGTCAATTAATAGGAGTCAATAGGACAGTGGAAGCACTAACACATGTCTGAAAGACAGAGCTTCTGCCTCACTGACTGGCTCTGGATCCTGGGCTGAATTTTATGCTCCTCAGCGTCTCAGAGGGCAGCAGCATCAGGCAGATTGTGTGATGGGGTCTGAGGATGTGGGAATTCTACACCTCTGAAGATCTGAGCTTCACTGATAACACTCCAGGAGAAAATATCCTTTGAAGTCTATTTCTGGTTACAGCAGCTTGGTTGTCTCACTTGTGCAAAGATCAGAATGCCACTTGTTGGACTGAATACTTTCTCTTTGTTAACAATATGCCATTTTACAAGTTTTTGATATCACTGTTTCATTTGTAAGGCTTTCCCTAAAGGAATGTCTCACACCTAGGTGTTCAGGAATTTTCCCCTTAAAGAAGTAGTTAATGGAAGCATTTTAATTTCTCTTTTGGCATGGCCCTTGATAGTCATGAGCTATCACTGATAAGGACTCACTACAACAGCAATAAAGGAATATTCACTCTGTTGAGTGAAGGTAGCACAGGACACGGTGGCAAGGTTTCTGATATTTTCTGAACTATTCTGGAAAGCAGCTGTACACCTGTCCATATGCAAACCTTTTGCTGTTTCACACAATGTGCTCCATGCCACTTTTTGAGACTGACTGTACTCTGCCATAACACACAGCCATAACACACACTGCTTAGCTGGACAAATTAGTTTGAAATCTTTTGTCACATTAATTGCAGTGGAGTATTATAAGTGTAGAAAAACCCCCACACTATATATGAGGTTGAGACTGTTGGATGCAG
The DNA here is from genome assembly GCF_003945595.2 of Pipra filicauda. Lineage (NCBI taxonomy): Eukaryota > Metazoa > Chordata > Aves > Passeriformes > Pipridae > Pipra > Pipra filicauda. Next base: position 3,148,351 of record NW_024103585.1, read on the forward strand.
TCAATTCATTCACAAAATACTTTGTACAGTTGCTGTATGGTTGCCAGGGAAAGGCTGAAGGAATCCTGAGGACTGTCACTATTCACCCCCCTTGAGGATGATCAGGATTTTTTATTTCTTTTGGCTCAGCTGCCCCCTAACTAAAGGATGTGAAGTGCCAAGGGAAGCATTCTTCATAGAGGAGAGGCTGGCATGAACTGAGTAGAACCAGTCTGCCCTATGCTCAAGAATTAATGCACAGTCACATCTGAGTTCTGTATTTGGGGAGTGAAATAGCCATTTGAAGTTCTATCACAGCACCTTGCTCATAAAAACAGGATAATGCTTGACTGTTCTGTATCTCTTCTGCAAATGCTGTGGAGAGATGTTAGGTCTAACTACAAATGAGGAGGCATAATGCTTCCACTCTTGTCTTAAAAAAAGAGAGAGTTATTTTATTGCTGTTTCCTTATATCAGGAAGGGCCAGGTTGCAAGCCTGCTTTTCTTGTCAATCCAAAGGAGAATTTTAAAAGTGAAAAAATAAATGAGTGTAACAGGCCAAGAGCTACCTGTTTCTCCACAAAATGTTCTCAAATATTTCATTTTTTCACCTGGTCTCAAACTCTAAAACTGCCTTAGACCTACCTACCAAGTCAAAAAGTTATTATCTCTGCTACTGGAGTAATTGATGACTTTCTCTAAAAGAAGCAAAAGAAATCTATTGCAGTCATAAGTACAAGAATGGATAATTGACAGGACAATCCTTTCTCCATTTGTATTACATTGAGTCATGCAATATATTAACAATCCTTTCTTCAATCAAAAAATTGCCATACTATAAGAGAAAACCACAACAGAATTTTCAGAACTGCAGCAAATGTGTTAAAGCGTGTTTTTCAATTTGCAGATAAGTGTCTATAAGACAACAAAAGGTAATAGAAAAAAATAAATTGCAGTATTATTAAACTATATCCATATATTTTTCTATGCAACCAAAGAATGAGCAGAATACTCGAAATAAAAGTAACTAAATCTCCACGGAGTTGTAATACAGATTCTAACTTTAAGAACCTATAGGTTTTATCACGGCATAATCTGTCAACTCAAGCTATGAAAATATGCTGTCAAAATACTTTCTGAACTACAGCAGAGTTCAATAGCAAACAAAAAGAAAATATGCAGTCCTGACCTAATGGCAAACACATTGGGGCAATTCAAACACTCAAGCCTGTTATTCCACTTCTGTGCTTACACACCATGCTTTGGATGAATATTCAGATTACTCTGGTATGTTCTCCACACATGGGTGTTTTCTGCACAGCAAGCCTCAGTGAAACCAAAAGCACCTAGTAATCCAATATTACTCTTCTTGTATGCAAGCTAAAATGATTTACATATAGTTGCTCCTAGATGCTAGAATTCTTACTTTACATGTATTTAATACACCAAGTAATACCATAATCAAAGTTGCTAGATAGGTCTCTCACTTGCACAAAAAACATTGTAGGACTGAGACCTAATTTTCTCTGGGATGGAAGTACTTGGTACCTCATTAAAGCACAGATTTCACAGATTTCCCAAAGCTCAGCTTTAGGAAGGTATCTCCTTACCTTCTGAGAATGTGGAGGAGAAAACTGTCTGACAGAAAAAGAGATAGGCTACTGAGAGTGGACTGGCATGAAGAATCAGGTGAAAACTGGAAACAGAGAATGTGGATGTGGGGAGGAGAAGAATCATGCTGTTGAGATGTGGGGATAAGGCTGAGGTGAAGATCATAGGGAGGGCAAGTCTATAGTTAGGGAAATTATTATCCATATGCTTCATCTGCCATAGCCATTGAAAAACTTGCAATGATTCCCTGTCCTGGTAGCAGGGTCTAAGGCTAAGCATGAGAGGTGGTAGTGTACCATGCATGAATTAAAGAAAATAAGTCAAATATTACCAAATTTTTACATGTGCATCCCACTAAGAGAGAAAAACCGCACTGCTTCATGTGATGAGAGAGAGGGCACTGAGATCTCCAAGCGTCAGCAGAGAGGAAAGAGTAGCTCCACCCTGCTCAGTGCCAAGTAAGAAGTCTCTGCTTGACCCAACTGCCTTTGGACAGCTCTCACTGCTATGTGATCCAAGTTATTCTAACAACTCTTGGGACTATATCCAGCAAAGAACTTTGTATCCCTGTCCTGCGCACCCTGAGGCAAAGTCATATGAAAAAGCAGCACATAGTCATGAAGTGGAAGGATGTATCATGAGTGAGTGAGTCAAATCAAAGTTGGAAAAAATGGATGTCACAGCTTTTGAGTACCTAACTGTGTGCTGGTTGTATGCATATATGCCTGCTCTGGTCTGATATTCACTGATCTCCCACTGATTTTATAAAGTTTTTTTATTTAAACTTCAGATAACATGAAAAAAAGTAGCAGTTCAAAAACGTGATACCTTTCACTCACAGAGTAGAGTAACAAAAGAAGGGAAACAAACACACGTAGCAATGAAGAACACATTGAGGACAGGGAAAACTCCTCTTGGCTGGATGCAGGAATATAAAATGATGAGAGTCAATAGATGCAGAATCACCAAGATTCAAAAATTCTATTACAGAAACATTTACTAAAAGTCCAGTCATTTTTTCAAGGGAGGGGGGGGGGGAAGGAAATTTATAATTGAAGCTCTGTTATTTTAGTGTGAGTGTAACATGAATTACAGTTTTCAGACCCATGTCTTAGTTGCTGAACAAAAGTGCTGTGATCACTAGTTCTGTGATAAAAACTCATCTACAGACCTGCCCAAGGGAGCCCAGAGAAACCACAGCAGGTGGAGGAATCCAAAGAGCATCCTGCTCCAGCTGCTCCCAGGGACATTGCAGGAGGGAGATCTATCCTCAGAATACTCTTTTCTCTTATGCACATGCACACACACACACGTGCACACACACTAAGGAACACAGAGGCACAACACTGGGCGGGGCAACCCCAGTAACACTGTCACAGAGATTCAAGCCCCTGCCCTGGTCTCCACAAGATGTCCCAGGGGATGCTCAGTCCTAATGCCCATCAGGATGAGTGAACGAGAGCCCCAAAGCACCTTGTGGACCTGAGGAGGGGTTGGAAGCACATCCTAACTTGGATAAGTGTATACATAGGAGTTAACAACAAGAACAAGAGGTACTGAGGCAACTTTCCCACTAGACTATTGCCAAACCTGCTGATTCTGCTACTTACAAGGAAGAGTTTGGGCTTTTAGAAAGGTGCATGCAACAAAAGAGCAGGAGGCTGGAAAGAAGATTCAATTGGAAAGTAGTTCCTGGGGAGGAGGAGTTCTGGTCAAGGGAACCAAACTGCCAGCTTGGTTATACTTTCCATTCTGCGTTTCACTCCAACCTTTCCACCACTCCCACTCTTTGCAACGGAACATGAGGAACCTGAGCTAAGCCACCCTCTGAATGACAGCACTAACGAGAATTCATCATTGATTTTAAACTGTCCTAGAGCTGAGAAAACAGCCTCTACCCTTCTATGGATATAGAGGAGGTCAGGATAAGGAGTAGATGGGTTTGTTTTAATGTCTTGTTTCATTCTAATTACAATGAATTACAGTAAAAAATGACAATGTTAAAAGAATGATGTTTGATCACATACGCAAAAAAAAAGACACATATTTTAAGGTCCGAATGGCAGTCCTTGGTCACTGCAATTACAACATGCAGGCAGTCTGTGCCAATCCTTATTATTGTATCAGAATCCATAATACCCAAGAAACAGGAAACAATCAGAATACTGAAAAAGAGAAGCTTGGGAATAAAGGCAATGGCTAAACGAAACAGTGTCAGGACAAAGGGTCAACTACTCGTCTGTAATCATCTGCTGTGTTTGTTTTCTTCTCCTGGGTGGCCATGCAATGCCCCAGGAGACAGCCTAGGGCAGTGACAGTTCCTAAAACTCAGGGAAAAGCAGGCCACCCTCAGTGACAGGACCAGAGCGTAGATATGTGGACATGAGCCATACTGCATCACTTGTCCTCAGCTCTAGGGAATTGATCCATTTTATTTATGAGTTAGACAAAACCACAGAAGATAGTGATGCAATAATTAAGACATGGCTAATGTAATGGAGACTTCCTACTGTACCCACAGACACTGTTTTCTATGCAGCACCCTACTCTGCCTTTCAGCTCTACTCACCTGGCACGCCATGGGGTAGTGAAAGTTGGTGACACGGATATCATTATGACTACCATGTAGAGCATCCATGGAACGTGGACTCTAAAGCAGACCTTAAAATTATGCCTCCAAACATTTTAAAGAGACCTAGGATCAGACCTCTCACTTTTAAAGGTCAACAGGCACCCTCACATTATTAGATTTGCAAAAAATGTGTACTGTAACGGCTGGGGTGTAAATCAGATGTGTCATGGAGCTGCACAGAGAAGTAAAAAACCTGATGCCTTCTCCTACTTCACACAGAGGGCAACATAACTAGTCCTTCTGTGCTAGCACTTTCTGGAATACTTCGTTCTCTCTGTTGTTAGAGCTTTCTCCAAAAGTCCTCCAACCTTTTTCTAAAGTCATATAATTACATTTCAAGTGAAAATAGGGTTAACATGTGCCTGACTCTGTATTTAAAGTCCTTGTCTTCAGCCTACTCTTTACAAAAAATGACCACAATTATTTTTTGTTGAAGACTGACTTCTAGACAGGTTCCAGTGACATCTGGCCTCAGTGGGGTTGTGAAAACTGGAGTGAGCGAGGTTTTTTGAGAGACTTACTAAAGCCAGCTGGGGAAGGAATATTTAAATGCCTAACTCCAAACACAAAAAATTACTTCTTGATTTGGTCCAAAGTAGCTAGATCTTGTTCTTATTTTGTTTATCAGCCTGTTTAACAGTGCTTTAGTATGCTGATAGGTTTTCTATTTTATATCTTGTAAAAAAATAATGAATTGTAGCAAACAGTGGTTTTCTTCCAAATCAAGCAAAAATGGTCTTGTCTAATTTTACCACTTTATACTAATAGTCCTTTCCCAATAAACTGATCTACGGAGCTGTCAGCTCTAAAATAACTGTGGCTGTGCTAGATTCATCTTGCATTTAAACAACACAGTAGAAAACTCAGTGTATTCTATATACATACACACTTTTAGTGGTTGCTATAAATTAAAACAAACTCCTTTTTATAGCTAAATATTTATTTTGGAAAGCATTACCACAAATGTCAGAAACAAAGTCATTACAACAATAAGCTTGTTATACAAACACTTTATGACTTGAACAATTTGGTTCAAACTTTCCAAAACACATACCACTAAGCTCTTCTGTCCTTCCCTCTATCAGAGTCTGAATATATTTTATTTATATGAGGCACCATTGAGGAAATATGTTAATACTATACTTCTTTAATCTTGCTACCCATTAAGGTTGCTCAAATCCTATTCCTTTGTCAGTTTTTAATCCAAATCCCCTCCATATTTTGACCTTCTGTTGTGAAAAATGGACATTTTTTTGTAAGGAAATATGCCTGCCAAAAATGATAGAAATTAATGACATGTGGGTTTTTTCCTTTCTAATCAAAGAGTGGGTGTCACTTTCAGTAATATTTTTCTGTATGAAATAATTTTTTCCAGAAATCTGAAAGCTCTTGTGACTAACTTGAAACTGAGAAATAGTTCCAATCTCTAAATATGTCAGAGAAGCTTCCATTCTTTTTGACATCTGTGCAAACTAGGATTACCTCCAAATGGACAAACTCAGGGGCTGAATAAAAGAATATTCAATATTACATTGAAAAATCAACTTTGATGGAGTACAATGAACATCAGAAGGGTAGAATAATCACTCCCCTCATGAAAAAAAGATTCCTATTTGATGTAAGATAAGTCAGCATAACAACAATATGTTGTGTGAAATTTTCAGAAACATGTTCTAACTCGTGGGTGGCTACTGCACTTTTGATGTCTGGGGTGGTTTTGGGATGCAGCATTCAAAAGAGCTGTCAGCTGAAAGTGGATGCAGCTGGAGAAAGTTGGAATCTGAACCTAGGAATGGCGTGGGCTGGCTGCAAATTACAATGAAGGCCCACATAGCGTATAAGCTTCTTGCTGCCTGAACCAATAAAAGTCATGGTAGCTAAAGTAAAGAAAAAAAATGTTTTTGTTTCAGTGGTATATAATGCCTCTACCTAAAATGGGAGCACAGTGATGAAAAGCAGCAGCACACTTCTCACAGCTGACCAGGGCACAGAGCCAGTGAGCACATCAAAAAGGGTGCACAGCTTCCAGCAGCCAAAACACTGGGCAATCCTACCCAACAATCCCTTAGAGAGAGTGCTCTGGCAGGACTGTGACAGCCTTCTGGCTCAACTTACTGTCATTCTCCCATCACCTATTTTAGCAGACAATTATCTGACATTTAGGAACAGACATATGTATTCATAAACTAGAGTCTCTGCTTGAACCCTATCAGAGCCAGGATTCATTTCTAAAGTGAAGCATTTTTAAAATACTTGAAAAAGCAATTATATGTGGTTACCTTCTTATCCCACAGGCTACAGTTATGAAACATTATCTCAAATTCTTTTACAGGATTTGCGCGTTACTTTTGTTATAATTTGCATATTATAAAGCTTGCACACCGACACCCAAATCCCTTGTATTTATTTAATTTCAGTGGAATTGCACATTGCTGCTTTCCTTTGGCCAGCATGTGGATCTGCCTGGACACTAGTGTTTTTCAGATTCTATTAGCATGACATAATTTATTCCAGTAAGGTTTTAATTTTAGCTCACTGTGCAATCAGTGCATAGTATTTTAATTGTTGGAATTTCTAGGTCAGGCCCATAAATACGACTCTCCACTGGACTGTATGTTCTGTTTATAAGACTAAAAAGAACATTCAAAGAATGATACATTGGGTAAATTTATGACTAAATGCAATATTTTGATTTTACCTTACAGACCTCTGTGTCCTTATACTTTGTTATGAACAAATAAAGAATTTCTCTTTCTCAGGGAAAAGAGTGCATTTGAAACAGGAGATTTAGCACAATCTTACAGAGGGTTTATTTTAGTGCTACAAAGAAATTGTTTGTGTGCTCTTCTTCTAGAAAGCATGACTATGTTCTGCTAATAATTAGGAAGAAGAATACATATTGTTCAGAAAAATATATGATGCATTTAGATTTTCTAACAAGAAACCACAGCATCAGATTAGAGAGCAGCATTCATCTCTGTATGTCAGAAGCCAAGATGTGTTGTACTGAAATGATGCCTGTGGCATGAAAGACAGTGTATATTTCTGGTATGCATTTTCTTCCTAAAACTAAACAAACTTGAATTTTATGGAAGCAGAACAAATTTAGCAAACATTGTTTGTCACATGCTTGTAACACACTGTGTTCTGAGGACCACATTTCTACCTATTTAGCTTGTTTAGGAAGCTCCTTGCTTAATAACATACAAAAAGTATGCTTCTCTTTTACTTGTCAAAACTTTGCTCAGGACTCACATGACATATATTTTGCATTACAAAGTCAATCAGTTTTGTATACTGTTGGTTACATATTTGTACCAGCAGTTAACCAAAATGATTTTGGGAAGAGAATTTACATCTGCTAGATTTGAAGATACACATGTATTTGTATGGTAACCCACAAAATACTTCTGTGGCTAGTCTCAGCATTATTATTTTGCACAATATTTTAAATTACTTACTTATGATAGAATGATCTTGTGCTTTTGCTGGCATGCTAAGAGCTCCAGTTCTGCTTATTTAACCTTACCTCCACAGGATTGTTTACACTTTCAGAACCTGATTCCAATTTACTTTAATTTTCTCAGAGACTTTTGTATTTATAAAAGCTGAGCATCTAGTGACCTCTCTATTCCTGACATTTCCTTTACTCTCCACCATGAAAAAGAACAAAAACCCCAGTGTCCCACTTCTGTTCCAAAAAAACTAAACTGCTTCCTTCAGTGGGTTGGTCCTTGTAATTGAAAATGGCAACCAGATGTTTACAGAACACATAAGCAATTTTCCTTGAGGCCTTTAGTCTTTATAATTGTTTGCTAAAGTTAGTTGGATTTCATGGAAACTTGTCTGAGGCTGTAACAAACAGCAAGTAAGGGCTCCTCCTAACTGTATTCTGAGCAATTAAAAATAAAATAAAAAAAGGAAAGTTAGAACTAATGTTACCTACTCCTGTTAATGTATTTCTAACTCAATAGAAAACCACTCACTAAGGAAAGAAATTTGGTTCTATGAGTACTGATTTTTACATACTGTCCCATGAAAACCATCCCTAGTTCAAAATATGTTATTTGCTTTCTACCTTCTCAAACTTCAGCTGGCTAGTATCTAAAAACCACTGATTTTGTGCTCCCTTCCATTTTTCCCCCTCCTGTCAGGAATGCATTCTCATAGATTTTGATTTTTTGAGAATATTTTGCATTTTAAGAAGATGCAACTACATACTGAAGATACATATGTATTTGGAGGACACGTCCTCCAAGCCCTCAGTCACCACACTGATTCATACCTGAAATTGCTCCATTTGCTTTAGAAATCATGTTTTTCTAAAAATCAGTTTCTTGTCTGCCTCATTGCTCAAAGTTAGTCATAGACGTCCAGAAATCTGTGAGATCATCTTGTTACCCCACAAGGGGACTCACTACACCCAATAAAACCTCTTTATCTAATATTTCAGGATGTCTAAGATCAAATGCTCCACAGCTCCAGGGGATCCATTTGATTACTTCACTAGCCTTATCCCCAAAACAGTTTTCCTAATAACAACTTTGTTGTTGTTGTAGTACTGTTTACTATAGGCATGATGAACAGATCATTCTTTTTTTCTTAGCACCAGACTTTGTTAATATTTTATGTTAACAAGTACCTCTGTTCACTCAAACATACCAGCCTTCACACTCATTGAAGAAAGAGCATCACTGTGTCCTCCTATATCTACCAACTTCTCTCATTTTCACTTATTTTGCTGATATACTGTATCTTGGAAAATGAAAAGTGAATGTCTGACAGTCACCAGACATGGCCCTGAGGGCCTCCGAAAGCCACGGCTGTAGTTTATTCTCTGCACTAATTAGCAGTCCTGAGGAAACTATTACTGGCTGCACTTACGAAGTAGCATTTCTACAAGTTCCTACCTTGCTGCTGGCCCAGATGTCAGCAATTAGACTGATACTTCTGCTATTTAGCCTATGGTCAAAAGTATGTACAGTGAGGAGTACTAGGGGTGATACAATATGCTAAAGGAGTAACATAAAGATATACAGCAAAGATCATGCATTTCATCCTAGCTCTAACTGTGACTCACACAGTTTTTATCTAAGTTCCTCCATCTCTAACTCTGATGTGGCAGCATTTCTCTGCCTTCTAACTCCTACTATGAATCAAAGTGAACAGAATCACTGTCTTCCCATGGAAAATGTAGATTTTCTTTAAAAAGTAATTTTTCCAAAGGATACCCAACAAACCAAAATGAAAAATTAATAAAGGCTGACTTGGAAAATTGCTTTTTGGAAGAATCAAAGGAGAGTTTTCTTTCATCTGTCCCCAACTGCTTCTTCAGTCATGTAGCACACAGAGGGAGACAGAAAACTTTGCAGCTAGCATCACTCCACATCTATGAACACCCGTGCCTGCTCCTGCAGTCTCCTGCTCCCTGACATTCCCCAAGCAGCTGCTTTTACAGGGAGTGACCACTGAGTACAAAGAAGCAACAGAACTCTCTACAGAGAGCAAAGGAGGGAGGCAGCAGAGGCCATACCTTCCTAACAACACAATTCTCAAATCACCATTTTACAGCAAAATGAGTTATGCCTGACTACATACAGTTTGCTTTATCAGTGAACAGTTGTTCACTGCTTGCTGTAAGTAGTGCTCCTTTAAATAAGAGACAGATCTCTTGAGCCCAGCACGCAAAAAGAAGGGCCAAGATCACTCAGATTTGCTCCCATGGGTGTCGTCTCACTCATCCCTTCCTGTTCCTGATGCAGCTCCACCCAAGCACCACTCCCACATCTGCAAAAAGCCAGATCGTCCTCATAGTTAGTTGCTGGAACGAGGGCTTAGTTAACACGGCCAAGTACTTAAACACAGCAAGCTCTTAACGTGACAGAAAATAGAACAGCATTAAGTGTGTATTTATAAAGCCAAAAAAGTGAAAAAAAAACTTCAGAACTAATATTCTTTGCTATATATGTAAATTTGAGGATATATATAGTGTACTATTTCCACTCAACAATGTCAGGTGAATGAACAGGAAATGAAACTGGTATTGATTTCAGTGGGAATTGACAGAAGAGCTAAATATCGACCACAGCTAAATTGTGTTCAATACTTATTTTATGGAACAATAAATCACAAAAAAAACCCAATCCAAAGCAATATAGGTACTGTAGATATCTTTCTCATGGCATGGCTAAAATTTCATTTTCAATGGATATCACTCAAACTGCAAACAGAAGCCATAGTTAAGTTTAAATACTTAACTTGGTATTCTAAAAATAAGAAATTATCATGTAAAATCAATACTATGAAAATGGTTTATGATTCCTTTTTTAAAAGTCCCTCAATACAATTGCAAAAACTTCCATCAAATTACTAACGTTCTAAGGCAGCAGGGAGCATATAATGTTACATTGCACTCAGTTTGCCAGTAGCTTGAATACATGTGTTTTATTCCATGGCCAAACTAACTGGCTATCATTTGAGGTTATGCAGAATCTTTTCCATTCCAAGATGCACCACTAACAACAGAACTTTGCATGCTATTGCTGCATGAACTAAAACTGGCTGGTTGGATTTGTAACATACAACTGCACATGTTTTTTGGAGTCTGCAGTGTGCTGAGATTTGCTTAACTATTAGGAAAGGTGAAGAATTGAGAAATTAAGGAAATGCCTTTTAAAGGAGGGTTACCAATGACTAATGAGGCAGGCACATTGAGCAAAGGACAGAAAAACTGATGGCTCCAGAATGAAAGATATAAGGAGTTTATTTCTCTTTGAAGATATCATCTGGGCAAAGTATGGAATTCATAAAAGGTTCAGGCAGCAGACAGTAACTAGGGAACATTATTTTTGGAGGGCAGAAATGCATTTTAGTGAAAAAAATTCTGAGATAAAACCTTCCTTTTAAAAAATGTTTGTTGTGAAAATGTTGTCAGGGCATCACAGAGCCGAAGGGACCCACAGATCTTGTTAATCTTTACTGTGGTATCAGAGATGAGAGCTTCTCTGACTGGAAGAACAAAGAAGGCAGAAGACATTGGAAAATATTTGGCAAGTTCTTCTCCAGTATTTGCCTCTCTGGGAGAATCTAAGAGTGCTCTGAAGCCAGATGGCTAATCCCACTCTTCTCTGATAGAGCAGCACAGCTCTGTCGCAGGCTGAGGGAAGGAAACCCTGTAGTTTGTACAGCTCAGCATGGCAAACCTCCCAGGAGAAAGCCTGGAGGTGTGGGGCTTTCTCACTCCTTCTGATCCTTTTATTATTTTCCATGAGATTGTGACACTGGTTTCAACACCCTCCAAGGCTGCGGCAAAGGCAGAATGTGTCCCAGAGGCTACGCCTCTATGAGCAGAGGTTCACATTTTAAAAAAGGACACAGAAGGAAGGAAGGAGCCACACACCAATGACACCTTCTTCTGCCTAGGTGGCAAACAAAACAGCTGTACCATTTGTAGATGTGCTGGCCAATACAACCTGATATCTTTCTCATCTGCTGTTATGCAACTTCTTTTGAACTGCTTGCTTCAAAACAGACTTACCACAGATACTTACTGGTGGTACTGACCATGCTAAAATGGATTGCCCAAGGTGGCAATCCCAGTTCTCTGCATAATCTGACTATCCCATCATCTGCTACTAATACAGTACCACCTCTCTATCTCCATGCTAGCAGCAGACTAAGAGACATGTTAAACTTATAGCAAAACTGGCTCATTTAGGGCTGCTGAGAAAGTAAGTCTCAAAAAGCTCAGAGCAGGGACAGATACCATCAGTCCATGGACTTTTCTCTCCATGTGGATTTGATTGCTAAGGAATGGTGAAAGCACAAATACTTTTTGTTCAGGCAAAGCTGCTTGAGAATTTACTGACAAAGCTATTTTTCAGTGAAAAATTAGGGGATTGAATAATTTATGTTTTACTGCAGAACACATCTGTATGGATTTTTCATGGTAATCCCATAACCCACAGACTCTGCCATGACTAAAAAAAAAAAGTATACTTTTCCTTTCTGGCCAACTGTTTTCCAGTTACCAAAACTCAAAATGTTTTGGCTGGTCTGTAAGAAGTGAAAAATTTCCACTGAAGAAAACCATTTCCTCCGTTTCTCTCTGGCAGCAATGAACTCAACACAGTACTGCAGCCCAGGTGTGGAGGATCTTTCTGGAAGATCAGTGTGCAGAGCTGTCACATTTGGGTTTCAAACAGGAGCAGAACTGGTCCCAAAATTCTTAGCGGGCCAGCACAAAAAAAGTTAGGAATGTTTTGTGGTGAATTTTTTTCCATATATGACTTCAGCTAGAGTCTTGGCCCTCAGCCATTCAAAACAAAAAATCCTTTCAAATTTAAGTGTACTTTGAAAGATACATGAGTAAGACAGACTGAACAAAAATAAAGCACCAGATAGAGCTGCTAAATAATACCAAGTAAGAAGGAATGATTCTTTTTACAGATTTTTCACAACATTCAAAATCTATGTTTCTCAGTTCATTACCTATATATTTTTAACTGAGGCTTCACGGAGTATATTTTTAATAACTTATTACACTCCTATTAGGAAAATATGCCAAAGCATAGGCCAAAATACCCTTCTCCAAAATAAGAAGTACTATCCCATCCAGAACAGTAAACCCCATCATCTATTGGCAAAAAAAATTAACTTTGAACGCAGTTTGCTTAGTTGCAAGAAAAGATCATTGGTTTGGTATGCAGACATGCTCTTTTACTTACTTCTTGTTTTTAAAACGTAACTTTAAAGCTAGGCACTTACATAACAGGGAATAGTTAAAAGCAGAGTTATGTTGCCATGAAATGGAATTAATAGTCTTACTCTTTGCCTTAAATTGGCAAGCATTTGACTTTTTTATGTAATCCAGCATCTGCTGAAAGCTGTAGGATGTTCCTAAAAAATACCTAAAATCTTTTCAGTTTTTAATTTTTTTTATTACTGGAAAAATACTACAGGAAATACTGGTTCTAGCCTGTAAAATACAAATACCCACAGTTAAGCTGATTTCTGCGGGGAAAATGTTTGCAGTGCAAAAACCTGTATTGGAGAACTTCAATCTGAACTCATCATTGTAAGAAAATCTAGTACAGTCTTTTTATTTTATGGGTCACAACTGAATTTGGCATACCCACTTCCTTAGCCATTTGAAACAAAAGTGTTTCACAGAGATGGTGCACATGATCCCCAGAGATGCCATCTTTTCTCTGCAGCCCATCTGACATTAGCAAAACCTGCAGACATGCTGTGTCTTGTCACTGCGATGGAAACTACTCAAGGCAAGGAGTGGCTAAAATGTGCCTATGTTACCAGACTCAAATAAGAATGAGGTGAAGACCATTCACTATTTCTTGGTACAGCCTGCCAAAGACAACTGAATGAACCTCATTTTCAAGAAAGTTTCTTAAAGGAACTTGAAATTAGTGATGGAATTTTGGGCAGCCTCGAGCATGCTAAGTAATTATAGTTTTCATCTATGAAACTACTCGGTTTGGTTAAACTCAAAGCAAAACTGAGCTCTCTGGCAACCCCAGAAATGTTGAAAGCCCGAATGATGCAAACAGCACTCCCTTTAGCATGAGAAATATCCAACCACACCATTTTCCATCTGACAGAATGGTGACCTATGTATTTTTTCAAAGTCATCCAGTTTCCAAACTTACTTGCAACAGAAGACCAAACAGAGAACACAGTTTCAGTTCATACATCTAAGGTGTCCAAGAGCTCTTAAACATGGTCAGTTTACATAAAACTCGTGCCCAAAGCTCCTTTATCAAGCACAGTGTAACTGTACACAACAAAGCCATAGTCCCTTGTGCAAGAGACCAGGCTTCTTCAGTAGCCTGTTTTAACTGTGGATCAACTTTCAACAGAAACTAAGAACCAACAGTAATGCACCCCAGATTCTGCAGCAAATGGAAAATGTACTTTTTCTGTATCATGTTCTTTAACAAGCTTACAGAACAATCAAAGTATTACCAGAGGAAAAAAGTACTTTCGTGGATACAGCTTTTCTTTAAGAGAGAAAATGAAAAGGAACTAAATGTAACAGGTATGTGTTTTGTTATAAAATGCACTATTGAAAATCACTCAGTTATATTGATGAAGATGGTATGAGAAGTCATCAGAAACCAAACTGATGTGATTTAGTTGTCAAGACTATGACAAACTACTCTGCTGCATTATTTTAAGGAAGGATATATCTAATGGAAGAATCACCTAATTGTGGAAAATTAGCTTCACAACTGAGAAGGGCTAGAATTTGGCTTCTATCCTTACTTGTATTGGACTTTATAAGCTTTATCTTTGTGGAAGAATGCTGAATAAATACTGTATTTAGTGATCACATTTAGTAATAAATGAATTAACTAAGTCCAGTTAGTCTTACTGTGATAAGGGCCCTCATGCCTGGGGTTTTCCACTAGTCTCCTGTTTTCAAGGACTGTGACTGTATATCTGTGTTTTTCCAGGATGCGCTGACAGAGCTGACGGTCGGTCTCACGGTGGGCAGGAGGTGCATATAAAACTGCTCTTCTCATGTGGCTTCCAAAGTAGTGGAGAATGGAATCATCGATCTACAGCAAACAGAGGGCAAATACAATGGTTTTAAGATAGGACACTACTCAGCAATATAAAATACAGTTGTTATTTTTCACAAAAATAAACTAGTAACCTAATGTTTAGAATCCTAAACAGTACTAGAGATTACTGTGCTCTAGAAAATTAAACGTAACCTTATCATACCTTATTGCCTTATTAGTCCAACATAATCCAGCCTATAGGAGGACTGGCAGAGAAACTTTTATATAGGAACAAGTGGAAAGGTGTCTGATGTCTCCAATGAATCCCAAGGAACACCTGGGTTACCTATCACTCGCTATCTTCCTATATAGTGTCTAGGGACAATGGCATCTAGAGAAAAACCTTCCTCTATGTAATATCCTGGAGTATGAGCTTCTTGCAAGAAAAAATGGAAAAGAGACACCCCAAACACACAAAAATAGTGAACTTCTCCAATGCGAGTCCTTCCTGCAGGCTGCAGATCTTTACAAACTGTTCCAGCAGGGGTCCCTTCCACAGGGTGCAGTCCTTCAGGAACAGACTGCTCCAGCATGGGTCTTCCATGGGCTGCAGGTGGATACTTCAAGGTGGATCTCCATGGACTGCAAGGGGATTGCCTGTCTCACCATGATCTTCATCACATTCTGCAGGGGAATCTCTGCTCTTGTGTCTAGAGCACCTCCTTCCCCTCCTTCTTCAGTGACCTGGGTGTCTGCAGAGTTGTTCCTCTCACATATTCTCAGTCCTCTCTCTGCCTGCAGTTGCACAGTTGTTTTTTTCCTCTTCCTAAATCTGTTGTCCCAGAGGCATTATCAGCATCATTGATGATGAGCTTGGCCTTGGCCAACAGCAGGTCTGTGTTGGAGCCAGCTGAAACTGGCTTTGTCAGACATTGAAGAAGTTCCTAGCAGCTCCTCGCAGAAGCCACCCTGGTAATCCCCCCCACTAGCAAAACCTTGCTATTCAATCCCCAGTACAATAAGGCATAAAAATAGGATGCTCCATGTAGCAATCAGGACACTAATATCTAGAACACTCTAGCTATTCTTTTGCAGTAAAAACACCATTCACAAACAAGACTTTCTTTTGGTGAAAAGTACTTGTCTTTAGGATTGAAATATACCACCAAGGATTAAAATCAGGACATGAAATTAGTTCTTCACAAGCTTGTGAATTTCAACCTAGCAGTAGTTAGCAGTTTAAAAACTAAGTTATTCCATATCTTCTAATTTTAGTAAGCTTATCACTAGAGATATGAAGCACTACACAAACAAGTCACCACCATTTTGTGCACAGTAGACTAGACTGAAAAGAGACAGATGTTTTGATATAAATAAATATCATTCAAGATGTGTCCAGTTGTTTATAGGGCTGGGATCTAGTGATAAAGTCACTCTCCTTAGCAGTCTATTCCCTGAGTATGAGATGCAGTTTTACATTACGCTTGGCTGAACTGTAAGTTTCTCTGCAGTAGTGAGGAGCACAAACTATTTCAGAGCCCGGAGCTTCTAACAGCACATCTGCTTTTGCTCCATGGAAAGGGTTAGCATCATTGATGAAAGGACCCTGAAAAAATCTCAACAGAACATTGTCAGAGTTTTCCACATATATTTGCTAAATGTGCAACCCAAAACTAGTTTAGACACTGGGATATTCAAGTAAAGGTTTGATCACTTGCTGGCCGGAAGAAGCACAAATAGCACAGGGTGAAGTCATAGGAATTGCATTAGATCACCTGTCAGACAGTGTTCCTGGCATCCCAGCTTTTTAAAAACACATTATCAGGTGCCAAGCACAGCGTTAGAGAGTCTCAGACGGCCCTTCCCCACCACAGCACCCATCACTCTTGTTCCCCTCTGCCTTTGCCCCTCCTTCCTCTCCTCTTATCTTCTCTCTTTCCTGTTCTCTTGCAGTGCCAGCAGCTGCTGGCAGCCCTTTCTCTCCATTTCCCTCCCTCCCTCCCTGTTCCTAAATCCAGCCCTTGTCCCAGCCCCCTTCCTGTGCTCCCTCTCCCTCTTCCAGGCAGTCCAGCCAGATATTTCCCACTTTCCATTTCACTTGCATCGTGGAAGAAACCCAGAAGACAGAGACACCTCTTGCTTTACTTTGCAAGAAAATCCCATTTTCCATCCCACATGTGCTGCAGGGGCCAGCGCTGCGGGATGAACTGAGGACATGTGAGGAGCACAGAGGGGCTGCAGGCCAGGACACATCCCTGTTCCATTTTTGCTGGCAATTATGGTTTCTCCTACTCCCGTCCTTCCCAGTGTGGCCTAGGTCCTGCCTTGGATGTGGCAGCACTTTGTGTGCATCCTCCTCACTAACAGTTACCACAATTCTGTTATGCTATGAAAACACACCTTTCTTCATGAAAGCAAAGTTTCCTGCAGTGTCACCTCTGAAGTATTTTGCAGAGGTCCTGCCTCGAGCACCCAGCAGTGACTTCATTTCCCCTGCAGTCAACACTCCAAGGTCAGTGCCTGCAGGGCTCCCCCAGCTTGGCCACTGCCTCACAGCCCACGCCTGCTCCAAGTGGCCTTGGCCTTGGGTGCCAACCCCACATGAGGGACGAGCTGTCCCGCCTGGTGAGGCATAAGGGACAGGAACCAACCAACCCCGAGGCGTCCCAAGGAGCCCAGGGGTCAGCCAGCCTGCCTGCGGCAGGATCTGCCAGGGAAGGGGCTCTCCCTCCTGCTTCCCTGTCACCATTGATGCAGACGGTATCTTCCTCAGCTCTCTGGGGAAGAGCAGAAATGTTTACAATGCTTTAGTTTGGCTGTGACAAATATTCAACAGAACACTGATAGCAGCATTAAAAAAAAAAAAAAAAGGAAACGGAAAAAAAAAGTAAGTTCAGGCAGTAGCAGTGGCCTGGGTCATTTCCACAAAATACAAAGGGAAATGGCCCCAAGCAGCTCCACAGGGCCCATGCAGCAGCTGGCTCCCACCAGGCACCTCCCATGGGTGCTCAGGGGGCTCCTGACAACCCTCGCAGATGGAGCACAGCACTAGTTGCTCCAGAGGGCTTTTCTTGGGGCATTCGCTCCAGAGATACACAAAAGTCCCTCAGACTGACGGTGTACAAAGCCTTCTGCCACAGTGCTGGGAAGGACCAGGTGGGGACAAACTCATCTGTGCCCCCAGCCTCCCCTCCCACTGCCCAGGCACTGGGCACGAGGTATTTTTATCCAACAGCTCCCAAAGAGCTGTGACGGGATCTCTGGGACAAGGAGACAATTCAGGATCCTAAATTTAACATCTTGACCCAATATCTAATCTGGTACTATTAAATAATATGAAGTATCTCCACACCTTTTAGGGTACTTTCTTGAGATTCATGTGTAGTGTTGCCAAATTTATTTCCTCTGCCCTTTCGTTTTAGAGCTATATGCAGTCCAGGTTACAAGATGCAATGTGTCCGCTGTTTTCTTGCCAAGCCAGTGCAATGTAAGGTGGGTTGTTAGCTAAACAGAATTTAAAAAAACCAATCTGGCCAACTGCATGCCTGTAGCAAGTGATTCCATACTTTTTTCCAAAGTTCTATATAAAATGCTTTGCATGACTGGACATGTTGATCTAGTTACTACTGGATGTTTTTCAGAATTTCCAATATTATAGCAATAGCAGTTATGTTTATATATTTAAAGAGTCTGCTGGTTTTCATAAAATGTTTCTCAATCATAAAAATTCAGCCTGAAGAGGGAGTTGGTATAAGAGAAGCCGAGTGCAATAGACGAAAATAAGCTGTTCACATAATTCCACATTTTATGGTTGTGATTTTTTTGGCATTCCTATGAATTTAATGTCCAGTAGGTTTAGACAGAAAACAAATGGATCCATAACATTTTGAAAATTTGAGAATAATTGGTAAGTGGCCAAATGTTTTGGTGTACCAACCATTTATTAGCTCTTCCTCAGTTTGAAGACTCAGACTATTTGTTAGCAGGGCAATTTATCACAGATTCAATATACCTTATGTGAAAGGGATTGGTAAAGAACATCTGCAACCCATGTCTTACCTACAGAATGGTGTGTTTGTCTCCATAGAAATTAATGAGGCTTTACAGCAAAGCTGAGATTTCCCATATGATTTAGGATGAGGCCTGTGTCAGCTTTGACATGATATACCTGCTTTTACAGCTTACAAAACACTGCATTTAGCTGAGTCACTGACCTCATTTTAGTGCAATTGGCTGTTACACAGATGATCCACAGCCTTAACAACTGCTTTAAACAAACCACAATGGGCTATAAGGTGAATAAAAATGCATAAAAGTTAATTTTGTAATTTTTTTTCAGTTTATAGAATAACATGGAAAACACAAAAGAAAACAAATTGAGCTCCATTAAAATTTATTATGGTTTTTCAAAAAAACTATCACATCAAATGTATATTCCTTTGATGTCTTAACAAGATAAATGGCCCAGTTTATATAATAGGAAAGCTCAAGAATTATGTAACCATCCTTGTACAGAGGAAAATAGACATCTGTTATCTGAGTTGTAATTCTTAGTTCTGTCTATATGTAAGTTCCACAGAGCTGTGAAGTACTCTGTTAAAGAGAAAATGTTTTGACATTTCCCTTGAAACCGACATATCCAATTCTAGTTTATGAATGTATAAGGATATAATTGATTCTATTAGTCTCTGAAGCTTTTCTCTATTTTACAGAATTTCTGGGTTGTTCCAAAAATCTAGAATTTGGTCACTAACTGGATCTTAGGATATATAATTGCTGTTTTTGTTTTGGTCAAGAAGAAAACAGCAAAGATATTTCAAGTTGCAGAGAGAAAAACAGTTCCTTGGCATTTTTTTCAGATTCCAAGAAGATTGCATAATTCCATAAATATTGATGCATTGTCTAAGCCTGGCAAAGAAGCAAATATACAGTTTGAACTCTTGCCATAGAATATCACTGACCATCAACTTCAACTGCAGAAAAAAAATTCTTCTTCCTAATATAATGGCCCACTCATGTCTGCCTCAGCTTCTCTCAGGAAAGAACTCAAAAACTGTGAATCATCTTTTCAGCTACCCTGTTCTGGTGGCATTAGTCCCTGTGTTTATTACTAGCACCCACACTTCACACTAAGCTAGCCAAGACTGTCAGAGTCTTGGTCCAGTAGTTTCAAATAACTGACTGCAGCTTACTTCAACCCCACTGCTTTCTGCGGGTACTGAGCTGCTGCAAAAGGGATATATGAGCCACTATGCAAACCAAAAGGCCCTTGCATGGAAGGGGAGTGCAACAAAAATACCACAAAAGAGAACCAGCCTCATAAAAACAACACTGGCACTACCAGCACTATTCACAGGCAGTGAACAGCCTAAATTCCCATTTAACCAGCAAAGAAAGTTTGCATCTTTGCTGTTAAATACCACCTAGCTGAACAACATTAAAAAATCCATGAGTGAAACTCCTAGAAACTACCGCACTAATATTAAACAGCATCAATAAAAAGAGTGATAATAAAAACTTAGCATGTGGTTCTAATGCCCCAAGTCATTGATTTACAGGACTATGCAGATCTTCATTAACTCCAAATGCGATTTCTAAATTTCTTTTTGTGTTTGCATAAAAGTTCATAGAAATAGTAAGTTCTTCATACTACCATTATATTTTAAGTGCACATAGCTCCTGTATCAATAAGTAAGAGAGAAGTTAATTTCCTGTTTCACTTTCTGGAGGATATTTAAATATGTTGGCTTTATGTTCTGTTGGATTTCCTAATCAGAAAGGACTGGGTTGTAGAATGAAACGTCTGGAATGTAATTCTGCTTCCAATTGTTTGTTGGATAAATACAGAACAAGCAATTAGATTATTGGCATGACTTTGATGGTTGTTGTCTGATGACTTCATAAATCCAAGAGCAAAACCAGAGTTACTTGCACAGTCATCACCAGCACTCTAAGCGGGAAGTACAGAGCTATTGTATCAAAATGCCTTTGCTTTATGCTTGCATGTAGTTCACGGTACCAGCTGCCGTGTCTTAAGAACAGACAATGAGCCAATCCTCCCATCTTATCAAAACAGCTCCTTTTGGAGAAAAACTTCATTCTGTGAAGTCTGTGAGTGAGATTCTGCCTCCATTTCCCATTTGCTGCTGATGCATCCTTCTCAAAGTTCCCTTCCTGCAAAGTCTCCACCCTGCCCCTCTTTCCTGACTGCTACCACAATAGCTTTGCCCTTTATCACCAAAATATCTCTAGCTATCTGCTCAGTAAAAATAGCTGTTTCCTTAAGACCTTTTGCATTTTATATTGAAAAGGGGAAAGCAAATGTCCCGCTTTCATAGGGGCCAATGTGAATGTGGTATCATTCCAAGGAAACCAGTTGCTGATACCATACCCTATATTGATTGCTTTCTAGTAACAGAGGTTTCATACCAGTGAAGTTCTTTGTTCTTCTGTGAGGAGAAAAAAGTTCTCATCCCCCTACTTATTCTATAAAATAATTTTTAAGATTAAATTTAGTTTAAAACTGGATCAAACCTTGTTATGCATAATGTAATCTTTTCTATTCAGAGCTCTCACCATGCTCCATTTCTGCATAATAGTGAAAATCATCCCTTCTCATTCTATCATCGAGCTTCAATTCTCCTTTTTCACATATTTACATTTCAAAAGTTTCCATTGGCTTTGTTTTCTCTTCTTTCCATTTCCATTGCCATCTCCCTTTCTCTTCCCTTGCACAATCCAACCCTCTCTGTGTACAATCTCATCTGTGCGTTCTGAGGAGACTATTTCTTTGCAGCTGTAGTTCCTTATTCTCCTCCTCCATCTGCTTCCTTTCCCCATGCCTTCCTCCATGACACACTCCCCTCCTACCTCCTTTGTTCTCTGCTTATTCTGACTGATGCATGTATATTCTATCAAAAGAAATCAATAGAAAAAAGACATATACCTTTAGAGTGTGAAGTTCACCAGATTTGTATTACATGTCTGCATTAATTCATGATGAATTTTGCATTAGAGACAGTCATTTGCATTGACTGTGAAGTCCATCTTTTTGCCTCTGAGAAGATAGAGTGGAGCACACAAATAAAGAGGGAATAATTCCATTCTGGGCGTTCAGAGTTCTACAGTTATAGTAACAATGTCTCAGCTTTTCGGTAATTTCACTCCTAATTTTCAAATATAGATTCCCGGGCCAGTAACCTATGCAAGATGTTCAACCGTATCTTCCTCTAGCTCTTGGTTAAGAGTAAACCATGATATTTCTCCT
The DNA here is from genome assembly GCF_003945595.2 of Pipra filicauda. NCBI lineage: Eukaryota > Metazoa > Chordata > Aves > Passeriformes > Pipridae > Pipra > Pipra filicauda. The sequence continues at coordinate 3,170,364 of NW_024103585.1, forward strand.
TTTTTTTTTTTTCCTTTTGTTTTTCTTTTCTTTTTCTACATAATATTTTGGAGGTATGACCACATCAAACTTTCATTATCTTGGATCTTTCATCCTGTTCACTCCTATTAAATGATATCCTATCCTATCCTATCCTATCCTATCCTATCCTATCCTATCCCTTCAGAGTGAAGCCATAAAAAGCCTTTTCTCATCCTTCCTATTTGCTCACTTTATTATAGCTCCTCTTTGAGATATATCTTTTACATAAAACTTAGGTTAAGGGCCTTGAAAGGAGGACAGATTTTTTTCACCATACTGTTATATTTCATTTATTAGGATGCCAGGCTCACCCACTCATCAAATTCTCACATGATCAGCTGCATATCTTGTTTTTTTTCTTTTTTTCAGCTAGCCTTAAATGTCCAGGGCATGTGAAGCAAGGGCCTTGTGAGCATGCATGAAATAATATCCTTCAAGATCCATCCTAAAGTTTAAAAATCTGATTTTTTTTTTTTTAATACATTGGCCATGGTCGGAGAGGTAATAGGCCAAAAAACTGCCTATCACAGAAGCAATAACTGTAAAAGGTGATTAACCATTTCCTTCTCCTTTCTCTCCAGCTGTGGAAGAAAGAAAGAAAAGAGAGAATTTTGCTTTCCAGGACCAACAAAAATTCCCACTGCCAATATGGTGTACCAGGCTTCCAATTCCAACATGGATATAAAGCTTAATGGCTTGGGAACTGGGTCTTTTAAGAAACCAGGAAAAGTGCTTTTGGATTTTCTCTGACTGGGAAAGCAACTGAACCTCAGGTATCTGCCCTCCTAGAAGGCAATATAGTTCATATTCCTTCCTCCCAGCAGAGGTCTACCTGAGCAAAATGCACTCTGTGTAGAGACATCTCAATTGGCTCTGGCTGAATTAATTCAGAGAGTGGAAACACAGCTTAACCAGCTAATTAACTCTTCTCAGAAATGGCCGAGAAGCAGAGCTAAATTACTTATGATGAGTGTAACAGTTTTACATCTGCCTGGTACCAAAAGTATTTCTGGCACAATACCTTGCCAGGCAAACCTACACACAGGGCTTGTATAGGCTTTTTTTTTTTTTTGTTGATACCTATTCCAGCTTCAATGCTGTAGCACCAGCTCTTCACTATACAGATTCACAAATATTTCATAATGCAGGAGAGGTAAGAGTGCCCTGCTAAATCTGCAGACAGCCTGCTGCTAAATGTGATATCACTCTCTAATGCCTTTAATGCTGGAGATTCAGAAATAAGCCTTATATTTTTCATGCTAGAGATATTAACATTTAATGTTGTACTAGAAAATGTTGACCTCTGTTCCTGTGAATTTAAAGCTACAGGATATGATCCTCACCTGCTTTTAAAACTCCTGTAATGTGTGATACCCGAGAGAGGAGTAGTGTGAGCTCTGACTGGTTTTTCAGCCTATGAATGAAATATGCATTTTTGCAATCTAAAAAAAGGCAGCTTGCACTATGTGCCTGACAGGAAGGGCTCCATCCCAGAGCATCTTGGATGTAAAGACACATTTACAGATCAAATTGGCAATGTCTGACCCCGTGCTTCTTCCAGACTTGTATGGAACTCTCCCTTCCAAAATGAGGTTAATGTTGATATCAGAGCTGCACTGGCAAAGCTGCACTTTTCCTCAGATCTCTCCCTTCACTTCCAACAAATGGCTCATGAAAGGTGCCACGGTTTCTTGCGTTTTTGTTTGTTTGTTTGGGTTGGGGTTTTTTTTGAGGCACTTAGTGTTATGCATACTCTGAATGAAGAAATTAGCCTTTGGAAGGGGATTTTGCTCATGCAATAACAATCAGAACCAAATTCTTACAGCAAGCTCAACACAATTCTGATTTTTTTCTCTGAAGGAAGCAAGAATGAAACCTGCCCCTGCCCAGTCAGAGGACAATCTGCAGTGTGACCCATGCAATGGCTCAAACCCCATAAACACTGTATATTACCTAAAGAATATTATCTCCAGCAGGATCTTATTTTCCTCAAAATTTATTCATGAACTTTGATTTCATAAGACGTTGCAGTGTTTGCTTTAAGTCACTGTTTAACCGCACGATATTTTTTTATTGAATTTAAATTTGCTGGATGAACTAATTATAGAATAAGAATACATGTGTGACTAGTTAATTACAAATGTGAATAACTATATTCTAAAGTAATTTTCCAGATTCATACAAGAAGATTTTAACCAGAGCTTTAATGAAAAGTTGATTCCAAACTAGCTACCATTGGTGGCACGTGACTGTAAAATGAAACAGTGTAAAGTTTCAACCATGACATCTATCTTAGATGTTACTGAGCACCCAATAAAATCAAGCCAGATAATAGTTCAGCTATCTGAATAAGCAGTGGGCGAAAACACACAGTTCAAGAACACACTTTCAGAGCAAAGTGGTAGAGGTTTTTGGAGATGTTTGTCTTTGCTGTTCTCTGAGATTATTATTCAGCCCACACAACCAGCATTCTCTGGAAACAGAGAGCAGCTTAGAGTAACATCCCAACATGTGCAAGACATTTTGTTCATCATGCTCTAGAGGAAACGTTCAAGACAAATAGGGAGCCAGCTATGGGTGGTCTTTAGAACTTGAAGAGGAATGTGTTAGGGTAGCACGGCCCTGGAAAACATACCTATAAGAGTTAACATACGCACTTACATCTGTACTATAAGTTCAGCATGTGCATGTGATAGTCACATCCAACCACGTATGCTGGAGAGCAGTAAGTACAGCATGTTGTAAAAAGAAAAGCTTCCTTCTCATTTCAAACAGCCAGAACGCCAAATTACACGTCAATCTCCATTTTTTCTCAGGCACATTGTTAAAGAAGGTATTACAGATATTTTCAGCCAAACAGCATACTAGCAAAACTTCGCCATTATTTCACCAGTTCTTATAGATTTTAAGTAGCCAAAGGCAAGGTATTAAATGTTCTTTCCCATTACAATAGCAATGGGTAAAAAAGAATGGACTGTTAAGTGTCAGAAGATGTAACCCACACAATGCAACCCACATAAGTCAGCTGTGCTTATTTCCCTTTAAATTGTAATTATTCATGTCTTATTGCTGAACAAATCTGAACTTGGGTATCTAGTGTACTAAAATGTCATTAAAATATAAAATGATGACAATGCAGCATACAGTAGATTTCTGCAAGTCATAAGATAATACTCTAATCTTCTCAAGAAAAAAAATAAAGTTAAAAAATTTAAGAGTTCATGCCACAGTTATTTCACATATCTGTTTTTGATTGTTGCAGAAGATGCACTTTACAATCACTCTCCTAAAATCAATATTGCTGACCTTTTAGACTGTGAACTTTGTCTAATCAAAGAAGCAGCCTTGTACTTTTTTTTTTTTAAATTTGAACTGCTTTATGTGGATGCTGTCCATAATCTGTGAGTTAACAAATTGTTTATAGTCCTGCTACAGCTGTATATAAAATGATAGCATAATGATAATTTCATAGTTTGATGTCTGCTGCACTATTAGCAGCTCTCCTATACAACTAAAGAAAACCTGAAACATTTGTGCTAGTGATCACAGATTCCAGAGTATAAATAACTACCCAAATCTGGACCATTTAACAAACTACATTTTCCAACAAAAATAAGAGTGTTTGAATTTGGTAGATTTTAACACCCATCCTTAGGAAACCTATACAAAATAAACATGAGGTCAGGTAACCTAAGGACAAGGTAAAATTTGTGAGACAAAGATTCCAAAGTATATAGTGTGATTTGAAAATATGAAAACTGTTTCTTTTATTTCTCAAACACAGTGAAATTCAGCTTCTCAGCAGAATCCCAGTAAAGTTCAAAGCTGACGAGCAGATAACTTTAACACAGGGCAGCTGCAGTCTTGGTGCCAATTAACAACCTCGGCCACTTTCATGAAACCCTCCTGGCTCCTGATTTATGTGCCTGTACTGTAAAGCCTCTAAACCAACTCCCAAAGCCAAAATAAAGTATGGTCTGTGCAGCAAACTGAAATCTCGCTGGAGACACAAAGCAATGCCATGTTTCAGTTGAAGATTTTAGGATTCCTATGCTAATAACAGCACTCTGAGGAGCTGGTAATAGGAATGTGCTTGCACATATGCTGCTGTCATTAGATCATCCATTTGTTTGTATACAGATCCCAGACTTTCAAGCTTAGGCTAATTTTAGCTGGACTCAGATGATCCTGCCAGACTTGCTATCCCTTGCTTTGCTAATTATTGCTCAGCACTCTGCTCCAGCTGACTTACCTTTTTCAGTGTCTGTGAGTTACTGCCAGGGAGAAAGCAGTTAGTGGTGCTTGGAGAGACCTCCTTGTACCTTCCTTGCTGTGTTTTGGTCAGTTTGTTGGATGTAATTCCATTAACAACTGCCGAAAGGATGCTGCTGGTCATGAGAGGAGTCAGGGTCTGGCAGAACAGACAGATGGCCACCACTGTGGCCAGAAGGAAGGGACGAGGGCGACAAAGCCTGCGGCACCTGGGGACTTGCCCACAAACCATGGCCTCTTTGCCGTCCTCACTTCAACCTTTGCCACATTCCAGATGCAGTCCAAGTAGCCACGTCTTGCCACAGTAAAAAAAGTTAAAGGCACACTTTACCCAAAACTAGCATGAGTTTTCCCATTTCTGCTGCTGTTTTCCTGGTGTCAGGCAAGAAGGTTCCAGAGGAGCAGAGGCTTGGGGAGCACCTTCCCACGGGGCTACTGGAACAACCTGTGAAAAAACAACAACTGAGCAGCAGCAAACAGCAGCATGTCATGGGGCATCCTGCAAGGACCCGTGGTAAGCTTTTCAATACTGTGCTCTTGGGAGAACAGACCTGCCAGCAGACAGGTGAGGAGCAGAAATCTTCACCCCTTTTGCAGAAGGAACTACTCAGCCAGACAATGGTATCCAAGAAAGCAAGAGGTTAAAGCTTAACATGTCCTGCCCACAACTGAAAAAAGTCAGAGAGTGTACCAACTTTGCGAACACTCATTTGCTGTTTTTTCTCTCTTGCATTCTCAATTCCCATTTTGTTTTTACAGTTTCCTTCATTCCATTCCTTTTAAATTTCCTCCTTCCTGTCAGCATGCACAGCTTTCTCTCTAAAAGTGATAATTTATCTGAAAACTGACAGACTCTGAAGATTTCATTTGCATTTGTTTTGTCCAGCTTTCAAGTTCAAAGTTAGGTTTACTTACTTGGTTCTTAATCTGTTTGAAGTTTTCCGTTCTCCTCTAATGGACTGCTGATTAAAACCACTTGTAACAACCCTGGCTCATGATCCCAGCTCGTCTCACACACTCAGGAGGCAGGCACACGCACATACACACGCCATCTGAAGCCAGTTGGACCACAGACTTCATATAAATAAAGGCTGGACTGCTCAGTGGGCGGGGCTAAACTGGCTCTGCTAGGAACAGGCACAGGGCTTGGAGATGCAGTCTGAAGCCTGGATGAGGAACAAGAGGTGTCCTCGCTCATGCTGCATGCCTGGAAGCCACCATCACCGCAATTTTTAGAAAACTCCTGTTACAGTGATTAGCCTAATTGAAACAATAGTAATATCTTGCAGGGAGCAGCACCTGCAAAATTTTAATCCAGACTAACAAAAAATGTTATAAAATAAGCAAATTTACTTGTACGTAAGTGTCACTGACAAAGCAGTTGTCAGTAATTTTCCGTAGTAGATATAATATTTCATTACAGTGTATAAATAAAACTTCTTAGTGATGTCAAAGAGGGAAAGAAAGGAGGGCGGACAAAAATACTCCAATGAAAGCATTTAGTATCTAAGCCACAGAAGGTCTTAGTTACTACTTCCCCCTGCTGACACAGGACAGGGACAAGACAGATGGGAACAGTTGACAAACTCTATTATCTTTATAGACCAAAACTTCTAGTATAATCAAGTTATTTTAGCTAAAAATATCTGTTTACAAGTCATCTATTTTATCTTTCATCCTTAGTTAACTATTTTTGTAAAGAAAGTTCTTCCTACACTGCCTTATATATAAGAAATGAGTGTTGTTACAGTAGCTTTGAGGCAATCTATACAGTTTAACAGCTGCAGCAGCATTAGCAAGTTAGAGGCCTATACACAGCAAGAAAGGGCATATATTGTTTGAAGTGCTGGGTTTTGTTTAGCTTTTAAATCCTTTTCTTTTTCCAAATGAAACCTATCAATTTGCACACAAAGAGAACACCTAGCTCAGGACCTCAGCTGTCACATGCACTGCATTTTACAGAATCACAGAACATGCTGAGTTGGAAGGAACCCACAAAGATCATCGTGTCCAACCCTTAGCCTTGCACAGGACTGTCCCCAGGAGTCACACCATGTTCCTGAGAGTATCATCCATACACTTCTTGAACTCTGTCAGGCTCTGGGAACCTGAGGACCTGACCACCCTCTGGGTGAAGAACATCTTTCTAATATCTAACTGAAACCTTCCCTGACACAACTTCAGGCCATTCCCTCGGGTCCTGTCACTGGTCACCACAGTCTGCCCCTCCTCTTCCCTTCACAAGGAAGTTGTAGGCTGCCATGAGGTCTCCCCTCAGTCTCCTCTTCTCCAGGATGAACAGACCAAATGAGCTCAACTGCTCCTCATACGGCTTCCCCTCAAGGCCCTTCATCTTCATTGCCTTCCTTTGGACATCCTCTAATAGCTTAATGTCTTTTTTATATTGTGGTGCCCAAAACTGCACACAATATTCAAGGTGAGGCCACACCAGTGCAGAGCAGGGCGGGACAATCTCCTCCCTTGACCAGCTGGCGATGCTTTGCCTGATGCTCCCCAGGACAGGGTTGTCCCTCCTGGCTGCCAGGGCACTGCTGACTCATATTCAACTTGCCGTCGACCGGGACCCCCAGGTCCCTTTCCATGGCACTGCTTTCCAGCATCTCATTCCCCAATCTGTACCTACACCCAGGGTTGCCCCATCCCAGGTGTAGAATCTGGCACTTCCCCTTGTTGAACTTCCTGTAGTTGGTGATTGCCCAGTTCTGCAATTTGTTTCCGTCTGGGGCTGTAGTTTTCTAAATGAGACTCCTGGGTTATTCTGAGCAGGAAAAGAGTACTCCAGTTGCCTGTACCCTCCCATGATAGATGCTTGCCAGCCACAGAGGAGCTCCCATCTCTGCTCTCCAGAGACATGCTGCTCATGCTCTCTCCTTCCCAGCACAGCAGTTCACATCCTCAGGCCCTGCTCTAGCCAGACTGTGCTGCAAAGCCTCTAGCAAGCCAATAGATCTATCTAGCAGGCATCGGAAAACTATGGGTATACCCTGCAGCTCTCTGTGGAGTAGATTTCCGCCATCCAATGGAGAGGGGTACTCAGTGAGCTGGTACACTCAAAGGAGGATAGCAGAGGCACTACCGCCAGCCAGCCTGGGAGCCACAGTAACTCCATCAGCACAAGAGGGCAGCTTAGAGAGTTGGTTTATTGTTGTAAGATGTGTTTTTTGGCATGCCCTGATTTCTGGGCCCACAACCACCAGCTGTGTGGGTGGCATTAGCATGGTTGTCAACTTCTCCCAAACTCTTAGTGAGGGTATTTTATGAGGGCTTTTTGTGCTATTGCTTGAAGACTTGATGAAAACCAGTTTATAAAGATTTGGATTAATGGCCGCTTCATGATGTGGAGATCATACCCCCTTGGAGAATCCCACACTAGAACAAAGTAATCCTCTCTGTCTTCACCTTCTGCTCCCTCGGTTGCCTTCAGCACAGCAAGTAATCCTGCTCTCCCTCCAGCCCAACATAATTTTCCTCTTTCAAGCGCTTGGGTAGGGTCTTTATCCTCACATTTTCAACAGTGTCTGAGAGGCAATTCAGCCTTCCTGCAACCCCAAAATCACTCATGGCTCTCAAGTCTTCAGGACAAGTGGGTAACAGATGAAGGGATATCAGCAGAGAGCAGGGATATCAGCAGAGGGTAGGTGGCTTACTCTGCCTCCTGTATACTCCTGGGAATCAGCCTTCTGTCCTTCTGCTTTTCCCAGCTGTTCCAAGGAATGAGCTGGATTTTTCTCTATGTTTTGTGGTTTCTTTTCATGACAACAGCATGTAATGCACATTTCTGAAGCTGTAAATCCTTTTCTCAATCACAGCTAGAGTGCAATGAATGTGATTCCTGTTATCTTTTGAATCAGGATTCCACTACAGCTCTGGGCTTACATGTCTACTGTCATCTGGTCCCATTCCGACACTTCAGGAAATTAAGTCAGAACTATTGCATATGGGGACTAATTCCCCTGGCATTGACTAGTCATTTAGGTACAGAATATAAGTGGATAAAGAGACAGGCATCCTCTGACTCAAATTCACAGGAAAGATTCTTCAGTGCATAATATTCAAATAATTATGGGTAAGATCAGAAATATCCAGCTAAGTATTTATACTCACAGGTATATGTGCATATTTCAGAATTCTTAGCAGAAAGGTATAAATCTCCTCCTTCTGACATAGATAACAAATTTAGTATTGATTTCCTATTTGGGATTCCCATTCCTCTTCTTTACAGTGGCTGTTCCCATTGCATGGAGCTCTCTAGCCTGCTTACCTCTTCCTACTCCTCCCCCTCACTCAGGACTGCTTGCCTGGCTGCTCTGTACAGCAGGCAGCTGCTGTCCTGCCTGGCATGAGGCAAAGTCGTGCAGAGATCGCTTCTGCCAAAACCAGCAAGCCATGACTGTCAAGAGTGATCTCCAGTGCTTGCAGCCAGAAACTCAGTTCCATCTGCATCATGTGGAATAGACTGTAAGTGTTTAAAGCTACCCTGACACAGAAAAGGTGAGAGGAAAGTCACAAGACTTGCTAAAAATTGCCAGGGACTGGGATTTGAAAGGACTTAGCCAAGGTGCCATGCAGGCATGTAATACTCATCATTCATCATCTCACTGGGGTTTTAAGCAACGTGGCTCATACACACAGAGCTTTCATTTTACATGAGTCCCCATGTTTGCTCAGTAGTGAAAGCTAGTGACCACTGAAAAATTATTTCCACGGTCTAAGTAGTGACCTGGACATATAATTGCCAGGAGCAAGGAGAAAATACTAGGCACAGAAAGTTAACAGGAATTTAAGGCTAGCTGAATAGATCCAGTTCATGCATGATTAACTTCACTCAGAGATCTAATATAAATCATTCCACAATTCTGAATAAAACTAAGACTAGGTATAACTGCTTCCAAGATCAGATCTTGATGTAAGAAAACGATTTAGCATCAATAACTTCACTATAGAGAGGCTGCCAAAAAGAAAATATGTTTAGAAAACCTCTTCACAATTGCTCTTTTTCTGGAGAAAGTTTCAAATTTCAAAGCATAGCATCCTAGCAACCATTTCAGTCATAAGTGAGATCTTATGAAAAATAAACTCAAACTGATAATTTCTAAATAAACTGATAGTCAAATGCTTGTAATCATGTCTGTCATCTTCACATTGCAAACCTATATGCAATTGTCATTGTTTATGGTCAATTTTTAACTTCTTTTTTTGTTTCTTTTTTATTTTCTAGCACACTAAAAATTGTGTCAAGGGCCATTAATTCTCACTAATTTAAAAAATTACTTAAAAGGTTCAAGAAAAATAGGCATCAATAGCACATCAATATTCAAGCAAAGCATCTTGTTAAACTGTGCTGGAGAAAGCCTGTTCAGCTGCACCCTCCATGATTTTTTACTTCACCCTAAATTAAATCCAGATTGCAATTAGATTTGCAGTGTCTTCAATCCTGTGTGTGGTCCTATTATAAGCAGTGAATGGGAAAGACTGGCACAAAGTGAAGAAAATAGGAAAAATACATTACTTTTCTGCACATTGGAAGATTTGATACTGCTGAAGTTAAAATCGATCCCGGCATAGTAAAAACCCATCCTCTCTCCTTGTCCCATTCATAGAACCCTGTAAACCTTAGTGATATTGTGATTTTCCTCCACTCTAGAGAACAAAGATTCATGTCTTAATCCCACTTTGGCTCAGCTCTGTGATTTTGGCTCACAGTGAAGGCAGGCAAGCAGAGAAGCACAGAATCACAGAATATTCTGAGTTGGAAGGGACCCACAAGGATCATCGAGTCCAACTCTTGGCCCTGCACAGGACCAACCCCAAGAATCACACTATGTTCCTGAGAGTATCATTCAAATGATTCTTAAACTCTATCAGGCTTGTGTTGTGACCACTTCCCTAGGGAGTCTGTTCCAGTATCCAACCACCCTCTGGGTGAAGAACCTCTTTCTAATATCTAACTGAAACCTTCCCTGACAAAACTTCAGGCCATTCCCTCGGGTCCTGTCACTGGTCACCACAGAGACCCCTCTTCCCCTCCTCTTCCCCTCACAAGGAAGTTGTAACTGCAATGAGGTCTCCCCTCAGTCTCCTCTTCTCCAGGATGAACAGCCCAAGTGATCTCAGCCGCTCCTCATACGGCTTCCCCTCAAGGCCCTTCACCATCTTTGTTGCCCTCCTTTGGACACTCTCTAGTAGCTTAATGTCTTTTTTATATTGTGGTGCCCAAGATTGCACACAATATTCAAGGTGAGGCCTCACCAGTGCAGAGCAGAGCGGGACAATCCCCTCCCTCAACCGTCTGGTGATGCTTTGCCTGTCCCCCCAGGACAGGGTTGGCCCTCCTGGCTGCCAGGGCACTGCTGACTCATATTCAACTTGCCGTCGACCGGGACCCCCAGGTCCCTTTCCATGGCACTGCTTTCCAGCATCTCATTCCCCAGTCTGAACGTACACCCAGGGTTGCCCCATCCCAGGTGCAGAATCTGGCACTTCCCCTTGTTGAACTTCCTGTGGTTGGTGATTGCCCAGTTCTGCAATTTATTGAGGTCTCTCTGAAAGTACTACAAATCCTTGGAAAGCAAAACAGTTGATGTTAATGGGAGAAGAGTTTTAGGGGAGACTCCCATTAGGTTTTGCTCCTCGTTATTCTTCAGTTTATTTAATATTTTTTCTTTATGTAAGTGGCAATAAGTGATCCGGGCTACACACAAGCAGTGTGTTTACTTCTCTTATCATAGAATTTACAGTCCATATATATGTATAGTTGATATATAGTCCATTTTAACTCCTTAAATAGTCCCAATTTAAGTCTGTAAATTTTATCAGTGTTTTAAGAGCTGTGATAGCTGGATATTTTGCCCCAGGAAAGATGCTGTTAGGCCTGAATTCTATGAGGAGATCAGCCAGACTAGTAATGCCTTTCCATGGAAAGGGAAAGGTCTTGATTGCTCCCTTCTACCCTGCCTTACCTCTGCTCCTGCTTTTTCCCTTTCTCTCTTCCTACCTTGTTGTGGTGCTCATTAGATCCTTTCGCAAGGAATTGTTCAGCTGGATTGTTTTCTACCAGGTGAGGGAGTTTAATTGACTCTTGGAGAGGTCCAGTGGGCCCTAGTGCTGGCACAGGTTAGGCAGCAGGAGAACATAAGTGAGAGAGGATGTAAACAGAGGAAGGGAATGGGACCTTTTAGGCAGAGGCAAAGCTCGATACTCAGCTTACCAGACTACCAGACATACCATTCCCTAAAGTTTTAGGCAAAATCTGGGCCAACTGAGTTATTTGTCCGGAGGTATCTCTTTGAAACTCAGCCATGATCTTCACTACTTTGTTTTGGCAGAAGAGTGACAATGAAACAGAGGTGTCTATTTATTTATGTATGTTAAAAATACGGCAAGTTGCTTGACAGGAAGATACAGGAAAGCAGTTATGAATATACTTTCCATAAGTGTTATGAAGATACTGGTTCCTGCTTAAAAGGCAAATCTGAATGTCATGAGGAAGAAATAGATCAGCAAATTCTCTGCTTCTTCCTGTCTGCAGTTATTTGCTGACTCTTGACATAATCCCCTTGCAGCAGTTATTCAGAGATAACATAGATTTATGGATTTTGTAGCCAGTTTGATTGCTCAGACTCATTGGTTACTTCTGAGAGATGGATAAGAATCAGCGACAATCAAGAAATGCCCAGACAGGCTCTAAGAACATGGATATTTATCTTCAGGTATGCAGAACAGGAACAAAGTGAAATATCTCTTGAAACTGTCTATGTTCCTTTTTACTTTAAGTAATTACTTTATTTTGTGATGGTCCACATCTTTTCTCTGGCGTCTTGCCGATTCTCCTCTTCTTCACACCTCAGGTGAGAGCACTTGAATTTCCATTCTCAGGTCTTCCTCTTCCTAAAAACTTTTTCTAATGATATCTCTGTCTTCTCCCAAGATCATTCTCTTCTTTTAATACAGTTAATAATCTCTTGGGTTAGGTGATCTAGAACCTTCTTATTGTCTTTCAATTATATTTCCTGGGTTTACTATATGAAAAGAATTTCCACAAATACTTTTCTACTTTCTCATGCACTTCTCTTGCAAGCAGAGCTCTTCACTGCCTTGTACCTGCAGAAGGGCTCTGAGTGCGCTTGATGTGCTGCACAGTAGTATTTCCCTTGCAGTTCTTCCTAGCTGCATATATTCAGATGAAAATGTACCAATGGGAGTGGGAAGAAATCGAGAATACCAGTGTCACTGACTCTGTCCTAGCCACTCAATGCCTGCATAAATGATGTCTGCAATGGGGGTATCTGCATTCCTCACTAATTATTCTGCGTACTGGGACACCCTTCCCACACCAGGCCTGTCCCCTCTACCCTCAGCACCAGGTCAGAAAAGCTCCCATGAGAAGGAGACAGGGGGAGAGGGACAGCAAGTAGTAGGTATATCAGTTTGGAGGCTACCGCAAAGAGAAGGATCAATCCCTCAGCCAGGCCTCCAGAGTGAAGGTGGGATGTATCCTAAATAGCTGCCATGGCAGTGGGAATGTCCGATGCTTGCAAGCTGGCCATGGAGTTGTTTGAATGAGAGCAACAAATATGAAGGAAAAGATCAGTCTATAAGGGCATTTTGCAGGGGGAAGAGAAGCATTTAAAAACCTATTTAATTCTAATGCTTATTTGTTTTTAAAGTAATGCATTTTGTTTGTTTGTTTTTAAAGTTAATTGTTCTAGTTTCTGTACCAATAAATTCGAAATATAGAATTGAAATGTCATAGTCCTCCAGGTCCTGTCACAATGTCTTTCCTCTTCTGTGTAAACTAAGCTATTTCATTGCCATGTTCTGTTTTCCCTCTAGCCTGGCCTAATTATGTATGTAGTCAAAACTAGTGGTGTGTTTATTTTTTCTCCTGTTCTACACTGTAAGTAGACCCAAAACAGTCATCCCCAAGCACCAGTTGCCATCAAGTTCAGAAGCAGTATCTGTTTCAAACAAACCAACTTTCAGAAGCTGCAGTAGAAAAATACAATTAGACTCCTCATTCCATAAACACTATCTTCCAATTCATCCCCTAAATTCCTTAAACTGTATTTTATTCCGTCCCCTTACCTTTGACTGCCTTTATTCCTCTTCACTGCTTATATGATCAGGAACATCCTCTCTTTCTTTAGCAAAGTGGTTGCTTTGCTGAGACCACTCAGACTTTTTAATGACTATCCCAGTGTCTTCTAGGTTCAATGCTCCTTGGCAGCAAGGAAACAAATGACAGTCTCCTACAAACATGCAAATATTGTCACCTCTATCGTGTGCATGTAAAATAAGTGTTTCAGGTACCTACAGCTGCCTGTGGTGTTCTGTAGATCGTTCAGTCTGTGCTGGTGCAGATGATGTGCCTGCCACTAACAGGCTTGGCAAACAAGTTCTGTAGTTTTGGACCAAGTTTTCCACGTGCCAATCGTTTCAGACATTTTGATCATTACATTTTTGTTAGCCCCAGTATAGTAAATATCCACGCAAACAGAAGTTAAACCTCATCATGGCCTCCACTGACTTCAGAAGATGAGTTCATACATGCGGATGTTTTAGGCATGAGGGAACAAGAACTTGATTTCTTCCTATTGAAAAGCTTTGTACTGATGGACATTTGTTTAACAGAGCTCTTCCGTTAGCAGAGAGAGTCAAGACATATCTCTTGACACTGTCAGAGACAACCACATTACACGGAAATGTTGACTAAAGGCTCATCTGTGCCTTTCAAGGCACCCATAGGTTTAGCCAGCCCCATCAGGACCAGACACTAAATATACTAGAGTATATTACAGTTTATTCCAGTTTGTTGCATTCTCATGGTGCTGCCAGAATATACAATAAGCCAGTACAGAAATGTGTTACTTGGGGTGCTTCACATACTGTGCACATATATGAGAAATTATTGTACAAGTGAAAAGAACATGTGAAGATGCAAGACACGATATTTTGTTGTTCTTATGGATAGGCAGAAAAAGATAACAGTATACTTCTGAACTTATCGATCTGGTTGTAACTGTACAGCTTCTCTCACAAGCTCAGCTGCCACAGCACGATTGCTGCAGAACAAGATAGCAGCAGCCACTGTGGCACTGAAGTTACTTTAGAAATAGCATTAAATATGCTACATCTTTTAAGCACTGACTTTTGGCAAACTACTCCACATGATATTTCTAAAAGTATAGCTGAAAATTAGATTTAACCATTTTTATATCTTAGAAAAGCAACGTGGCTGGAATAAACAGAGTGAAGGAGGCCACACAACATCTCCTTCACAGCCGGCATGAGCTCTGATGAGTTCTTTGTGTCCTGCCCCATGAAGAGTCACTACACTGCCTCTTAGCTCTGGCCTGCTGGACTGCGCAGCTTGCTCAAAACACACCTGGTGGCTATTGCATGGGGCTAGAAAGCTGAAACTGGGGAGGGATGTCATGCTGAACTACTGTGATATGGCTGGGAGGAAGCTGAACATCACACTGTCAGTGAATGATCTTGACCACTCTGATTAAACAGATTGTGTAAAACTAGCATTTGATGCAAAGGTCTGTTGACAATGCAAGGATTAAGGAACATATTTTTCAGGTCTGAGAGATCTAAAATGTTTTGCTGTGATTTTTCTATACTTCATACATACTTTGAATTGTCCAGAGGAGCTGAAAAGTGAATCGAAGCGTTTTTGTTCATTGGCTGATCACTAGGTTGTTGGGATCTGTTTCTTTTGTGGGTTGTTTTGTATATTTTTTAATTATGGATGTATGCTCTATGACTAGGGGCAGATGTAGATGTACTTAGGATTTGATCTTGAAAAAATTAAAATATAACCGAAATATAACCAAATCAGAAAAGCTCTGAAATACATTATGGAGTAGCTGAATAAGCTCCTAATATAGTTTTTTAATCAATTACTATTTCTGTAAACTTCATTTTGATGCACTTTTAAAAATAAAGTGCATTAAAGAGACTCTTTGCTTCAGAAAAATCATGTAAAACCAGGTAGTGCCAACACAGAAAATTAATAAAATGTATATAAGGCTGAGGGTTAATTTGCTTGTTTAAAACAGTCTTTAGAAGGAGAATTACAGAGAATTTTTGGGATTGATTTAAAATCATACCTTCATTAGCCAAATACAGACTCAGGTTACAGTTTTATAATGTGCTGATGTAATTATGAACAATATGTTTAGATAATTCCTTCCCTCATAGGTTTAAATATGACTGCTTAAGATACAAACAATAGGGAAGAGGAAAACTTAGAATCTTTTCTATTATAAGGCTTGTCAGCCTCCAGAGAAAGACATTCCCAGTACATTCCTTTCACCCTCTTAACAGAAGTCTTTAAGTAAATAGTTGTCAGTGAGTGTTTGGAAAGCATTTTCAAAGTGGAAAGTACTTCAGCATTGGTAAATCTTTGAACATTAATGCAGATACTAACCAAAACACCTTAAAGTTGGATTTTCTTCTCTTTTCTGTTTTTGAGAATCATCTTCTGTTTTCCTGTCCTGGGCTAAAACCTCACTGAGATGTTTGCCTAGTCTGTATTTTAGATTGTGTTTATGTCTTACAAGAGCAACCAACAATGTTACAGAAGAGAGAGGCAGAACAGTTCTGATGTAAGTGAAGCTCTCAAAGGTAATCAGCACTTCTGAAATCAGCACTTCTGTCTGCAAAAGCATGTTTAAAGTCAGTGTTTAAGAAAATTTTTGCTCTAGATTAAAATGATTAGCACATAATTTTAATTTTTTGAGGCTAATTTTAAAATGTATGGGATACCTTCTTAAATTAAGGAGTTGGTCAATACTACTGACTGTAGAACTGTTTCATTTTCCAGACCTGCCTAAGGAACACATTTTTATCGTCAGTTCATTCAACTACTGACTGATCCATCCATCTATAGAATGTGCTTACTTTAAAAGCCTGAGATTAATTTAGCTCCAAATAACATGACAGAGAGATTAAACACATTTTTAAATAATTTAAGTCAAGAATACAATATTCAAATGAATTTGTCACAGAAGAAACACTCCAGGTTGTCATCTTTTCAGTCAAACTACATAACTGAACATTTATTAAAACAATTTTTAAATATGATAAGCACTTATTTTTACACCACCACAACCCCTCCCGCCCCCCCCCGTTACAATGTACTTTTGATCTCACCAAAATCGAGTTGTAAAGAAAATTTTCTTTGTCAACACAGGGAAAAATATTCCTGCATATCTGACAAGAAAGAATTCCCTGATTCCATAGTTCTTCACTGACTGACCCCTTCCAGCGCTTAACTACACTCACACTTGGAAAGGTTATCCAAACGTCTATCCCACGTCTTTTTCTGAAAATAAATCATGGATCTAGCTTTGAAATTGTAAGGCCACAACTTTGCAGGCAGAAGCAATATAAAATTATCTTCACATTGCTCTGCTATTTCTGTTCTACTAATCCTCATGTGTGCAAATACATTATAACTAATATTTATTCTTCTAGACAGAAAGGCTTAATACAGCCTTAACTAGGAAAACAAAGTTAGCTGTCAACCTAATAAATAAATCTGTGCTCAGCAACAAAAGTATACTTAAGATTCCTCAAAATTTTGATATTTTTGAGAAAAATATATAAATTGTAGCTGAACAACGGCACGTAAGTTATTTAAAGAATCCCATCACTGTACTACTCTATGACTTCAAAAACTTTTTCTTAATTGCAGTAGCTAGTTTCATAAATGTGGGCATATGCATTTGATTCAATGTATATAGCATTGCTGAGTAAATATTTAGAAAGGAACAGAGCTGTCATAATACTAAGAAATTTTCATAATATAAGGTACAAGGTACAAATAGGTATTAGGGCTTGTGGATCCTAACACTGTTCATCACTTTCTTGTACAGTCATGAGGCAAGTATTTCTCTACTCTAGCTGTAGAGTAGTAGCTAGGAATAAGGGAATTATTCCTATTCCTATAAAAAGGGAATACAGTTATCAAACAGTTAAAGTCATTTACTCAATGTGTCAGTGTGTCTTCCCCTCTGCTCTGCTGTTGAGACCCCACTGGGAGTGCTGTGTACAGTTCTGGTCCCCCAACATAAGGACGTGGAACTGTTGGAGCAAATCCAGAGGGCCACAGAGTTGCTAAGAGGACTGGAGCACTCCCCTATGAAGACAGGCTGAGAAAGCTGGGACTGTTCAGCCTGGAGAGAAAGTTGTGTGGAGACCTCATAGCGACCTTCCACTATCTGAAGGGGGCCTACAGGGAGGCCAGAGAGGGACTCTTCATCAGGAACTGTAGTGACAGGAGTTATGGGTACAAACTGAAAGAGAGGAAATTTAGATTAGATATTAGGAAGAAACTCTCTATGTGAGGGTGGTGGAGCACTGGAACAGATTGCCCAGGGAGTTTGTGGATGCCCCAGTCCAGAAAAGGCCTTGAGCAACCTGGTCTAGTGGGACATGTCCCTGCCCATGGCAGGGGAGTTGGTACTAGATAATCTTTGAGGTCCCTTCCAGCCCCTTAACATTCTATGATTCTATAATAAAGACTTTAAATCTATTATGAACTAATGTAGGTTTTTCTAAAATATAAGATGTATGCAAGCACAACCTTTTAAGTATTCATGCAACTTGCTGACAACTTTTGTATGCTCAAATAGCTATGAAATACAAGGAAAAAGCTGCTGTTCATCTTTATAGAATATTATATGAGTATAAAAGCAAGATATGGATTTGAAAGCGCTAAGAGGAATTTTACTGCAAATTGGTGTAGCTACACTGAAGTGTGGCATTTTTCTCGTTTTAGTTACATTATTCTCAGAGCTTTTTAGTCAATCCTGGGAGGAGTAGTAAAACTTCAGAGACTGTGTTCGTACAGTGGGGCCTAATTTTATTCATGTGTACCCTGAGGAGAGTGTAAAAACTCAGACCCTTATTCCTCTTGCAATTCTGCTTCTTGGAGATTTTTAGTCTAAGTGCAATACTGAACTCTCTGTTGCCAAGCCGGTCACCTCTGTTGAAGAAAAAAAGTGTATGGTCCTGACATTCCAGCAGGATGAGAAGGGAGATGAAAAAACTTGCCAAGAAAAGCCAGCTTGTAGTGGAAATTACCTCCCTGGTGAGGGGGAACAGAAAAGGGAAACAAACCTCAGATTTTCTGATCTTTACCATGTACAGTTAAACAACATTTTGCAAAATTCAGTGAAGAAGACAAGAATGCAAATTATCCTGTGCTATTCAGAGGGACAACCTAGTGGGATTTTCAGATCAGGAAGCATAAAAGTATTTCTTCTTTCTTTTTAATTTCAGATCTAGAATAAATAAAACCTACAGCTCCCCAGTGCAAACACACAATACCATTTACAAGGCATAGACCACATTTTGTTCTATTACAGCTCTTAGCACATTGGCTCTCAGTTTATGATAGTACAAATACCTCCTCATCCTAAAAGTCCACCCAAATCCTGAAGCATTGAGATGAAACTGAAAGCAGTTGCACTGCATAATGCCAGAGAGTTGCCTAACCTCGTGTCTGGTATCAAAGAGCGTTCAGTGGTCTATGCCACGAGGCTATGAGGATTGCAGGACTGCCAGTCAGCCTGGAACACTTCCCTGGTTACAAACTCTCTTGACTTCCAGTGATCAGCCTTCAGTGAGTTTCTGATCCAGGTATCTTTGCTGTATGTCCCGTTTTGTAATGTAAGAATGCCACGTGTGAAAAAATGCTGCTAATTTTTTTACTTTGGACTGGCTACCTCCAGATTACTTCTTCTATCAAAAGGCACACCTTTGATAGTGTAAATTCACTTCTGAATTTACAGATCCCTGTTACATCCTCACTGAGCTGCCTCTTTCTCATCCACAAGACTCCCAGACAATTCATCTGCTTCTCAGTTTTGTTGTCATTACACAGCTTTTGGCTGCTTTGATCCTCCTATTTGAGCCTTTTCCTAGCTCTGCTGCCTTTTTGTAATGGAGCAGACCAGAATTTTACACTACATTAAGACCTAAGTGCACCATCAATTTACACAGCATAAACTGTTTTCTGTTTTATTCTTTATCTCCTACTGAGTCATTCTTAGCACTTGTCTGACCTGCTGCTGAGCAGTGAGCTGAGGTTTCCATAAAATTACCCAGGTAACTCCAAAATCACTTTGCTACACAGCAATAGCTACTTCAGAGGACCAAGGTGCAGGTAAAGTGAGAACTCAGTATTATTTTATATATTATATTTATGTTATTTTAGTAAAATATTGAAATACATCTACTTTATCAGACTCTCACTATCATGAGATTTGTCTGCTGCTTTTAGCACTTTCCATTTTTATTATTTTTGAGAATACAACCTAATTGCAAACATTCTGTTACTGTTTAGACCTCTTTAACTGATCTGTTATGTATCTGATTTTCTCCTTTATCATTATTCTATTTTGCAAATAGCCATGTGGATGGCCCAATGTCCCAATTAAGGGACTCCTACTCTTCAATCAGTGCATTGCTGTTTTTCAAAGAAGCTTTAATGAGAGACCTCACCTAAACACTCGTACTTGTCTACTCAGGAAAGTGTCCAGCAACTCTATTGACCATGAGGCATGAACATTCTTAATATGTAAATATTTCATACTAATCAGTGCTTTTACACTCTGATCACCTAATGACCTGTAAGCTTCTCTTGTTTAGAAGAAAACATAAGCATGTACAGGTATTGCAAATTTTTCCACGTTTTTCATATTTGTTCATTTCTATTTTCTTAACTTTGACACAAAATACTAAGGTGAGATTTTTCCTCTTGTGATTTCTCTAACTCATTTGCCAATGAAAAAATAATTTATATTCTCCAGTGAAACAGTGATCCAATGCTCACACTAAAAATTGAAATTTTTATTTGGATTTGTGTTCTGTTAGGTGTGGTTACCACCAGGTATGGTTACCACCAGAGTGAGAGATTTTGCTATATATGGTCATAATTCTCAATGGACTAACTTCATAGCCATAAAGACACTCAGTCTAAGGGAAGTCTGCATTAGTGGTTGCTTATTTAATTTCAAATCATAGCATGGCACTAGTTTCCCACAGAAGAAACAACTCGTTATCTCCGTTGTCTCAACAGTCTCACTTAAAAGCAGATATTCTAGTCCTCAAGTGGTTTTTTTCAGACTGCAATTTCCACAGAAATATATACAGTGGGTTCAGTTCACAGTTTTAATGGAACCTTAGTTAAACTGCTCCTTGATGTTAATTTTCCCCAACTTCTAGCCTATTCTTTTACCAAAGTCTATTTATCATCCATAATCATGTTTCCCTTCTTACACATCTACTTTTCCCCAGTTCATAGACTTTAAATGCCTATTTCTTTCATTAAAAAAAACCCGCTGTGACAGAATCCTGGTTTCATTCTTTGCACATACTCCTATTACTAATGGGCCTGTCTGTTTTTATTCCCTTGACAGTATTTGCATGGTCATGCAATGTAACACTGCTTCTCTCCCTCTCTTCTCCTCCTCTTCACGGGTCTGGAAAGCTACTACATGAAGGCCACACTCTTCCAGCCTGAAGTAAAATCTTTAATCCAAAGGGAAAGTGTACTTTTTTTAATAGCAGAAAGAAGGAGGAATTAGAAAATAGAAGTAAAAACCCTGTTTCTGTTCAGTGCTGCTGCATGAAACAGCCACAGAAAAACAATAAAAGGAAATTTGTTAGTGAAACCATTTCAGAAACAGACTTTTTTTCTGACAAATGTACAGAAAACATTAATTTGAGGAGTTGAGGTTGTTTTATTTTACACCTAATACAATTCAAATTTAAAGGATTACTTGCACAAAAAAATAAACACATTTGGTATAAAAATTTATTGTCACTTTAACACCTTTTTTTCCTCTTATGGCCCCCACCTTCTCTGGAGCAGAAACATATAAAGACTAATGGCACAAGTTTGTTTTATTCTACAGCATTTTTTTTGTTTTTACATACTTGAGTACCCTAAAGGACAACAGCCCGCTGTATACAAGAACCATTTTCTTCAGCCTGCTGAATTAAGTTTCATAAAGAACCAAAGCTATAAAGGCATTTTAAAAACATTGTCTCTTTCTTTTCAGAAGCACTGACTTTTTGCACCATTTATATACATAGTGTTACGTAACAGCTCTTGAGTACAGTACATGCAGCAGAATATATCTCTTGTATATAAAACATACATTTAAAACCTTGACTTATCGGAATTCTTTGAAGATTAAATAATTGTAGAATGCCCAGTGCTTAGAGAAAATGGTTTGATAGTACAAATCTCTGCATATGTTGGCCACTGGAATAATCCAAGGCTCACTGGAATATTATCTGTAGCACATCAAGGTGCGTAAATAATTTACTTAGAATGTTAAAACACAACTAGCAAAACCAATATTCATGATCTTACGACTGGGGGCTGGAACTAGATGATCTTTACGGTCCTTTCCATTAAGTCCCAACCATTCTATGACTGCCATGTTAACTCTTCAGTGGTTGCAAGCAGGTGTTGTGGGAGTTCCCCCTCCGCTCCTAAGACCTCTATAAAACCTTTAGTACACAATTTGTTTTCCAGATGAAGAAACTTATTTATGTCTACTGCCTCTTCTCTTCATTGCAGCTGTACACTGTGGACAGTACCATTTCCCTTTTGGTGCTTCTGTCAGTCCAACACATCCATAGTGGAACCACTCAATAGGACACTATAAAAAGAGAGTTAAAGAGATGGTTTGGGATTTGTTTTGTTTTTTGTTTTTTTTTTTCACAGTGCCTATCACAAATACAATTCTATGAAAATGAAACATGAGTAAAAAGCATAGATTCTGCTTTTCATACAAATTACAGGAAAAAATGACAAGTGATGAAGATCTCAGTCTCTAACATACACTCAATAAACTAAGGAGAGTGATAAGAATTCTAGGACTCATATGAACTCACATAACAGAGCAAAATAACTATGTTTTGCTTTGAAGGACTTAGTTTGACAATACTAAGTGACACAAAAGTAATCTTATCACGCATTTCTGTTTAAATGTAGTGTCTCAGTAAATACATGATGACATTCAACTGCTCTTTTAAAACTTTTTTTATTTGAAGAGGACAACTGTTATTAGCTAAACACAGCTAAGCATTCAGAGAAATAAATGGCATTTTGAACTAGGGCTTTTCTGAACCCAGTAAAGGCTGAAGGTTTCTAAAAGAACCTGAACTGTGAGAAGAAATGAGAAGTTTCCTGAAGGGTGGTTCAAAACATATGCACTTTACTCTAAAAAAAAATCTATTCAAAAACCAACTCTAAAAAAAAGTAACTTCTGCAAACAACAATTACATGCACAAGCCTCTCATGAACCCTTTGAACTTTGTTACTTACATCTTGGTTATCACAGCCTACCATTTCACCATAGGACACCTAGTGAGAAAAAAAAATTCCATTCTTAATAATTGTATTATTAACTAAAAGCAATTAACATTTTCAAAGGGCTAACAATCAAGATTTTTCCTTTAAGGACTCTGTCCATTAACAGCAGCAACAACATTTTGATTTTTCTTCTCACAGGTATCACAGATATCACAGAATATTCTAGAAGGATATTGGAAGGGACTCACGAGAGTCATCTCTCTTAAGCATCCTCTTCACTCTTAAGTGAAGAGGCTGTGCGGAGCTTCTGTTACACAATCCAAACACCACCTCGTTCATAGTGAATTGATTTTCAAAGATTGTTTGTGCAAAAGAAGATGCATCTGCATATTTCAGGTTGGATAAAAAAGGTCAGCACTCAAAGCCTGAATGAAGTACATTTTGATGAAAACAACAGTGCTCAGTATGTTATCAGCCTAGTTCTCAAGATTATATTGATGTCTGCCATTTCCCTTGCATACATGACAATTTCAAGCACTTTATTTGAAACAATCAAATATTTTAGAGAATTACAGAAATCTATAAACTCTAAAAAAAGTCAACTCTCTTAAAAGTGTTTGAAATAAGAACAGGCATTTTAAGTAAGTTTCTCATGTTGTCATTCATTCTCCGGATAGCTTATCTAAAATTAGGTTTTTGTTCGGTTGTTTGGGCTTTTTTAAGTTTATGGGATATTTTGGGTTTTGGTGGGGGTTTTTTTGTTTGGTTTGTTTGGTGGTTTTTGCTTTCTATGGGGAAGTTGGAGAAAACAGACAAATTCCTTACTAACTTAACATTTTAACTACATTCACTGTGAACCCTTTCCATTTTTAATTTAATTATTTCTGAAGTCTCCACTAACAGATTTTAAACACTCCAGGTATGTCACATCACTAGAAAACTGACCACTTTTAGCTTGAGTTGATAATATTTGTAGCACCAGTAAGTAAATAAAAACAGATCAGAATTTCAAGGGTAAAACCACAATGTTCTAAAATTAGCAACCAGAGAAGGAAGTTCAATTACATCAAACCAGCAGTTCTAGTTGTATTTCAGGCTGGAGGCTATCCTTACCTGATTACAAATGCAGTAACGTGGCTCATTTGGATCATAGGTCCAGTCAACCTGGCTATTAGAATCAGACTCTGGTATTACTGCTGTTTGCTGAGACAGTTCTTGTGCTAGTGCAGATGAAGAAGAACATGATGACAGAGAGGAAGAAGAAGAAGATGACGAGGACTGCTGACTTGAGGATTTGTTGTTGTTTCTGAGAAAAGGAAAAACAAAAAGGAAAAAATGGCATCCATGATTTAAATTTATTTCCTGCCAAGTGAAAGAATCACTAAACAAGTACTTTGTTAACTCTGAAATACTGCAGTATGTCAATCCCAAAGTATCATTTGCTAACAGATTTCATTCAACTACTGCAAGCACTGGAATGGACCCACTGAATGCTCTTTGGAAAAGGAAACAAGTTGTACCAGCTTACAAGTGCAAAATACATTGTTCTAATCAATGGAATTCAACAGCTCTAAACTGTCAAATGGCTTTAATGAATGCTTTCCTTCACAAAATTTTCCATTAACAGCCTTGGTGTCAAGTCCCCATAAAAATTATATTACAAATGAAACAGGAATTTACATATACATAATGTCATATGTCATGTATCTGACACTAAATCTATGCATAGATTAAAAATCCTTCTAAAATAGTATTATTAACTGAGCTGTGAACACACATAAATTTGTACGAAGAAAAAAACTCGTGTCAGTTTAAAAGGATGGGCATTTTGAGACAAATTATTTCAAGTACGAGTTGTGACACTGTTGGTTAAAATGTTTTAAAACTTCATTTTAATCAGAAATAAAATTCAGTCCATTTCCTGTCCTAGATGATCAGCCATCAGAAAGTGTTGCGTTTATTTGTGATCTGGCATGAAGCAAATCTGCAGATTATTTCAAAACCATCTACAAACCGTTGCATGGTAATTCCCAACATTTGCTGTTATGTCAAATCTCTCCAGAACACAAAAAAATGAGGGAAGAACCTTGACTGTATTGCAGATGAAAAAGCAAATCGACACATTTATTTACAAACTTGGAGTGTGTTTGCTTAAATAAAAAGAAGTGAGAGGACTGAAGAACACAGCCCTGAAAAAAAAATGTCCAGCAGGCAATAACTGTCTTCTACTGATTCTCCCTCACAGATATTAAATACAAAGTATTTCTATTATGGCCCATGACTTTTAAGAGAAAGCTTAGCTGCCTTAAAAGCTATAATTGCAGTCAACAAGTAAGAAAACCTACTTGCTTTTTCTGCCACTTCGTGAATCTGTGGTTGATGAACTTAATGTCTGTGTTAACGTAGATGCCAGAGCTGATGACGAATATCCAGCTGAATCTCTGGACAATGAAAATTCTCTTCCAAGCTGAAAATCATTGTTTTTAAATGCTTCATAGCTGGCTTTTAGACTGGATGTTCGTCTTCCCTCCTTCATCTAAAAGGAATACTGGTATTGTATCAGATTACACAGTAAAGCTCTTACATAAGACAACTGCTAACTGCTAATTATTTGCACAGGTTCATTAGTTACCTTGTTAACAAAGTGATGTAGAGTAAGCAGTAAAATGTGTAAGAATATTCCCCAGGAAAAGCCAGAAAACAAGCTGTCCCTTTAGGCAATTTATATAGGATGAAACTGTGGCATATAAACAAAAGCTGAAAGTGATCATGGGAATTCAGATTTAAAAAAAATAAAGTCACTAGCCTTTCTTCTTAATCAATAGCAGATGGCAGAGTGACAAGAACATTTTGACATTACCTGTGCCGTGGCTTGCACTGCTTGAGCTGCTGCCATGGTAATTGCACCGGCCCCGGATCCTGAAGATAATGAGCCCAGGTTATATGATGCCAATGGTTGAGAAGAGTTTGTATTGTATGCATTGTTTGAAGAGGATGATGAATTACTGTTTCGACACCCTTGATGAATAGAACACATTTATGAAATTCAAAATGAAACTAAATTCCTTTGCATTTTAAGAAGTTATATATGACAACCAGTGAAAGAGTAGGAACTCAACGTATCAGAGCAGTCTAATAATTTCGAAAAAAGGTTTTAAAAGTAATTTGACATAGACAGTATTTGTATAAGGGAAAAAAAAAAAGAAGTTTGTTCCCTCTCTATGCTCATGTGCAAGGAGTCCTTTTAGAAAGATAGCTCTCACTATCCTACTCAGCTATCAAAGATGCAGCTGCTGTATCTGTCGATATTGAAACAATGCTGACTAACCATCAAGAAAGTAAGAATTTGACTGTACACCTATACTGTTTCTGAAGTAAAACTTTACCGATCTTAATTCTAAAAACTACAAACCACAGTTTTAATGCAACACAGATTTCCATGGCCATCTACAGAATGACAGCTGCTCATAGTTACACTTTATTTGCAACTTCATGTGAAGATCCTTCAAAAGAAAAGTGAAGTAGGTATGAGGGAGACTACTTAAAACTGATGAACACTGCTAAATTCCAAAACATACAGTAGTTACTTTACGTACTATAACCTCTCATAATCTTTTATTTTCAGAAAAGAAACTAAGAAACGCCTAAATTTTGAAAATGGGCAGAAAGTTGTGGGGGTTATTTTATTCACCAAACAGGCTTCTTGCCTCTTTTGACATAGACAATACATGAAAGAATTTTATTTTATTGTAGCCAAATGCCACGTCAGACCAACACTTTAAAAAAAAGAGATGTGAAAATTCTTTTCCCTTACTTTGGAAATTGTTCCATGCATTTCTTTTTCCCAAAGCAGTAATGCATTGATCTCTTATATTTCTACTACTGCCTGAATGAAATCCTACTGTTATCTTCTTTGAAGCAGTGTAAATAAAAAGGAACAGCCAACAGACAGCTGTTAAATGACAACAAAACTGACCTGCTTCATGGACAACACAGATGAGTAACAATGCCTACAGTATCTCATGTTTCAAGTAATTGAAAATCCCAGAGGAAAGGGTATTAGCCTCTGATTGAAAACTGGTTGAATGGCAGGTCCCAGAAGGTCATTATCGATGGCACAGGGTCTAGTTGGAGGCCTATCATTAGTGGTGTCCCCCAAGGTTCAATACTGGGCCCAGTACTGTATAACTTATTTATCCATGACTTGGATGAGGAGGCAGATTCCTCTTTAGCAAGTTCGCTGATGACACAAACTCAGGCAGAGTGGCCAATATCCTAGAGTTCTGTGCAGCCCTTTGAAAGGACTTCGACAGGTTGGAGAGAGAAGCAGAGAAGAACCTTCTGAAATTCAACAGAGAGAAGTGCACAGTCCTGCACCTGGGGAGGAATAATCCCCTGCACCAGTACAGGCTGGGGTCAACCTGCTGGAAAGCAGCTCCGTGGAGAAGGACCTGGGGGTCCTGGCGGACAACAAGCTGTCCATGAGCCAGCAGTGTGCCCCTGCGGCCAAGAACCTGGAAGGTTCTTAGGAAGACCATTGCCAGCAGGTCAAGGGAAGTGATCCTGCCCCTCTGCTCAGCCCTGGTGAGGCCACATTGGGAGTGCTGTGCCCAGTTCTGGTCTCTTCAATACAAGAGACAAGGAGCTCCTGGAGCAGGTCCAGCAGAGGGCTATGAAGATGATTAAGGGACTGGAGAATCTCTCTTATGAGGAACGGCTGAGAGAATTGGGCCTGTTCAGCCTCAAGAAGAGACAACTGAGAGGGGACCTCAACAAGGTATATAAGTATCTGAAGGAAGAGTGTCAAGAAGACGGAGCCAGGTTCTTCTGGGTGGTGCCAAGCAATACGACAAGAGGCAACAGGTAGAAACTGATGCCCAGGAAGTTCCACTGGAGTATAAGGATGCACTTGTTTACTGTGTAGGTGTCCAAGCACTGGAACAGATTGCCCAGAGAGGTTGTAGAGTTTCCTCACTGGAGATATTTCTGAACTGTCTGGACACAATCCTGTGCAATGTGATCTGGGATAACACTGTTTGGAGCAGGTAGGTTAAACTAGATGACCCACTAGGGTCCCTTCCAACCGTACCCATTCTGTGATTTCAAAAGACTAACTCAAAAGTTTCTCTTCTTTTAATTTAAAACTAATGAAAGGAAAGACAATTAGGATTACCTGGTGTATTTTCTTTAGAAGCATCTGAAGTCAGGGTAGATAGAAGAGCTTCAGATTTAAACTTCTTTTCAGGAACATGATCTGTTGTACTGTGGTGAGAAGATGGATTGTGTTTCCTTTCTAAATGAAACAAATGGAGGGAACTTAAATGTAAAACCTATTCAGCTTGAAAGTCAAACTAAAAAAACAGCACTTTCAACTAATTTCCACTAGCAAAACCTTACTATTTGATTTTTGCACTTCTTCTTAACAGACATTATTATCATTGATTATGCCTTATTTTCCCCTGAAATGTCTGGAAGGAAAAAAATTCAGAATATTTTTTTTCCTAACACTACTCAAAAAAAAAAAAAAAAAAAAAAAAAAAGGAAACATAAAAAGTGGCCACTTTTTTAAAGTCTCAAATACTTACTCTCTACTGGAGTATGAGAATGGGCGTGATGGTTATTCACAGGCTGTGATGGTGTATCCAGCTCCAGAGACCCTAAGAAGGGGTGAAAAGGTTAGGAAAATTTCAGAGTTGTCCTTGCCATGCTTTTGACTTTTAGATATTAAGTGAATCTTTATAATATTAATCAAATCACTATGCAGTTATATTTATTTTAATCATAAGAATTTTTGCTAGAGTAGAAACCCTTCCCACAGTACAACCAGGAGCCAGTGAGATTAGTTTTAAAAGTTGGTGAATGCTAGTGTTTAACTATTGAAATCAAGAAGTTAAAATCAAGGTCAATAAGGAGAACAAACAACATTGCCCTCAACATGCCACTTATTCAAATGAGTTGCACACAAGCTGGTGATGATTGGAGGATGGCTGCACCAAAACTACTGACAATCTCCACCAATATGAATTGAAAAATGTAACAGGTCAACTATGCAAACAAGACGTTGTCCCACTGAGTCCATCTTGTCAAAATGGAAGCAATAGCAATGTATTTCCAGATGATTTAACATTCAACAGGAAGGGCTTCACTACCATTATCCAAATTTTCCTAACGCTTAAAATAAAAAGAGCAATTAATACAAAGAAAAAACCCACCTATGAAGTCGGTGAGGCACGAATACAAGTATACATCTAGGAATAATATTTATTATAGGATGAGGCTAAATAATTGCAGGATGGGAGAGACTTTTGACTATAAATTTCCATTAGCACAATATACAACACTTTGTGCATCAATCTCTGGCAAAAAAAATCTGAAGTAGCTGCAATATCTACTAACTCATGTCTACATAGGAGACTATTCAAGAAAGCAAGTGACATTCATTTTTCAAAATCTGTAGCTTCAACATTTCTTTACTTTTTTCAGTGCTTTCAAAAAGCACTGAAATACATGAGTATATGAGTAATACATAACTGTATTACAAAAGCTTAAATAAAATTATTCTGGAAGAAGTTCAAAGCATAACGAGCTATTTTGGCTGAGCAAACTTCAATCATATCATCAACTCGCCCAAAGGCTGCCCTCTGGCGGAACCTCAGCTATATGCATTTATTCTGAAAGTGAAAAAATTTACAGGCTTCTACTTTTAGCTTTATTTAAACAAACAAAGAAAACCCAAATCCAAACAAACCTTAAAGATGCCACATGCAGTTTAGTGCTTTTCTATTCTGAGTTCTTGAAATGCTACCTTAGCAACCTCTCCAAACACATAGCTCAACAGAAAATAAACAGCTGGGATTTCAACTAAAATAAACTAATCATTTTATGTAGTTGCTAGTTCATTAAAAGCATTCAATTTACATTTTTTTCTTTGTGCCTGTTATTTGTAATAGCAATTAAAAATAAAATATCCCAAAACTCCCAACTCATAAGCCAAAGCCACAAAAAGTTCCAAGAAAGAATACTTATTCCCAATATCCTCAAGTGATTTAAGTTACTTTTCACTGTGTTTGGCTATGAGGACAACCACTGCCTCCATAATCACAGTAATTAAAGGAACTCAGAAATATATCATAATCACATCCAAACTTGATGTTTAAATGCTGATGTGTACAGAAAAGCCAGACTCTTCTACACCAAGTTGGTCAAAAAAGATGTCACATTACATTTTTGTTCACATTCTTAACACCAGTATTGCTATATTTGTTCAACATGCAGGTTTCTTACCTAAAATGCTCTTCCCTCACTACACCATTACAAAACAACCCATTCTCACCCCTTTAAAAAAATAAGTTTCTAACTGTATTTGATATTCCACACCTAGAACTAAAATAAACTAAAGACCCTCCTCAGTGTGGTGGCAATCAAATCAAGGAAGAAATAGTACAATTGCAACTGGGTAGGTGACAGGCTTATACTGAAGTACTTGTCTGAATACCTCCAGTCATTAAAAACAGGTTTAAAGAATTCTGCACCTGTCAGATACAGTCACCAATTCACAAGTGCAACAGTTGTGTGAAAAAGTTATTTTAATTACTCAGTTGTATTTTGACTTCACTGGTAAAAATTGATGTTGAAACTAAAATTTGAGAATCACTGACGAAAAGTGGGTTAAAACAGTTTTAAAACAAGTAGGAATACTGCCTGCCACTAACAAGTGTATGATATTTTAATTTTGCAAATTGACAGAAAGTGTGTCAAGTTCTTAAAGAAAATCATGCATACTTACGTCTCTCTAATATTTCTGTGATTCCAGCATTATCTGCTTCAAGTTCCATTTTAAATTTAGCGAGTTCCTGGTCCAATTTTCTCAAATGACGGTCCACCTGTTTTTCAGACAAACCAACAACAAAGAGCCTCCAGTTCTGGAACATGAACATCTACATCCTTAATTTCAGACTTGCTAAGTATTTCCCTTCCAGCAATTTTATGCCATGCACGATTAAGCATGTACAGTAACACACAGAAGCATATCTTCTTGGTCACCTCCATTTCCCTCACTCAGCAGAGACACTGGTGTTAACACCAAAATAGCGCAGGCAGTGATCCAACACACTGTCATAAGTGTCACTTTCGAGAAAAAAGATGAAGAGGACTTTGGAGGTGCTGTGGATATGTCAATACAAAGGAGAAGAGAAAGAACAGTTCATGACATGGGCTTTAGAAGAGGTTGGGCTGCTTTGGGGAAATTGAGTCTTAAGTAAAAGTGTAGAGATTCCTGTGCGTTTGAGTAAATCATGATGTGCTCTTGGGTACTAAAAATTAACAAAAAAACCCCTGAACTCACTAACGTGAAAAGAAACACTATGTTGCAAATGCCTTCTACGTCTGCAGCCATCCAGCAAAATATATCTGTCTCTATTAAAAACTGAACAGGTTTTTCAGTTACCAGCTAACCAAAAGAGAGGATATAAGAGCTGACTTCTGGAACAAACTTTTGGTGCTGCTGTGAAACTAAAGCAGATGTTTTGTGTTTACTACATTTGAGTGCAGTGTGACTTGCAGGGTCTAAGAAAATGCAAAGTAAATATACTTAAACTTCAAAACCCACATGCCACTATTCTCTGGGCCCAGTCATCCAGTCAGTTTTTTACCCAGCCAATAGTGCACCTGTCCAAGCCAGGAACAGTCAGTTTCCCCAGAAGAATATTGTAGGAAACAGCGTTAAAGGGTTTATTAAAGTCCAGGCAGACAGCCTTTCCCTCATCTGACAATCAGGTCACTTTGTCAAACGAGGAGATCAGGTCATTCAAGCAGGACCTGCCTTTCCTAAACCCATACTGTCTGGACCAGATCCCCCTGGCTGTCCAGCTCGTGCTGCAGGATGGCTCTCAAGATGATCTGCTGTTGCAGTCCAACAGAAAAGGAAGTGCTAGGATTAAGCAGGAAACCTTGGGCCACAGGGGCTGGAAAAAAACATCATCTAAAAGACCAGAGAAGATCCACAGACATTCACTTTGTGTGGATTGTCCTGATCTCCCCCAGCAGGAAGTAGAGAGACTTTGCATGATGCTATCAGATACCTCATTGTTTTCTCCCTCCCTGTGTAAATCCTTATTTCAGGAAAAGCTGACCACCCTTCCCCAGTATAATCTTGCTTACTGGAAATATCAAATCCTTTTTCCCCCAAATGTAAATACTGGATCTGAAAAATGTAAATCCATTTTTCCCCTTATGTCACCCCTGTTACTGGAAATGCTAATAGATTGTGGAAACCACTGTTTGGAATAACCCTGCTTCCTCATTAGCATGTTAAGCCCCCGAGACCCTTAAACAGCATTTGCATGTTCAATAAATCATTCCAGTTTTTGCCCCCATAGTTGGGATCATGATAGCTTTATTAGACCCTTACAATCTGCTCCATGACCTTCCCCAGCACTCAAGTCAGGCTGACAGGCCTGTACTTTCCCGGATCCTTTTTCCGACCCTTCTTGTAGATGTGCATTACATTTGCTAATTTCCAATCATGTGGAACTTCTGCTAAATGAATGGAAGTGGCTCAGTGAGCTCTTCCACCAGCTCCCTCAGTGTCCTTGGGTGGATCCCATCAGGGCTATAGACTTTTGTGGTCTATGTGGCATAGCAGGTCACTGACCATTTCGCTTGGATTATGGGGACTTCATTCTGCTCCCCAGGTCAGGGGGCTGGTTACCGTGAGAACAACTGGTCTTGTTACTAAAGACTGAGGCAAAGAAGACATTAAGTACCTTGCATCCAGTAAAGGGTGGAGATTTTCCTCAGCCCTCCTTTTGTTGCTGATATATTTATAAAATATTTTTTATTGTCTTTTGTAGCAGTAACCAGTTTTAAGTTCTACTTGGGCTTTGGCCCTTCTAATTTTCTCCCTGCATATACTCACAATATCCTCGTAGCCCTCCCAAGCTGCCTGCCCCTTCTTCCAAAGATGATACACTCTCTTCTTTCCCCCCAAGTTAAAGCTATTGTTCTCTATTTAGCCCAGCAAGCATTCTTTCCCACTGGCTTCGTTTCTGGCACATGGGGACAGCCTGCTCCCGTATATTTAAGATTTCCTTACTGAACAATGTCCAGACTTCCTGGACTCCTTTGCCCTAAAGACTGCATCCTGAAGGACTCTTTCAACCAGTTTCCTAAACAGGCCATAGCTATGCACGAAAACCTTACAATTTCTAATCTTATTTCTTTGTTTTGTATTTAAGTGACGCTTACTACCAAAATAACAAAATTCTTAAAAGTCAATAAAATATTAAATGTTTCTTTCACCAGCAAAATATCTGTATGTAGATGACACAGAAGTACAGGTAGCACAGCTGTAATGCTTATCAAAATTCTTAGAACTCCTTAGGGCATAAATTTAGGTAATTCACCACAAGTCTTGTGTCCACTTACCAGATCATATATTTGATTAGCCAGTTGCACTTTTTCATCTGCATCTTCCAAAGCCTTATAATAATCCTGTTAAAGAGAATTTTTTTTAAATTATGAACATAAATTAATTTCCACTATTACTTTTAAGCTATTGTTATCCAACACAAAATATAAGCTAAAAGAAGAAATTCAAGTCAGTTTTGAGAAAGCCTGTGAAACTTTACTGTAAACAACAATCAGCTAAATTTTAAATGAGAGATATAATATATACCAATTTATTGTCTGGGCCTTAGAACAAGCAAACTACAAGATGGAGACATCTCCTCCTACAGTGACATTTATATTTCTGCAAGAAATGTTACAAGAAAAGAAACAATCCTGGATTTATTTTATATTACACAGCATAAAGTTATGGACTCAAAATGAGATTATGTCTTTTACGTCCTACAGATCTTTAGGACCACAGCAGATCCAACTGCTCTTCAAAAAGATGCTGAACAGTACTGTGCAGGGAGGCCCTTCCAACACTGCAGTTAAATAGAAACAATGTTGTATATATCTTAAATCATTTTAAAATAAATTTCTATAACTCATAAGTGTAACTTGAATGAAGCAATCCAATTTAAAAATCTGCTCTAACCAATGAAAATTCACTGACAAAACTTTTTTTTAAAAAATATGTTTTCACATGTTTTTATGTTAGATTTAAACAGATTTTACTGCCTTTTAATTCTCAATTTCCGGTGAATAGTATCTTGCTTAGACGAAAACTACTTGAAATTTTGGTTCAACTAAAGTCAAAAGCAAATTTTCATTTACTCTAGGGAAGTTAGAGCTTTGACTTTTTCTTTTTTAAAATACAGAAATCTATTTGCATTAATTAAAGAAGTAAACAACCAAATAAGAGGCTGAAGTAGCCAGTGTAGGAAACTACAGAGGATTTTCTCCCAACCAAATGATGGACTACACTGCAAAAAATACCACCACCAATGCCCAAGTACTGAAAGATAGAACACATCCATCTTCTTACTCCTCCCTCCCTCAAGCTACATGTACCATAAATATAACATATAAAAGGACAGAGGTAGAATTACAGGAAATGCTAAATCTAGCTTTAAAATTATCCTCTAAAAGAAAGTCAATTAACTTACACAACTTCATGTCACACAAGGAGAAACAAAAAATCTGAGCTGAAAATTTAGTACCTGGTTTCCTCACCATTTCAGGATCATATTTTTTAAATTGCTAGCAAATACTGGGTAAAACTTGAGAGAAATGCTTGATCAAAGAAACCTTTCAGTCACTTTTCTCCTCCGAGGTAGTTCTATCCATCTCTATGAAAGCCCAAGGGAAGGCATAGTTCTGAACACTTAAGTCTCCATCTATCATAAGCTATTTTTTCCTAAGGTTATCTTAATTTGCAAAAGAAAAATGTTACCCACTCCTGTGATATCCTTACTTTTTTGATTGATGTCATTTGTTCTTCTCTCCATTCAGGTTTGTTTTTCTTTGCGTTCATAAAAAATTCATTTACCCTCTGCTCAAGCTGATCCATTGCATCTGTAGCATAGGAAAAGATTAAGACAAATATTATCTTCTCATGTACATAAACATTAGGAAATAATGGGAGATTTTTTTTCTCAAACAAAGTTGACAGGACTGAGGTGCAAACTATTAGAGAGGAAAAAAAAGAAAAAACCAAAACAACCAAGCGACAGTGGACAGCGGAGGGAATTATTTACCTTCATTTCCAAGAAGCAGAATTGCATTCTGGTAGGATTCTCATCAAGGTTCTTGTGCTCTCCAGCATGGGACAGGCAGGACTCCAAGTTCTAAAGGTTTTTTGTCCCTAAGAGCAGTGGTAGTGACTTAAAGCACGACCCAAACTCCTCACCCAGGGCTCTAGATTGCTGACTTTGGAACATTCTAGCCAGTTACAAACTGAGCAGGAAACAAAATATTCTCCTAAGAGAAACAGTCAAATACAAAACCAAATAATTGAAAAAAATTAGTGCCTCAAAAAGGTAGAGCAACTGAAGAGTAAAGTCACTGCCTTTAAATCAAGGCCCTCTCCATTGTATGCTATGAAGGGTAAGGGCAAAGCACAAGTTATTCCCCCATCCCCACAGGGGTAAATCACTGATGAAATACTATTTAGACAGGATTCTCACTTACATAAAGTTTAGAAATATCGTAAGGGGAAAAAATAAAACCACCAATTTTCTAACATTAACTATCTCTAGAAAGGAAAATGTTAACTACAAGGGGGTTTTTCTGTTGTTTATTAAGACAGTAACAGGGATTCCCTTCCCTTTCCCTTCATGCTTCTCCCACTGAGTTTACTACTTCAACAGTTGTGCACACAACAGCTTGCATATTTCCAAAAACGTACAGCTGCCTCAGTCAAACCTGCTTTGACAGCCTTGCTAGTGTCAGGGTAGATGACAATACTGATTTTTTTTAACAGCACTCTCAGCAACGCTGCCCAGACAGCAGTTTCAAATTAAATGTGACAACCCACAAACTACCTAGACTTCAGGTTCTGGATGTAAAACAGCTAAAAAACTTTCCAGAAACCACCATCAAAACTGAATTACATGATGGGCATCATCTCTTGCCAAAAAAAAAAAAAATGGAAGTGAATTATCTAGTTCAAGAAGCTCATGAAAGACAGTATGACTAACTCTTAAAACCCAACAGAGGCCAAAGGTCTTTTCACCCTATGAAAATTCACAGCTAAAACTATTTATGTAAATAACCAAAAATCATTCATACTAAATGATCAAAAACATTCATCAACTTTCCCTATGCTGGGAACATCCAGCACAAAACCCAACAGGAACCTAACAACTCTCACCATTAATCCCAAGCCATAACAGTTGTGACACAGGCTCACATCAACTTTGT
Organism: Pipra filicauda; assembly: GCF_003945595.2. Taxonomy (NCBI): domain Eukaryota; kingdom Metazoa; phylum Chordata; class Aves; order Passeriformes; family Pipridae; genus Pipra; species Pipra filicauda. The sequence continues at coordinate 3,206,332 of NW_024103585.1, forward strand.
TTAGACACAGACAAACAAAGCATTCACACTTTTGGTGTAACACAGGCTAAAGATGGGAGAATCTGTACAATGAGCATTTTCCACTTGCACCATGTTATCCAGGGAGAAAGTTAAGAAGCCTGAAAAGCAATCAAGAAGCACACACTTTATGTGGAGGCTTCTAAAATGACTTCTGACCAAATGACAACAATTCGGTCCATAAAGCCAACAAACTAAATGTTCTACCTTCTATCCCAGAGCCCATACACCTTAGGTGATAATTATTCCAAGAGCTCCATAGACAAGAAATGACAAAAAAAATCTTTCCTCTTCACTTTTTATTGAGGACACGTTATCAGTCTGTGTGAAACTGCATAAGGGAAAACTTCCACAGAAATTTGGTTTCTCCTAAAAGGGCAGAAACGGCAAAGGGAAGTGAAGGTGAGATCTACCAAATTATATGAAAAGTTCTCTCTGGTACACTCAAGTTCATCCACCTTTTCTTCCTCCCAACCTTTTTAATCCAACTGTGATACTATATTCTGAGACACTAATTTCTTATATCAGATTTCTCAGGGGAGTTACCAGGAAATCTATTAGAAGAGAGGCTTTTTTCCAGAGTTTTATGTTTTACCATAAAGGCCTGATAATCCATGACTTGACCTTAAACAGAGAAACATTTTATGCTTCATGTAGAGCTCAGTTAAAGCTCAAGAGTCAAGTCACAACTCCGATGACCTTTGCTTTTCCCACAGCAGTCTTATCAGAACATACAGAAGGTACATCTGGTTTGTTATTTCTTCCAACAACAGCAGCACCTGCTCCATTAGGAGTCCAAGTGGTCTAAACAGGACAGAACATAAAGTCAACACTGACTCTAAAACAGAGCAGCACAGGTGTCTCTGAATTACAGCTCATGTGGATTTCTGGGACAGCATCACTCATCAAACTACTGTTTCCAAGTACTTTCAAGACCCTGAATCTTCACAGCAAGTCACTGTATCACAGCACGAGAACAACCTCCAGGTTTGTATGTAGGGCTCACCGGGCAGTTTGGCAACTGATGTTAGAGATGCTACTCCAGAAATTTTGTAAATGTCTTTGGATGCTCTGTCACTCACTGTGTAAAAATAACAGAAGTACCAAGGCCTGAGAGAATTTTTCTCTGTGCCCAAGGTTGGTCCTAGTATACAGTATTCAGTGTCATTTGCTATTTCCAGCAATACAATATGGAGTGTTATTTGTAATTTCCAGTTAAAGAAGAGGAAATGACACTCCTGCAACCTTGGCAATGCTAGCTGGCTCAATTCTGAAACACACTTAAAAAAACCCCTACTAGCTTCTTTGCCTCTCTATGGAACAAAAGTAAAAGTTGTGAACTTATTCCAAACTACCTAAGTCAGTGAGCCGCTCACCCCCTCTCCAGGTGCTCTCTGGTGAAAGTGACTTTAGAGGGATTTTCTCCCATAAGGAGCCATGACTGTTCCCACAACTTTAAGCACTGAACCCAAGATAGCACTTGGGTCATAATATACCAAAAAAATCCTATAGCCACTTATGTGTGTGTCAGCAGGGTCTGTTAAACAGACCTGCTGGGTCTACCAAAGTAAATATCCAAGGAAAAGCCTAAGACTGCACTTTGAAATATTATAGGTTAAACTACAGTTTTCAAGAACTGTTCCCACTTAGTCCTGCATTGTGTATTCCTATACAGCATTCCCTTGTTATTTCAAACTTTGCTCTTTCATTCCTCTTTACAATAGCCTAACCCTTCTATATGGACGATTCCTCACATCTCTTGTGCAATAACAGCTTCATTAACGAAGACCTTTGGATCACAGTTACAGATAACCATATTAACTGTCTGTTAAATGACCACAACAGCTAATTAGATATTAAAGGACATCGAAGTCCCAGATGAGATTGCATTAGAAAGGATGAAAGGCCAGTGCATCCTGAAAACAGCATAAAGCAGTGTATTACATCAGGATATAAGCAGAGATATAAAGTGATCTAAAAGAAACCTAAAATATATTTGTAGAAAACCCGAAGTATAAGTAATATAGTTTTTATATGTATATATATACTTATATACACTATATTATATATATTTATACTAAACATGTAATTATATTAAATATATATTCATCTAAAATGTAACTTGTATAAAACCTAAAGTATACTTATAAAGTATATTGGTTATGTGTCAGCTAGGGCACGAGAGGCAGAACAAAGAGCACTTTCACATGTGCTATTTTAAGGGAGCTGGCTGGAAAGTTTCAGGGACAGCACGCCGCTGCCTGCTGAAGGAGCGGGACACAACTCATGTTCCAAACCACCATCACTGCTCTTAGGGATCAAAAATCTAAAGAGTTTGGGACGTGCCACCGAAAATGCCTTAGCGAGCAGCACAAGCCCAGGAGCTCCGCTCCAGCGAAACCTTCCCTACGCCGAGGCCCGGCGGCGGGCGTGGGTCGGGGCGGGCCCGGGTCTGTCGCGACAGCGCCGGGGGCGCGCGCCCCGCCCCTCGCAGCGCCCCGGCGGCTCCGCAGCGCCGCCTCCCGCGGCTCCGCAGCGGCCGCGGGACACAACGAGAGCGCCCGGCACAGCCGGGACACCAGCCGTGACAGAGCGGACGGAGAGCCGGGGCGAGGGGCGGGCAGGGGGCGACACCGCCCCGGGGCAGCCGGGGGGCGGCGGTGAGGAGCGAGTGGCTCCGCCGGCACGGGCCGGAGCGGCGCCGCTTCGCCTCCTTCCTTCGCCGCTCGGCCTTCCTTCCTCCCGCCCTGCGGCGGGGGCGCGGCGGTGGGGCCGGAGCCCGCGGGGCGGAGCGGGGCGGGCGCGGAGGGGGCGGGCGGAGGCGGCGGGGGCGGGACTCACGTACTCTGCACCTGCAGGTCCATCTCGCGCATCTCGGTGAACCTGTCGCGCAGATCCATGGGAAGCTGCTCGATCACTGCGGGGACACGGGGGAGCGGGAGAGAGGGGGGGGGGAGCCAGTCAGTCACTCGCCGCCGTGGGGGAGGGGGAGCGCCGCCTCCTCGCCGCGGCTCCCCCCGGCTCCCCCGCACCTGCCGTGCCCGGCCGCCCGGCGTCCCCGCCGCGCACACACTCACTCTCCAGATAGTCCTCCAGGTACAGCATGGCGGCGGCCGGGCCCGCGCCCAGGGGCTGATCGAGAGCGGGGGCTCGTCCCTTCCAATATGGCGCCGCCGCCAACAACACCCGCGCCTCGACTCAGCGAAAACAACATTGGCGGCGGACGGCGCTCGCAGCCGCCGCGCCGCGATTGGCTGCCCGCGGCACTGACGCACGGCGCGGCCGGCGCGCCGGCCCGCGGCCTCACGGGAAGTGTAGTGTCTATGCGGGGAGGCGGCGTGTCCCGCCATGCCGCGTCCTCCCGGCCGGTCCGCCGCCCTGGGGGCATTCCCGCGGTCCTTGCGGGCATTCCGGCCCTCCAGGGGCCGCGGGATTCTTGCAGCGCTGCTGCAAGTCAGGAGAATGGAAAGGGAAAACTTGCAGCTTCTTGACCAGACTTGGGCCTTTTGTTTGTTTATAAGTTGTTGTTTTAAATGCTGGCAGCTGGCAGTAGTGCATAAAAAGCATAAGAAATGTCAAAACTAATGAAATCGCTCCAATCTGTGTCTTCTCACGAGTGGCCTAAGGTAAAAGAGCTGCTCAGTTCAGCACAGGTCACAGGTAGTGACCACCTTACGACAGCAGAAATTTAGCGTGGGCTTTAGTGTTGCTGTTCAGAGTGCAAAAAAATAATTAGCTGGTAGCATTTATTGCAATCCAGTTAAAACACTTCTTGCAGTAATTTAAGTGTTTGTAGCTGAGGTTTTTCACGCAAATTCTATCCCCCGAATAGTTTATTTCATCACTCTTTTATTGCTGATATTTATTGCTCTAATCATGGACTGGTGTATTTATCCAGATTGGGTTTTTGACTGAGGAAAGGAATTTTTGGGGCTCGCATGATGTCAGGTGTAGGTAAAGGAGCATAAGAACTGTTGTAGCAGATCAGGCTTGTTTTCCACCACACTTTTTATCTTCTCTTCATGTTCTCATCTGCACCATACACATCCGAGCAAGGAGAGAAAGTGGATGTTTCAGCCATATCTGAGTAAAAAACTTTATTGGGATGTTTTTGAGGGTCAAGACCAAGGGAAAATGACATTATTTTATCATGTGTTAAGTTCATACATCGTGAGTAGTTAGCTGAAGATGACTGAATTTTGGAAATTGAACCATAAATTTTGTATGTAGTCTGTACGTAGGCTCATGGTAGCAATGTGTTGAATACATAGGGTATAGCTAAACATTTTTAATTCTTCTGTCATTAAAGATGGAGGGGGGAAAAGGTATAATAATAACTTCTCAACTTTGCGAAAAAAGTGCTGTGCCAAAGTGGTCGCTTTCCATGCTCACTCCATCATTAGCCATGTAGTCTGTACTGCCAAACCAGAAATATCAACCAGTTCAATATATACAAATGAACAGATTTTATATGGTCATTAAGCTCAATTAGCCTTAGTTGAAATAATCTGTATATAGTTGCTTATACAGATCACTTTGGTGTACAGCTTCTGAGACAATGGACTAGGAATGACAGTATTTTTGAAGTTTTGTGTGAAAAATTGCTTGGCCTGATTATGCTATGTAGAAGACAATACTGACCATTCCTGGGAAGATAAATGCCTGTATGAGAAATAAAAATACGGGTTTTTTTATAAATAGGCGTATCGTGAAGTTGTAAGATATCCAAGTTCCAAGAGCTGAACTTGGGTATCAGGGTCTCTTTCGGTGAGATAAGGGAAATGAGAAAATTCTTAAAAATCAAATCTTTTAAGGCCATTTTTCTCTTTGGGCTAAGAACAAAGGAAGATCCATCACCTTTGACAGGAAATGGCTTGCAGCCAATTGGGAAAAGGAAAAGCCCCTTTTCAGAGAAAAGAAACCTTTTTAGGTAAATAAGAATACATTGAAACTTATATGAGAAGGGTGGGATTTTTGAAAACTATAAACTGTATAAGTTGTATGCTCACGGGGTCTTTTCTCCCCGAAAAACTTGGTGGGAGAAGGACCCGGCACACTGAATAAATTCTTTGTTTCTTTGTTCCCTGAATTATGCCGTCTTTCTGAATTTAGAAGAGGGATTTTTCCCACACTTGCACTTTTATTGAAGTGAAAGGGTTTGATTGCAGCAAGAGAGCTTAGCCCATGCAAAGTAGTGACATCCAATATTCATTAGGAGAAAAGCTAGGTGAATTTAGGGGAGGTCTGAATTGATGGGGTCACTTTCTTTTATGCTAAGTCATGGGTTTAATGTTTTCTAAAGAAAAAAAAAGTCATAGACATGTCTGGGAGTAGATTTCATGGAGCAGAAGTTTAAGAGAACCATATTGTACACAAAGATACCACTGTTAGAACTACAACTAAAATACAGTCCTTAGCATTTGCTTCATGACCAAAATCCCAAGACAACACAGACATTGGGACCTTGTGACTTATACTGTGCTGCAGTTTGCAAGGCTGTGTTTGACACATTGTCATCTTTGCAAGCTTGGGAATAGCCAGTAAAATTCTCATTGGGGGCTACTATGCACAGGTATTTTCATCTGTTTTCTGTGGGTTGTGTCCAGACCAAGCAACCCAAGAAACATAGCTTTTGGGGCTGTGTCTCAGTCATTCCCATTAGCAATGGCATGTGCCCTGTCTATATTGGTAAAAAGGCAAAATGAAACTCAGGTATGCCAACAGAATGACAAAGTACTAGTGGGGCTGGCTGCTGTCTTCAATGTATGTTTTGTGGTTTACTGGAATGTGAGAGAGTTTTATTAAAATAGACACCTGCTTCAGAAACTGTTCATTGTAGTGCTGTACAGAAGAGGATGGGATTATGCAGTAGAATAGAATTGAAAATACAATTCAACTTTGTTCAGTATTTATTTAAAAGAAAATAGGAACTTATTTATTTACCTGTAGTCCTCTTCAGTATTTTTTTTTTTTGACAAATGGAGAAACTTACATTTTTCATTTCTGCGAATGTTAACTCGTATAGTGAAATGAGTAGCCACCCCAACTTCAGTGGGATTCCTTGTGTAAATGGTGCTTATCATGACCAATGGCACTGAGTTTAAACTGACATTTAAGAAGTGATAAGCCACTCAGACCATAAAAAAGAAACTGTTTTTACAATGGGAAACTTCCTGTTGTGTATAAATGCAAAGAATTAACTCCATTGATTAACTCAGCTTTTAGAACAGCCTCACTAGAACAGCTCCTGATAAGGAAACATGTATTAGTGACTGTTTATTGGAATGCAAATATAGTGAAAAGGAACTAAATGCCAACTGTGAACTCAAGGTAAAAAGAAATTCAATTTGTGAATTACAGTCAACATTGCTCAAAAAACTTCTGTGCATCAACAGAGCTGCTTAGCACAGGAAAGGAATGGAAGCCACAGGAGCTGCTGTTTTCTCCTGTTTATATAATGTTATTAATGTTGATGGCATTTCTCCAGCAAATGTTTCACATAAATCATGTTTCATCACTGTGGCAGAGTGATGGCATAAAGGAATATTATAGTTGCCATGTGGTCTACCTAAAGCTAATTGCTTGCATAGGTTTCATTAGTTTTCAGCTGACAGGAAAAAATCTGATTAAAAACATGGATTTATGTTCTGATATACACTTCTCAGATGGGGTTAAGACTTTCAAATTTTCTCCCTTGCTTCTGCTCTTACCCATTCCAGATCTCTGTAATGTCCTTTTTCATTATTCTAATTTCTTCAATATCTTCCCACGTGTGGGGTTGTTTGACATGTCTAACTCCATCATTTCCATCATTACATTTCACCTGCTATCTGTCTCTTGGTCCCTCTCTTTCCTTGTTCCTTCCTAATCCATTCTGTCTTCTAAGCTGTATGATTGCTGGAGCTTTCTGTAACCATTTAGGACCATCCCAGTTACGTATTTACTTCAGTACTCTGATTTTTAACTCTTGTCTAATACAGTGTTACTGGACCTACAGTCCTAATGTTTTGGTTTTTTGTTTTCAAGGAGGACCTGTTTGAAATGCTTTGATTTGAAAAAAATCAGAAAAGACCTACCTAGCCCATTCCTAGATTGATATTCCAGGTTTCAGCTACTGCTGGTAGGTTCCTGTGCTTTGGTTTCTCATGCGGGAGCCTCACTGCCCATGGTACACATAGATTGTGATGTTTCTGAGGGCTAAACTGCTGTCACGGAAGAACTGCGAGACAGAGCGACAGCTAAGTGGCATCCACCGGGGTGCAGCAGAGCCTACATACAACTGCAAGCCTAGGTAGCTCCTAAACTACTAGAAACCGAGCAGTTTGCTTTTCTTTGGCACCTGCTTCTGCTGCACTAGAGCAGTCCTGTCTGGTGGGCCAGAATCCATTCACCACGGTACACTGCTGTGAGCACGTGTTGTGGATCGCAGCATTCCTAGCAGTTTTGTCTGCCAGTGTCAGTGTCAGGCTTGCTGATCTCACATGCTTTCAACTATTTTATTGTAATTCCTCCTCACTTCCTGTTTATTGCCTGCTATTTTTCTCCTATTTTGGCTGTTTTTCCATTCTTTTCAGTCCTCCCAGTTTCACAGTCCAGCTGTCCCTCCCAGATGTCATGGACCCCACCATCTTCCAAATTCTACCCCTTCTGCTGCTGCAGGGGCATCACCCACAGCATCACTCTCCCTCTGCAGGAAATAACAATCATTCCTGCTGTACTACACACCATGGCTGTTGGAGGACTTCAGTTAAATCACTGAATTGTCTTGGGACTGAGCACCATGTAAGGGTTACAGCATGATAGTATTTTTTCTGGGCAATCAACTTTATGTAATGGGAAACTCCATCCAAAGCTGGATCCTAGGAAAAAGCTGGGTCAGAGTATCAAGTACATAATGTTACCCTTGTCTAGCGCAGCACTATGCAGAAACTTCACACTTCCATTATATGATCCTCAAATGGGCAAATTTGGCCCAGAAATAGTGTGTCTGGCTGATAATCTATCTGAGAAATCACTTTCCTTTTCTGCCTACTACAAACTCTTTCAGATTCTGAGATCCACATTCCTATTTCTGGAAGCAAATCCATGACCCCAGATAATTAATTTGCTGTAACCATCAACAGGAAAATGGAACTGCCATTTATCTTTCAGCTTGACTTTGTGTACAGACTCAGGCAATAATATCTCCATCTTTTAGTTAATTGTATCTGCTACAGATTCAGTTAAATTTGCTTGCAGATTTCAGTTATTTCCTGAAAGTCTGCAGGATATGAGCAATTGCTGTTTATATGTTAATCACTGAAATGTTTTATCCTGACTTTCTAAGGAAATAAAGCTTATATGAACAATCCATATGTTTCTGTGCACATTTCTTTATCTGTCCTTTCACTCTGCCCTGTCTCTATTGAATTTATTGACTAATTTCGACCTAACTGAAAATAAACCCCACATTCTTTTAGAGAAGAATTGTGTACTCATCAGATGCTGTGCTACCCCTAATAGTTTTGGGTTGGTTTCTCCCTTTCACTGAGAAGGTTGTAATATGAACCTTCCACCTATTAGACTCAAGAAAATCTGCACTCAAAAGCAATGAGTACCCTAACCATGAAAAAAGCTTCAGTTGGTGAATATAACTTATGTACAAGCAACCAACATAAGCAGTTTTGCTGCTCACAGAATGTCCAGTTTTGTTTGCTTGCTTTTCTTAAAGTCTTGAATTCTAGGTCATGTGGCATGCATGGCAATAAAGCTTAAAAGTAATTATTTTAGTAATTATTTAAACACTTCTAGTAATAGTTTAAGTTTCAAGTGCCTTTATCTGTGTATCTGTAATAAAAGACATTTTTTGCCTTTTTCTCTCAGATTTATACATGTACTTTTTTCCGAGAAGTCAGCACATTCTTGTGCCTGGAATTGGTCCATATCTGCTAGCTTTCCAAGAAGAAATGCTATAAATGTATGCTACGCCACGAGTGGCACAGAAGAATGTGGGATATGACACCATCTATCCCCTATGCTGCTCAGGAGGTGTGTCCTCTGAGATTTGAGGACTACAGATGGAGCAAGTAAAAAAATAAGAGCCAAACACTAGGAGATGTCAATGCAGTTGTATTATCCTCCACTCAAATTCATGCTCTTGTAGCCTTCTTTGTCCCTGGAGCAAATTCACAAAAATTGAAAGCGGCAGCAGGGGAAGGAAATACTCGGAAATTTGCCAAAATAGTGACATTATGATTGACTGAAGGAGCACAGCTGCCACAGGAGAGGATGCAGACTTTGAGGGCAGGCATGAATCTTCACTGCCTCTGGGCGTACACTGTCAGATCCATGAGGATAACCCTGAAATCATCATCTTCATGATCATTAGGCAAGAGCTGTGCAGAGATTAGGGCACACAAGAAACTGGAGTTTGGACTCAGAGGAGTTGCAGGACAGGACAATCTCAGAGTCACAGAATATGCTGAGTTGGAAGGGACCCACAAGGATGATCAAGTCCAACTCCTGGCCCTGCACAGGACCACCCCAAGAGTCACACCATGTGCCCAAGGGTACTGCTTATGACCCCTTCCCTGGGGAGCCTGTTCCAGCACCCAGCCACCTTCTGGGTGAAGATCCTTTTCCTAATATCCAGCCTAAACCTCCCCTGACACAACTTCAGGGCATTCCCTTGAGTCCTGTCCCTGGTCACCACAGAGAAGAGATCAGTGCCTGCCTCTCCTCTTCCCCTCCTGAGGAAGCTGTGACTGCAATGAGGTCTCCCCTCAGTCTTCTCTTCCCCAGGGTGAGCAGACCAAGCGACCTCAGCCACTCCTCATAGAGCTTTGTACTGTAACTTCTCACCTAAGGAGAGAAGATGTACTGCAATTTAGCATAAGATAAGAGTCTACCTCTTTCCTTTGATAACATTAGGCAAAATTTGGGGGAAAAAAGGAAGAACAACTGACTTCCTTGAAATTTTATTGCCATATGTATTCAAGGTGGTAATGACATTGTAGCCATGATGCTCTCAAGGTACAGTCAAGTGCTCTTTCTGGGGAAGCTAATTTACAGGTTAATTATTTTATTAGAGATGTATAAAACTGATGGAAATAAAGACAACTTGGAGAGCACAGAAGCTCTTCTCCAAATGTCCTATTGATATTTTTTGTGTGATTTTTTTGAAACTTTTACAGATATTTCATGTGACCTAAATGTACTTTTTTTATATATCTTTGGTCAATTTTGCATCACAATTAGAAGTACAGCTTATTTTACAAATGAACTAATAGTGTTCCCTACTGACTTGCATCAGGATATTATAAGATTATTATTGTTTATAATTTTTGTTCTAAAATGCAAATTCATGGTCTCACATGTGGTGAGCCATGTCATGTTACTACAGGAAAAAAGAATAAAAGATGGCCACAGGCTAAGTTAATACCTAATTTGTTTTTCATGTCATGCATTGGGGGAGTAACCTTACCATATTTTTAGATAATTTCTAAAGATTTGCAATCAGCCAAAATGATGTAATACCGTAATGATATAATAAATTGCTTCATGTTTGCATATATGCAAAAATCCTTAATGAAAGCATGCACAAGATTATTTGAAATTGCACTGTTAAAGCAGAAGAGGCAGTGTCATTGCAGTTCATTTTAGAAGGATTTATCTTGTTTCAAGTTTTTAGACATCTCCACAATTCTCACGTATTTCAAGGCCAAGTCTTTCCAAAAAAGAAATTTATATCTTAAGCCTTCAATATTCATTTATTTTAGTGCACATGGAGAGTTTGCCTGTTAGACACCTACCTTGTGTCAGTATTGTATTTCAACAAAATATGAAGAGAATTACATAGTCACTTTGGGCTTCATTGGCATAATAGTTGGCATTCATTGCAATGAACTTTCAGGGTAGCAAGTGATAGGAATGTTGCAGCGTTTCTAACACAAACAGAGAATCCTACTAACAAAAGAGTTAATTTTGGCGAAGAGGTTCTAATCGAGAAATTTCCCACCTCTCATTTTCATGCGTGTTGTTGCAGAAATATCCAGTCTTTTATATTTGTATATGTTATATGTATTAAGTTTGTTGGCATCACAGAAGTTATAAGAAATAAGGGTTTACCAAAAAAAAAGAGAGCTACTTTATGGGAGGCCACGAGTTGATTTTACAGAAAATCTAATGTGTCAGGGGAATATATTTTTTTAAAGGAAAGAATTCCTTACTGCTGTCAATAATTTCCAAGGAAAGTAAAAAAATCACTGCATTTTTTTACCTCAATTTAATTGGTAAACAAATAGTAAGTATTTTTTCCCCATTAATGAGAAACCCTGTATTCCACTTAGTTACCATCTTAGATCTTCTCAGCTCTTCTCTGTGTCTGTGCCCTTAAAGATTAATACAGAACACTTGGGAATGCAGCTGACTGGGAATTCTTCAATGAAACAATTTTTTAGCTGGAAAATACTCATTCACTATATACTAAGGTGCTTGCAAGAACCTAAGTGCTTGAACAGGGCTTTTACTGAGATGCAAAAGAGTGAGAGGTATAATAGGCAGCAGCATTGTGGTCATGAAACTCTCTTGGGAGCTAAGCAGCAAACTCAGGAGTCTCTTCTGTCTTATTTAGGTGTTGGCTCTGAGATTTTTTCTTTCTGAATATGACTGCTAGGTGTGAGAGAAACTACTATGGAGCTAGTGACTGTTCTATCTGTGATGCTGGGGAATCAGCTTCACAGCTCTTTTGCAGGGAATTTAAACAAAATATACAAATACATGAAGCCATAATATATCTCTACCTTGGAGTTGATTTTCTCATGGCTGGAGCAGATTTTTGGGTCAGGGAGAAGTAGCAGACCTGTAGAGTCACCCTGAGCCTTCCACGTCTTAAGTAATACCCCTCATTGCTAGGCTACTATCTGTGCATGCATTGAATTGGAAGTGTTTAGTGACATTTAATAAAGAAAATGAACATTTAAGGAACTTTAAAAAGTTTTACGGGATCAAAAAAAACACATTTCCTAGTCTAACTGAGCATCTTTCTTCAATGGGGTAGATTTAATAAAAAAAATCTTATAAATGATTAAAAACTCATTTGTTTGATATATCTTGATACCACTAACATTAAAAATTACTTTTGTTAGCAGTGAAATCTGGTATTCTATGATTGACCAGGTTCTGTACATAGAGAGGGAGAATCTCTCTTGAAAATATTGACAGAAAACATGAAGAACTTCAAGACAGTGTTTATAAATTCTTGAGAAAAGTTCAATGGCCCCTAGATTATGTGCATAAGGTATAGTTTTAAAACTATCAGGTAATGCAGTGTTGTAATTTTGTAACAACACTTAGCTGCTAATTAACATAGTAACAGATAAGTGTTTGGTGAAAATAGAAGCAGGTTTTAATTTATTTTTTAAATCATGAATGTCAACATTGCTGCAATTATCTCTGGGCTATTTTTCCATTTTGAGGCTAAATGCAAATTGAGATAACAAGTGGTTCCTTCTAAAGAATATCTACTGGAGGAGGAAAGGCCTAAAATAGTATGTCTTACCAGTTCTCTTCTTTTGTAAACAGGATTAACATAAACGGCGCTGCCAAATGATGATGATTAATGGTTCTAAACACTATAGATCTGCATTATGTAATGCATCTCATATCCTTGAAATGAGGACTGTAATTTGTCATTGTTGTCTAGAGCTAAAATTTGAACATGTAATTTACAAGAATAGATTGTAGTGTTTTATAATTGCATTTTTTAATTCATATGGTCTTATATTTGAATAAATATTAGATCTCAGAGCAATGCATTAATTTTCTGTGCAGTGGCTGGATAATCAATTATACATTTTTTTAGCTAAAATGTCTTCTATAACATTTCTTATATGGTGTGGTACCCTATAAGTAGCACCAGAATAGAGCCTCACTCCTCCCACCAAGAAGTGCTCATTTGCTACATTTATTTCCTCATCTCTACTCAACCATGAGACTGGCAGGGTTCACAGCTAACCCCTGGGGATGGAGCACATTCTGCCTGCTCGTGGGAATTACCTCCTGGTCTCTTGTCAGCATGCTCTTACAAGGGGGCTGTTTTTTCATGGGCCCTCTCCAACACCTCTTCTTGGCCCTGCTCCATGCCCTTGTTTTAAGCAGTGGCCTTGGCTCATACCAGATATATGGTTCATTTTAGGCTGTGTAGTCCATTAAAATGCATGTGATAGTTCATATTCAAAGAATTCCTCTCTCTGAACCTCCCTGTACTCATTTACAGAATTACAAAAAAAATTATATAAAAGATCCCAGACGGAAAAACCTGATTCACAGCAGTTTGTTTGGTTGGGGTTTTTCTGTTGTTGTTGTGGGAATGCAATAAGAGTCCAACATTTTGGCTTGTGATATGGTCTTATGTGTCCTAATTGTTTGAATGGGAAATTCCATTAAATCGCTGACTTGTGGTTCTGGAATTGCTCAGTGACCTCAAGTGCTGGAGGACAGCTGTAGCTTGCCTTCTTTATTTACTGATGCTGGCTCATAAATGTATCTTGCTAGCTTGGACAACACAGACAGGTCCCTTGTGGGCCACTTTGCTGAACTTGACTGAGGAATGTCTGCCCCTGGAAAGAAAAATATTTGGTTTCCAACAGAGAACTAGAAGTTTCTGTGCCAAATGGGACAGTGTTTGGAACAAGCGAGAACAGAATGGAAAGAAGATGGAATTATCATGTTAGGACTGAAAGTTATGATATAGATACCTAAAACCAAAATACATCTACACGAGTATTTGTCTATTGTGAATGTTTCTTCCTCTTCAGTTTTCAATCAGTGTTAGCTGCATAAAGCTAATAATCATTCCTTAGTACTTCCTTTCACAATATAGGCACATTTTGTTAATTGTTAAATAGGCAGCAAGTGATATGGACACATCCAGCTGTTTAGAAGAAGACAAATGCAGGTCAGATCAGTCTTCAAAGACTTTACAGGGCCCTGCAAAAATTCACAGTAGTCAGAGCTAAATGCCTTTGTATATAGTGTCACATACAATTAAAGTGTAGTCTGGAGGTACTCTGTGTCTGCTGCCTGTCTCAGAGATGTGGGAATTTATTCACTATTAAGAATCAATATATTATATGGATTTTTAGTTCAGAACCAACTTATATGAATCAAGGACAAATACTGTCATCTGCTGATGATTTCAGCTCTAATCATACTCATATTTGAATTTTAATCACCCTGTTTCAAACACACATCTGCTCCATATATGTGCATATATGTGTGTGAATGCATAAAGGCTGTTTTGGCAACAGTACTCATCCCTCGTTCATAATATTATTTTTCATTATCTGTCCCTGCATAACTCATTTCAGAGTTATGCACACAATACAGACTTATAGGGTCAGAATTTGAAAGTGATAGGAAAAGAAAGGAATACATATTTTCAGTGAAGACATCTGTGTGGTTTTATGCAAAATTTTTATATGACTGAATTGAGAAAGAGCAAAGAAAACAACATAAAGGTAAGCCTATAGAATTTAATGGAATATTATAACTTTGTTGTATTTTTTTATTTATCTCACAGGTTCCATAAGGAAGTAATAATCACATTGTATAATCTTGTAAGATTGTGTCAAAAAATAAAAAAGACACATACTTGTATAGTAAGTTTTAAAGTAATTTTTGTAGAACCCTGCTAGTTTCCTCACCTCTAGCGAGTTCTAAGGGATTTTCTCTATAGTCTGTGTTCTTCAGTCTGCTCAAAGGAAGGCTGAAGGCACGGATACAGCTGGACAAGACACGTGCCTTTTTCAGTGAATTACTAGTAGCTATCATTTACTGCTTTGCTACAGCAGTGACAAAATAGTAACAGAGAGCAGAACTCCCATATCGGGTAACACACACACACCAGCTGTCCCTTTAACCCACTGCTCTCCTCCTTTCTCATAAAACCCTTTTTTCCCATCTTTAAATATTACATGCTTTTCCGTTATGAATAATAGTCTGTTTACAGTGTCATGTTTTATGTACCCAGTGAATTATGGAAAATTCTGTGTTTGTAATGGAAATAAAATACTTATTTCACGCTGATAAAAGAAACACCGAAGTTTGCCCTTCGTGTTGGTAAAGTATTTGTGCAACTTTAAGAGATTTCTTTGCATCATATACACAGGTGCCATGTGATGCAGGAGTTACCATGGAAACAACACTGTTGAATGGCAAAATCAGGCTTCATAATAACTTTATCTTAATCACCTTCAATTTTTCCATATGTTCCAAGTATTTTACTCTGTTCTGCATGAAATGAACATGAAACATAACAGATCTGTGAATCGAAGCATGATAAGCTTCACTTGCACAACTTTTCAGTTATTGCTGTCCTGTTTTAGCAATAAGTCTCCTTTGTTCCTATCATTACTTGTATAAAAAAAAGAGAAGTAATGGACAAAGCATATATGTACTTTATCTACATATCTTCAGAAGATATTGTGAGGCAGACATCTCCCAGTGGAGACTTTACTATAGTAATGGTGATACCATAAAAGGTCCATCACTGGTGCCACACTGTGTTTTATGGAAGAAGGTTATGGAAGAAAATGGTTACTTTGAGAGGGGACCCAAGGTACCACAGAACCTGTGGATACTTGTCAATTGAGCACAGACACTACTTTATCACATTAAGATTCCTATCAAATGATGCTTTCTTCTTTGAATATAAATTTCATTATATGAAAGAGCTTTTATTTGAAACTTTTTCAGGGATTTTATAGGCTATAGAGGATTTTTTATGAAAACAGAGTTGAACATTCTGAAATCAAAACTGTCATCCCAAGTCCCAGAAACTGGAAAAGATATTCTTGCTGCTCAGTGTGACACTGTGGCTAGTCCTGATCATTGTAGCACCAGTACCATGAAGTTGTTGTCATGATGGCACACAGATGAAGTTCATTTTGGTTGTTTCCCAGATCCAGTGGCTCCTAACAAATGTAAGATGTCCCCAGAAGTATCCCTGGAAGGTCTTTTAGTATTTTAATCAGTTTTGTGTCTAAAATATTGCTGCGTGTATAATTTGTTCTGCTTCTACTTTTAAAGACTTACTGCATTAAATTAAATGTTTTCAATAATTAGGAGTCATGAATAGCAGTCTGGGTATTCGGCTGCTAATAAGCCTGAAAATGAATTCTAACTTGGAAAACAGACTGACTTCTTTTTCATTCATAAAAAATAAAAGGAAAAGGAAATGACAGGCTAAAAAGGTTACCTGAGGCAGGTCTCATTTGCAAAAGTAGCAGCAATTATATATTACATAATTAATAATTATAAATGAATTATTATATAAATTAATAATTATAAATTAAAATATAATTAATAATTTTATATTACATAAAAGCCAAAGCAATCAATATCTCTACAACAAAGCACATAAAGAAGTAGTTCATACACAGTGAGAACTACGGCTATTAAACTAGCCTTTTAATCTATAAAGCAAACTTTGTAATCAGTCTAGCAATTTTTCAGTCTCGAATAAGCCATTTTATGGGAGTCTATTAGATTTGTGATTCAGCTCTGGGAATACCATTGTGTGCACTTTTTCTACTGCTTTACAGTCCATAACAAGTTGTTTCCAGGACACTTAACAGATAAGTCATATTTTCATCATTCACTGGAGCCTTAAGTACATTTTGGACACCTCCTGCAGGACTGTTCATTGTAGTGGTTCGAGGACACCTGGTCCTGTGGAACAAATGCTTTATTTACAAATATAGATTCAATGAGTTTATGATATGCAGTAAGATATCCTTTGATCCTGAAAAAGAAGAGCTGATACATACTAGTGTGGTGCAAACAGAGAACAAATTTAAATTAAGGCATGTCATAGCTATCAAAAGTATCCCAGTGCTGTAGTACTGAAGTAAGTGTTCTTTGATAAGCAATCCCCTGGGATTGTAATGCCATTTTAACATCTTCCATGGAAAATCATGGATAAATGACAGTAAGTAAGTTTCCAAGTCTCTGATGCAGAGAGAGACTGCTCAGAGCAGACAATTCTCTTTAACAATGGTGTTTTGCTGTTGGACAAAATTGAGCTTTAAGGCATTTGGCTTTCTATCTGTATTTTTCAGAATTGCCTACAAAGTCTATTTATACTCACTCTGGCATTGATGGGATGTGAAACTAAAGTTGTACAGCAGTTCTGTACCTCTGTTTGAGCCCAATTTATCTTATCTGGTAGATGCTGTAGCTGTGTTCAGCCATGTCAATGCCAATGGGTAGTGGCAAAAGAACTGATGATGTCCCGCACCACTGAGTGGCAGTCCAGTTCTGCATGCTTTTGTCTGCATCACAAATCCAATCCAGCACCCTCCCTCACCAGGGTGTTTGGTCCATGGGAGTAATGCATCAACATTTCAATAACATATTGTTTACATGACAAGAAGCCAATTCACTCACTTGAAAAATGGGCTACATTTAGGAAAAGTATTATAAAGAGACTCTTTGTGGTGGAATTTCAACAAATAAATGCCATACATTCTCAGATGGCAACTTAAAATTCAAAATACTCGAGAATTACAAGTTCTTGTGAAAATAATGAGCTGTACAATATTTCTGCTCTATATATTTATGAAGTATTGCTGTTTGTCTTACACCAAGCATATAGAGGCTTCAAGGAAAAATCAGAGGCTATGCAGAATACTACTTCTAAAACAGTAGCACCGAGATGGCTCAGATTTAGAGCACAAGCAGCCTAGTTCAGATAATATGCAGGAAGTAGAAAAAAAATGCTGAGGAAGTCACAGTCATCCACTGTCCCATGAAAGGTCATTTCTGATTCTGACTTTAATGAAAGCTACTTACTTTCTGACTCTCATGATATTAGCCTAATATCTTAAATGAATGTAGTGGGTTTCTGTGGCTGGGTTTTGGTAGCGGGGAGGGGCTACAGGGGTGGCTTCTGCTAGAAGCTGCTGGAAGCTTCCCCTGTCCGGTGGCTCCAGGACAGGCTTCCTGCTGCTGGCCAAGGCCGAGCCAATCAGGAGTAATGGTAACGCCTCCATGATAACATGTTCAAGAACAGAAAGGTATTGCATAGGAAAGAATTCCAGCCAGGGAAGGGCAGAGTCAGAACATGGGAACAACAACGGAGACACCAAGGTCAGTGCAGAAGGAGGGGCAGGAGATGCTCCAGACACCAGAGCTGAGGCCCCTGCAGCCCGTGGTGCAGCCCATGGTGGAGCAGCTGTGCTCCTGCAGCCCATGGAGGACCATCGGGGTGCAGAGACCCACCTGCAGCCCATGGAGGAGCCCATGCTGGAGCAGGTGGATGCATGAAAGAGGCTGTGACCCTGTGGGAGGCCCAAGATGGAGCAGGGTCTTGTTGGGGACCTGCAGCCCATGGAGAAGGAAGCCCACGCTGGAGCAGGTTTTTCCCGGGTAGGCCCCTGTGGGGGACCCACGCCGGTACAGGTCATTTGTGAAGGACTGCACCCCATGGAGGAATGACCCACGGGACAGCAGTTTGGGTAGAACTGCTGCCCGAGGGATGGACTCACGCTGGAGAGGTCCATCAGGGACTGTCTCCCATGGGAGGGACCCCACAGGAGCAGGGGAAGGACTCCTCTCCCTGAGCAGCGGCAGAAACAACAACTGACCGTAACTCCCATTCCCCATCCTCCTGCACCACTGGAGGGGAGAAGGGAACACATTGAAGGAAGGAGGGGTGGGGGAAAGGTGTTTTAAAGATTATTTTATTTCTCACTCTTTTGCTCTTATCCTGTTAGTAATAATTTAATATGCCCACTTTGAGTCTGTTTTGCCCGTGAAGGTGATCAGTAACTGACCTCTCACAGCTGTTATCTCAACTCATGAATCCTTCGCTGGTTTTTTTTTTTTTCTCTCCTCTGTCCAGTTTCAGAGGGGAGTGAGAGAGCAGCTGTAGTGAGTACCCGGCGTCCAGTCAGGATCAACTCACTACAGTGAAGAATCCTTCATCTTGCTGAAATGTGAGACTGATTACAACATGAAGGAAAGACATGGTAGTAACCCTGGTCTCACTCATCATTCTATGGAGAAAACCAGTTTGGGATTAGGTACCTAAATATATTCACTTCTTCCAGACATAAGTTCAGAGCAATTGAAACCTGACATTTGACAATTTAAGATATTGAGTAAAAGAAAAGATGCATTGAGAGTCATCCTTCTCATAAAGATTCTTCATGCCTTTTTATGATTTTTCTGTTTAGATAAGCACCTTGGCAGGCATGTATCTTTATCTGACAAAGATCTAGTTATGACACATCAGAGTTAAAAAGTCATGGTAAAATCTGTGTCTTTTGATATGGAAAAAAACCTTTTTTGGAATGAAGAAAATTGTAGCCAGACAACTTACTTTTCTCTCCTTCTCCGAAGGGCTTCAGTCTAAAGCATCTTCATATTTCCTGCCAGACTTTGTAATAATAGCATAGTAATGTACAGTTCAGATGTCTTCAAGTTTTCTTTTTCAAGCCTCAGCATCCCTCCATCATTCTTCAGATTTTTACATTCTCCTTTATCTTACCTATTCTTAATGTCTTGTATTTCTACTCATCTCTGTCATTTCTGTGTCCTGCTTTCTCCTGCATCTCATTCAAGCCTCCAATGACAGTTTCAGCAGCAATTTTCATGGGAACTGTAAGCCATCTAGGGGGGCTTTCAGATCCAAGGAGAAGGGAACACTATTTGTGTTAAGGCATCTCACACGTAGCTCCAGGCTTTGTCATCTGAAGACTGAGGTGTGATTGTCCTGGTTTCAGCCAGAACTGGGTTTAATTGTTTTGCAATAGGTAGGAGGGGGTGTGGCAAGGACTCTGATGGTATTCATACCACCTCAGGTCATTGCCAGGGACAAGGGAAAGTGAGACTCTCTGCTTCTGAGGAGAAGAGCGTTGATAGAAGACCAAGGAATGAGACTGGTGAAGGGACTGGAGCACAGGCCCTATGAGGAGCAGCTAAGGGAGCTGGGTTTGTTTAGCCTGGAGAAGAGAAGGCTCAGGGAAGACCTCACTACTCTCTACAACTCCCTGAAAGGAGGTTGTAGCCAGGTGGGCATCAGTCTCTTCTCCTAGGCAACCAGCAGTAGGACAAGAGGGCATGGTCTTAAGCTGTGCCAGGGGAGGTTTAGGTTGGATATTAGGAAGAAATTCTTTACAGAGAGAATGACTGGTCATTGGAATGGGATTCCCCAAGGAGGTGGTGGATTCACTGTCCCTGGAGGTATTTAAGAAGAGACTGGATGTGGCACTTAGTGCCATGGTCTAGTTGACAAGGTGGTCTTAGGTCAAAGGTTGTATTCGATGATCTCAGAGGTCTTTTCCAACCTAGTTGATTCTGTGATTCTGTATGACATTCCATCATACAGAAAAAACATAGGAGGTGGAACAGTCCTGTATTTGTTTATTGTCAGTTTTTCCTTGTAAATAATTTATTTGTTTTATACATTTTGTTATTAATATTGTTGCTGTAACTGTTCATTTTCTTATCTCATTGCTGTTTCCAGTAAATTGTCCGTATTTCAACATGTGATCTTTGCCTTTTGTCCTCCCACTGGAGGGGGAGAAAAGAGCAGTGGTGCATGGTTTTTTTAGTAGAAGTACTAAATGGGAAAATACCATTCCTGAACCACAACGGTGATCCAGACACAGCCTCACCTTTGACAATTTTTTATCTGTATCTCAATGCAGAGAAGAATCTGGACAAGGCACTGAAACAAAGAAGAAAAAACAGATTTAGAAGTAGAAGATGTTTAGAAGAGGAGAAAGAAAAAGTGGAGATTCAAAGAAGGATAAGGAGAAAAAAGGAAGAAAGTGAAACAAGTGGAAAGAAGGGAAGAGTTGTCCCCTCCCTGTAAGGCCACAAGTAAACTGATGATTAATTAACACCAGATTTTACTTCATCACATTTAGTAAGTTCTCTGCTAATTCTTAATCAGACTTGAGCTCTGAATCCTGTAAGGGTATGTGTAATTAGATGGGACAACAGGGTGTAACAGTAACTCTGTACTGAAGGACAACTACGTGCAGAGCAGCATATTCACCTTAGCTAGCAAGAGAATCTTCTATAAAAATCTATTTCGTATGCACCCTGACCTTCCCAAAGAAAACTGCTCTAAGAAATAATTTATCAAACACTGAAAAATAAGGAAATGTCTTAGTTAAAGATTTCTGTGAATCTTTATTCCCTTATTAAATTACGATGCCAGCTTTAGTTATACAATC
Organism: Pipra filicauda; assembly: GCF_003945595.2. NCBI lineage: Eukaryota > Metazoa > Chordata > Aves > Passeriformes > Pipridae > Pipra > Pipra filicauda. The sequence continues at coordinate 3,227,577 of NW_024103585.1, forward strand.
ATACACATTTTTCTCCTTGACCCCTGTTTCATTATGTTTAAAGAATGAGCTTTTGAGTATATTCTTTTAGCTTCATTCAGCATGTGGTCTATTTACTTCCCACTATTCCATCTCAACTGTGGGGACAGCCATGTATTTCCTGCTGGCCTGTTCTGTGACTCTCATAGCACACATGTGTTTCACAAACATTCCTCTCCACAACATTTCCCTGAAAGAATGGAGTTTTATCATCTCCACCCTACAGCTGGGAAACTCAGGATGTACAAGTATCTGGGAATTCAAGCTGATCCATCTGACTAGTTCACAATGGGTTACATTTCATATTTTTAAAGGGTAGTTCCCCGTAGCTTCAGATAGAGTTGTGAATGTTTAAGCATTTCTGCAAATCAGTCTGTGAGATCTCAAGCCAGACAATGAAAAGAGAAAAGAAAATAACCACTGGGAAAAATGTGATTAAAGAAACTTGCCACACAAGAACTTTGCAGAGGAGACTGACTACAGTTCACCAAAGCAGCTACTGTCTAGTGATGGGATCTCCTTTGTATTTCCCTATAGCACCAGAGCTTTACGATAAGAAGTGTCACACAACCTTGATAACTAGCAGTGTTGGCACATCACAGATAATAAAATATGCTCTTTGCTCACAGAAAATCCCCTTTTGTGCCTGAAAAGGAAGTGTGGACTGCAGTGAACAGGACTCTGAAGATCACTGACAACGGACTGAAACTTAGCAGGCTTGAGAGGTGGGCCTGTGCAAATCACATGAAGTTCAACAAGACCAAGTGCAAGGTCCTACATCTGGGTCAGGGAGATCCCAAGCACAAATACAGGTTGGGCAGAGAATGAATCGAGAGCAGCCCTGAGGAGAAAGACTTGGGTGTGCTGGTGGACAAGAAGCTCAACATGACCTGGCAGTGTATGCATGCAGCCCAGAAAGCCAAATGTATCGTGGGCTGCTTCAAATGGAGTGTGGCTGAGGGTGGTGGTGATCCTGCCCCTCTACTTCGCTCTGGTGAGAACCCGTACATAGTACTGCATACAGCTCTGGGGTCCTCAGCATAAGAAGGACACTTGTTTGCCTTGTCACTGCTGCTGCTGTCCTCCAGTCACGTAAGAAGGAGGATATTGCTCCCCAGTCTAAGTGTGACCCTGAGGAGCTTCCAGAGGGACACTGATGGCCAAGAGAGGAGAAAGAAAGGAAATAGGCAGAAACAGGTCTAGAGAGTGACTCAGGCTGGAAGGTGCCAGCTGTGAGGTCAGACCATGTTGCTCAAGGATTTATTCATCCTGGACTCTGTAGCAAAGCCTCTGAAAATGACAGAAAGATGGAAAATTGTCCTAGATCCCACCAAAAGAAAAAAATCTGCAGAGGCGTTGTTTCAATTCAGGCAGCCCAGGAAAGTTCCTGGCTTAGGAAGCAGGGAAGACCTTTTGCAAGAGTCCATTAAGCCAGAGTGTTTTCAAAACTATGATTTTAATCTCTTAATCTTGCTAGTCTTCTCTATTTATTTCAAGTGCTACCTTATTCCAGACTGTTATTTTCATGTTTAAGTGAAACCAAGAAGTTGGTGCCTTTTGATGTCTTTATTTCAAAAGAAAGAAGGGCACTTTTACCTCACAGTAGCAATGCTGACTCCTGTTACAAACATGCATTTTAAAAGTGGATATTTATGTATCTCATAATTTTGTTCTTAATCAAACCTCCCTCCTGCCCTTGACCTGTCATATTTGTTGGGCAGACAGTTGTAACCAGCGTTGAGGAGCAGGCAAGAACTAAGATTAAAAACAAGGCAAACCAGACCCCAGAGAAGTTGAGAAGGGTATAAAGCAAAGAGCAGAAAAATGAAAACATGGAGAGAAGGGCTCTAGGAGCCCTTTTTGCTCAAGGAGCAAAAGGAAGGAAAGTAAGTCTGAGTCTAGGTTAAGCAGAAGACAGATCCTGAGCAAAGGGTTATAGGTTATAAATCTGAGAGAGGAATTTTTCTTTCCCTGCTTCCCTGTAAGAGAAACAGAGTTTTGAACAGGGAAGGGGGAAGAGAGGTAATAACCCTTACAAAAGAACTAGCCCACCAGACTGCATTCCTCACTGATGGTCCATCAGAGGCTGGGGGAGCTGCCAGTCTGGACAGAGGACAGGGCAGACTGCGGAGTTTGCTCTCGGAGGGAGACGGGGGTCTGCGTGCAGGCATTTGGGGAGAAGGACTGGGGATCTGGTTTTTTGGCTTCTCATCCTAGTCAGCTCAGACTACTGGCTTCAGCTTGCCTGGGAGCTGGTTTTTTTGTCTCCAGCCTGGACCAGCTGTTGTTTTCATCGGAGAGTCTCTGTACTCGCTGGGAGAAAAGGAGGAGTTTTTTGGGGCACCATCAACTGAGAACCACAGTGAGTCCTGTTGGGGGTGAACTGCTTTCCTTACCCCTTCCTTCCACCGGGGGAAGGGTCCCCCATCTTCTTTTCGGCTCCTCCCGTGACCCCAGACCACCCCCCAGACCCCCCTCCCCGTGTGGGGACCGCCAGAGCCCAACAGCGCCCCCTGCCGGCCACCACAGAGAACTGCAGGCCCTGCACCTTCAGCGATCCAACAGCGCCCCCTGCAGGCCACGGTTAGGACTGCGCCAAAGGACAGAGAAGTATTCATTTTGGTTTGGTTTTTTTTTTTTTCTAGGACCACTGTCTAGTTTTTTTGTGTGTTCTGTTACTGTTTTTGCCAACATACATATATCTTTTAATAAAGGGTTGTTATTTTTTCTGGGTTTTTTTCCACACTTCCTTGATTAAAGCCCCTTAATTTTGAATTTACAATTGCCGAGAGAGAAGAGTTTGGTCTATCTCATAACTCATCCTCTTTAGCAAACATTCCAGTCCCCTCAGACTGAGACACAAAGCTGAGAAAGAACTAAGCTAATCACATAGTACCAAAGTACAGAATACCATTACAATTCAAGTAACAGACTGAGAAAGCAAGACCAAGTGATGAGATGCCTACCTGAGACACTGACAAGCCACCAGCTAGCTTTAGAAATCCATCCCGAGTTCAGTGTTGGCACAGTTAGGCACACAAATTATTCATTACAGACAGAGGCCAGTTACAGAACTTGCCTGCCCAGGCCGTACCTGGCAGGGGCTTGCAATTAAAAAGCTATGTATAAAAAGGAATTGCTTAAGTATCCTTGAAACTTTACAAATGCCATGCAAACTAAAAGGATCATAGAAAATTTCACATCTAACAGACCACGTGGTTGGAAAAAATATTAACTCATTAAGAATTGCTACAGTGCTACCAAACATATTTCTATCTTATACTAAAATCTTGGAAATAAATCTGTCCGTGAACAATTTGCTAATCAGAGTAGACCAAGTGGAGTAGATACTACAGAAAATTAAAATGAATATGTGCCAAAGCACATCCACGTGTATGTTCCTCTGTTCAGTGCTCATCTGAGTAATTTTAAATGTTATGGCAGCATATAAAAGGACATTACTTTAACTCATCACTTTTTCAGTGATAAGGTTTCCTGCCAAATATTATCAGGCAATTATCACCTATAAATCTACATGCATGCCTAATGCTATTCCACTTGATCACATAGTTTAAATTAAAGACACTTAAAGCTATGTGCTGGATGGGTGTCTTTAATATCCACTCCTCTTTTAGTCAGGTTTCCTGATGAGGAAGGGCTTATGAGATCATACTGTAGTATTCATGCAAACTTAATGTCTGTCATCCATAGCCGTATAATAGCTTTTGAACCTGTTGGCCACTTTCAAGCACATTTGACAAAGAGAAGCTAACTTACAGATATTAACGTTCCATACATCAAATTAAAACAGGCAGATAAGCAGAGGAAAAAGAGATTATTGGAGCTAATTGTATCTCCATCCCCCTTCTCTGTCATTGATGAAAATATGGTATCATGAATACTTTATTTAAAATCTACAGAATTCATATTAGAAAGTTATTGTGGCTGCCCTGTCACATAAGAAAAAGCTTCTCAAATTGTAGTTTATTAGGAATGAATCCAAGCAGAAAATACCAAACCACAAGGCTTTCCATGCTCGTAAGTCTCTGTGCAGTAAAGCAGCATTACTTGTTACAGCAAACACATATTTCAAAAACTTACCAAGAGCTTCGCCATTAGACTTCTGTTTGTAAAAAATATTCCCTTGACTTGCCCTAAATACAGTCTGAAGAATTTAGTTTAAAGAAAAACAAAAGAGTATGTACTGAAGGAGCATAGCAGCTTCCCTGATTTTTTTATTATTTTGGGTCATTAACTAGTACTTTCAGTTTAGTTACTGTTTTGAATACATGGGAACTGCCTGTGTATTTCTTTCCCAGTGTTGACATCATGGAAATTTCACCAAGTTTGACAGCCTGGTAGAAAGCAGAATTCCAAAGGGACCTTCCTCTAGGCCCTATAGTATTTGGCAGACATTCATAAATAGGACCTGTTTACTTCGGGTTTTGAGCAAAATCTCTTATGGACAGCTAATGATTTAGTTAACAACAAAATGACAGAAAAATTGTTTAACAACTAGGGGACCTTCTTTATGTTTGTGATGGAGTTGTTGCAACAGAATGCTTAAAAACTAGTCTGAGAGCGTCTTATGACCAAAGACCTCAAAGAATGAAAAATCAGAGACATAAAATCTTGAAGTGTCATTTTTAGCAGGATTTTTAATATGTAAGATGTCTCAGTAACTGGTTTTCTTTTTCCTTTCCTTGATTTTCTTATTGCACTTAAGGAATAGTTTTACTCTAAGACAAAAAATATCTGAATCAAGTACGAAAACTTCTTATTTCCTATTTTAGGCATGTTCAAAGAAATGTGTAAGATAAATAAATATTTTTGAAGTGCATTTTTTATAAAACTTTGCTCAGGTGATTTGCTGTCTTCCAAGGAACAATCAAGAACACAAACACAACCTCAGTTATTTTTATGTTGGTTTAGAACAGATTGAATTGTCCTCAGCTAAGGCTGGAGCTCAGTTGTAAACTGACACTGTTTTTGTAAACTGGCATGGGTTCACTGAAAATACCATACCTGTTCAAGATCTGTCTCAGTGACAGTGTTCATGTTAAGTCTTCAGTAATAAAAGGAATGAATGGTATGTAAACAGCACAGTGAATGTACAATGTCACCTTCTAACAGTTGTACCTCAGTTTGCCTTATTTAGTTATGGAATTATCGATACTCACTGCAGATTTTAAATGTGGATACTACACTTCCTGAGGAGGCCCTTGATTTCACAAAAGAGGATCAAAATAGCAGTTAAAGCTTAACAAATTTCAAGGAACAAAAATCTTCACACACTATATTTCTGCAATATTTTTGAGTATTTTTAACTTTACTACCATTTTTACTTGTATAAATTTGGCATAAAATCCCTGTTGCATGGGATTTTATGTCCATCCATGTCCATTTTACTTTCTTTTTAAGGAGGGATAAATACACCTGAAGAATCTGTCTGCCGTAATTCACTACTAATGGTATGAAACAGTGATAGTAAAGCTGAATTGAGATTCCACCAGCAGCTTCAGTGATAAGCATTTGAATATCTGAACTTTGTGTGTGTTTTCTTCCAAGTCATTGTTTCTTGTTCCTCAAGAAACAGATTTTTGTTTGGCCTTCCAAGAGCTAGATTTTATCCATTACATCTTTTTTCCTCTTTCTCAGCTTCCACTAGAACTTGTTAATCTTTGTATAACATGAACTCATGACCATTTTCCTGTTCTAGTTAAAAAGCATTTTCCGGGATTTTTTTCTTCTAATTTTTGTGATGGTGGCACTGCAACACGTTTATGTGTATTAAGGGAAAATTCTTTGCTAATCTGCATGTAATTCTATGCTTTAAACTGTAAGTCTTCCTTTTGAAAAAAAAATATATATACACACATACACACATTGTAACAATACAAACATCACTGAGAAATTAAATAGAGTAGGTTTAGATTAGATATTAGGGAAAAAAATCTTTACTATGAGGGTGGTGAGGCACTGAAACAGGTTGCCCAGGGAAGTTGTGGATACCCCATGCCTGAAGTGTTCCAGGCCAGGCTGGATGGGGCTCTGAGCAGTGAAAGGTGTCCCTGCCCATGGCAGGAGAGTTGGAGCGAGATGAGCTGCAAGGTCCCTTCCAACTCAACCCATTCCATAATTCTATGAAAATCCCACCCTGATCACCAGATGCACACACACTTTAATGGATTTCAGAGGAAGAATGATGACTTTTTTCAGCTCAGTCGTGGCATCTGTAAGTACCATGCACATTACTGAGCAAATCAACAGCCATTTTGCCTAAAAAAATAACTGCACATTTTGGCCATTTCTGTAATAATATATCTCCAATGTGGTTGTGCTTCGATATTTGCTGTTTAACGGTGGGGAGCGGGTGTCGGGCTGTTAATTGACCAGATTCAGGTTCGATGTTGGCAGAGTTTAATTTCCGACGCAAAAGCGCTGAAAACTTGTGAGATGCCCCTGAAACCAGCGTTTCGTGTGGCATTGGCCACCCTGGGCCAACGTGTCGCTCGGCTCCGCTCAGCCCATTGCTGAAGATCCTCCCTGAAGGCGTAAAGGCCGGCAGCCCCGCGGCAGCCCCGCGGCAGGGGCACGGCTCGTGCGGTGCCTCCGGGGCTGCCCCCGCCGCGCTCAGCAGTAACCCGGCGGCGCTAGGGCCGCGCGCGGCGCATGCGCGGTGCTGCCGCGGGCTGTGGGAGCGCTGCGGGCGGGGCGGCGGGGCCGGGGCAGTCCCGGGACCGGACTTTCTCCCGCGTCCGCTGCAGGGCATGGGCGCCGCGGCTCTGCGCTGTGCTGCCGCGCCCCGGCCCCATGAGCCCTCGCCGGAGCGAGTGAGTGCGGGGGGCGCCCGGGTGGTAAGTGGCCGCTGTACCCCGGCCGCCTTCGCTCCCCGGGGCAGCGCGTCCCTGCCGGGCTGGGAGGGAGCCGGCGCCCTCCGGGCCGTGCCTCCGCTGCACTCAGCCCCGCTCTGCCGCTGGGGTGGCCGGCGGGTTCTTCCCTGCCCGCAGCTTTGTTATTTTTACGCGAAAAGCTCGCCCGTCGCTGTCTCCGGGCGGGGCGGGAGGGGAGGGGAGGCTGCCAGGGTCCCCGAGGGGCGCGGCCGGTCCGGGCTCGGCGCGGCTCCGCCGCCTCCACCTGCGTGCCGGTCCCTCGGCAAGGCGGACTCGCCGGTCCCTCTCCGCCTCTTCCCCTGCAGGGTGCCGGCGGCCCGGCCTCGGGAGGGAGGATGTGGTGAGAGGATGGGGCTGTGTCCCGCGGGGGCTCGCCATGGCCAGGGAGGACTCGGTGAAGTGCCTGCGCTGCCTGCTCTACGCCCTCAACCTGCTCTTCTGGGTGAGTGCAGCGGAGCGGGCCGGGCCGGGCAGGTGCCGTCCCGGGGGCGCAGGGCGGGCACGGCCGGCCCTGTCCGCGGGCTCCCCGCGCTGGGCCGGGGCAGGAGGTGCCGCCTTCGTGCCCTTTTGGCCCCGTGCCAGGCAGCTCCCCTGATCACTGGGGAGGCAACAAAATGCCTTTGGAAACCAGCTGGAAGTAAAATTGGATTTGTGTTCGTTACATGCGTGAATTTGTACACCTGTAATATGTAAAGAGGGGAATATTCATGGGTGCTGTGGCTTCCTGACTAGGAGAGTTTCAGAGGAATCCTATGACCCGAGATGAACTCCAAAAGCAGTCTACTGTGCCCAGGCCTTGCCCTGAGTCTTTTTTCTATATTCAGTGGCCAGATCCTAACTGGTAGGCAAGGCCCATTTCTTTTGTTTTGAGGATTTCAGCCAAAGCTGTATTTATAGCAGCAGGGTTTCTTGCTCTCCAGCACAGGTGGATGTGATCAACACTTGTTCCTTAAACTTTCAGAGCTCTGAAGAAAGAGCAAGTTGGATATTGCTGAGAGTCCTCACTCACTTGCACCAAATGCAATCTCTTTCACCTGAATAGTTGAGATTTGTGCAGGATAAGGGTAAGATGGCAAAAGGCGTAACATCCTACACCTGTTCACAATGTCTTACTCCTGAAGTGCTGTAGATTTGAATGATGCAGAGATAATACATGGGCTGGGACCAAGCCTAGTTTATATTAAGAGTTTTTTTCCACCTACACTGAGCTCTGGGGTCCTCAACAGGAGATTGACCTGTTGGAGTGAGTCCCGAAGAGGGCCACCAATTTAATCAGAGAGATGGACCACCTCTCCTATGAGAAAAGGGTGAGATAATCGGGATTTTTCAGCCTAGAAGGAGAAGGCTTTGGGGTGACCTAATTGCAGTCTTATAGTACCTGAAGGGAGCCTACAAGGAAGATGGAGAGAGATTATTTGCAAGAACATGTAGTGGCAGCACAAGGGGGAATGGCTTCAAATTGAAAGAGTAGGTTTATATTAGATATTAGGAAGAAATTCTTTACTGTGATGGTAGTGAGGCATGGGAACAGGTTGCCCAGAAAAGGTGTGAACTCTCCATCCCTGGAAGTGAAGGCCAGGCTGGATGGGGCTTTGAGCAACCTGTTTTAGTGAAAGGTGTCCCTGCCTATGGCAAGGGGCTTGGAATTGAAATGAAGTCCCATGATTACTGAAAATTAAGTGGAGATCAGAATATGAATGAGAGAAAAAACTGTCAAACAGTATTTTGAACAGAATGATACTTTTTATATAATGCAAGGGATGTGAAAATCTGTTGAAAGTATGTAACTTTGTATATTGTGTTTAATAGACATGAAAAATAAATTATTTCTTTACTGTGTGTAGGAATAAACCCTTTTAATAGGAGATGAGGAAAGCTTTTTTATTAAAAAAAAAGGATGTGTAATTATTTCTAGCATCATCATAGTTTTCATTGGATTCTGTACAAAATCTACAACCCTTTATTTTCTTTTAAGATGAAGGTTGCCTGGGCTCAGCTGACCTGAGTACAGCTTTGGATTTTTACACATATTCTGGGAGAGTTGAGTGAATGGACATTTACATGGTTGAAAACATCATGTCCTGCTGTTTGTCTGTTTCTTTCCTCTGGTTTCCGTGATGCCTAATTTGAGCTATCCTGAACAGTTCCTATTTGCACTTTAACTCACTGCTGTCTTTGTCCCCTTAAGCTTCCTCTGCTCTTTTCCCTTGGTCTCTGTGCTTGTTGCCTGCTGTGTCCCAATCAAATGTATTATTCAGGAACAGCTTTTATAGCTGAAATAGACATTTAGGTGGTACCTAAATTACACCTGAGGTTATACCTTCATGCTGTGTCAGTTATCTGTCCTGTGTTGATGGGAGACTTGTTGCTGGACCTGAGTGCTTCATTTTTCAGTCCTCCTGCCCTTATCTTTGGAGGGGGCTAGTGTGTTGGGTAGCAGTTCCTCTCTAGGAAGATAAGGGTCTCACCTGGAAGATTTAAATGTGTCTGCCCACTTTACTTGAATTTTAAGTTCCTTTCCATGTCAGATTGCTCTTTCCTACTTTTCGTTGTTTTTTTCCGTGTGTTTTTGTTGTGGACCTCAGGCATGGAACTACACATCATCTTTGAGCTTGTCAGGGGAACAGCACTAATTACTTCTGCAATGTGGTGCTGCTGTTAACTGTGTTCCTTCTGAAGTCATATCTAAATTTGGTTTAAAGCATTCATTGCTAGAAATGATTTCCCATTCTTTAGATTTTGTTGCCCTTTTAATAATGACATCTCAGATCACCCTTATCTAGAAAATGTGATATTTTTGTCTTTTTTTTCTTTTTACCCTAGTCGTATAGGATAAAGGATCTTTTGAGTCTGTTGTGGTATGACAAGTCACAGGTAGGAAAATGGCAACTTGATCTTTTCTCTGAAATATAAAAAATGTCTGTAATTACTCTTTCTAGCTGAGGCCTGGACACTGGAAAGTGTACCCAGGCAGTTAAGTGATCTGTATAGTGGCGAAGTGACTTGCACCACAGATGTTGCAAAGAATTAAACCCGTTTTCCATAATGTATGTAAAATTAAAGGTGTTGGAACTCAAATGAAAAATTGACCAGTTCATTTGGAGTCCTCTGCATTTTGCAAAGCAGATGAATGCACTGGTTTGTTTAAAATCAAATAAACAAGTAAGAAAAAGCCCCTGAGTCTGCCAGAACTGTGTGTTAAGAAATAGGATGTGTTGTGGTTGGGTAGTTAAATGTATTGCAGTTACATCAGATTTCTTTGGAGGAATGAGCATATATTACTTCTTTCTGCTCCCTACCTTGTTCTGTTTGGATGTGTATTTAACAGCTGAATATAAATCTGCTATCAACTGCTTGTTGTAGTGAAAGCTCCCATATCTTTTCCTCTGTCAGAGCTTGAACCTTCTTCTGTTCGGTTTAGTGGAAGTTTTACTGGTGCCTTTTCTGAGTGTCATAGCATGACCCACAGGGCAGAGTTTTCTTGTGAAAAGTTCCTCTGGCAGTAGGTGCTTATCCACTGGTGTGGGCATGGGGGCAGTGATCTCCCCTGGCCACCACTCTTCCTTCCATTCGGAAAGTTTTACTAGTTGCTTATGTTAGTGCTTACTTGGATAAATACTGGCTTAGGTTATAGGCTGGATGTCAGGAAGTTCAGATTAGGTCAGCCCCTTGAAAATGTGCAGCCTTGTTTCTCCTGAGCATGGTGGGTTCTGTCCCAGTGGGTCAAGACAAGAGTGATGCTATGATTCCAAGATTTTTACAGGCCTACTGTTTTGAGACATATACGTGTAATTCTCTTCAAGCGTGATCTTGGAGGTTTTATGGTTTCTCTTGCTTCTTCCTTCCTTCCCAAAGGCCATTGCCTCCAATATCCTGTTTAATATCTTTACTGATGATCTGCATGAGGGGATTGAGCGTACCATTAGCAAATATGCAGATGACACCAAGTTGGGGGGGAGTGTCGATCAGCTGGAAGGCAGGAGGGCTCTTCAGAGAGACCTGGACAAGCTGGAGAGGTGGTTTCATTCCAACGGGATGAGGTTCAACAAAGCCAAGTGCCGGGTCCTGCACTTTGGCCACAACAACCCCATGCAGCACTACAGGCTGGGGACAGGGTGGCTGGAGAGCAGCCAGGCAGAAAGGGACCTGGGAGTTTGGATTGACAGGAAGCTGAACATGAGCCAGCAGTGTGCCCAGGTGGACAAGAAGGCCAATGGCATCCTGGCCTGTATCAGGAACAGTGTGGCCAACAGGTCCAGGGAAGTGATTCTTCCCCTGTCCTCAGCACTGGTGAGGCCATACCTGGAGTACTGTGTCCAGTTCTGGGCCCCTCAGTTCAGGAAGGATATTGAGGTCCTGGAGCAGGTCCAGAGGAGGGAAACTAGGCTGGTGAAGGCATTGGAGCACAAGTCCTATGAGGAGAGGCTGAGGGAGCTGGGGTTGTTTAGCGTGGGGAAGAGAAGGCTCAGGGGAGACCTCATCACTGTCTACAACTCCCTGAAAGGAGGCTGTAGCCAGGTGGATGTTGATCTCTTCTCCCAGGCAACCAGTAGTAGGACAAGAGGGTATGGTCTTAAGCTGTGCCAGGGGCAGTTTAGGTTGGACATTAGGAAGAAATTCTTTACAGAGAGAGTAATCAGAAATTGGAATGGGCTGTCCAGGGAGGTGGATTCACTGTCCCTGGAGGTATTTAAGAAGAGACTGGATGTGGCACTTAGTGCCATGATGTAGTAACCACGGCAGTGTTGGATCAAGGGTTGGAGTTGATGACCTCAGAGGTCTTTTCCAACCTGCTTGATTCTATGATTCTATGAAATGACTTCAAGCCTGTTGATAACATGCCCAGTGGCTGTGTCAGTTCAGTGTTCATCTGAAAACAGTGAAGATGTGCAAACCACGTTCTTTGACTTTTTAAAATCATGGTTTGATTATGGGTCTTGGCTGGAATAAGGTGACATTCTCTCCTTGTTTTGCTGTGATGGTGTTTAGCAGTATGTGTAACCACACGTTTTGAGAAAAGGACTGCTTTCTTCTCCAGTCTGGGCTTGAAGCTTTTGAAGTCCTGAATAAAACTGTGCAAGAGCCAGTAGTCACTGTCTAGTAAGGTCTAACTGTCAGGCTCTTAAAAGAGAACATCTGAAGTAAGCTTCAAAGTGTGTCCTGTGTGCAGCTGTCCCAGTGTGTGTGTGATGGGACTGCAACATTTGTCATTGCCAGCCTGGTGAGGACAGATTAGTACATGTGAAGCTCCTTAAGATAACGTAACAGAACTGGCTAATCTGATCATGAATACTGCTGAAAAACTGAAGATGGAAATGATTGCTGCAACACGCTGTTGTCTTCATAATTTGGTTGCTTTTGGAGCCTACTGAAGCAGAGGTATGACAGAACTTTATCAGTCAGTCTGCTGCCATCCTTGTAGCTTCTCCAGAGCATTGCTTGAAAGTGTACAGCTGTGTGCTGTTTGGAAAGAAACTTCTTTTACTCTGCTCAGCTGATGAGCTGTGATGTACCCGTGTGAGCGTGAGAGGGAGGCAGGCAGGAAGTGTTGTTTATAATGCTTTCTGTCATTTTTGACCTAAAGTCTGCTTAACTGTAAATAATTCATAAGCAATCAGCCGAAAGCCCAAGGCTCTGTTGTAGTGGTTCATCCTGTTTTATAATGGACCAATGGATATACTGCCCTTACTGCTCCAGAAGAGCTCTGGTTTTGTGGATGCAAGTAGATTGGTACTTTGGGAGCTGCAACTTGCAGTAGATCTTGGAAGTTTTTTTCTCCTGAGGTGGAAATAAATCTGTTGTCAGTGCTCTAATTGTTGTTGATTAAGTGACTGACCCTGATAATAGGCCCGATGATACCCTTCTGGAAGCTGTTTTCAAGGTCAGTTGAATCATGCATCTAACTGCAAGATGTCTCTTTTAGAGCAGGGGAAGTTCCAGTTTCAGGACTTCCTCGGTTTTCTAGTTTCATAAGGGTTTTTTTGACAGTGCCCTGGTGAAGGAATATCCTTCAGACTAAATCCTGCGGTTAACATTGGTTTTGTTCTTCTGCAATCCTCACGTATAGATGGGCATCACTTGTTAGTGTAATTTACGAGACTGAGAGATCCAACTTTATTCTGTTTCATCTTACACTCTGGAACACTGCTATTTGCAGTATATTACATTCTGGACAGCCTAGTAAAAAGAGGAGACCTCCAAAAATGCATGATTTGGTGTTTCATGGTCAAGACTTAGCGCTTTGCTAAGCAGATTATCTTAGTGATGCTTGAGAGAAGACCTGTTCCTACTGCTTCCTATTTTTCTGTTCTTAGTGGCAATACTGGTCTTTATTATATCTAGATAGTGTGTGTCATGACTTGGAGAAATTTAGTTTTCATAGCTCTGCAAATATATGTTACGCAGTTTGGGACTACAGGGTCTTTCTTTCTGGTAGGGCTTAGCTGTATTGGCAAGCTCCTGACACTGTTCCTGCTCAGTAGCAGTCATGGATGTAACATAAGCATTTTCATTAATTTTGAGCACTGTATAACTTGTCCTCACAGAAGCCCTCTTTGCCATACTTTGCAATGCTGCCATTGTTCTTCTGTACTTCACTGTGGTCTCTTTCCCAGCTAAACCACCTTGGCAGGCATTTGTGCTTGGACAGACCTTCAGTGGCAGAACGTGGTCAGCCTGTAATAATGGCACAGGCATAACCCAGGGGATGCTGAGTACAAGTAGCCCCTGGGGATTGTGGTAGAACAGGAACTAGCAAATGGTGCTGAATACAGGGAAAATTCAGTCTCCTGGCTGCTTAAAGTAGGGGATTAAGCAAAGCAATAGCTTTGAGAGGTACAGGTCTGTTCGACTTTTCTTTGCAGCTCAGCCAAATGTGTTCTTTAAAAAAAGTTAGAAATAGTTAAAATAGGTGAACCAGATAGTGATAGTGGAAAAAAGTAAAAGCAGTGCAATTATTTTGTCAGTTTTCTCATTTTGTAAAAAACAGCCAAGTGACTTAGCAGGAAAAGTGCAGGAAAAAGTCTGTATTTCTCTTGAGAAAACTGCCACCTTTTTTTTTTTTTTTTGGTAAGCACGTGAGGCAGGAGCAGCTGCTGTTGTGTTGCTTGTAATTGAGGATGACTGTACTGTAGTGCCTTGGACAAATCAAGGTTGTAAGTTGCAGATGACTGTGTCATGAGTGGTAAGGATCTCTTAACCGATGATTAATAGTGTCAGTGGATGTTTGAGCCAAGCCAGTGATGTTGCCACTGCCTAGGGATATGCTGTTTCAATTGAGCAGTGTTTAAGCTTTCCTTCACACGAGCAGTACCATCTAATTTCAATCTTGTGGTTGCAGCCAATAAACACTTCTGGCAGGTAGTGGAAATCGATTTGCATCTATCTTGAATTTCTGTTTGCGAACAAAGGGGAAAAAAAATCATGTAAAATGAAAGAGGAGGAAGCTTCCAGTTAGTTTTTTATTTGTTTTGAGTGCTTTGCACACTTAAGTCTTCTAGTTTTGCCTATGTGCACCACTTGAGAATTCAGAACAAGGGAAGATGAGTGTTGTGCAAGGAAGTAGTAAGGATGGTTGGAAGCAGTGATATTGTATTTTCTGGTTTTTCCAACTTCAAATGAGTGTATTTAATCTTGTAATTTTTTTGCCTAATTTTTCAAATCTGCTGTAACACGAGAAAGAAATCAGTCTTTCCTCCCTTCTGTGGAACCAGATTCTGCATAGAGGTTGTTTCTGTTGCTTTTCAACTTCCACTCATTGGTGGGGTTTGTAGATACTTGGAATGAATAGAGTTCAGGGCAATGTTTAAGTTTAAATGATGAATAATATCCATTGAAACAAACACTGCCTGGATGGGTACCTGTAGCACTGTAAACAAGGAGTTCATCCTAGGCTAATATACTCTGATTTTAGAGACTGCAGTTTAGACCTGTGTAATTGAAACCTGATTTTCTTAGCAGTCTTTGTATAAAGAAAATAACTATAGCTTCTGTGGGAATATGGTGTCTTTTTAAAGGAATGCATTCAACAGAGGAAGCTATAGGAGGAGTTTTAAGGACCAGAAATATTTTTAATTCTGGTATTTGATAAATCTTTTACTTTCTGGTGTCTTTAGTCTGCATTATTTATATAGCATCATTCCATTACCAGACCATGTCCTAACAAAGTAGAGTTCAGCCGTAAATCAACTTTGTATCTTCCCCTATATAACCTTTTATGCCATGTATCTTTATAGCTGGTATGTCTCACCCAGAGTGGCATGTCAACAGTGAATTGGTAGATGAGTTTCTGCAAAACTGTCCTGAAAAAGAGTGGCTTGATATGCTAATGGAAAGGAAAAAATAAACCCACGCCCCATCCCAATGTTAGAAATTACATGAATATGCTTTTAATTGGCATTCAGAAATCTGAGAACCTCAGATATTTTTTGGGTAATCTTCACAACTGACTCTGTCCACAGAGTTGCCTCCACCTTGAGGATGATGCACAAACCTGTGCTGACAAAATTGGAGCCCATAGCTCAAGGGGAAGAAAAAAGTTCCAACTGTATGCTTATACTGGTAAGCCATGATCTTCAGCAAACTGGGAAGATCCATTTGGACTGTAGATGTGTATTTTTTTCCTTTAAATTCACATGTTTTTCTGTTGAAGTTAGCTACTGAATTATTCATGAATCTCTGGGCACTGCGTCTGTACCATGAAGATTCTCTGTCATCTCAAGAGTCTATGGTAGACACTAGACAAAGCTCACAGGAATAAAGCTTTAAATATCATGTAGCTATTTCCCACATTCCTATAAAAATGCACAAAATTAAACTGTCCCATAGGGGACAGAGAATGTGTGATTTATTTAAAAATGCAGGTTCATTTTAGTCATCTTTATGTGCTCATGTGTATTGACGTGTAAAACAGAAAACTTAATTGATTAACCCACGACAATGTGATGTGTAGTCATGTGGATCATAGGAGATACACAATTTTTTTCCCTTTTCCAGTTATATATGTATATATATGTATGCTGGGTTTTAAAGTAATTTGCCTACCGTCCATGAATAAAAGCAAGCTCTTACAGAAACAAAATTAAGAGTATATTGTGTATATGGGAAGGCATATCAGCTTGATGGTGATGTGTGGCTTGTGATATGATTGGGACACTTGACCTCTGAGCATTGCTGTGAATTACCCTTGATGAGCAGCACATGCCTCTGCCTCCCCAAAGGCAAGAGATCGCTTGACAGTGAGATGCTTACTCTAGAGAGAAGAGTGGCACAAGTTACGTCCTAACAAGAAGTGCAGTGCTTTGGTAGTCACAGAGAGGATGGATGAAAACATGCATGCACTTCTTTTTCCCACTTTGCTTTTAATGTACCCTTATAGTACACAGCTCAGAAGTTGTTGTGGGTCTGACACACAATAGAACTGTACCTCAACCTGTTTGCATGTTTGGGCTCTTACTTTCTTTCTGCTGTGCTTGCTCTAGGAGCCTTGAACAGCTAGCTGCTGGAAAACTTGCTCTTGTGCCCCGGGAGGGTGACCCATCACCAGCCTGTCGGTGCTCCAGCAGTTGCCTTACTGCAAAGTGTGCAAGTTCCAGGCCTTGCCAAACGTGGAGCAGGTTGTTAACTTACTGTTGCAGCTGTGCAAGCAAACTGGATTCAAAGTGCAAATACGAATGTGCTTCAGCTGTTTGCAAGTGGGAGGGGACCAAGGCATAACCTTGTAGGAAACTTAGGTAAAACTAAATGTTGGCATGTCCGTAGAATAAATAGTGCATTAATAGGGAGTTGGGGATTTTCCTTTTTTGTATGCTATTTATTCTCTAAACATTTAAATGGTTTTGCCAGGTAATACAGAAAAACAAGACCTCTTGTCCCACCCTCCTCTGCCCTTATCCTCTGTCCCAAAAAATATAGTTCTCTGTTTATCCAGGGATCTGAGTTATCTGTGTTTGTTCAGTGATCTGAATATTGAACCTAATTGTGAAAATCCTGTGAAAGCATTGCAACATGCTCTGTTCATGACCTTGTAGTGATTTATCCCCCCCTCCCCTTTGGTAAGTCACAGCTCAGGTTACCCAAATCAATTTTAACTGGAAAATTTTCTCAGTTTTTTTTTTTTTTAACTGAAATAAAAGGATATATTCTGATTAATGTTGTCATATCTTGGAAGT
Source organism: Pipra filicauda (assembly GCF_003945595.2). Classification (NCBI taxonomy): domain Eukaryota; kingdom Metazoa; phylum Chordata; class Aves; order Passeriformes; family Pipridae; genus Pipra; species Pipra filicauda. The sequence continues at coordinate 3,244,657 of NW_024103585.1, forward strand.
AATTTCCTTGGAGCTGGAAACCTTTTCATGCAAAGCAAGTTGCTCTGTAGTGCTGCTAGTCAGCATTTTGTTATGGGTACCAGAGCATGGCCTGAAGTTGTATATCCCATCTGTTAGAATAAAAAGAATGGTGTGTGATTTTTAGTATGGAAGATACTTTTAATCTTTCCTCCAATTTAATAATTTAAAAAAAAACAACCTTCTAAAGTCTGAGCACAGCAACCTGCATTGTCAAAAAGGAGGGTGTTAGAATATTTGAATGAAAAAAAATTATGAAAGGATGAATGCGGGTGTGCAAACAGCAACAGCCATTGGTCTTGCTCCCTTAAAGACAGAAATCCATGTTAATTTATTAATTGAAAATGCAGATTTATTTTCCAGTTTAGGTATGGCCTGAAAGACACTGTAAGTAGGACTTTCACAATAATGGCTTAAAATATATACTTAATGAATAACAGATGATTTTATATTTTCCTTTTGACGCATAAATTATGGAAGAGAGTTCCAAGGACAATCAAACTGTGCTTGGAAGCAATTGCTCCTAATAGTTTTTGAGTCTATTGTTGGATATTGTAATTAAATTGTGTGAGAAAGCCCTAGTAGCTTTAAAAACTTCATGTTAGCAATAAATTTTAAAATTTAATATATTATTGTGTGCATACTGCTCATATATAAAAATATAATTTATTACCTTTGTTTAATCAGTGTGAAAATATGTTTAAAATAGAGTGTGACAGCAGGCAGTTTTGTAAACTCTTCAGTGTCATGTTGATGGCTATATAACATACTGTGACAGTTCAGAATTAAGCCCACAGTGACTTGTGCAACCAGCTGCAACAAATAAAACATGTTTTACTGCATACTATCACATTATGCTTACAGCACAGCAGACTGGCTGTCATCAGAGGAGCTTGAATGAAAACTTTTTGGTGAAATGATGTAACTGCTAATGTGAGAATTATCTTAGTAGTTTATTTGTCATAAACTTGTGTTCTTTCATATGATTGCTTGATACAGATTTCTAACTGTATTTTACCTATGAGTTAGTTACCAAACAATGGCTGAAGTAGGGGCTGCCAGATTTTTGGGGCCACCTTTTTGCCATCCTTCAAATGAACCAAAAAGAACTGTAATCAGGATCTTGCCCCCCTGCCCAGGCCTCTTTGAAAATCACATGGCAGTGAATTGCAGTGATGTGCCTGCTGTTCTTTGCTGGTAGGTTGGATGCACACCAAAGTTTTCGGGAGGTTGTTAGTTTTCCTGCCTACTGAGTGCCTGGGCTGAGTTGTGCTGCTGGTGTTAGTGTAATTCCTGTGCTGTATGCTGAAGGTGGTTATAAAGTGAAGTAACTAAATTTATCCTAAGTATTTTATCACAGAGTGGAAGTGTCGGCTGATGCTTTTCTGTGTGTATCAGCAGGCCTTGCAGTGAGATGTGGAGGGTTAAAAATGTTTTGTGTTACTTTTTGACCATAAGAAGGTTGGCTGTCTGCGTATAGTCTTCATCTCTCATGTTTTTAACTGCTTTTGTCGTATGTTTGCCTAATGCTTTCTTCCAAGGAGATAGCTAGTTGTTGAGGAATTTATCTAGGACAAGATTCCAGTCATCATCTTTTCCTTGTTCCTGCAGCTTCCTGCAAATAACACAACAGAAAGTGTTTTTTACTGTTCCACCAGCCCAAACAGACCCCACAGAGCATAAAGAAGATGTGTGAACACAGTAGACTTGTATCACACATTAGCTTTCTGGACTATGCTTGCAGCATGCCAAGCACCCAGGGCTCTTGCTGGCAGCACCCAGAACCAAGGCAGTGCCCATACTTTGTGCATCAGATCTGAGAAGCAGGAAGAAGCTGTGGGCTAGCTACTGGGACTTGTGAAATTTTGAAGGCAGAAATAGCCTGCTGTGGGCATGCTGCGGGCACAGGAGCTGCTAAGGACACAGAGTGACTTTTCCTGTGTTAGGCTTGAGCCAGTTAACTTATTCTTCATAATAACTTCAGGGAAATATGAGGGCATGTGGGAAGGTAGATGTTGAAGGCAACAGACAAGATTGGCACTTCTAACTAGTTTAAGAAACTGTAAGTATAATGCTGAGGTGTCCTGTCATACCCCTATACAATGCACAAACACAGTAGTATTCAGAAGAATCAGCATTCTTAGGTCTCCCTCTGTCAGCTAGACTATGCTTCTCAGGTCCTATGTCTTTTAGGTTCGGGCCCTGAGCTGTAGTTCAGGTTTAGGTGCCCATGTGAGATTGAGTGAAGAGTGCCTTGTCCTCTAGCACTACCTCTGCTACAGCATCATCAGAACTGGTGCTGTCACAGCATGGCAGGTTCTGAACATGTTCAGGTTTGACTTCTCAGGAAAATCAGTGACCAGAGCCACAGGTGTGCTGAATTGTACAATGTTGTCACATGACAGAAATCTGTGTCTGCTGAGGTGGTGGCAACTCTAGATGGGTTCAGTCTTGGGGATTTACATGCTGTGGGAGCAGTCTTGGAAAGAGTGTAGTGGCTTTATGCCTCTGAAGTGCCTGACAGGTCAGGTACCCCCCAAATGCTTTGATGGTGTGGTGTTTATAATTGAAGCATAGTGAGTTTTATTGTTATTTTATGGTTCAGGAAACTGAGACATAACATTCATGGTGTGACTCAGTCTGAATGAGTGAGAGAATCAGATTCTTCTACATTTATCCCCAAGATACATCAATACACAGGAGAGATTTGTCAATACTGTTATATCCTGTATAGGGCTTCCGATTTTTCTTTGTTAGCTATGTACCTGAGCATGGCTTCATGGTTTCATGCAGATGGGTATCACTTGTGAGCCCTGAAGGAGTCACAGATTTTAGCAGCATAAACCATCCCTGTTGTTTCTGTGGTAGGTAATGCAGTGGTGGGACAGGAGCCAGCAGGACATCACTGGGTGAAAGAGAAGGTATTCCAGACATTAATTTTGCATACTGAAGAGAATATTATTGTCACTGGCTCCCTAATACTTAAGTAACAAACCAGCTCTAAGCATGTAGCAGTACAGTTTTGGGGGCAAGATGCTGTTCAGATAAATCGATGCATGAAAGATGTTAGTGATGACTGATCTCTACTTAAATTATGAACGAACTTGCAGTTTGTTTTAAATGCATGACAAATAACTTAATCTTTTCTTTTTAGTTGATGTCCATCAGCGTATTAGGTGTTTCTGCTTGGATGAGAGACTACCTGAATAATGTTCTCACTTTAACTGCAGAAACAAGGTAAAGCTTTAGTTAAATCTCTTAATCTGTGAGGGTGACTGATTGGGGGTATATGTTGTTATTCTGTATGGCAAGTTTCCTAATTAGGATTTGTAGAGTTAAGAAGCCTTCAGTTAAGCTATTGCTTTGTTGAAAAGTGTATTTTTGCCACCATTTCTGGCATCACTTGAAATTAGAAAAGGGAGAAAGGTAGAAATTCAGTCCTGTGCCTTTCTCTTCTGACAGGGATCAATTTTTGGCCCTTTGACAGCATGTAACTGTATCATATTACCGTTTAGTTTTGAATACTTTATTCAGTCCAGAGATTTAGGAATTCTGTTAGCTTTATTACAGCAGTGCTTATGAGCCCTAGTGATGAAACAGGGCCTCATTGTACCGCTTACTGTGCAAGTGCAGGGCAGGAAGACTGCCTTTGCTCTAGAGAGATTTTGGACAATGCATTACTTTCTGGTACCTGAATGCAGCATTTGACTTTAAAACCATGTAGAAGAGATTGCTGTGAAATGTGTAAGGTGCTGGAAAGAGCACATCTCCTACTTTTTAATGGCTATACTATGTTTTTCGTCTGTATCATTTTTTGTGTGATTGTGCTTTTTTTTGATTATGATTCTGATTGGTTTTAGGGTGGAGGAAGCTGTCATTTTGACTTACTTTCCTGTGGTCCACCCGGTTATGATTGCAGTCTGCTGTTTCCTCATCATAGTTGGAATGCTGGGGTACTGTGGAACAGTGAAAAGAAATCTGTTGCTCCTTGTCTGGGTATGTTTCATAACTTCTAAAACCAGCTAACTTCTACTTCATTTCAAGAGTGCAAGAAAGGTTTTAATCCACAGGCATTAGATAAATACTGATTATTTTTTATTACCATATTGAGTTATGGTGTCGGTGAGGAATTGTAATTGCAAAGCACACAGTAGGAAAGAATTTATTGCCTAGACTGCATTATGCTATGACTGAAAGACAAGCAGTGTCTCAATTGCAAAAATTCACTTCATTTAGTAGAGAAGTTGCTGAAGGGAAAAATAACTCAAACTCTTAAATACTAGTAATTATAAGAACTTGAGTCAGAGAACTCTGAAATAAACCCTTGTGCTACTGTTTTAACTCATAGCTGTGCAATAGCTATCTAACCTATACTTTGCTTTATTACCACAGTTGATTATGTGTGTAAAGTAACAGCATTTGTAGCTGATAAAAGTTAATTCTGACTGTGTTCAGAAGCTTTGCCTTCTCTTACGTGGATGTGGAATTTTGCACTTACATTTGGTTGTGAGCAGGTTTAAAAATAAATTCCAGGTACTCAGCTTTTTCCTTCAATTGGAGACTACATAACTGAGCTGACAGCAGCTGAAAAGCAATAGTCTCTCCCGCACAAGGCTCTATGTACATTTTAACTGTGATGAGAGTTTGACTGTCAAGGGAGCCAAACACCATTTTCTCCATCTGGAAGTCAGTGAATTTGAGGACAATAAAAGAACCAAAAAAACTCACACCCAACCAAAAGCCCATCAAGTATGCACAAATTTTACAGGCTTAGAGTTAAAATTTTTAGACTGTTGGCAATACTGAGATTAAGGAGGGCCATGTAATTTTATGCTTCTTAGAAATGTAGCTGGTAGCTCTTTGCAGAATTGGGCTTTGTCTTTTAACATGAAGGTAAGCAGAATTCGAAGCAGTCCGTAAGCCCAAGAGAGTGGGAGCAGTGGATGTGAAAGCAGTGTATCAGACTTAACTACCATAGTTGCAGTAGAAGAAAGTGGACAGGTAAAATCCTTCAGCTCTTGAAAATATCCACTGTCTTATACAAGTAGAGTTGGGCTTCTGCAGTGTGTGTTGGGTTCTAGCAAAGTGCATACAGTTGAATTTTTCTTGTGGATCTGTGCAGGCTTAAGTATGTGATACCTAGACCTCACGCATTTTGAACAAAATGGCCACAAAACCCTGTGAGAAGTTGGCTGAAATTTATGCAACTTTTGCTTTTATCTAATAGGAAATATTCTAAGGGCAGATAAAACAGTTGTAAAACTGTACTGGGGTTTTGTATTAAAATGTCTTTTTTTTTTTTTTTAATTTGAGAGGGTTGGATTAGGCTTTATTTTACATTTCCAGCTGAATGTCTGCAGCAGAAGTGTTCCTCAATTGCAAGAGGGCAAATGCTGTTTCTGCTTTTGGATATTTGTTAAACTTGTATACAATATGAAGATTATTGTTTCAAAACTATATAGCTGGGAAAAACTCTCATTTAAATCTGAATATGTTATAGTAACAGAATAGTCATGCATTGTTTATTTCTAGATCTTAACCTTGCAGTGTTCAAGTCAATGGGAACAAATTCTAAAACAATTACATAGTTACAGGCAGGTGTGTAATAATAATGGATTAATGTAATTTCATACCATATAATTATTTCTCCAGTAGTCTTTCTTACATACTTAAAAGGGCTCTGTACATATTTTTGTTTCATCTAAATAGTGAAAGTATTAAAATATGGTAAACTTATTAAACCTTAGGCAAGGTTATAAGATTACTTTCATAATGTGTCTTTTATTTTATAGGGGTGATAGTTTTTAATATTAAAATTAATTAAAAGGCAAAACCAACTATATGATATATACCAATACAACATAGTATCTTGGGAAAAAAAAATGGTTTTGTTATAAGCTTTGAAAAAAACCTACCTAACTAATTCAAGAATAAATGAAGTTAAAACCGGTTTTGACCTTCCGTTTATTCATGCTGCAAGGGAAAAGAAGAAATCATTTATAGCTTTTAGTGCCATCTGGAAATAAATTATTGAAGTGTGTTTAGGCAGTCAAGTGATACTAAATCAAAACAAGACAATTTTATCATTTTGTGTTTCAATATTTTATTTTCAAGAGCTTGAGATTTGCTCTTGCTAAGCAAACTGATAAGCAAAACTAAATGATATCTTCCTAAGTATGTCACTGTCTTTGATTAGTTGTTAAATGAATGCAGTTGTGTTATAGCATACAGAAGTGTGCAGACATAAGTCAATGCTTCATTCATCAGACTAATCAGAAAAGTGATGGATCAATAAAATGAGCTTTTGTTCAACCAGATGAACTAAAAGAAAAGAACCTTCATGTAAAACATTAACAACTTCTTACAATCATGCTTTTAATCTTCTTTTTGAAGTACATGAACAACCGTGATGATGGCATGCAGAGATATTTAGATACAAGTCTTGACATTCCTGGCAGCATGCTAATTGCTAGTGCTGATGTTGTTATTTGAATTGGATTTTGGAAAACCTTATAAAGCATAAGGGCAATAGATACATATATTATGGTGTTATGTATTTTTAATACATCTGAATACATAATTGTTTTCATTTATTTTTGGAATGTTGTCTCTCAATTAAATGCCCGAAGCCTTCCCTTCTTCGCATGGGGCATAAATATAAGTTGAACTAATGTTTGCTTAGCTTGATAGTAAGAAAATGTAACACCTCAGTCTTATGGATTGTTTGTAGAACCAGCATTTTAAAGGTATGATCATTTAATTTTAATTACTTCAGGAATATGTAGTCCTGAGGGGTAGTTCATCTGAAGAGCCCTTGTGTCCCTTAACAGTCTATAATTTTTTTGTGATTGACCAGCATCCTCATGTAGAAGTGGATGCGATGCCAGCCCAAAGTGGAAAATCTGAACTCTTGCAAGTCACTGACTTGAATGTATAGAAAGTCCAGGGGTGGGAAACCAGAATCCAGGTTTTATGGTGCTTGCTACAGTTCTATCAACAGGCTTGGTTTTTTTTCAAATCCAGAATAATTTTTTGCCTCTTTTTTTCTCAGGCTCTGTCCCTTTTGGATTGTTTTTCATGTGTCTGCACATTGCCTAACTAAAAACAAACAAACAAACAAAACCCTAAAAAAGTGCATATATTCTTTAGGAATATTAACCTTAAGGATGTGTGATTTTTTTTTTTTAAGTTCTTGTTTTATTAAAATAACAGGAGTAAACTCTGTTTCTTGACAAGAAGAGCCTCATGAAAATCCCACTAGAAAATACTTCCTGACTGGAGTTTTCATTGGAAGTTCTGGTATTTATAACTATGACTTGTCTGTAATTGCAGCATTTAAACAACACAGGATTCAAATTTGTGTACATGTTTTCACAGAGGGAAAACTGTTAGAAATATTTGATGGTCAATAGGACAAATCCTGTTACTGATTTTTATCATGAAGTTTTTAATCATAAAGTAATAAATATTCCTCAGAGCTAAACTTATTTAGACCCTGTTGGTGTGTGGTCAAATAGCTTATTAATTTTGTCATGGCAGAACCTGGTTATAAATCGGACCTTGGCAGACTAAGTTGTCTATGAAGTTGAAACACAGCCAAACCATCATTGAACTAGTAGTTTCTGTAACTTCTATCTAAAGGGTGACAAGATACTTACTACTGACTGGGTCACCACTTGGGGCAAATTATTCTACACCCATATACCCATTTCAGTCCATGTGGATGCAGAGGTGAGAGGGTTTATTAAATTTGGACATCTGCTATGTTGCAAGATACCAGTAACTGTTAATGTCTTCCTAGAAGGCATTCTTACTCTGTGTGAAATGTTAACTGTTCTGCAGTAACACAGCACCAACTATTCTGCAATACTTATGACTATGGTTGGCATGAATTAGTATGAGAGTTTAGTGATAATTAATTTTGTTGTGGTTTTTTTTTATGTGGCAGCATGTATTTCTGCAGTAATACATAGTATAGGTTATTTACTCTGTATTAATAAAGGATATTTGTTCTGATCCCTGTAGACTCTTTACCACAGTCACAGCTGCTCCAATACCTTGTACTAACATTTGGCACAGGAATTGTTATTTACCAGCCAGAAGTATTTCTTCATTATTTAGCCACCAAGCATTCAAAGGGAAGAAATAACTGACAAACATGCTTGGTGTAAACCCATGCAGTTTCAAATTAAGCAGGACAGAGACTAAGTTCATTTTCATATTTTGTACCTTTTATCAACAACTAATTTACGAATGTGATGTGAGTGGGAGGAAGACACAGGTTCACAGGACAGGTTGTCCTGCCTTATTTGAGAGACTGGTTTAAATGTGTTTATAATACTGTAGTTCAGGTTTGATGAGAAGCCAGTACTGTGCTAAAACTCAAGTTCAGATAGTCAGTGGGTAACTTAAGGGGCTGAACATTTAACTTGCATTCTGAAGGGCTGCTTGTTTAATGCTCCACTGGTAAGAGAAAATAGACTTAAAGTGTGTCAATTTTTATTATACCCCAGTAGTTTCAAATACAAGCGATTTTCTGAAGAAAATAGAGTATTTTTGTTCTTTCCGTATTTCTAACTTTCAAAGGTAAACTGCCTGAGAAGATGCCTGTACTAATCATTATTAGACATATTTTTCCCTTGAAATGTGATACAGGGTAAGCTTCTTTTTTGTTTAGGTCAGAAGTTTTAAGGTTCAAGCAAGTTGTTAGATTTTGAAATGGATTTTGGTGATGCCACAGTGTGACCAGAGAGCTAAGCCAGGCTTTGCAGGAACAGGTGCATTCTGCAGGGCTCCCAGTACTGTGGAGTGGAGTACATTGGCCCTGGGGTCCTCTGTCTGCCTGTGTAAGCAAGCATGAGGGAGGTGCATTTGGTTGACCTTGCCTTCTCCAGTGTAAATAAATCTGTACTGTGTATGTCCTTAAAATACTTTTTCTAAGGCAAGTGCTTTGAAATAGTGCCTCATTTCCTTATCTAGGAGGGAGCTTAAAGAGGAAAGACACAAGTTGCCTGGCCATATGGGTTATTGAGAGGTGTGTGGGGATGAAAGGTGCTGCCTGCTGAACGAACAGCAAGCAAGAGTAACTGCATATCTGAGCAGCGTGGGGGAGTGTTGGAGTGGGAGAGCATGACAGGAATTGAGCTGGTGGGAGTGTCCAAGTCTTCTTGCAAATACTTGGCTTAAATCCAAATGTTTGCTGTGCTTGTGGCGATGGTCTGCTTCTTTCACCCAGGCACTTAGCAGCTGTCTTGAACACTTGGCCACGTTGAGCCAGAGCAGAAGCAGTGCAGCACTATTTGGTGCAGTTATCCAGCAGCTTGAAGTAGCAAGAACTGTCTGGCCCCTTGAGGGCAATTCAGGGAAATGCCATTGAGTTAGGACAGCAAGGTTGGATAGTGCCGTTAGGAGGCCATCAATTTTTTGATTTTGTGGATTTCTGTGATAGTAAAGAGCCACTTGCTCATCCTTTTAGAAAGAGGCACAGGGCTCTTTCTAATGGCAGCAGTCATTTTATGGTTCCAGTATGTTTTCAACGTGAAACGTGCTGCCTGGACTTCTGTGCCACACTTTTCACTGCATGCTGTACTTTTAGGCTCACCTGATGGAACTGGCTACTTTGTCTGTTCTTGGAGAGTTATATTCTGAGTGTTGGTTTGACTAGGTGTCACTGTGTTTGGCCTCATGACCCAAAACTTTTGGAGCGTACCTTGTTGCTCTTATCTTCAACTGGATCTGTACAAATCTGTGGTGGGACTCATCCAGAGAGCTGACTGATGTCATTGCACAGCCTCTCTCGATGATTTTTTGAATGGTCTTGATAATCTGGAGAGGTCCCACCTGACTGGAAGCTGGCGAACGTTGTCCCAATTTTCAAGAAGGACAAGAAGGAGGACTCTGAAAACTACAGGCCTGTCAATCCCACTTCTGTTCCTGGTAAAGTTATGGAGAAGATTATTCTGGTAATTATTGAAAAACACCTGAAAGACAATGCAGTCACTATTCACAGCCAGCACAGCTTCATGAGAGAGAAGTCCTGCTTATCAGTCCTAATAAATCCTGATTTCCTTTTATGACAAAGTAACCCACCTATTTGATCAAGGGAAGCCAGTTGATGTAATCTTTTTGGATTTCAGTAAAGCTTTCAATACTATCTCTCACAGTATCATCTGGACATACTGTCCAGCACACAACTGGATAAACACATCATGCGGTGGGTGAGCAATTGGCTCATGGGTAGAGCCAATAGAGGGTAATAGTGAATGGGGTAACATCAGACTGGTGACCTGTCACTAGTGGGGTTCCACAGGGCTCCATCTTAGGCCCTGTGCTCTTCAACATCTTCATAAATGACTTGGATGCAAGACTGGAAGGGATACTGAGCAAGTTTGCAGATGACACAAAACTGGGAGGAGCTGTTGAGTCCTTTGAAGGCAGGATGGCCCTGCAGAGAGACCTCGACAAATTAAGAGGGCTGGGCAATCACCAACCGTATGAAGTTCAACAGGGAGAAGTGTCAGATTCTGCTCCTATGATGGGGCAATCCTGGATGTATGTACAGACTGGGGAATGAGATGCTGGAAAGCAGTGCCATGGAAAGGGACCTGGGGGTCCTGGTCGAGGACAAGTTGAATATGAGTCAGCAGTGCCCTGGCAGCCAGGAGGGCCAGCCGTGTCCTGGGGGGCATCAGGCAGAACATCACCAGCTGGTCAAGGGAGGGGATTGTCCCGCTCTGCTCCGCACTGGTGACCTTGAATATTGTGTACAGTTTTGGTCACTGCAGTATAGGAAAAATATTAAGCTATTGGGGAGCATCCAAAGGAGGGTAACAAAGATGGTGAAGGGCCTTAAGGGGAAACCATATGATGAGTGGCCGAGGTCACTTGGTCTGTTCATCCTGGAGAAGAGAAGACTGAGGGGAGACCTCATTGCAGTCTACGACTTCCTTGTGAGGGGCAGGCACTGATCTCTTTTCTCTGTTGACCAGTGACAGGACCCGAGGGAATGGCCTGAAGTTGTGTCGGGACACCGAGCCTGGCAGAGTTCAAGAAGTGTTTGGATGATACTCTCAGGCACGTAGTATGACTCTTGGGGATGGTCCTGTGCAGGGCCAGGAGTTGGACTTGATGATCCTTGTGGGTCCCTTCTAGCTCTCCAGATTCTGTGATCTTCCTTGTTCCTGTTTCCCCCCCCCCCCCGGCCCCCCCAAATCCCACTTGTTACACTGTTAATATTGCTTCCTCCTTCCAAGTTCTTGAAAGTCATAGATACCCAGGGCAGTAGAAGAGACTGAAACAGCACCAGAGCTGAAAGGGCTCTGGAATGATGCTCCCTGGTGAAAAGAGAAAGGGAGATAGTAATAAAAGGTTGGTGAGATAGTAATAAAAGGTTGGTGAAGTGATGGATGTGCATACCAGAAAACTATTGAAAAGACAGGGACTGATAGGACAGTAGGTTCAAGGGACTGGGGTTGCTGAGGGGAAAGAGCTGTGAGTGATACCAGCCAGGATGGGAATGAGAGATGCTGTATCTTGACTGAGAAAAGTTGAGGACTGCTGAGTCCTGCTGCTGTAGTGCTTTTTTTTAGCTCTGTCCTTTCCAGGTCCTCTTTTTTCATTCCTTGTTTGCCCTGTTTTTTTTTTCCTGTACTGAAGGGCATAGGGAATGGGTAAGTCTCTAAGAGCAAGGAAGGAGTAAATGAGTAAGTGGCTCCAGAAAGCTCAGCAAATCTCTGTGTCTTGTCTGAAATGCAACCCAGTCCTACTGGTGGGGCATGACTTGATGCTGTGGTTCAGCTGAATTCTTGTTGCCACAAACTAAGTATGGAGTGGATGTCCTGTCAGGTAAATTAATCTTTTTCTTGCTTAATCTTGTTCTTTTGACTGTTTAACCGTGGAGACACTTGGATGTGTGGGTTTTAGATATAAGAGCATTTCTTCACTCAATGTGGTGATTGTTTTAAGTGTTTTGGGGCATGCTGAGGCAGAATTATTGCGTGTATCAGCACCATGTCAGTCTATTTTACAAGCAAAAAGGATTTTCTTGACTAAAGAAGAATTTTTATAGTATTTAATTTCCTTGGGAGAAAATAAAGGGGGTAGAGAAATGAAGGAAGCTGTGTTTTGAAAATCTGTATGGAATGGGAAACTCTAAGTTTTAATATAAATCCTATGAAATAAGGGAAGAAGAAAGGGAAAGAGAATATTGTAAGCCTTGAGGAAATATGGTCTAATGTCTGTCTTTACCTGTGTTCTCTTCAATACTTTACCATGACCTTGAAATGATCCTTACTCCTTGGCAGTTCAATGACGTGAGGTAGTTGAGCCTTTGGCAAATAAATCCTAATAATTGTGTGAAGTATGCATTTGCTTATTTCCAAAGTAATACCTGTTTACTATTATAAGCAAAGATTAACCATTAAAGTAAAAATTTAAAACAGGTCATAAATATTCCACAGAAGAATCAAGGCTGTGAACAAAGTTCAAACTATTTATAAATAATTTTGCTTAGTTTTTAAAAAAAACAAGGACTTATTAAAAAGAACTTATATTCATACCTTAAAAATCTAAAATGTTCATTGCCTTTAAAAAAAAATTGAAAATTAGCTATAAAGATTTTCAAAAAAGTGGTAACTATGTATATAAAACTTGGACTTTGCAAAGATCACAGGCTGTAAGACATTATAATAAAATTTTGTGATCTGGGGAACCAAATCTAAAATAAAGATATATGATCATGAACTGGATGACATTCAGTAGCTTATGTTGCAAGTTGATGGTTTCCTCCCATTTCCTTGTTGACTTGTGACTGTGTCTCTCATAAATTTCTGTGTTGTCAAGCAAGTAAACCAAATTGAAAATCAAAATGACTAATGAACTGTTAATCCCTACAGGGCAGGGCTGAGGGAGGTGGGGGGGAAGGAAGAGGGGGGCGGGGGAAAGTTTGCGCTGCTGGAGTGGATAAACAGAGGATTTCAGTTTTCTGTGCAGTTTATCTGACTCCATTTAATGAGCATTTGCTCCATTTAGTAAGGGATAGCTTACTAATGTATTAATCATTAAAATACTAATTAATACTAATTAATACTAATGTATTAATCATTAAAATAACCTTGTTATCTTGTAAACTGTAACAAAAATAAAGGGAACTATAGCTTGTAAGTTATCAAAACAGGAAGAATTTGTTAGGTTTTGCACAGAAAGATTCTGGTTCCCGTTGGTGATCCAGTGGTGATGATCATCTGAAGTTTCTGAGGGGTAAACAGATGCCTGGATGGCTTGCATCTCCAAAGAGCATCATGCAACATACAAACCAAAAGGTTTGAGGGAGGAAAAAGATTAATTAAACTACTCTTTGCCTTTCTAGTCCTAATGCAGTTTGGGTTGTTGCAGAGCCCTGTCTCTATTCATGTTTTTGTGAGTTGAATAGATTCTTGCTTCCAAACTGCAAAAAACCCAATCACGCTATGTTTGGTATGAGCGGGTTCAAGGGAGTATGACTAGGGATGTGTTCAGGTCTTTGATTCTCCTTGTGCATGGGTTAACGGCCCTGTTTTATGGGTTATAGTAGCTGAATGCTGATGAGGCATTCCATAGGTAATTGGTAACAAATTACAAAAGCCAACTGCGGCAGAGCAAAAAAATCCACGTGAAAAAACCCATCACTTCAGGAATGTACTTGGGTATGCTCAGCTTTGCAGTAGAGCTGCCCTTACCTGCTGGGGCTGCTTGGCACCAGAGGGCCGTAGTGACTCGTTGGTCACTAAGTACCTGGAGTCACCAAATTTCTGAGAGCTCCTGGTTTTAGCTTCATTTCTGACATAATGCTTATGCCAGGGTTTCGAAGGGTATCTGCACCAGTGGGATTATCATGATGGCTTGACTAGGGCAGTGACTCTTGACATTACCCTGGCTGTTGCACTGACGAAGACTACTGCAGGGCACTAGAGTTTTAACTCAAGTCTTCCTTTGTAGTTTGAATTTAATATTTTTACAGTCAAAGAAATCTCTGAGAAATTCCATGTTCTTGGAAGTACCTTGGAGAAGGACATTTAAAAGGGGGGGACTAGGGTGGGAGGAGGAGCAAAATTTTTACAAACTTTCTTGATGTACTGTGTTTTTTGAAGTCATGGTTTTTCCATCCTGTTAGTAACAAAAATAGGTTATTTTTTAGCTGTTCTTTTTACCTTTTGCCTGAAAAGCATAGACAAATTATATTAAGTGATTAATTGCAGGAATCATGTGGCATATTCAAGACAAACAAACAAAATCTTTAGATCTACAGTAAGAGGTTTGTATTACATTTCTGCAAAAAAACATAAAACATCATGCTTCACACTTTACATCCTTCCTAAAGTTATCCACAATTGCCACAAAAAAATTCTGTACTCTGCAGCATGGAAAGCTGTGAGGGAGAGATCTTATGTTGGTAGATGCTTCACGTGTGTACTTTTCATTATTACTGTCTGAACAGAATGGGAGTTGTTGGAATAAACACCTTTTAAGCAAGTGCAAAATAACTTAGATTCAGTCATAGTGATTTTGTGCTTGCTTTTGCTATTTTTGTGTTTTTATCTAAATGGTTGAGATGATCAAGAAGGAAATATGTTCCTGGAATATATTTGATGGTGGTGAGTATTAGTTTAGTTTGGTAGAACAAATGGAATAGCAAAAAAGCCTGTCATAACTTAATTAGGATAAATTAATTTTGTAGCCAAGTTTTTAGCCTTAAATGGAGAGATAAGAAAACATTTCAGGAATATGCCATAGCATATATGCTCCCTGTATGGAGCACTGGCATATATGGAGCTTGTACCCTCTTATGGGGCACCACTGTGATGTGCAGGAATGTTATTCAGACTAAAATTTCTGACTCTATTTAGACAATCAGTATAGATCTTTATAAAAATAGTTTTGAATTATTTTGATTTTTAATGCATATTTGAAAATACCATGTACTTTTCTAGTGCTTTATCAGGTTCTGATAGCCTTTATACAGAGAGCTCTTTGAATTAGGACAAAACCTATTCAATATTAGTCCCCATTTTTTGTTTCTTTTTTTTTTTTGTTGTTGTTGTTTTGTCTTTATTTACTTGATGGTTACCTTCCTTTTGTGTTTGAAATTCATCATAATTCGATTTCCATTCAGTATGTTCCACTGTCCCACTGTCCTTTCTGTCTTGTATATGAATTCTCTGTAGATGTGGACTTAGGGCTGTCTGACTTGCAGAAGAGCAAGACCTCTCTGGAGACTGTTGCAAGTTGCAGTAGCTGTGTATGACCCTGTAGTGTCTCTGTACTAGTAGGTAGTATTGTTGTGGTCGCTTTCCGTACTGTTGTTGTGTGTGGTTTCTCCATCAGAGGTTTCAGCATTTAGATATTGGCTCTGGTCTGTACCACATGAAGAGTACTCCAGCAGAACAGCATCTGGTGATTACACAGGGAATATCTTTACTATCTTTCCTTGACCCTTTATCCCCTCTGTCTTCACATCTGTCTGGAAGCGGTTTTTACAGTAATGACTTTGTTTCTGTTCTCACTTCTTTAATATTTACTCTCTTGCACAGGAAAGGAACAGATTCTCTTGAACTTCGGAGTCTCCCGTTCCTTCACCTCTCTTTCAGGACTGAGGTGCTGGAAAATTAGAGTTGTTTAAGCCTCTGGAGACTGTCAGTGCTGCAAATCCAAGTGCTTGTGCAAGGTTCCGGGTGTAAGAGGAAATGCTTGTGTAAGAAAGCTAACTGCTTTACAGAGCTGCTGCCTCCCTCCCAGCCTCCTCCCGTTCTTTCCCTGTTACCTGTGGTGGTGAGTGAGCTTAAGGAGGAGGTTGCAGGAGAACCAGCTCCTGCTAATTGACAACATGTATTTGAAACTGAAGGGATCCTGAGGTTTAGGATCTTGGCCACATGCGGGTCTGTGACTTAATGAGGAGCAGTAAATGTCTACTGCTTTATTTATTTATTTTTAAATTGGCAAATAATTTTACTTTGATTTATTACTTTCAAAAGAATGTTTTTTACAAGCATTGCAGTCATTCAACTTCTCTCAAGGAAGCAACATTTTAGTTTTTTCACAGCCTTGCTGGAGGAAATCCTTCAGTGAAACTGATGGGTTTGTAACAGGGTCAAGGCACCACTCCAGTTTTCTGATGACTTTGCATAGTCAGACTAGGGAGAGATTGACAGTGATTAGCAGTTGCCCACAAAAGGCAAATGTTAAAAGTCTCTAGGATTTACCATGTAAAAGGTAGTTCTTAAAGTGATCACTACTGTGCATTAATTGCTTGTAGATTTTGTTTTGGTTTTTTTTTTATTTTATGATGGCCTGTATATGTCTTTGCAAAACTGTGCACTCCCTTCTGTGCTTTCCTCTTCTTACTGTCTCTCTGCCAAAAAAAAGCAAAAAGAAAGAAACAGTAGAAAATACCTCAGCAGTGGCCAGTACTCTGAGGGAGGTGTGCTGTAGAAGGTTAATATCAGTGACCTGCTGGTGCAGTTTCGAGTGTGATATACTATAGTGCTCCTTAGTGAGTTAGTATTCTTTACAACATGCAGCCACTCAGCCTATAGGAAGAAATATTTAGCCTTACTTCAAAATCAAGTCCCTGTTCCTGGCAAAAAGCAGAAGTGTGTAAATGCAGGAAGATGCATTTAGCATTCAGACTTCTGTGGGAATTTAGCTGGGGACAAGGAATAAGCCCTGAAGCCAGTAATAATTCCTGGATTTGAAAGATGGAAATCAGGTGTAATAAATTTAAATAATGGTTAGAGGGTTTTTCTTCTCTCAAAACTTACATAAGAATTATTTGTTTTGCAAACCATTATATTTAGAGAGAGGTATAATATTCCCCTTCAATAGCAGAGTGAAACTGAACCTTCTGTGTGCGAGTTTGGTGTGCCACAATCGCTCAGTTCCTAACATGGGCTTTTCACTGTGTCTTTTCTTGTCTTTTACCCTATGGACAGAAATGGGCTTTCTCAGGACAGAAAGCTTGATTCTGCATTGCTCTGATGTGTCCAGATGTAGCTGGTCAGGAGTGCTCAGTCCCTGGCAGACCCAGAACTGGTTTATGAGTGAATCTGGCTAAATAGCTTTAGATTCTCGGCTATTTTCAGTAACTGGAGAAAATCTTCAGTTTGGCTATTCTGTCTCCATCTACTACCACAAGCATTCTTAACTAAATGGTGACAAAAATGAGGAAGTTTCAAATGTTAAGGTTGATGAATTAAATAAATGTTACAAAGAACTGCAAATTAAGAGTTTTGCAGAGAATGCCATACATACACCCCCAGATGTATCACTTTCACCATGAGCAGTGAGTTTTGTATAAAATTCAGGGATAGCAGGCAGTCCTGGGCTCGTTATTCAGTTAGAGGATAAACCCACTGAAATTTTGACAACTGAGAACTCAAATTCACTTTTCGTTGAAACATTTAGTTGTTTTCCCTCTCAAAAAAGGGAGAACATTTAAATGTTTTTTTAAAACTTAAACATTTTTTTTTAATAGTAATTGAAAGAGCTAAAGCATAAGGCATTCTTTCCTGTTTTCAAAGTGAATACTTAGAAAAGTAATTTTCCCTGCTGTTTTTTTTTTTTTTTTTAAAGAACCCTTTGCATAACTTGCAGACACTGCATTGGTAGTGGTTATTTTGCATAGAAGCTCATGAATTTATTTTTTAGAGAAAGCATCGTTGTTCTTGCAAGGTGTGACTCATATTTTTCTTTTGGACTTTTGGAGGATGAACATATTGGTTATTGAAGACCTGTACTGGAGTTCTGTGTGTGCTTACAGTGTTGATTTGTAAGGAAATGCAATGTGTTGTTCAGCTATAATGACTATAAAGATGCAATGTAATATGGTGAAGACTAGTAAAACAGAAATTCTCTTTTCAACACCATGTTTATTGGACAGATCTTTGTAGGGGGAGCGTATGAGTACAGGTTTCTCCTGAAACTTAACATGAGTCTTTTTCATGTACTTTTTTTCTGTGTGCGTGTACAAACCTAATTTAGGGAGTTAGATTTGATCGGGAAGAAGAAATTAAGGCAAGACACTGTTCAGTAGCTGCCAAGGTATCTGCGAGTTGCTCAGTTCCAGACTGGGTGAACGAAAAAGGTGCTATGTAGATGACTGTTAAATGCTATTTTAAATAATACATCTTATTGACCCTGTAATAGAAAAAAGAAATCACCTACTATGAGTACGTGTTTTTTGTCTTTTATATTCATTCTAAATAGATTTCAGAATGACATTACTAAATAAAGGCCATTCAGCATGTGTCCTACTGTGGAATTATATATTTATTCTATTCTATTTTATATTGTGATGGTGTTTCTTTGATTTCCAAATGAAATTAAAATCCATGAAGACTGTAACTTTTAAGTCCTGCATACTGAGAACAAGGAGGAACTCAGTCCATTGACATGGAAGAAAGTTTGGAGTCAACAATGAATGGGACTATACTTCTGCTTTAAATGAAAGATAAATGGGCTACTTTTAATGGAGAACACCAGTTAAAGCAGCCTTAATGTCCATGGAGATTTATCCTGCAGTTCAGAAGGGGTTTGTTGATACTATACAGAAGACAATCCTGCTCTTTTAACTTACAGCAACAGGTTTTTCTTAAATGTCATTACTTCATTTATACTTGTAGTCGCTATTTTTTAAATAGTTCAAGGGTTAGACTTTGTAATAGAAAAGGTACTTCAATCAATCTAAATAAATATTTGTACAGTTAGACCTGACCTCAAATACCCAGACCACTTTGATAAAAACATAGTTTTCAAGAACCGTGTTTGTTTCTGTCTTGTCAATTTTTTTTTTTCTCTTTTGGCTATTAGCATGATTTACATATGTTTCTTTAATGGAACTGAAAAAAAGAGATTGCTTTTATACATGTATGAGAGGAAAAAGATTTGTCCTCTTTGCAGCAGTTTTAGCATAATGTGTCAGGATAGCCTTGTACTCTTGGGCAACAAGGAAATTCATTGATTTGTCCATTGTAATGTTCATATGCTTCATGTTAGTAAGAAATATCAGGAAGTTTACCACATGAATCTTTCATATTTTGTTTACAGAAATGTATTTCGGTTTCCATGTCTTCAGTCACGTGAAATGTTAATAATGATTTGAGATGTTCTTTAATATTGTTAAGGGTATTTTAATTTGAAAACTTTTATATTTCAAAGAATGTAAGGATAACTAAGACCGTTCTGTTTTCTTCAGTACTTTGGAAGCTTACTTGTAATATTCTGTGTTGAACTGGCCTGTGGTGTTTGGACCTACGAGCAGGAAATAACGGTGAGTCAGAAAAGGAAGCTGCATTTTTTTTCAGCAAAAGGAAAAGATTTCCATTAGCTAGCTGTTTCCTAATTGCTCTGGTGTTTATCTCTGTTCATTACTCTGACAGTCTAATTTCAAGTGACTGCCTTTTTTTTTAAACAGATAATTCTTCTGGGAAAGCTTGTCTGTCTGGAAGGTCCTATCTTGGTTTCTGCTTACCCCCTCTGTATTTGAGAGCCAAATCCTGCAGCACCTACCTGACCTAAGGACTTAATTTTTTGTTAATTCTTGCTTAGACAGGTTTTCATTGAAGTCATTGAAACTTTTGGGGTTAAATATGAGCTCCAGGCTTAAATAAGGCTTTTGAGAGAGCAGATGTGAGAATTTGAAGGTTTTTTTGCCCCAAAAGTTCTCCATGTTTAAAGAGTGTACTACATTGTAAAGAAATAATGTGCTCTTTCAATAGAGGACTTGCTGTCTACCGAAATGTACACGCTGCCTCCACAAACTGTAAATGCCAGTTTTAAGCAAAACATGTCTTGACTATAAAACACTCTTCTGTAAACTTGTGAAGAGATTTTATCTCTATCTAGCTTTTATAGCTGCACCAACCTTTAATTTTCAAACTGAGGACTTGTAACCATCATGTAAGAAAATGGATAAGCATTGAACACTGAAATTAAACCGAAATGTTACTCTGCTGGCTGCTATATCTTTGCATCTTGTACTCAGTCTGGTACATTTTTATGAATAGAGGGACAAATATTTTCTCTTAACTGCCAAGATATGCCCAATATAATGGTCTTTCTAACAGTGAATAGCAATTACATTGCGGTAAGATTGGAGGGAGCTTTCTCGATATTTGCACAGTACGTGGAGCAATGGAATTTCTGGCAGATTTGAAGTCTGAAGTTATGTGGCAGCACTTTGCATCAGAATTCATTCCCTTGTGGTACAGCTTCCAGATGGGTGTTACAGTATAATAGCAATTAAGGCTATCCTTTTACTTTAAATGTCAGCTTGTGCTGATGCATTTTAAAATTGGGAATACAGACAAGGCATTCTTCGTCCTATGGGCATAGCTGCCCTCTGGGGGGATTTTGCCAAGATGACTGTCATAACTAACATCCGTCTTTCCGCAGAAATCTTGTCAGTGGAAAGTACCTGAAACAACATAGCCTTCAGAGCAGTGGAACGTGCTTTCTCCAGCCTTCCCTATTCAGTTTGAGAACCTGAAGTTATGGTGTATTTTAGTCTGACCCCCAAGCTTTCGATTACATGCTATGCTACTGAAACCCAAACCTAGGACAGTATGATGAAAACTGGCATAAGCCTAATATATGTTAAGGCACTGGTGATGCTGTTTCCCTCCAGAAGAAAACACTACTGTCCTTGCATCCCTTTGCTAAAGTAAGCAGTGCTGAATTCCATGCCACCATCATCTGCAGTGGGTCACAGCGAACCCAGATACTCTTTTTTTGCTTTTCTTTTTCTTTTTTCTTCTCTCCCTGTATATATATGTTTTTTCTTTCCTCATCCCCTGAAATACTGGGTTGTGTTGAGGTTTTGTTGTTGTTGTTTTGCTGTTGTTTCTTTTTTATTTTCTCTTTTTATCTGATTTCTCACTATTATTCTCTTTGTCCTAACAATACTGCTTTTTGTGCGATAAGGTGGGGCACAGCTGGGTTTCTTGCTGCTAAGACCCATAGGGAATGTGGCAGTCTGGAAGAGCACAGTTGTTTTTCAGTGGTTCTTTCATACCTGTGCAGGTCACTTCCCTAGAGCATGCTTCCACCTACTCGATAAAGATAAGAAGACTCCCTCTTATACCCGTAAGGGTGACTTGATGTCATGTTTTTTTCAGTGTAGCATGAAATCACATGGGCCCCTGGTGGGTTTCAGAGAATCAGTTGGCATTAGTGTAGGTGGATGGGTGATGTTGTCAGAAATGTCACTGAGGCATAACCGCCTCTGCTGATTCCGTATGGGCTCTCCTTGGAGTGTGGACAAGTTGCTCTAAGAGTCCTTGCATAAACAAGTTTCCTTCCAGCTCATGATAGCTCTCAGCATGAAGTGGGCCTCATGACTAATTTATTCCACCCACAAGATTGAAA
Organism: Pipra filicauda; assembly: GCF_003945595.2. Classification (NCBI taxonomy): domain Eukaryota; kingdom Metazoa; phylum Chordata; class Aves; order Passeriformes; family Pipridae; genus Pipra; species Pipra filicauda. The sequence continues at coordinate 3,266,071 of NW_024103585.1, forward strand.
AGCCAGTGTGGGTTCTTGGCTTACTTAGGAATTGATCAAGCCTTGATAATCCTTAGAAGAATGAGTGAGTAGATTTCAATGGCAGACCGAACTTTACAAATTTATGTTAAAATCAAACCAGCATCTCTAGTTTTTGTTTTTCTACACGCTACAGAAGAGCATTGGTGTATAGTCAAACAAATGCATCTCAGGCATCTAATATTGTGCACCACTGTGTATATGAGCTGATAGGAAGCTGTTTAGTAGATACATCAATGTCCTTAGCTCACATAATCACAGAATATCACAGAATATGCTGAGTTGGAAGGGACTCACAAGGATCATTAAGTCCAGCTCTTAGCCCTGCACAGGACTCTCCCCAAGTGTCATACCATGTGCCTGAGAGTATCATCCAAACACTTCTTGAACTCTGGCAGGCTTGGTGCTGTGACCACTTCTCTGGGGAGCCTGTTCCAGCACCCAGTCACCCTCTGGGGAAAGAACCTTTTTTTAATATCCAACTGAAACCTCCCCTGACACAACTTCAGGCCATTCCCTTGGGTCCTGTCACTGGTGACCTCAGAGAAGAGATCTGTGCCTGCCCCTCCTCTTCCCCTCACAAAGAAGTTGTAACTGCAATAAGGTCTCCCTTCAGTCTCCTCCAAGCTGAACAGACCAAGTGACCTCAGTGGCTCCTCATATGGCTTCATCCTTGGAGCAGTCAGACACACAGATTGCAAAATCGCTCCTTACCTCCAGAATTCAAATTGCCTTTCTACAGTGGGATTTAGATTGTTTTGCCTTGCTTTTAATTTCCTTCTCTTACTTCTTTAGCATTTTTTCCACCTTTCCCCCATTGATTTCCTAAAGAAGTTGGATGCCTCGTGTTGCAGGCATAACCTTGGACTGTGTTCAACTCAAACAATAAAAACTAATAAAAAAATATTCTAGCAGATATGAGCTTAATTGCTCATATCATATGAGCAATATCAAATTACTGAAGAAAGCAGAGTGCTAGCTTACAATGCAGAAGAAAGAGAAATGCATTGAATACAAACCAAATTGTTTTATTATAGTGACCAGTGTAAATGTTTGTGATAGAAAGATTCTGTGATACTGTTTTGAAGTATTTTTAGTACTCTACTGCTAACATATTTTTCATGTGGACCATTGTGAGTTCAACACTTTATCACTTAAGAGAGAAAAATCTGCTAAATGAAAGGCATGTTAAGTTTCTGGGACATTATTAATATATTAATGATATGAAGCTTTACTAGGGCATCAGAAATAGTAGCGTAACTTAATAGCAGTAATGAAACATTATCCCATGTTCTTATTTGTCTTATGGGTTCAGGCAGGCAGTGATTGTCCCTATGTTTTTGTAGAGCATAGAGCACAATGAAGACCAGGCTTCTTGGGAAATACTGTGATCAGGCTTTTTTATTAGATAACATTTGTTGCTACTTGCAGAATGCTTTTACTGTTTGCTCCAAATTGAACAGGATAGCAAAGTCACGACTGCTAGAGGAGCTGGGCTCCCCTGCCATCCAAGCGACAGCTGATATTGCGATTTCGATTTCTTTCACCATGACTGTTAAGGCTAATGGAAACAAGGCAAAACTCAACGTGAGTGATATGTGTGCCTAGGAGGGCAATGCAGTCTTCAACAACTTGTTTTGTTTTGGCACACTGAAATTTGTGCAGCTGAACGGAAGTGAGGTTCTAATCTTGATTCTTAAATGCATTGCATGCCTGGTGCCATAGCACTTGCTTCTGTTGTTTGTAACGAATTGCTGGCGTGTCATATTCAGACAATGGAGAGCACCAGCACCTCACTTCTGAGTAGTCAAATTTGAAAGAAAAACACTTCAAGAATCCTTGAAGTATTTATTTGTAAATTTCAAGATTTACAAGACTGAGTGTGTATGAAGAAAAAAGATCACAGGGCCTCGTCTGCATTTCCTTGTTTCTGTTCTTGAGTAAGATACTGAAACGGAGCACGTTAAGGATACCTGCATACAGGACTCCAGACCAAGCCAGAAAATCATTGAAAAAACTCTTGGGGTAGAATTCCTTGCAATTAATTTTATATATGTAGAAGTTAGACATTTACATCTAAGTTTGTCACCTTAGACAGTGAAGTGGATTTGAGACTTCAAGGCAGTGGTGCATCTGCTCTGTATAAATTCCTTATCTTGAGATCAATTGCCCTGTTCAGCTGCCTGTATCTTTCTCTTGACTAAGAAGACACCAGGGAGATACCTAAACTGGGGCAGACAAATGCTATCCCTGATGACTTGGATGGGACTCAGTTCAAGTTTTATGCCAGGAAAAAAATGTGGTAATGGTATAACCAAATTGTACCCAACTATCCCTGAATCTCTCCAAAACGTAACTCCTTTTCCAGCGTAGATTAATTTGTAAGCAAAGGAAACAAATAATTTGTCCTGTTTTATTTGTATACAGCGTTATTTTGGTCATTGCACTGGAAAGATCAAAAAATAGATGGAATTTGTGGATTTGGAGCCACAAGATTATTGATCCATTGTGTGAATCATTTATCTTTCCTTGCTCCAGGTTCCAGTGCAGTGGTCTGATATGATCACACTGAAAGCCAGGATGACCAATTATGGCCTACCTAGGTACCAGTGGCTGACCCATGCTTGGAATTTCTTCCAGAGGGAGGTAAGATGACAGTAATTCATGAACTGAAGTAATACATGCTCAGTAAGTGTTACTTATCTGCTAAAGGAAGAGGTTTGGTTTTAAGTGAAAAGTTAATTTCATATGAAACACTGTGTAGTGATGGTATCTTTTAACATCACTTGATATCCAGTTCTTTAGTTTTTATATGCCCTAAAGATGCTTAAACACCAAAAGAAAAATGTCACTAAATTCAGTTAAATTGCTAACACTCTCTTCTCCTTTGCCAGCAAGGTTAGGACATCAACACCTTTTAGGATTACTGTAACATTTTAGGATACGATGTATATAAAATTAAAAATCTGCAGATTAAGTAAAATGAATACATGGTTTTAATATTAAACTGTGTTCCCCTTCCTGTAGGCTCTGTTAGTTTCTTTTCATCAAGCTGTCATGGTTAAGATATGTGTTTAGCTGGAAAGGAGTGGAAAAGGAAGTTTTCATAAAGATGCCTATACTGTCTATTTGGTTGAGGTTTGTGAAAATCATCAGGGTTTTTATTTCCTTTTACTGGGGGGGTCAGAAACAAACCAAAAAGCTTCCTTGTGTATTCACAGCTTTGCCCTCTACCCTACTAAAATTCAGAACTTTTTTTAAAGAATGAAGTATTATGTTACAGAAACATGAAATCGCCCAAGGTAAAACCCATTAACTCCAAATATAACTCACGTGCAGGAAGAGAACTCCTTAAATGCCTGTCATTGTGCTGCTCTTGTTGAAGTGTTGAAATCTATCAATGTTGCACAGATTTCCTGTTTATTTAAGCATTTCCTGGCAGCACTTGATTCGTCTGTATTTATACTAAAACCTGAAAGAAAGAGGTTAAACACCAGCATACCCCCACCCTGTTCTCTGCTCTGGCCATTCAAGTGCTCTGTGAAACTGAGTAATTCTTCATGTGCAGGTAGAGTGTTTATATCTGTTCTGTACCTGAGATAATATAATCAAATGGTCTCAATCAATTTTCCTTGAATAGAGCTGGTACTGTATCTTGGTTGAAATGCATAGGTTGAATAAATTAAAAACTACCTCTTATCCTCATAGTTGTTGTGGTGTCATCATAATGGCTGGTTATAATATGAATATTAGTAACAAAATTTCAACTATGCCATTACTTTTCTAGGGTAGAAAAACTTTGTTTTAGAAGTTAGATTTTCTATATTCCATCTCTGACCAGATGAATGATTTGGGGAAAGTTTGAAGTGAACATTTGAGAAACCTCTTTTACAGATTCTACTTAATTAATGGGCTCTTCTTGATATTGTGTCCACTCATAACTCAGATGCTGTATTTATGAGCCTGGCATGTACTTTATTCTTGAATGAGCACTTTGCTTGTGGCCCTTCTTCAGTCAGCTAAATTGTGATTACAGTTCTGTTACCAAAGATTCAGCCCTGATCAACTTGGTTTTCTCTCTTCTGTGTCTTTTAAACATCTGAGACAGATGGGAAATGTGTTTTCCCTCAACCCTCTTGGTGGTCTAATACCAGACTTGTGACTATGCTAAGGAAGATGGTGAGGGTCAACTGAAGTCAGGAAAGAAGAGCTGGGTAGGGGAAGAAAAGATTTGAGAGTAAGAAAAGGAAGTTTAATGACATGGTATTTGCAATTACAGTGAGGAGCCAAAGCTTGAGCTTTCCTTAAAGTCTTGTGTTGGAACTAACAAACTAATAAAAACAGAGACTTTAAAGTTGTGGTAAAGAAGGAAGAAGTGAGATTTTTAAGAGGACTGGTAAGGTCAAGGGCACAGTGTGTGCCAACAGTCTGGGCACTGATCTGCTTGATTGTGACCAAGGAGTGGTGTGGAACACAGGACTCTGGCTCTGAAGTGGGTAAGGAGGGGGGCAAATATGTTCCCAAGCCCATGGGTCAAAGGAACCAGAGGACGACTTACACTCAGGCTGGTACTGGAGGGCATTCAGACAGAAAAAAAATTGCATCTTGTTTCTGCAGCAAGACTTCTTTTCAGTCATGTCAAGTCTGCATCCAATTCCAAACCAAATCTAATGTAGCTGCTTTATCCCTTTTCTGTATGAAAGCGGCTGCTAATGTGGTAGCCTGGTCATTTGGCTTTAAATCTCTGGGTGTGCTTTGCAGAGGAGAAGACAGTTTGTTAGTCCTGCTGGTTTTTATAGCCAATTATGGCTGATCTGCTTTGCAGCCAGACTTCTTACTTTTATGGTTGATTCTGTTGGAGTATTTGCTTTAGTGTGATACCCTTTCCTGTTATTTTCTGTTTTCCTTTTAGCATTTGCGATTTCTATACCTTTTTGCTCACACTTTAATCTATTTTTTTCCTTTTTTTTTTCTGTTGTAAGACCCCAGCCTTGCTTCAGGAGCTCATCAAAGGGGTTTTACATCATAAAGATACAGAGTCCCAAAACCTGTCTGAGGGATTTATTAAAAGGGCCTTAGGTTCATTTATACCTTCAGGTCACGCGTGGGAAAAACACTGCAATGTTTTCAGGAGGTCAAAATAACACACTTTTACTGGCAAACTTTGGAAAATAAGGGAACTTAGCAAAAGTTTAAAGAACACATTCAGTCAGAAAGCATTTCACAAAGCATTGACTTAGCAAATTCCAACCCATCCAGGTTTAAGTTACCCAAATATCAAGAAAAGGGGATTAGAAGTAAAGAAAAAGAGAGAGAGAGAGAATTATACCTATTGCCTTAGGGCCACGGTAGCACCAACTACTACAAATCCAAGGGCAGTAGGGCTGTGACCACGTGGAGGCCTCATGGTGTTGGTTTTATTTGCTCTGGACTCCTGTGACCACCCACCCCCTCCCCAACCCCAGGTGGGGCTTCCGGTGTGCCAGCCATTCGGGATCTGGGTTAGGGGCCCCTGGGGGTGCGGTGTGGGGTGTGTGGCAATGGCAAATGGCCATTCTGGGGCTGGATTAGGGGCTCCAGGGGGTGTGGTGTGGGGCAGTGCTCCCCATGTGCCAGTGACTGACAGCTGCACCAAAGGCATTCAAGGAGGCAGGGTTTTGAGGCAGAGCACCATCCCACCTTGGCAGAACTTGATCTGCCCCCTCGCCCGCACACTGAGTTGTTTCGAGCCATTGCTTTCGGTTTCTCACATCTGTATTCAGGTAAATCTGTGCTTTTTCTGGTTTCCAACAGATGTGTCCATAGTTGTATCCTTGCAGGAATAATCCTCACTAGTAAGACCTTTCCTTACTATTTCTTTCAGCCACTGGTATACTTGTCCATTGGTCACCATTTTGGCATGAAATTACCATGAGTTAGTTCCTTGTAGTAAGGATAGGAGAATTCCAGGACAGGACAATTTCTGTGAAGCATCCTTTGAGGAAGCAATTGGGATTTAATGGACAGAGCCATTCCATTGACTATTTCTGAGGTATTCATTGGTCACTACCTTGAAATTTTCATGTTGCTTTTATGTAAAAGTACAACAAAACAATATACATGGAAGATCTTGTAGATACTTTTAGTTCTATGTACATATTTTAGAAGTTGGTATTAGGAATTTATTTAGCTTTTTTGGTGACCTAGTTTCATGAAGAAGTAACATCATTATTGCTGATCTTGGCTAATCCTTCCTTTGCAGTTTAAATGTTGTGGCGTGGTGTACTTCACAGACTGGCTGGAAATGACAGAGTTGGACTGGCCACCTGACTCCTGTTGTGTCAGAGAGTTCCCAGGATGCTCTAAGCAGGCACATCATGAGGATCTCAGTGACCTTTACCAGGAGGTAGGAAGAAAAGTATTAATATTTCAGAAGGCTTTGTGCATTCTTCCTGATACAGTAATTTTCTGAATTCGTCATTTGTAGTGCAACAGAGTAATTTGTAGAGTAGTTGTGTTTATGGAAAGTGTTTACTGTGTTTATGTTTATTATTAATGCTGAAGGAAGGACGGATGGACCTATCCACCCTTGCCTGGGAGTGAGATAAGTTAATGGCAATGCAGTTAACGTCTGAGATGTGCTTAAACATTGAGGTATTTATTTTATATTGGTTAGGTTGGAGTTCAAATTTGCTTTAATCCAAAAGTTAAAAATTAATTGTGATGAAATGTCCAGGTTCCAACCCATTAAACTAATGTAGGGTAAGTGTAAGAGTACTCTAGTGAAATATATAGTGAAGGAGGCTTTTGAGAATTTCTTAGGAAGATGAGAGCGCTCTTGATAAAAGGTCTCATGCTAGGAGGCAGGTAATTCAGTTGTTGTATTCTGAGCATGCATAGAAACTTGTGAAAATGTTCTTTTTCTCTACTGCATTACAGTATGATTATTTAAAAAGAATTACAAAAAAAGCACCTTAAAACCAGGAGAGGACCTATTTAAACTCAAAGGAGATGATCATAGTAGCAAGTCATTACTGTTCTTAGAGTGAAAATTACAAAAAAAGATAAATACGCTCTCTACTAAAACTCAGTTCTCACATAAATATTGTCCAAAGTCATGTTTTTTTGAAGACTGGTTTGCTTACTACCATTTTTTAGTGCTAACAGACCTCTAAAGACTTTTAATTGTGCATTCTGTAATAGCAGAATGACCAATAGTCCAGATAGTCCAACAGCAACAAAAGGCATGTCTCAATCAGGTAGTTATGAGGATCTGACAAGAGATGCATTCTTCATTTGATTGCTTTTAGAGTAATATAGGGTGCATAGGAAGGAGGATGGACATGAGAAGTGTGCTTTCAGGTACTGAAGCATGAAAATTTCTCTAGTGGATGGTGTAGCTCTGCATTGTGGAAGAGTACCTAAAGAACAGTTTTATTTCGTCCCATTTTTTTACACTGTTCAAGACCCTTTCTTACAAGAATCAGTTGCATGGCTTTTGTTCAGGAGCTGTGGAGCAATACCTCTGAAGCAGGGGAGATTCACTATATAAACAAGCCAAAATGATTATTAGCTATTGCCAGGAACCAAATAAGTTTTGGGGAAATGAATTTGTATGGTATTGACTCTGTGAAGAGAAGTTATATCATCTATTCTGGACTTTCCAACATCCAATGGAAGCGGTGTGCTTCCATTAGGAAGAGCTGCCAAAAGGCAGGTGCCTCAGAAGGCCAGTATTTGCTAGGGAACCTTAAAGACAGCGGTGGAGGCTATTTTCTTTCCACCAGCTATTTGTAGAACCTCTCTTGCCTTCTGGCAAGGCTCACAGCACTGACAGCACTGGTTACTCTTTAGAGGTGTCAGTCTCTGAATAGGAAAGCCATTCAGGCTTCTTCTGGGGCCTGTGTGACAGGGAGAGTTCAGAAGGATGCTGAAACTGAAACCATACGCCGTTGAAAACTCAATGAAACCAATATTTATTACCAAGAGGTGGCCAACAAAACGAAAAAACCCAAAAGGGAAGAAGGAGGAGAGAAATAAGCCCTCAGTACGACTCCCCCAGTCACCCAGGTGTTGCTTATGAAGTTATCTTACCGACCCAGAATGCCTAGAATTACCCATAGCAGAAGCTGCATTCTCGGAGAGTCGGCAGGCTCACAAGATAGCGGGCGTCCCCGCAAAAGGCAATGTTGTCCTTTGATGTGAAGCTTGTGTACTTCCAGCATGAGCTATCTGCTTTTTATACAATTAATTGGTGATGTCTACCTGGGCAGGTGTGGTCAGCACCGCCCAGCTAGAGGCCTTCAGTCCCTCCCAACGTTATGTAAGTGGTGCCCCTTCTGCACATGCATGTGTACTTTGGAATTCCCCACGCGCTTGTGTGCTATACTTCAGGGGATCTTTTCTAAATGAGTCTGGGGGCGTACTTCATCACCCTCCTCTTCACTTCTCCTTCGAGTGCCCTTGAAAGGCCGTCAACCAATAGAGAGGTACCAATTAAGTATAGTTTATACAAGATGCTCTTTTCAAGGACAAAGTTCTGGTTTATCAGTGCTTGTTTTCTCATAACTTGACAGAAAAAGAATAAACTCTCACAGGTAGCTGGGCCAACCACAGACCAAAAAACAGCAGCATCTAATTGAGCACGAATACAGCCTACCAGTAGTATTCTTGAAGAAGAAAAAATTGTGGCTCACTCTTCAGTGATGGTTGTTTTTTGTAATACCATTGCCGCTGTTAATACCACACAGACCAAGTCTGTTGCAGAGAGCCCTCAAGAAGTATAAACATGTTGAAACTGTAGAACATTCATTTGCCCCATGCATCTTTTGTACTTATGTGAAAAGGCAGGAGTATGTAAGCAGTGTCACTCAATGAAAAACTGCTTTTTGAGCACAGGAAGCTCAGAAATTTCTGAGAGGTACTAGTCACTGGAGTGTCAAGTGTGCAAGGTTTTCTTGTGTCATATCTTCTGCTAACATTTCATGCCCACAGCCATATTCCAGGAAAGTGGTTCTCTGAACACTTCATATGTTCAAATTCTTTCGGTTCTCCTTGGAGAAAATTAATAGCCAAAGATAACTATTATGTAGGACATAAGGGCTGTGTTAAGGCCTACTTGATAAAAAGAAAGGCTATGTGGCTTTTTTTCTGAAAGAAACCGGAAGGGTACATTTATGGTTGTTCCGCCCCTGCTGTACCAGAGAGCATTTTGGGTGGATTCAGTACTTGGCAAAAATTTATTTTTTGGTTCTCTATGGCAGAACCCATTCCAAAAAGGGACAGGCTGTGTTCTGTTGTACCAGCCACAAAAATACTTCATTTCTCTTAGAGATATGTACAGTATTTGCTTGGCAAAACATTTCTTTCCATGTTGCTTGCCTGTGGGTTGTCTCACAGACTCTTGCAGTATACTTGCTAATAAGTTTATCAGTATCATGCAAAACTTCCAAGGCTAATCTGCCTAAATTCTGCTTTGGAGAGCTGAACGAAAAAAAGCGTTTTTAGAAACTGATTCAAAACAAACTTGCGTAGTCTGGTGGTTTGAGAGGGAACCTGATAAGATTAGCCTTGCTAGCCTAAAATTGGCTTATGTAAATGCTTGGCAAGTCCATTCTGGTACTTCAGAAAAATTCTTTGTAGTACTTCAGAAAACCAAAGTTTGGTTTCTCTGGGATTGATAAATATTTTTTGTTGTAACTGTGCTGTAATTTTTTGCAGGAAACTCAGAGCTTTTTGTAGTCTAAGTTGGAACCCTTCACAGTTTAATTTTTGCAGAAAGAAAGGTGGTATAGTTCTGCTTGAGAGTATTTTTGGCAGGAATCATATTTTTCCCTGTGTGATTTTGAAAGCTGTTTTTCAAATGCACTAGTCTCCTTGGATTGCTTTTATTCTGATGAACTTCACCTTTGGTGCAGTTCATGGAACAGACTGACCTTAGAGCATGATTGTGAGGGAAGTGTGAAGATGACAGTATGGCTTGGAGGTCTGTTGTGGTCTGAGCTCTGCCCATCTTGAGGTGGGGAACTGCAGCCTAGATAAAATGATTGGTAGGAGTTGATATCTTCAAAAACATCAAACTTGCATGTTCAATATTTTCTTTTGTTTTCTAGCATAATTTTGAGTACTCAAAATTTGTTTTAGTTAAATTAATTTTGTTTTAATTTTGGTTTTAATTTTTAATATTAAAATTTGTTTTCAATAAATAAAAATATAATTGTGAGTATACTCAAAATTTGAGTATACAGAAGATTTGTTGATTATGTTGAGGGCTTATCTTTTCTGCTCTGAGAAGTGCCTTATTTAAGTTCAAGTTCTTATTCTATGATGTTGCAGTAAATCAGAAATACACTCTTTTTTCCCACTTTAAAACTGAAAGTATAAAATGGCTTTAATCCTTAGCTCTGTAGGAATGTGAAGCTAATTCTTCTGAATGATTGCTGCAAAGTTTTGTACTATATTTGACTTGGCAACAAAAGCTCCCCATTTAGTGACAAACTTTTACTTTTGCCAAAGAAAGTATATTTTTATACTGTTTAACTGCAGACTACCAACTATGAAAGTGTCACATAAGCAGAAATAAAATGCGTGAATGTGAAGATAACAGGGCTGGCAGGGTGTTTCTCAGTTTTGAAACTGATTTTGAATTTGTATGAGATCAGAACTGTAAGAACATCATTAAATGGAGGGAAACAGTCTATCTAGATTGGGCATAATTTGTCTCAGTTATGTGTCTGTACTGCAGGAGATGTAGGTATTAATGTTATCGCTCTCTGTTAATGGATGTTTTCTCCAGGCAACAAATGATCTGAGTTTGAATATTGCTATGGTGGAGCATTTTTAAATTGTGACCAGCATGTACCTTCATTCCTTTAAGTTATCAAAAGTACTAAAATGCAGCCGATTTCTCTGTAATTAAAAACAAATTTGAAAAATAGTATAGCTACAACTGTCTTCTAAGTGAAGAAAAGAAGATGCCAACATGACAGTTTTTGTTCCCCCTCAAGTTCAATTACATTGCTTTTGCTACAATGAATTTTTTTTCTTTTGAAATTTCAAAGAATGCACATTTGCTCCTTCTTCTGTGTCTGTTACTGTTTAGGAAATGACATAGTGAAATGAGGAAAGACATTGAGATCCTTTAATTTACTCTGGTACAATTATCATATAGTACATTAATTTTCTTCAGATCCTAAATGAAAGTCTGTTGAATGCAGTGTGAATTTTGTGTATGTGGCAAAAATTGGGCCTTTTGTTAAGTACATTCAAGGCTGCAGCATTTGAAATTGTCTTTGGGGAATTCCAGCATGATTGAAAAGTGCTGTTTATCGTGTCCTGTCTTCAAATTCCATTGCTTTGATCAGTTGCTTTCCTTTCTTAAGAAAAAACATAAGAAATATGTGATAAGGATTATAAATGCAAAAAATAACATTCTAAAGACAGTGCCCATTTTGATGGGTTCCTGATGTCTGCTTCTGGGACCAGTGCCTCGTGGTATTACCTCATCCAGTTTGCTACTCTGAATTTTCCATCAGTGTCTGTGTTCCTTTGATTTTTTTTTTTCTTTTTGTGCTGTGAAACCTTGCAAAGTTTAGAATATAGAATAAGCATCATTCAGAGTAGCAAAGGGACCTCCTTTCAAGGTTTTATTCTCTCTAGGACTGGGCATCGCCCTTACTGAGCAATGAGCATTGTAACTTGTGCTTGCAGCTGTTATTCAGTAGTTCCCAGAGTCACTGTCTCTTTGTGGATCCTTGCTGCCCTGTGAGGGCTTGGGAGCTTTCCTGAAGCCTTGTGTGGTAATTAGTTGGCTTTAATTAGTGAGGAAATTGTACAGCATGAATTGATGGTTTGGAAAGAGCTTAATTTCCATTTCTGTGCAACATCAACTTAAGATGTGTTAATGTAGTTTTCATCAGACGTTTTCTGATTAGGTTATTCAGGTCTGTAGATCTTTCCTAGAGTACTGTTTTAGTTTTGGATATAATAAAGGTGATATTTGTAGAAACAACCTAAAGAGTTTAAAATAATTGACAGCCTTGAGGATCTTCAATTTAAGGAGAGAAACAAGATGATAAAGAGAATTTTAATTGCTTTTAAACAAAACCTAAACAAAACCAGCTGAATTTCTTTAAAAATCAGTGAGTTGATACGAACTCAGATCAACTTTGAGGGATTTCTGAATTGAAGAGCAGCACAGATCTCTTGCAGCTTGTTACATGCAGTAAAGTCTCTTTGTGTGAGAAAACTTAAGGATGGCATTATGGAAGCACTTCAAAAGTAGGCAAAATAACTTTCAAAATATTGTTTGAAGGAAGTGAGGGATAAATTTTTGGAAGCCAGAAAATCCAGCACTGAGTAGGATGAGCTAAACCTTGGGAACTGCAAACCAAGTAATATTGACTGGGTTTTTTTAATCTGTTTTTGTTTTCTAGGGATGCGGTAAAAAAATGTACACTTTTTTGAGAGGGACGAAGCAATTGCAAGTGCTGAGATTTCTAGGCATCTCTATTGGAGTTACGCAGATCCTGGCTATGATCCTCACCATTACTTTGCTGTGGGCTCTGTACTATGACAGAAGGGATCCTAGGACAGATCAGATCATGGCCCTGAAAAGTGATACCTCACAGGAGCTACTGAAACCAAGCCTGACCAGGATCTTTGAACATACATCCATGGCAAACAGCTTTAATACACACTTTGAAATGGAAGAGCTAGAGGTGATGCAATGAGTCTGAGAAGTCACGGAGGGTTTTAATTGTTTTGTTGTGTTTTTATTCTGTTCCATCAAATATGCCAAATATACTGGTCGTCTTATGTGTCAAAAACCAGCTAATGAGTGGAAGTGAAGGAGACAAGAAAGAAAAGCCTGTTGTCAGCTTCTTAGCCATGTCCGCAACCATGAAACAGAGTTGATTTTGTGTGCTTGTTTTTTAAAAGGCACTCATTGAGTTGGGCATAATAATATTTTACTTACTATCACAATCTGTGTGATGTATAAAACACTGATTCATTCACAAGTAGACAGAACCTCTAAGGAAACGTCATGGGAAAGGAAGAGAAATACTCATCTTGTGAAGAAACAACGTGCTTTGGACAGACAAAATGTGACTCTGGTTGAAATGGACTTTTAAATTTTAATAAGCCATTTGGAAAATGTCTTAATCAGGGATCTATGTATGTATAATTGTGTGTTTTCGTGTGTGCATGAAAAGCAGAACTAGAATTCAAGTTAATACTTGGATTAAAAAATTTGCAAGATTTGTAAAAAGGGCGAGATTTTCTTTTTTCTAACAAACCCTTTATCTTAGCTTTTGTTGTTAAAGATGTTCAAAAATTTCTATTTTTATCTAACATAACTGTTTATTTTTTAATTTTAAATGTATTACACAGGGATTCAAAACTAAACTATAACTCTGGACAATAGACTTTAATTTTCTGGAGAATTTGTCCTTGACAGTTTGTTCTACGGACTGTTTCTTAGTGAAAAGGAAGAAAACCTTAAATGTTCTTTCCAAAATGGGAATCAATATAGGAGTAGCACATTTTTAGAGATAAATCTTTTCTCCTATCTGTGATTCCCCTGAAGCTAGAAACAAAAGACTGAAAGAAAAATGCTTACACTTCTGGATGCTATTGCAATAATTCTAAAAGTATATGAGGAGAATTTATACTTTGGCGACTTCTTCATTAAGAGCTCTCTGGTGGCTTAAAATGCCAACTGGAAATAGCATTAAAATATATTTATTGAGGTGGGAAAAGTGCATTTTACTGTATTTTTATGAACAGTGTTTATTTCATAAGATTATTTTTACAGTTGGCCACGCTCCTGAAATATATATTTGTTCCACTGAGTATAGCAGTTTGTGGCAAATGGAGTTTTTACATAATATTACGTTAAAAAAAAATTTTTCATTTGTTTTGGAATTTGTAAAAGAAAAAAAAGTAAAGTGTGATTTGGTAGACAATAAAATTACTTTTCTCTTAAATTCCATAATGGCTTTTTTGTTTTTAAGTCGTGGAGTGGGAATTCTTTGAGTGGGCATTGTGAGGGTCCTCCTGCTAGTGTGGGTTAATTTGAAATGTCTTTACCCTTTCCAGAGAAACTACATTGTAAGTTTCATTTTCTTTTGTTTTAATTGTCTCTGAGAAAGCTTCTTAAGGGCTTGTGAAATTAAGGTCTTCAGTTATGTGGGCTGTTGTTTGCTTTTTAGTAGTCTGCATGTGGGGTGTAATCATTTCAAGGGTAGTATTGCAAGCAAGATTACTTTTCTGCCTTTGTATGTCTCCTAAAGATGCTAATACTTATTTTGGGAGGTAAGAAAAAGACTAAAGGATAGATTGTCCCAAAATTTTGCTTGGAGTATCTTTTTTGAGAAATACTTTCCTGTGTTCTATTCTGGAAGCCTTGGCCCAGTGTTACTGTGTAGGCACAGCCGACTTCCATAGCTGCCTCTGCTCAGCCTGGGCAGTGTTGCTGTAGAAAAGGGTGAGATTCCTGTCTAGAAAAGGAGCAGGTGTGCTCAGAGTGCTACAGAGATCTGTGGTGCTACACAGTGGATTGAGTCGTCATTGTTTTTCCCAGTTTAAAAACACAAAAAAAAAAGCCCATACAAATCACAAATGGTGGAATCTTGTTAACAGATTGCATGTACACATACATTCAGCTGTGGATTACAATGGATTACAGCTGAATGTAGGAGATTTCAATTAAGTAAGGTAAAAAAGTAGTATAAAAAGAAATGTAAAATTTCCTTTGTCCAGGAAACCCCAGCCCTTAAAGTTTTACTCAAAGAGTATCTGTGGAAGCTCCTTTGTCCATGTTCAGCTGTCTCTAGTCTTTCCCTGTGAGGAGGGTTGCCTGTGTGTCTTCTTGTGTCCAGGTTAGAGCTCACGAAGGAACAAATATGGTGAGCCAAGCTAGGAGGATATGTTGGAATTTAGAGATACTTCCAGCTCAGGTCATTTGGTTTTAGGCTTTTCAGGTGCTGAGGAAGCACTGCCATCATGTGCAGTCAGGTTATTTTAACAGCAGAGGAATTGCTTGGAGTAGGTCTCCTTTGATATATAGAACCAGTCCCCCAGATTTGGAGGTTTGTGGACCTCCAATGAACATCTGCAGTCAAGGAAGCCTCACTTGGGCTTGGCTTCCCAAATCCTGATCCAGTGTGCGTTCAGCATGGGGCTGGTTTCATTAGTGGAACAACCCCCATGTCAGAAATGATAAAATATTCCCTCCCTAGTAAGGACTATTGGTAAGTATTCTGGGAAAGAATCCTTCTATTTTGAGCATCTAACCACATTTGCAGAAATAGGTCTCAGCTGTAAATTTGAACACTCTCAAACTTTCTTAGCTCAGGCTGTGAGGTGTCTCTGTTTTTCTAGAGCTTCTTCAAAGAGCCTTAAAATTAATTGACTGAGCCTGCTCTTTTCCTGTAGAGCTTTAGGATATATGTAGGAGAGAGGCTGCTTGGCAAGAGGGGAACATTTAGATACTTATAGTAGTGAAAACTACTTCATCCTTTTCTTTGTCCCTCAGTTTTGCAGGAGTACTTGGAGAAGGATGGTGTATTCTTTGTTCTGTAATGAACTAAATCTCTCTTGTTGCAACAAACAACCGTGGAAATGCTCCTTAACTTTTTCACCGAGCACTCAAGGTATGCTCAAGGAGAGCAATTGTATTAGACAAAGGAGGCACTCCCTGCTGCACCAGGGGTTCCTGTTCGGCCTAGTGAATCATACCCAGTCCCGGAGACTGTGCCTATTGCTGTGGGGCTAAGCACAGTCATGATTTGGGATTATGGGGATGCTTTTAGGAGGCAAAAATCACTATTCCCTAACGTTGGATAAGGTATTGATTCACCTGCCAGTAGGTTGTATGTCAAGGCTTTTGGAAGGAAGCAGCTGTATTTTCTTTATAAGTGTTCATTTTGCAAAAGCATATATGAATATAAGGGAATATATAAACAATAAATAGTAAAAAGAAAGGCTGTTGGTCACAGCAACTGTACAGTTAAATATAATGGAAGAAGGGATTTTCAAATAGCTTTTGAAGTGTTTACTGCAGAAGCATTTTACTGGGTCTCAGTTAGTTAGAGCATGGTGCTAAAAACACCAAGGTCGCAGGTTCGATCCCCGTATGGACCATTCACTTAAGGAGTTGGGCTGGATGATCCTTGTGGGACCCTTCCAACTCAATATTCTGTGATTCTGTGAACTATGCAGGAAAACACTGATTATTAAAGTCTTATGACATTGAAATACTCAGGGTTTGTGTGACACTGTTTTGGTAGTGGGGGGATAGAGGGGTGGCTTCTTTGAGAAGCTGAGAAGCTTCCCCCATGTCCAACAGAGCCAGAACCATCTGGCTCCAACACAGACCTGCCACTGGCCAAGGTCAAGTCCGTCAGCGACGGTGTTAGCACCTCTGGAATAGCTATTTGAGAAGGAGAAAAAGTTATTGCAGCAACAGCAGCTGGAAAGAGGAGTGAGAATATGTGAGAGGAATAACTCTGCAGACACCCAGATCAGTGGAGGAGGGGCAGGAGGTGTTCCAGGTACTGGAGCTGAGATTCCTGTGCGGTCCATGGTGAAGACCATGGTGCAACCAGCCATCCCACTGCAGTCCATGGAGGTCCCTGGTGGAGTGGAGATCCACCTGCAGCTTGTGGAGAACACCATGCCAGAGCAGGTGGATGCTTGAAGGAGTCTGTGACCCCATGCATAGCCCTTGCTGGACTGGGCTTCTGGCAGGACTTGTGAAGAGAGGAGCCCACACTGGAGCAGGTTTGCTGGCAGAACTTGTGACCGAGTGGGGGACCACTCTGGAGCAGTTCATGAAGAACTACAGTCCATGGGAAGGGCTGTCTCCCATGGGAGGGACCCTACACTGGAACAGGTAAAGAGTGTGAGGAGTCCTCCTGCTGAGGAGGAAGGAGCATCAGTGACAATGTGATGAACTGACCGCAGTCGCCATTCCCTGTCCCCCCTCACCTCTGGGGAGGAGAACGAGGTAGAGAATTCAGGAATAAAGTTGAGCTTGGAAAGAAGGGAGGGATGAGGGGAAGGTGTTTTAAGATTTGGTTTTATTTCTCATTATCCTACTCCGATTTGATTGATAATAAATTATTTGCCCCAAGTCAAGTCTGTTTAGCCCATGACAATAGTTGGTGACTGATCTCTCCCTGCTCCTGTCCTCACCCAAAAGCCTGTCCAGCTGAGGAGGGGAGTGATAAAGCAGTTTTGTTGGGCATCTGGCATCCTGCCAGTGTTATCAACCCACCATAAGCATACATTTAATCATGCAAAATGCTATTGTAGAAGTGAGATTATATCTGAAACTTTAAAACTTGTGTATGATTGACTACATCTCTTTAAAAAAAAATTGTGATGTCCTAACCTTTTGAGAATTCCTATGCATCTACTTACATTTTTTTCAGCACTCCCCTACTTCAGTTGTTTCTTGTGCATAGTTACTGTAAAAAGTAGGTAATTAGATATTGCAGGCAGGGAAGAAACTAAGCTGTCTGGATAGTTCCATATATCTTACAGACTTTGTCAATCTATATATAGTGTTCACTCCTGACACAGGAACACTATATATAGTGTCCACTCTTCTAGCCACAGGTTTACATATCCCATCAGCTGATGGCTCTTCCATAACGTGATAATCCTCAGATTTTCCCATAGTCAATGGGAAAATAAAGTCCTGGTGGGTCCCATGTGCAGCAAAGACAGCATATGACCACCTAAGCACCCTCCCTGCTCAAAATTTAATGATCCTTCTCCAGATAAGCTGCTTCTCTGAAAGCCACCCTTCTCCCTGGAGCAGCTGAGGCTGCATCATGCTCTCTGCTGCAAAAGCCTTTTCCTGGTAGTCAGAGTGTTTCCACTGAGAGTATATCCACAACCTTGAAATGTAAAGTGTATGTTTTCAGTTTGTCTCCTGTTGGTATTTTATGAGAGGACAGTTGTTCTCAAAAATGCTCTGGGATGGTTCCCAGACATGCTTTAGTCTTTCCCTGCTGTCCAGAGCAGTGAGCTCCTAGCAGAGGTGGCCATCACATGTACCAGTGCTGACACACAGTTGATAGATCAGCATTGTCTGCAGTCAGCTGCCCTTTACGTGATGTGTTGTTACCTGCTCTTATGCTACAAAAGGAGTTTGATCTCATGTGCACTAATATTTTATCAAGGGAATTTGATACCAGGTTTGAGGAGACTTTGTAGCCTGGGAGGTTCAGCAGAGTGGTCGGTGTCTGGATGTACTGAAAACATAGCAGACATTTTTTTCAAGTACAGATAGAGATGTGGAGTTCATATTGCTGGAAATAATTTAGTGTTCTCTGCTGCTGGAAAGGGAATGGTGATGGTCACTGGCACAGAACAAGGGCAGCTCTGTGTAATGGAGCTGTGGCATCCTGGTCTCCATGGCTCTAGTATGGCTTAGATACACTCAACAGCTTGCCTGAAATTAGTGTCTGGGACATTCACTGACTTCAGATATCATGTTCCTTTAAAATTATTAGAGGGGGGGAAAAAGTTTTCATGAATAAGTTATTGCAAAACCAGGTTGACCCATTCAAGCATGCAGATGTTTTATTTAAGTATTCCTCAAATGTCTATTTATTCAGCATAACACATGTATTATGCTGCCTTCTGAAATACGATATATGACTGTCAAACAAAATTGTCAAAACAACAACCTCAGTTTCTTTGTATGATACACAGAAATAATTACATTTCATGTACAGTACAGATGCATTTTACACAGTCATCAACAGTCATTCACTACCAAAACAGTATTTAAATCACCTAAAACACCAAAAAAAAAGTGTATTTCCCAAATTCAGAATAAATTAATGGCTTTGCATGTGACATATGGAAATAGGAGACAGGACTGGAATTCTGCAAAATCTTACTAAATTATCTCTTAAGCTGCGTTTTAAAAATGAAAGTACATGTTGCTTCAGGGGTATAACTGTTATGCAAGTGTATTGCTGTAGTGTGTTCTTTCTAGTGCCTATGAAAAGGAGAATAAAGAGCTTTTAAAAGACACATGACCTGATGGAGTCAGTAGGTTTCCTGGGTTGTATCTAGACTGTACCAAAGTAGGTTTAGTAAGTGCCTTTTTGCATTATTTAGCTGATATAGCTAGTCATGAAGTACCATGTGGCATAAACAAGTTTTTGCAGATTGCTAACATCAAGGCAGTTTTTATATCAATAACTGTTTGGCAAAAGGTGGGGACCAAGTATGAGTAACCATGGGTAGAAGTAGGATGCAAGTAAAAACTCTGTGTTCTGCCTCTCCTTTAAACCCCACTAAAGTTTATGTAACCTACCAGCTTCAGCAGACCTACTGCAGTTTTCTAACGGGGTGGAAGAGAGGAGAGCAATGCCAGATAATGAACTCGGGCAGGGTTCCTCAGAAGGAGTGATCCTCCTCTGGCTCAGAGGAGAGCCTGTGCTTTTGTTCTCTGCTAAAGTTTGAAAGAAATATAGAAGCTCAGTTTACAATAAGTAAGTTACTCTGATTTGCAAAAATAGTGAGAAGGTAACTGCAAATTAACCAAGCTTCAAAATAAGTAAATGATAAAAGAGTAATGAATGGCATTATCTACTCTTTTTACTTGCAGTTTAATTCTAATATGTGACATTGTTGTATTTTGGTGTATATACTGTAGCATGATAGTCCATCATCTACTCTTCAATGTCTGAAAGACCAGCATTTGTGTGCAATAAAAAGTGTATCATCAGCAAGTTTCAGTTTTTAGTGGGTATTTTCTCTTAATGTAAATTTTCAGGTCAGTAGAATGCTAGCAAATACTATACTGAAACATACACTACTCAAACTATTAAATAACTGTGTTAATCATTTATTGTAATGGCATCTAATGCACTGAGCCTTTTGATTTATATGCATATTTTACTTTGCAGACATGCAATTATTTCTGATCCAGTGGTTTTGATGTATATATGTATGTATTGATATGCACATATTCCATGTATATTTGATGTATATGATGTATGGTATGTCATGAATATAAGAAGCATTATGATACATCTAACATACTCTCATGAAGAAAAATGATGCTTTTTTATCAGAAGGGTTTCTGATAATATCATTGTCTTTTAAAAATGAAGCCAAAAAGCCTTAACTCGTAAAGCCTTCATATTAGCTTTTAGGCCTGTCCGTGTAGGCAAATTCCAATTGAAATCAATTATACTTTTATAGCTTTGAGACTCAATCAATTATTCTATCATTGTTCTTAGGTAATTAAATGTTTTTCACACAATATAAATTCTCAAACAAGTTTTAAGATGTAAGTTTACAGATAATTACAAAAAGAATTTAGCCATCATTTTTACTGAATGTCTTTCAGTGTCTTCCACTGTAGCTAGTTCTCTGGATGCTGCAGAATATGAGCAAGGAAGGTTTGGAGATAATTGTTAGCTGATCCCAAAAACACCTTTGTGGTAATTTTAATTTAAATAGGATTGATCCTGTGGCAGTACACTGAGACGAGAGGTTTGTTCTGAAAATACAGAAGTAGACAAGATGTCTGTGGAAGAAAGGACTGTGTTGATTTCATCAGTAGCCTTGAAATCCCAAATGGTACGGTGATGTTGGAGGGGGCAACAAACTGTCATAGAAATAAAGAATAGTGGACAAAAAGAACAATGACTGAACAGCACATTTGTGGTGCACAGTTTGGCTGTAAGATTATGTAAATGTTTGCCATTAGAAATTTCTAGTGTAGATGAAGTTGTGTAAAATACCTTAAAAAAAAATCCTGATTCCTGATACAACAGGTGTACAATGACTTATTGCAGTTGTAACAGTACCTAGGAAGCAAGATAAAACAATAGTAAATATTGAACTAACTGAACACCTTTAGTTCACTAATGAGTGTTTGAGTAAGAAATACTGCATTTTTCAAAAGGGAAGTTATTTGTACAACTACCATGGAACATTAACAATCAGCTTGTTGTAAGTGCACGGAAATGCCCCTTTCTACAGTAATATTTTATCATGCCTAATCTGAAAAACAACAAAAGTAAACTGAGATCACAGCTCCAAATAATTTCAGCATGCATTATGGTTGTAGTTCTTTCAGTCAGTACAAACATATTTCATATGAGCATTTTTTCGTTCATTTTTTTACAGTTCCTCAACAAGTTTGTGGTTTATTAACAGGGGAAAAAAAAGGTTATCAAAATGTTTTTCGTTGTTTTGCATTCAGCAGGAACACAGGTTTCTATTTTTTCGTTTGTGTTTTTTTCTAAAAAGAGCTTTCATGATAAGAAGAAGCATCAATGGGGACATTTCATTGTGCTCATATAGTAAGTCAGGATGGTCACAGAAGATTCCACCACGCATCAGTTCGGACAAGGGGTAAGAAACTCCTTTTGGTTCACACCCTATGACACCAACACCCACAAAGTGTTTTGTTTCTCCCGAACCTCTTGCTCTGTGTCCGCTGGCACACTCGTCAAGGGGTATTTTCTTTGTCAGCTCTCTCATTCCTCACGACTCGTTTTTCATTGCTCGAGCTCAGCTTGTAAGTGGTCTTTATGATAATTTATAAATAATTCCTTATTTTATAAAGCAGATACTCTGACAATGTTTCCTCCTGAATACTCAGGAGAGTCTGGCCTATCATCTCCTTCGGGTGTGGTGACCGGAGGTGTCGGGATGCTGATTATTGCTGTAGTGACATAAGGCTGCTCACAGTTTAGTTTAACACACTCTTCCACTTTGGCGTTTAAGCTGGAACGGCTGGAGGAAGAAACAAAAATCCAAGCAAATAGAAAGTCCATGTTACCACAAAACTCTTGTGTACCCGATTCCACTCCCTCACCCGGCCATCTCCATCCTGCCCCATTGGAGAGCTCTAAGTGCAGAACAGCACTACCCCAATACCCTGCACACTAGCAGCAGGTGGTCCATGGCTTTGTCCATGTCCCTTTGTCCCTTCCTTTCCACCATTTTTCAGCACTTCTCAGCCTAAGTGTTTCTGAACAGGGGAAGCATTTGAGCAAACTTAGCATAGCCAAGTTACTTGCTATGCAGGAAAGTGGAAACTAAGGGCCAGTCCCAGTCTCCTGCATATTCCTCAATGCCATGCTTATTTAAGAACATTGTGTATTTTAAGAACATTTTCATATTAGGAAAAATTTCTTCACTAAAATGGTTGTCAGACATTGGAACAGACTGCCAAGGGAAATGGTGGAATCACCACCTTCAAAAGGTGTGTGGATGTGGCACTTGGAAATGTGGTTTAGTGGTAAACGTGATAGCACTGGGTTAATGGTTGGACTCAATGATCTTGGAGGTCTTTTCCAACCTTAGTGATTCTATGACTCTATGTATATTCTGTGTCATCAATAGTAATATTGCATTATATGCACTGATTAAGGTTGAGTTAATATGTTCATGGTGTTGTTGCAGTATTTCTGCATCATAAGAAACTTATAAAACTCAGACTATTTCAAGGTGAGACCAACATTTTATTCTTGTGTTTTTAGTTTGTTTTCTAGCACAAAGCTGGTGCTTTGTGTTTTTGCATAGTTGGTGTCTGGAAATATGGTGCAGGCAAGTCCTCTAGCAGAGAAAGGATGGATCCAGGCAGAATATTTCCTGAAAAGCTAAGACAGGTTGGAGCTTTGTGCTGGCCAGGAGGTCTCATTGCACAACAGCTGAAAAACTTCAGTAGCTACAAGCTGCTGGATTGTTCATGGAAGTGAAATCCAAACCTAGTAACTACACAAAGGAAGCTACTCAAAAGTAGCTTAACAAGACAATCTCTATAGCAACTAGTACTAAAAATGCTTCCTTATTGAAGGGTGGCATGTATGACTTCAGTAGAAAATACTTCTGGGTCTCCTGAGACCTTTGCTGTGTTTTCAGAGGTGGTATTCAGATATACCTGAAAGCCAGATGCTTTACTTGTGAGAGTAGGGGGACATTCAGTAAACTACAGACTCTTAAACTGCATTTTCCTCACTTTTGTAATAACTCCTCAGACTAGAAAATACATTTTCTTATCCATTTCATATTTTTTTCATTTAGAAGAGTCTTCCTTATGACTACTACACTTAGGACTCTGGAAATCAGTTTTATTTCTCTGCTCTGCAGAAATGTGAGGAAGTCTTGTTTCCTATGCTTCTGAACCAAGCATGGACAGACAGACCATTTGCTCATCTCATATATTAGAATTGCACATTTTTCTTTGCAAAATTTTTCTTCTTATGTGTTTGCTCACAGCATATAATATTTGGTGCTCTATTTCATTTGGGGTCTCTGGATGCTATTTGCTGCAAATAGTACACAGTAGTTTGTGGGGAGGGCCTGAGAGGGCAGAAATGAATATAAACAGACTATCCTATTATCTTGGATTAAGCTTGGAGTAAAAGAAGTGCAGAACATACATATAAAAATGCATAATTGTTTTTAGGTGACCGTTAGACTCTCATCTTTAGCTTCACTGCCTGCCTATGGAGGCCACAACACCTCTACATCTCTTCTCTAACAAAGTCAGGAGCTTCAGCTCTCGGTGTGCTGATGCACGAGAAGTACCTGTTAGACAGTGGTGTCCTCTCCACACATCTGATCTGGATGGTGCTGAGCTCTTGTACACTGCCTGGGCGGCTGCCAGCGATGGCGGTGTTCGGGATGCGGTAAGTCTTTTTATGTCTTCGTGAGCAGCAAGTGCTGGTGACACCTTGTTGAGATGAAATAGAGGGGCTGTGGCTTGGAGGTCTGTTGACTGTAGAAACCTCCATACAGCTCTCTTCGTAGACTTGCTCATCCACAAATTCGTGGTTCTAGCCAGAGGAATCCAACAAAGGGACAAAGCACACACAGAGAGATAATTGAAGTGAAAATATTAATCATGATTGTTTAAAGGCTTAAACTGACACAACTGAATAAACTGGGAAAGTTAGACGGCTTATTCTTGATTACAGTGTTTAGCCCATATTAGCCTGGGCTCAATACCAATACAAACGTAAATGCTGGAACAAAACACTCAGAGCTCTAAACAAGAAAATGTTAATCCAAATTATTTTGCAAAATAGCATGTGATTGTAATGTAGTTTGCATTATAAATATCTGTATAATCTATGAAGTACCACAAAATAGAGATTATGTTTATTAATAAAATGCAAGTGATGCTTATGTAAACACTCTAAATGTCAGTTGGAAATAAATAAGATTTATTATATTGAACTATAATACAATAAAATTCATAAATATTTTCCAGATTAGTTTAGAAAGCTTCCTTTTGAATTACATGTTATAAATCAGGAGCTGAAACAACATGTTTTGAGGTATGCAACTGAAGAGAAACATTCAAACAAATAAAAGTTCTCATTAAAGGAGATGAGATGGTTACTTAAAAGCATCTAAAAAGCTCCTAATTACTATAGATGGATATATCAAAAGCAGTTTAGAGGACTGAGAATTTTAGTTAAATGAAGTCCTCTTTATTCATGCAATCTTTGCTTAATCCTAGTAGTTTTATAGGGTGGTCACAAAGATGAATCCAAAGTCACTCAAACAGCCAGTTTACATTGGCAGGTGATTAGGGAGCATTTCACACCCAGACACAGTTTCCACATTTTTGTGCAAAAGAGCATGAAATACTGGTGTTCCTTATGGCAGTGAGGGAGGGAGGGAAAAAAGTTTTATTCTCACTTAAAAGTAGAAATCCAAACTAAGTAGAGATTAAGATACGTTCACATGCAGTTTGAGAAACCCTCATTTTTAAAGAAAAATCTTTCCATTTTCCACTCTGTATCCTAAGAATGTTTTAGGGGAATGGTTTAGGGAGCATGTTGAGGATTGTCTTACACTCTACTTGGTCCCACATCAAATTTGTAAGCCTGCTGTGTTTTTCTGTATTAGAATGAGGTAAATTATTTTTCCCCTAAAAAACGATGCACTAATTGGAAAGGTGCTGATGTTGTTCGGAATTGCCATACCGTGCCAATATAAAATGTGAACAAAGTAAACAGAATAACAGCTGTGTCCAAGTGTTTGCAACAAATGGAAATACCTTTATTCATATATTATTTTTATTTCAATTTCTTCTGTTCTTCTTCACTTAGACATAAGTTTGTGTGAACTAAGAGTTGTTGAGGAATGCAAATTTCAAGTGATAGAGAAAGAAAGAACTCGCTTGAAAAGCGGCTTCTATAAGGCATGTGTCAGTCACAGTTAGGATTTTGAACATGATCACAACAGTAGACATAAAATTCAGGGAGAAAAATTAACCTAATTGCCATCTTTAGATTACATTCAGGGGCTTGCAGTATGTTTGCCAAGAACACTGCAGTTTTTCTGATTAAAATAATTTTGTGCTTCCTAAAACTTTTATGGAGCAACCAACAGGAATTCAATTTGCAGGGACCATTAAAGTTTTATTGACTGAACTTTTAATATAGACTGGAAACATTTTGAAATGCTATAATGGCTCAAGTTAATAGATTTGATTATATTTATTAATTAACTGTTCTTAAATTAGCTAAAAGTAGCCTGTAAAATATAACTTTTAGTGCAATTAGTTTCATCATTAATGTAATTTTCACAAAATTCCATAACATTACCCACTCTGCATTTCTGAGAGTGGAGGAGATCTTATCCTATTGACTTTCCAATGAAAAGAGAAAATATGCCTTTTCTTAGTATCATCTGGACTGATGCTTATACCATTATGGATGGTGAGAGTCCAAGAAGATATGTCACCCTTGCTGTTATACCACGAACCAGAAACTTGCCAGATTCCACATGCTGAGGGCCAAAAATGTCAAGTTCCCAGTAAAATGTTAGGAATGCATGATCTGCAGAACATAACTTGGAACTGCTGCATACATTTTTGTGTTCATATGTCATATGAAATCAGTACCCATAGCAGGACCCAACAAAAGGAAAAAAGAAAGTAGATTATGTGCAAATGTAAGAAACAAGATAATACTTGCTTTGTAGTCTTTTTTTTTCTTTTTTTAAAGGAAAAAAAAAGAAAAAAATAAGGAAAAAAAGATTTTACATATTCCGCCATTATGATTAGAGGAACCATGAAGCTTTGGGAGCCGAATTCAGCTCCTACCAAATGATTAGCAATTTTTTCCCATGATTTCTGTAAGAGTTTGACAAGACCTATGGTTTTTAAATGTGTTTGTAAAGTTCCACTGTGGAAAAATTTTAAAGGCAGATTGCTATTATCCAGTTCTAGTACAAAATGCCTCAAAAATGTTCCAAAAAGACCCAGCCTGAATCTTGACAAAGAAAACCACATTATATTCTAAATAGGATGCAAGACATTTTGCCCTACAACACATTATGTAATAATGAATACTCCTAAAGAAAAGAGGAGGCATAAGCACCTGTGGAACGACATATTGCTATCTAAGTGATGTAACAA
The DNA here is from genome assembly GCF_003945595.2 of Pipra filicauda. Lineage (NCBI taxonomy): Eukaryota > Metazoa > Chordata > Aves > Passeriformes > Pipridae > Pipra > Pipra filicauda. The sequence goes on from NW_024103585.1 coordinate 3,292,493, forward strand.
CTGGGCCCTATTATTTACAAAGAAATGCTCTCAAAAGGAAAACATTAGATTACACACATACATACATACATCATGTCTTAATTTTAATAAAAATTTAACGTTGTCTGTTGTGGGAAAAATTTTTATTTGTTTGTTTGTTTGTTTTTTTGAGAAAGAACAGAAAGACTTTTATAGTAATCTTCATCAACTATACCAGAAGCGGTATTGACTCTTTTAATGAAAATCTAAAGCTAAACTATAAAGATTAGAAAAAATGGCAAATAAAATAGCACCAAGTTCCACTCTGTATACAAAGCTTAAAGAGGAATCATGTCATTTTCTATATGAAACTGGAACTTATAAAACTAGATACAAATTTGTAAATGGTGATTTCATGGATGTTGACCAATTTATCCTCAATACGAGATAAATTCTGCATGGCAGTATAACACACACAAAAATACAAACATACAAGGAGATAATTTTAGCATGCTCTGTGTGAAGTTCTCAAATCTACAAATACTAAATTCAATATAAATATTTATGTTGTTATCTTTTATCACTATCCTTAAGAAATGACATAAAAGAGGAAACTGTAAAATTAAGAATGATTAGGGCTATTGCTGTGACCTTATCTTTCTAGAAATATACTATTAGTAAACATGGCACTTAGTTATTACTAAACTGTAATTCTGCTATAGTTTACTATCCTTTATGGTTTTATAATTATGCAGGTATTGATCAGGTGAAAATATAGAGAGCACATAATAAGTAATTCTTTTGAGTTATAAGGACTTTCAAATCTAGAGGAGCATATTTGAGCCATGAGGAATTACATCAGTAATTTCTACAGGGATCTCAGCACCTAAATGGAAGCAAACTCTTGGAAACTTTGCACCTGCATCTGGATTAAGCACTTGAATTTTCAAAATAGAATGCTGGGTGGTCCTCTTTTACAGTCACTGCAGTGAGAATAGTGTTCATGTCAGAGGACACAGTCAGCATATCTCCCTGCACAAAATTCCAACATCTGCTCAGGCAAAAACTTGCTTTGAGTGCACTGAGTATTGAATGTATAAGGACTACAAATTTTAGTTTATGAAGTGTATTGCAGAAAAGTGCAAATGAGAACATCATGGAGCATAAGAAAACCATACCAAAAGTCACATATACAGCTTGGCTAAACCAGTGCCATCTCACTGATGTCAGTATCTTTCACCCTGGACGAGGCTCTCATCCAGGATCTGTTATTTATATGCAGTGGGTATATTGCCTTAATGTAAGATAAAATAGCTTTTCTTTCCATCTAACTGCTTTAATATAAAGGCTTATTAATTAGAAGAGATAACTGAAAACATTCAAAAATATACTGGTATTGGAATTCACAGGAAAACACAGTTCTCTCTTCTTACCGTAGTTTTTTCCAGGCAGTGAAGCAGGTGGTGGTGCTGTGTTTCAAAGGAAGAGCCAGCTTTGCCAACAAAGGCCTGTTCTTCTTCCGTGGAGGACTGTTGATACATAGAACTCCATATTATTCTCATTTTTGAACAAGAGGGCTCTTATTCAAATATTTGATCAGAACTAATCTGGATTGTACATGGTAGCATAACTGCAATGCTTTGTCTACACAGAATAACCCAAATTATTTTGCATTTGAGTTTTCTTTTGCTTGTTTTTTAATCAAACTATTTTTTTCCCTTCCCTTGCACCTCCTGTTAAATATTCCCATCTAAGGTTTTTTAAACATATCCGAAATAGTACAATTTACAAGTGCAATCAACATGTGAGCTTTGAATGCTGGATCAACACAGGCTTAAAATTATAATCAATTTAAGTGACAGTGAATTTTTTTTCCTGGGAATGTGCCTCATTTGAAGGAAATTAAACATAGCTGTCCTCCTGGGATCATTTCATAGCACTGAAGAATTTGTGGTATTTTTGCTTACACAAAAATTCATGTCAGTGATCCCAGTCTGCTGGGTTTGGAAAACTTATAGCAAATGTTATAGACAGAATAAAGTAGAAAGCATCCATTGTTTATTAATTGCTTTCATAATTATTCACTTGAAAGCAAAAAACTAGGGGAGGAAGTGGGATAATAGGAAAGATTACAATTCAGCTTTGGGATATTTGAAATCTGCATGGTAATTAAGCTGTTTTGTGTCTTTTTAGTTCAAATACTTGAGTTCTTTCAAGAAGAAGAGGAAACGAGGGCTCTAACTGCTCATCTTTTGTGCTAAACAGAACAGACGGACAGCCAGCCACTTCCTTCTTTTCTGGATACAGGTTAGAGGATCTGGCTATTTAACACATATTGAACAGAAAGGGCATAGAGGAATGAAATCTTTCCCTCAGGGCATTGCCTAAATGCCAGAAAACAACATTAAAGAAACGCTGTGTCTTTTGTCTTTCTCATCTGGGTATGACTGAGCAGCCAAGGGGCTGACTCCCAGCAGCGTAGGTCACTGTGGATCCCAGTCCCAGCTGCTGGTCCTGGCTTCCTTGGCAGGGGTAAGAGGGGATTTGCTTCAGGTAACATTAGATTTCAATGCATTTGAATAATCACCAAGATTCTTCTTAAAACAAAGTAGGTGCTTCAAGGGAACTCTTTTCACTCTGCAACATCCCTCTGTGCAAACAGTACCCAGGAGCTGCCTCTTTCCACACTGACAATGAAACCTGGCTTTGTCACCCATCTTCTTCCTGTTTAAAGCCAAGTGAGATAAATCAAACCTACCACTTAAGAGGCAAATGCTCTGTACTTTCTTAATGAGTTCTTCTACAGGATCTCTAAAAATGTGGGTTACATTGAATCCAGCATTTCTATCTGGACATTTCCCTCATCTCTTAATACCCCATCATTGACTCATAAGCTTCTTTTAACAATAGTAATTGTCTAATTTATCCTTCCTTAATCTACCTCTAAAGATAACCCTGCCGAAAGCCCCAAGGTGACTTGCCCTGGTGATAAGTAGAATAAGCTACTGCTGGGCTGTCATTAAGGTGTTCCTCCGGAGGTGGAGGAAACACAAACATTACCTGCTGCAGCTGGTTACTCAGCAAGCCATTTCGTTTGCTCTGCATGTAGGCGTTAGCACTCCCACTCTTTGCCGCACGAATTCGAGCAAGCCTGGCTTTCTGTGTAATAGATAAAAGGAAGAGTGTCACTTGTACTCATATCCATTATCCTGTTTATCTAAAACTGCTAATTGGAATCAGCTGCTTATGAATACCAATATCACAGCAACTGACAGACTGCATTGCATCCATCCTCCAGGTGGAGCAAATCACAAGCATCTTCCCATTTAAAATGCAAATGATTCAAGTTTTTATTTGTTTGCATGCATTAGCTAACAAGAACAATGATTTTGGAGAAGGGATTAGACGGATCGGCATGGAAGTGGCTCCCTTTTTTATTTTTTCATTGCTATAACTGTGCCACTCCTTATGTCTTGTGGGGCAAAAACATGGACATCCATCTCAGCTGCTACTGCAATGAAAATCTCTTTGAATGGCTGTAAGACCCCAAGTCTTGAGCTACAAGCTCACCAAAGGGGTTTTACTTTGAAAGTATACAAGGCTCCAACAAAATCCACCCTCCAGATTACTGGAATAGCCCTCAGTTCTTTTAACAATTTAAGAGAGACCACAAAGGAGAAAAGCTACACCCGTTTTCTCAGGGAATACTTCTGCTGGTAAACTTTAGAAAATAAGTACACTTGACAAATGTTTAAAGGGTAGCATACAACCAAAACAAAGCATTCCACAAAGCGTTGACTTAGAACATCCTAACCCATACAATTTGTCAAAATCCAGCCCATCCAGTCCTAAGTTACCCAAAATATTAAGAAAGGACATTAGGAGAAGAAGTAAAGAAAGAGAGAGAAAAAGAGAAATATAGCTATTATCCCTAGATCCAACATAGGTCCAGCTACAAGAGTATAGAAGATGGAGAATTCAAACATGTGATCACAGGTCCTTAGTTTTATCTGCTCTGGCCCCCTGTGGCCACCCTGCCCAGGCGGGACTTCTGGCCCACTAGCCACTCTGGGGCTCCATGGCATGGTGAAGGGTGGTGGTCCCACTGTTTGAGCTAATCAGAGGCTGGGTTAGGGGTTCCAGTGGGCATGGTGTGAACAGTGCTCCTAGGCTGCCTTTGACGGCTGCTCCAGGGTTGCCCAAGGAGGAACCAAGGGGCTGGATTGGGACAGGGCATCACCTCACCTAAGTGAAATTTGACCTGTCCCCTCCCCCAGCCCCTCTGCTGCTTGAGTTAGTCCCAGCCAATAATTAATGTAGTAATCCAGTGTCTCACAAAGGGAATAAATGGTTCAGAATGAAACATAATATTGCAATGTTTGTGAATGGGTTTCTCAGAGTCTTCTGAGTTTTTGGAGTACCAGAATGTGGTAGTGCTTTTGTCCTGTCTCCCAGCTAAGTTCCTGAATGCTTGCCAGGCTGTTTTAGAATCATAGAAAGGCTTGGGTTGGGAGGGGCCTTTAAGGTCATCTAGTTCCAACCCCTCACCATGGGCAGAGATGCCACTTACTAGGTCAGGTTGCTCAGAGCCCCATCCAGCCTGGCCTTGAACACATCCAGGGATCAGGCATGCACAGCTTCTTTGGGGAACCTGTTCCAGTGCTTCACCACCTTCCAAATAAAGAATTTCTTCCCAGCATCTAAACTCAACCTTCCCTCTTTCAGTTTAAAACCATTGCATGCTGTCCTGTCACTATCTGCCCATATAAAAAGTCCCTCTCCCACCCTTTTATAAGCACCTTTTAGGTACTGGAAGGTTGTGACGAGGCTCCTTAGAGCCTTCTCCAGGCTGAACAACCCCAGCTCTCTTAGCCTATATTCATAGGAGAGGTGCTTCAGCCCTCTGATCATCTCTGTGGCCCTCTTGACCTGCTCTAACAGGTCCATGTTTTACTTGTGCTGAGGACCCCAGAGCAGGATGCAGTACTCCAGGTGGGGTCTCACAAGGGAGAGTGGGAGAATCCCCTCCCTTGATCTGCTGGCCACCCTGCTTTTGATGAAGTCCAGGACATGGTTGACTCTCTGGACTATGAGTGTACACTATTGGCTCATGTCCAGCTTTTCACCCATGCGAACCCCCAGGTCCTTCTCTGAAGGGCTGTTCTTAATGACTTCTCCCAGTCTGTACTCATATCTGGGATTGCCCTGACCCAGGTGCAAGCACCTTGCACTTGAATTTATTGATCTTCATAAAGTTCTCATGGGCCCATTTCTCAAGTTTGTCCAGGTCCCTCTGGATGGCATCCCTTCCTTCTTTTCTGTCAGGTGCACCGCTCAGCTTTGTGTCATCTGCAAACTTGCTGAGGGTCCACTTGATTATTGCCTGTGTCACTAATGAATATATTGAAGGGCACTAGTCCCAAGACAGAACCCTGGGACTGGAACACTTATCACTGGCTTCCACCTACCTCTTCATGTCTGTTGGTATAATCAGATTTAATACTTATTGTTACTGGTCATAGACTGTTCACAACCTGATTTTTCAGAGACTGCAAGTATCGAATTGCTGAGAGAAATGTGAGATTTCTCATGTGAGCCTCATTGCTTGTGAAGGTGACTTTCATTCCAGAGTACAAGGAGGTTCATGAGTGAAGTACATTTTGCATCCACTGATTTTGTACAACAGCTAGAACTCAGAATTAGGGGAAAGCATGAAGAATAGACTCTCTCAACTAATGATGTGGAAAACAGAAGCTTTTATGGAGTTTCTAGGATGACATCCTGGTTCTATAATTTTTTGTGGCTGGTTACATGTGTGAAAGGGAGTCTGAGTTTATCCTCAAAGTTAGGTTTCTGATTCTGAAAGGCAAATGCCAGCAGCATCTGGAGTTGAATGGCTGCTGAAACAGAAAAGGATATGCAGTGAAGAACTTAAAAACCTAACTTTGATATATTAATAGGGATTTTCATATCTAATACTTACTCAGTTGATATTTTCAAAAAATAGAGGGAGAATTTTCCTCCCTCCCCCAAATTTCTGTGACATTAAATGCCAGCATGAAATGACTTAGAATCCCTGAACTCTTACAGAGGGAAGCAGCCTGGTTACTGCAGCCACCAGATCTCTCTGGCACGATTAGTAATTAACTGACTACGAGGAATGGCTCAACACCACGCTTCTTTGCACTCACAGGCTCAAACTCACAGATCTTCTGAACAGCCTGCCAAGAAATTCATAACAGCTAACAGCAAACATGGCTAGAATCTGGCTTACGTTATATGTCATGCATTTATTATCTTTTAATTGTTCTGAAAGAGAATAAGCTAATGCTCTGCATGCGTGCATCACTGAGCCAAAAAGCTCACGAGAGGCTGTTTCCTGATTTTGTGATACATTGGCCATTTTAGAATAACACATTGGTTTATCAACTTCCTTTGAGCACACAGCCTTTCCAGCAATGTAGTTAACGCATCTTAATCTAGTCGTAAGGAGAAGAGATGCCTGATGACCTGGCCTGGGGTCCCCAGGAGCGACCAGTGTGGGGAACTGTTCACAGCTCCCACCCTCCTGGCTTATGTGAGCTCTTTGGTGGCACATTCAAGGCTACCAGCAGGGTTAGGGCTCATTCCTCAGGACTAGCAATTAAAAATCCCCTTGGGCAGGCAGAAAATAGATTATTTTCTAGGGGGTGCTCCTGAGATACAACTCCAGCATGCTGGGCTGAAGGCTGGGGGAAGAGCTTTACCTGCACCACTGAACAGTCATGGGTTGAGACATGTGCACTTGGTTATGTTCATAAATATATCAAAAGGTCTCTGTGTTTTGTCTTAGGAGCTTGAGACGCTTTGGAAATGTCTTTACAGTGTGCAGCTTGGAGTCCCATAAATAAGTGATTTCAGTCTCAAATGTTTTAGCTGTGGTACTTTTCAGTCTACTCTTTATACAGGGAGATTCATTAGATTTAATGAACAGACATTTTACATACATTAGTTGTGCTTTTCATTTTAACATGCATATTCATTTTCTTCTTGGTGATTGAAGCAATAATTATGGTGCAGCACCATTTAATAAAGAAATATGAAAAACATAACAGTTCATCAGACCATCTTAATATATCAAAGTGCTACATATATATAATAGGAAGGCTGTACTTTTGATGTGAAGATTTTAAATTGCTTTGCAAATATGAATTTATTGCATCTTAGAAAGCTTTTGTGAGTTAGAAAGTAATAGCTTACATCTTTCTAGCTGAGACTCATTGAGATGGCCTGAATTTACATCATTTACCAAAGAGAAGATAGTAAATCTATTACCAAGACAGGAACCAGTTACTGTGGCTTCCATGTTTATACATCAGCTTACAGAAAATAGTCCTGAAACTGGAGGTGTTTACAAATCTGTTAAAGTGATAAGACTTATTTTCAGTGCTTCTGATTTCAGTGCTGCCTGATTTATATAAGAGCCTGTAATGTGAGCAGTCTAGTGACTTCTCACATTTGCTATCAAGGAATCATTAAAAGCTCATGTCATGCACAGGATTTTAAGGGCTGTGTGCTGGGGATTGAATTCCCATGAAAGGCAGCAAAATGACATGATGACATCAGTAAAACTGTGGTTACAGAAGACCTGCATTTTCCTTTAGTCTGCATTTACTGCCATGTGTAACAGAAAGGGAGTGACAACTGCCCCTTTGAACCACTACAAAGCCCTTCCTAACCCTCCTCTTTCATGGAATATCTAGCAAAATAAAGAAAGGATTAAGTTATCTCGCAGTAGATGATATCTTTGCTGTGAGGTTTTCCCTGTTAGCCACCAAATATGAAACTTTGGTTATTTTTACATGGTCTAAGGCTAAACCAATGTAGCTGAAATATAGTTCTTTTACATATTCTGATGAAATTCCACCATAATCATCTCATCTGCAATTTCCTAAAGAAATTGATGACCAGCTCTAATTCTTACCACATCCTTTGAATTTGCACTGAGCTTCTCTTTTGAATGCACCTCTTTCTTTTTTCAAGCTTCAAATTTTACAACTTAGAGGTGGATTCTTGTCTGTGGCTGCATTTATAGAAATCTCACAAAGGGAATTCACTGTTATTCAACAACAGTTAACTCTGTCAATTTTAGAAATATAAATTTATTTTCACAAGGTTTTAAGTAGTGCTCAGTGTAACACTATGGGGTATAGACAACATCCAGCTTTTAACATTCAGATGCCTTCAGCTGTCCAGCTATTTTAAGAGAGAGATTTTATCAGGAACATTTTAGGGCAGGGCTTACTGAAGTACTGGGAATCATTTTTGGCAAGATTCTCTTCAACTTGCTATACAAGAAGCCTGGGTAGCCTAGGTAATTTAGTACTTAGATAGCTCTTGTTTCCTGCTGCTCTCCAGACTATATAAATATCTTACTAGAAAAACTCAAAAGTTACTAATTACTTACCTTATGGTTATTATTTTTTAATGATTTTGTACATTTAAAATATTGAAATTCCTTCACAGGAATTTTAAAATGTTAGCACAGAGTTGGTTTTCTTCACAGTAGCTGGTATGGGGCTGTGCTTTGAGTTTGTGCTGAAAACAGTGTTGATAATTCAGGGATGTTTTAGTTACTGCTGTGCAGTGCTTGTACAGAGCCAAGGCCATTTCTGCTCCTCAACTGTCCAGCTGAGGAGGCTGGGGATGGACAGGGAGTTGAGGGGGAGACACTGACAGCACAGCTGACCCCAGATGACCAGAGGGATATAGCATCCCATATGGCAACATGCTAAGCAATAAAAGTGGATGGTGGTGGAGACTGGCAGGGGCTGCCCTTGCTCTGGAACTGGCTTGGTGCTGAGCAATTGTTTCCTTTTGCATCGCTTTTTTTTCCTTGGATTTGCTCCCCCTCACCCCTTTCTGCTGGTTTCTTTCCCTTCCTTTTGAAAAAGATTAGACTGTCTTTATTCCACCCACATTTTTTTTCACTTTTATCCTTCTGATTTTCACCCCATCCCTCTGGGGAGGAGAGATCGAGCAGCAGGGTGGTGTTTAGCTGCCTGCCTGGGCTAAACCACAACACTGTGGCTCATAGAGCAAGGGCCAAAATTGTCGAAAAAATCAGTTACATTGTTTTTTATAGAATTTTTTTGTTGTGTGGTCTTTCAGAAATCCATCCTGTGTGTTTGTTTTTAAGTGAAAAATCAGGCCCACATTTCATGCTCTGATTTTCTAATTTTCAGTAATTGCAAATAATTGACTTCATATTACCTGACATAATTTACAGGACATCCGTACATAATAAAGAAGAAAATGTTGTTTACTTTGTACATTAATAGATGTGGAATTAAATAAGGTTCATATATTTCTTGGGTCATGCCTTACTTTCACAATCTATTCAAATTATTGTTCAGTAAACACGAGTTCTAGGGGTTTTTTTGCTAAATTCAAAAATCTTGGATAAGATGTTAGTTATGTTTCTGCAACCCCCCCGAGATTAACAGCCTATCTCATATAGAGAAGTCAAAATGGCTAGCAGGGTTCCCTGTTGCAAACATTCAATTCCAGACTGCCAGGTGCTGTTAAGCAGTTATTGGAGTTTATCCTGGAGCCATTTATAATTAGCTAGTAACTAATTGTTCATAACTTGACAGATAAATGCATCATGTACAATCAATAAGTAATAAAGCAAAGCCAATCTTCAGGATATATTTTTCTTTGTGTAGGTCAAAGACCGCACTCAAATGGAAGATTCAGGTTGAATTTCATGTCTGAAGTCAAGTTCTGGAGCTGATGAAGGTTGTTTGGGTGTTCTGCTGAGGCACCATGCAAGGTCACTCTAGGGAGAAAGTGCTTAAGCAACTAAAATTAAGGCTCCTTTGTTTATCAGATAATGAACAATACTGGGCAGAAGTACCTGCACTTAGGCACTTGCTGGCTAAGAGGACACAAGGCTGTTGCTTTCCAAAGATGTAGAAAAACAGATGCATGGAAAACTGAGAAGCATCTAGCAAGCGATGCTTCATTTATGGTAAGAAGGATGTTTTAATTGCTGCTGCAGTATGCTGGGATGGACCTTTGTGTCCAAGCTGCCAGACACTTGTTCCAAGAGGGCAGCTGTGCCTCCTCCTATCTTTTCCCTGGGCTCGTAGTCATCCCAGTGAACATGGCACTGTGAGGGTCCTGCCAAATCATAGGCCTTGCTCCCTATCAAATACAGAATAGGAAATGGTATCCAAGCTTGCCTAAATCTTTCTTTTTTCCTTTTCCATTCTTTCCTTTCCTTTTTCCTTTCCCCTCCTTTCATTGCTTTTGTACATGACTAGTTACAACACACCTGTCATTAGCTTTACCACCTGCAGGCACTGATGGGCAACCAAAATAACTTGGCCTCTTGAAGTTGTCTCTAGCTGAGAAAAGCTCCACAAATAGTATTCTTCCAAACTGTCTCACCAGTGATAAATCTGCTTGAGAAGAAGGCACAGTAAGACTACAGGGCATAATTAGTTCTGCCCTGAATTCCAATTTCTATTTTGGATTATTTATTCATTTATTGTCAGGGTAGGTCAGATCCTTGGACCTTATTATCTGATAGAATACAACGTTCTGATAAACAGATGATTTTGTTTTTGTTTTGTTTTTCACTCTTTTTTTGTTTAAAAACAGCTTCTTGATTGCAAGAAGCTCCCTGTACTGCAGCAGAAAACTGGCCTCTCCTGCCAAAATTGGCTGTATTACAAAGTGGGATTTCATGGTAATTATAACAATGTAAGCAAGAGCTTCCTTTAAAATGCATTCAAAATGCAATGGTATATAAATAGATTTCTCTCTTCCATCTTCCCCCAAGCATTAATGTGCAGCATCTTTTTGCCAAAAAGAAACAAGTGGAATTGTCTAATCTTGAATAACTGCAGAAGTCAGTAAATGCATATACTGATGGTAATGTGGTTCTTGAACAATCCTAATATAAGCGACAAAATTTGTCTGCTGAAAATTGCCATGCTCCTCAGACTACATTTCAACTCTTTAGCAAAGAACTTTCTCGAGTTTCCTTCCAGCCCAAATGTTTTGCCATTTCTGAAGCCTACCTTGATTAAACTTCTGTATGAGATACTGATAACATACAGAATATGTATGTTATCATAAATATATTGTATGATAACAATATATCATACAATATTGTATGATATATTCAGTTCAAACATACAACTATCTCAAGCTGATGAAAGCTGTTGTAGGCAGTGGGAGGTACCACTGCCTGCAGAGGCTTGTGCTGCACTCCATGAAACAGCACCTTCTTTCGAGCTTATGTTCCTCAGCCTTAGAAAACAGAAATAAATTTGAGGCCTAGGGAAACATTATTTTAGAAAATGGTGTAAAGCCTCTATTCTACTGAATGAAGAAGGAATTTCAAACTTCAATAAAGTGACCTTTTTGCTTGAATATTCTTTTACAAAGCAGAAGAAACCCCCTGTGAAAGGCAAGGCTATATTTCATAGCAAAATATGGACTATACAGTATCCATGAAGTGCCTTTTGTTGATTTTTTTTTTCAAGTCCAGCAAAGCAATATTCAGTTCAACATCTCAGTCATTTTAGACTGAGAGAGATTAGCTTTGCAACAGGAGATATCAATGCAACACACATCCGGTCCTAAGTTAATCAGATCTCAAAGCCATTTTCTCCAAAGCAAGAAGGGCATAAACAGAGTCAGAGGAGAGCTCTCATCCTTACTGTTGGCATTGTACTGGGGAGCAGAGCAAAAATCTCTTGGCAGGATTGCCATTCATCACTTCATGTTCCTGTTTGAAACATACAAAGAGCCCACTATTTTGCAAGGAGAAAAAGTCAGTTATTAACTCAAGCAGTTTCTATTCATTTAAGAGATTATGGGGAATAGCAACCAGTCTACCAATCTAATTTTTGCAAGGTATTTTCCTGTGTCCATCTCTTTTTCACTGACAAATTGTGCTGGTTTTGGTGTAGAGTTAATTTTTCTCACAGTAGCTAGAATGGGGCTGTTTTTAACCTTCCAATTCTCTCCCTGATCCTGCTGGTGGGGCAGTGATCGAGCAGCTGTGTGGTGGTTGGCTGCTGGCCAGAGTTAAACCGTGACACAAATGTAAAGCAGGCATGGAAAACTCTGTTTTGTAGCATGCATTGGGAGACAGTTCCTATCTGAAGTAAGACTGGTTGTGTCTGCAGCTATTGTGAATGCTCAGAAAGGCACACTGATTGCTGGGATCAAGCAGCATGACTGGCACCATGCTCAGAGGCACAGTAAGGAGCACTGAGTGTCCTGGCTGAGGTGCACAGTTGTTTCTCTGCTACCATTACACAAACAGAAGTGGAAAAGTTCTTGATAAAAAAAAAATGTAGTGTAGAAATGACATGATGTCCCAGCTGTGGAAGAGAGGAATGGACAGCTGGAACTTGGTTGTGGGACAAAATAGCATGCTAAAGGATGGGTGGATTTAGTAGATAGATAAGCAGCCTATATTTTAAATCAAATTTCTAGAAAGGTATGACATTCCTGTGATATACCTCGTTTCTTTTATAGCCATTTTGCCAAGATGTGGCCATTAAGGGGTGCTGTATCTTCAACCTGGGCTGATGACTTTCTTGGACATGTACCTCTGTTTCTCCTGATTTTAAGATATGCTGAGAATGGTATCACTACACACATTTATTTAACTTCTTTTTTTTTTTTTTAAATGAAGAAATCACTCAAAAAGGTGGCCAGAAAGAAACACACAAACATTTTGTATATTTAAACCTGGTGCTGTTGTTGATATTAAGCAGGTGCAGCTTGCAGCTGCCTGTGTTCCCTGGTTTATATGTGCAGTCCCCAGCCACAGTCTGCCTGCACACTTCTGCCAGCAATCGTCCTGCTCTCCCTGGATCACTGGAGACTCATACCTCTGAAGAGAAGCCATGGGAACACAAAAAGCCCAGGTGGTGATACCTCAGCCTTGGCAATCACGCAATCTATGTGGCATCCAAAGCCTTCTGACTGCCATCTGCAGAGGAGTAGAAGGTAAGGTGTCTTGGCTCCCACACCAGGGCTTCAGGTGACAATAGAGTTTTTCTGAGCTGTCTGGCATTACAGGGTTGGGAGAAGTGGATCAGAACTAGTGCGCTGGCAGTGATGTGGAGATGAAGGTGACTGTCTAGGCTTGGCTGCATCGCCCCTGGTAAATACTTCTTCCTGGCTCCTGACCATATGGGCCTGTGAGGGAAACAGTCTTCTTGTAGGTATAGTGGATATTTTAGGGAGAGACTCAGGAAATCAAGAAAGCTGGAAAAACAGACTTTTTTCCTGATTGAGCTGTTTATCTGAAGCCTTTTAAACAAAGTAGAGCTGAGGAGACAAGTTCCCCAACAAGCAGATTCTCTCAGAGGCTGAACCGGGGACTTAAACTGAACCTAGATTAGAGAAGCAAGCTGTTAGCATAGACATTAGAAATCATTATTATGTTTGGGACTCTTTATTTTTTTTCCTCAGAAGACTGTGGTAGAAACAAAGTCTGCCTGAAAAAACACAGAAGAATCTTCAGTTGGTGGGACTGCAGCTATTGCCTGAAAAGACTAGATCTAGTTTAACAAGTAGGATGAATTACCACAATAATAGGTCTGTACATTTTGACAGAAAAGATTAATGATCCAATTTTGGTTTGTGTTGTTTTTTTTTTCCTCACTAAAAATAATACGCCATTTGCATCTAGGACATGGGCTAGGCATGTAGCACATACATAAAGTTGTCCTCTTGCTAAGAAATACTCACTATAAAGACACACAGAATATAGAAAGTCATATCTTATCTATTGCTCAACAACATACGGGGGAAAAATGAGAAGCTCACCTTTTGTGCCCTGCGCTTGTCTGCTCGTTGATTCTGGTGGTATATACGGCTGAAGTTGGAGACAATTACAGGAACTGGCAGAGCAATGACCAAGACCCCACTCAGGGAGCATATTGAACCAAAAATCTTGCCAGCTATTGTCTTTGGCACCATGTCACCATACCTGGGTTAAAGAAAACAAAATGCTTAGTACAGACAAAAGCTCTTCTAATTATTGAACTTCATGATGAATTAATCACACAATATTTTAATTCTCATGCAAATAATACTTGCTTCATATAAATATTACTTTATGCACATATGCATACATATACAGCAAGCCCACTGTTGTTGCACACACAATTTTAATTTGAAGCTAGTTTTGGGTCGCCTGTCTGTCAGACTATGAGCAGGTAAATCACATGTTTTACCTGCTGTAGTCTTTTCAGGCTGCCTCTATTGCAATGGAGATAGAATGACCTTGCTAAGAAAAAAAAGTCAGTGTTGAAATTCAGTCCTTACTCTGTTTGCTTGCTGGAAGAACTCATCACTTTCCATTGACAAGATCCTAGAGAGACCACTTGGTAAATTAGATGCTAAACTGAATAATCTGTTGTCTCACTTAAGCTGATATAGTACTTTCATTTAGGAGGGTGACAGATTTTTGCAACAGGTTGCTCAGATCATGAACTTTCTGTCCTTGGAGATTTTCAACACTTGGCTAGACAGAAGTATGGCTGACCCAAACTTCTTGTTGTTGACATGAGAAGCTGGAGCAGCTGAGCTCCAGAGGTCCCTTCTATGGTCTAGGTGAAAGCAAACATGAAAAACCCAAGCTACAAGCAAGCGACCAAACAAATTCTAACTGCAAATCCTGTCAGTGCTCAGAATTACTAGAGCTACCACCTTTCTTTATGATACTGGATATTGCTTTGTCCAGCAAGAAAGAACATAGTGCTAGTGAAGTATATAAAGGCACTCCAGTGCCAGTTTATTAACAGACATCAGCTCTTTGCATTTTGCCATATTCTGTAGGGCACAAGTATGTAATTACATAATACGGAGTTTAATAAAGAGATAAATTACTTTCAAGTACCATTTGTTTTTTAACTTTACTGCATTTTAAGTTATTATTAAACATTGATTGTAGCTTGTGAGTTTAGTATGTTTGTGAGCATGGAGACAGCACATTCCCTATTACAAAGAATTAATAAGCTGTTAACACAAGATAAGTTAAGAAATAAAACTGCAGGAGGTGCAGTGTTTGGGAAATACTATCTGGAAAACAAAATCTGTTTGGCAGGAACTGGAAAAAAATTAGAGAAGAAGGGGAGAGTCTTCAGGTCATATGGTCCAAATTTTGCACCTAATAACAAGAAGGACGGGATAAAAGGGTGAGGACAACAGATGATAGAGAATCTGTATGAGGTTGGAGGATGCCTTCTAGCAATGAGAGCTCGGCTCACATCAAAAGGAGGTTATGTATGGCCTTGTAGGTGAAGATGAATGGTTTGCATTTTGTAAGATAAGAGGAAAGTGTTTAACGTAAATATTCAAATAAGTTGTAATATAGCAGATGTAATATAGATGACAAGTCTTAGACTATTGACATAGATGATATTGTGTAAAATAAATGTTTAGTTGCTTTACCAAGCATGCCCAAGTGTAAAATATTCACAGGAAAAAAATACATTAATATTTCTGCCAATAAACCCCATACACTCAGAATTTGAATGCCATTAGCTTCTCATTTTGTGACATGTAGGATTGGATAAAAAATACATAATTTAATAGAATCCATCTTTTAAATTAGTAATATAGCTGGTCTTAATTATAAGATATATAAAACTGCAAAAATACTAGAGAGTCATGCTTTCTTTCACATCAACATTTGCACCTCACAGCATAACCATTCTTGATGCTTATCTCTTCCTAAAGCCACAACTGACTATCAACTGTCAGGACTGATGCATGCCCAGCTGTTCTTTCCTTTGGGGCAAGGAAGTGGATAAATGACCTTTCAAGGTCTCTTTGACAAATGGGATCCCCAACACCTAGCTAACCCCATTTTTTTTTCAGGCAGAATGATAGGAAAAGCAGTGGGCATGGGGCCAGGGTGCTGAGCTCTGGGGAGAAGTCCTAGGATCAAATCACTGATAATCCTTTCTGCTTTACAGTATTCATTACTGTTTTACTTCATTCTTACCGATACAATCCAAGTATTTTCTTATATTGAATCAAACTATCAACAGAAAGCTATGTAAAAGGCGATATATATTTACACATGCCTGACACAACCAGATTTTGAAATGCAAAATTTACACATGCCCCGGTGCTAAATCTCTTAAATTAGATCTCTTAAATGAGATTTCTAAACCTTCCTAAATATTTAAATGCTTATCACTTGAAATGTTAAATTGCTGAACGTCCATAAGCTCACATTGTCACTGATGGCTGCTGTGGACAGAAGGCATTCCTGGCTCTAATTAATTTGGTTTGAAGTTGCTCAGGGATATAGTTCATCCTGTTGATAATGTGGCAGTGTAATTACATGAATCAAGTTCAGACTGAAGCTTAAGGAGTTATGACAGGAACCATTAGCTGATCTATCTCTAGCATTTCAATGTTTATGTGTGGACTTACCCACTGACATAAGCAGATGCTTTTTCACAATATTTCAGTGTTACAGAGTGAAATAAAAAAATCAGGATTTTTTGACACATGAAGGTATTTTTCAATGATTTTCTCACCTTCCAGAGAAAATTACAGGCAGATGGATATACTGTTTATTTTAAAATAACTTGCTTTTGGTTATTTTTCTATTTCAGCTTGCATAAGTTTAATAATGTGACATTTTCCAAAGGTAATGTTGCTTGTCTATTGTTCAGTGTTAATATCTTTCACATCATTAATAGTTCTTACATAATTAGTTTTTCTCCTGTTGCTAACCACTGTGTTGGAGATGTTTAAATAAAATTATGGTCAGAAAAAATTACTTCAAAGAAATTAGCCTTTCTGCACAGGGTGAGAAACATATTTGCTTACTTTTGTGACAAAACAGAGTTTTTGCTTCATTTACCCTAGTTGGCCTTGCTCTCCTCTGGGACAGTGATACAGATTTTAGTGTACTGTAGGCATGATCAGAATTGTTAATGAAGTTCCGCATCCTGCATTAAACATTACCTTTAGTTATACCTCATATATCACTGAACGCCACCAATGGAAGTGGATAACAAAAAATTAAGGAAAAATTCCTTCCTTTACCCCAACTACAATTGCTTTATTCCTTGGAAGGTCTAAACTAAAAAAGAATGTAACTACATTTTGAGATGGAAGGGAAGCTTTGTGGTGCTTTTATTTCAAAGAGGAAAAATTATACTTGATCTCTTAAATAAATTCTACATTCTGCAGAAAATCTGATTTCTTCAGTCACAGAGACACAACAAATGTGGAATCTTATTAAGTAATTTTCACAGACACCCTTTTCAAAAGGGAACTATTTCAAGGTTTTATCTAGTGCTATTCTGCTTGTCTCACTGCTCTTCAGGCTGGAACTGCAAGCACATTCTCCTTTATTTGCTTTTTTTCCTAGTTGCAGTCTTTTCTTAGCTTTGCATATAGTCTGTTCCATGTATGTCTATTATTGTGGCCAAAGCTCAAGCCAGTCTTTGGGCATTTATGATTTGTACTGACAATCTAATTTTGTAATGTCAAAAGTGTCATCCCACTATTTTATGTACTGGATGAGTGAAGAAAAAGAGATATCATACTGATCCCTGATATCAGTCAGGTGCATTCTACTTCAGTAGCCAAAAAGGGAAGGGAAAAGGCTATGGCAAACTAGATCTGTCAATCAAGTTTTATCAAATCATAAGTCAGAAACAACATGACCAAGCTAATGCCTAGGTTTCACTAGATGTAGTCCAGACAGGCCAGACATGTGCTATTGCTTTCAGTCCACAGGTATCTGTTCACTAAATGACATCATACAGGGAGAGATGGATGGATTGGATGGGTAGATTTAAAGGCATGTATGTTTGTCTCAGTTGTTTGTATTCAACAGGTGACAGACTACTTTTGCACAGTTGACTCTTTATTGCATGACAAGACAGCAAGCCAGTGGATTCCTTCATTTTGCAAATACTGGATCTTTCAGAGTATTGATGTGAGTAAAACGGGCGTGATGTAGCGCTTTGCATGACAGAGTGGGGGGCACAAAATGCAGCTCGAATCACACACGGAAAACTGAGCTGTTGCAGGAGCTTGGGAAACATGAATGTATTTGGGTTTACAAAGGCTCTATCTGTAATCTCAGCATTGCTGTGTCAGAGCCTACCCATGGACATTGACCTGCCAAGGCAATACTGCTTTCCTGACTGGTGAGTGGAATATTTCCAATGTTGCATACCCATAATTCAAGAAATCTCAGGCAACACAGGCTGTATTTGTGGCATCATCAGCTATTCATCTTATTCCTGAATCTAAAGAAAAGCAGTTTTTGATGGCTCTAAGTTGCAATATTTCATAAGTCAAAGGTCTTAAATATAACTGAAATAAATCATATTTTTGGCCATTTTTTCTTGATGTGAGCAGAGAAGGTATTGTCTTTAATGATCTTAACAAATGAGAGGGACAATGCTGCTTTTTAAACTTCTGTTTCTTTGTGTGGACACAAAAGTAATTTTTTTTTTTTTTTTCCAAGTGAAAAATAAGTGTATTGTGGAGGTTAAAAGAGCAAACATCAGAAATTGTAATTTAGTAATATTTTTGTGTATGTTACACCAGAAATTAATACCTGGAATATCTCACTTTTGGTCGAAACCCCCTTGGTGACCTCTATACCAAAACTATGAAATTGTAGGATATATGTAGTGGGAATAAATCCGAGATTTGCATTTTGACAAAGCTCAGATAGTCTAGGCTGATACTGACAGATACATAAAAAGAAAAAAACTGTCAGAATGAAAAAAAAACCTCTCTGTGACTTTTCTGACACTAGAGGGCGTAAACGCCATTAAAAACAAATGCAAATGCAGAAACATTTTAAAATGCGTGTTACAGATACATGTGTCCTCTCCCACCTCCTTCGAATTAATTTACATTCTTTAAAGAATTATTACATTGATTGAGGTCTGTTGTCTACTCCCATATTATTTGCTGAAAAGAAAAGCTAGTAACATTTTTGCTTTTCAAACATGTAAAACATGTCAGAAAATAATGGTTGTAAAATAAATGAAAAGTTGTTAAAATTAACTTGGTAATATTTATTTTAAAAGCAAGGGAATTTATGACCAAAGAGCAATGAAAATAGTACAAGATCCATGGAAACTAAACAATCTTTGTAAAAGATTGTAGAAGGCAGCATGGCTCATTTTTTTCATGTTCAGGAGACAAATCATGTTTCCCAGGAGATTTAGCAGGTCATCCAGGCAGAGATCAGGTTTTTTGCACTGGAGTTGATTAAGAGAATGGTGCCCCGCCTTTCCAGGGCAAGGACTGTCTTCCCACCCTCCAGGTGCTTGCTTGCTCTGGCCGGGGTTGGTGCTTTACCCAGCTGGGTGGGATGATGATGCATCTTCCCTCTTTGCTGTCTCAGCTAATGGCTCTTTCCTCTTCTCCAGAAGAAGCCCGAGAGGCTTCTCTGGTGAGACTCTCAGAGAAGATTATACAGCTGCTCATCAGCCCATGAATTTAGGCAGCCAGCCACCCACCCACTTGGGCACATGCTTACATCCCAGCATAGGGGAGAAGGCAGAAAAAGCAATTCCCATCCTTCCTGACACTAACAATAATCATTATGAATCTGCAGCCTTATGGTCCTGGTTTTGGCCAGGTCTGAAAATAGCCTAATGATTTTGGAAGAGCAATTTCTAATAATGCAACATATTGCTGGTAGTGTGAGGTGCAGAACCACATTACATAGATTACTTCAAATTTTATTCCAGCCTAGGGAGATTCTGCATGGAATTGCATATAATCTTCCTGGCTGGTTTTACTGCTATGAAGGGCCCTCTGCTGCAATAACCCTCTCTTCTGCTCAGTGGTGATGGACATGGTCCCCTCTGGGTCCACAAGTGTTCCTCCAAGCGTGGGCCAAAATGATCATTCATGAATGATGAAAACCACATCTGCTTCTCAAAAGTGGCAGTACTCCCTGGGCTTTCCAGCCTGCAGTGCAAGAGAATTAAACTAGTGCCCCTGCACCTGGCTGGGTTAGCAGTTTCTGAAATACAAAATTTCTAATAAAAGTCAGGGTGATTTGGGGTTTTCTTTTGCTTGTTTCGTTTAGTTTTGTTTCTATGTACACCAAGGATTCCACCCAAGAAGGGTAAACAGATTTGCACAGTTGGACTTCAGTACTTTGAGGTCAAAACACAGGAACTTTTGCATGGAAAAGTTAAATGCTTGACCAAGGAGACACTCCCAGCTTCTTGCAGTCAAGACCAAGATCTAGATAATCAGATTCCCTCTGTTCTTGTTTACCATAAAATATTAAATTCAAAGAGGTAAAAATATCTTTTGTTGTCATCAGGAAAAGCTAATATCCTACCTGATCCTGACCAAAGCATCACAGAAGTACAATGTCTAATTTATACTGCATGGGGGCTGTTTAAACTACCAGAGATATAGTTCTGCTGACTCCCAACAGCTGCATTACAGTCACAGACATACTACTAAGATGGCATTTTGGTTTGTGTTTTTTCCCAGATTTCAGAAGCAAAAATGAGCATGTTTGTTTTTAGGAAAAAAGAGAATGTTTCTGAATGGATCCGACACTTTTTATGAATAAGAAAAGCAACATAGCAGAAAAACTGTTCTTGATGTAAAACTTGCAATCTGCCTCTCTTAGTGTTCCCTAAATAATGTGGTTCTACAAGGCAGTGGCCATCATCCACAGTCACAGGTGAAAATGTTCCTTTTTTAGAGTCTGCAATCAAAGGGAGCTTTGCCCAACCCTTCACGCAGTACCAGGCTTCCGTGGCAAGTGCAGGTGCCCTCACTCTACGTGGCCCTGCCAGTGCCTGAGTCTTGTCCTGCCTAAATGTGACACTCACACTGTGACAATCACTGCAGAAGGTCTCTGCAGAAGAAGCTTGTGCTTACAAACCCCTTTGGATTCCTTTTTTTTTGTTGTTGTTTAAAGTGGTGTAGACGTCATGGCCCATTATAGAGCACCACAAAATTGTGCTTCCATTTCTGTGATGGAGATGCGTACCTGGTGAGAGGTCTGTCATGTTATTTGGTGGGATTTAATGCTTAGTTCAGTGGATGGAGGGCAGTAAAATTCATCAGCTAGACTGCCACACACTCCACAAAATGACTGGCTGAGCTCTGCCTTTGTGCTCTCATGGGAATGAGAATAAACCAATCTCAATTAACTCCCTTCACAAGTAGACTGGCTTTGGAACTAAGCAGATATGATGCAAAGGAGCAAATATTAGTTAACCACTTTAACTTTGAAACCGCTTAAGGAAAGACCATCAGTGAAGAATAGAAACTAACCATTCTGAGAGTAGAAAAAGAAGTGCTATGCATAAAGCAATAGTATAGACACGTCAAATTACATCTGACAATTGCTAAATGGGGTCCTTGTCTAAGGAGAGTTCTGTAAATTGTTATAAAGCTGTTCCCTAGAGCCTCCAAGCTGCTTGGTAACTAAATGCTGGAAAGTTGACACTAATTAGTCATTTATTTCAACATTACATCCAACAAGAGATAATATAAATTGCTACTGGTAATAATTTTAAGTGGAATTTCTAAATAAGCATTTCAACTGTGTTGCCTTAAGGACTCAGCCTGTACATTTACAACTTGAGAAGTATTTAAGTTGCTGTTTAGGAGCTAATTTTTTTTTTTTTAAACATGATTGTATGTGAATGTGAAATGAGACAGGGTTAGAGTTGAAGGAATGACTCAGAGGTAAGTAAAAATGACTTAATTTCTTCAAATCATCTTTACTCCTAAGAATATGATATCTAATTAACAGTGAATTAAGTTATTACTTTGTTGTATTACTGCTGTTAATTCTTTAAGATACCATGGTGATGAGCGGGTAATAAATGCTTAGCTGGATGATATTTCCTAGGATGGTACAAATGATTACAGGAAGAATATACTTTTCCACTGTCCCTTTGCATATTCTGGGGCCTGATGCAGATGTACCATTTTTTTCATTCTACTATATGTGAAGCCAAAAGTAACTCATAAGAAAAAAAAAAAGACAATTTGATCCTTGCTCCTGTAACTCTGACTTACTTCACAAAGAGAAAATACTCTAAGGTCTTTGCTTCTAAAGATCAATGACTTATATTTTTTAGGACCTACTTTTCCAACAGTTCTTTTGTCAGTGCAAGCACTCACACACAAACACATATATAGGAAGAACTGACCAGCTATCTCACGGCTTCCAGATGAACTAAAGAATGCCCGTACTAGTTCAGACCAAAGCTTCACCTAGCCTAATTTTCAGTCTCCAAAATTTAGTCTGAAGCAAACAAACACATAAGGAAAAAGAATAGGCTAAATATACATCATAATATCATTGAATGGTCTTCCATCCTTCAACCACTCACAAATAACTGAAGTACCAGAACTGTATTTTTTTTTTCTGTTAGTGATCCTTAGTTGGTTGCACTTCCACAGGCTTTATTTTGACCTCTTAAATCCGTGCATATTTCTGGCATTCACAACATGGTTTGGTAGTTCCCTGGTCAGTGTTCTTTTGACTGTTCTGTCTTGGGTTCTGGTATTCAAAAAAACATCTGGCAAGTGTTCTCTAGCCACCCTCCTCCTGCCTCTTGTGTTTTCATACCTATTTACCTTATCTCTTTCCTAGGATGACAAGTCCTACTATGTTCATACAGAATCTGCTCCCCATATTTTATCATACCTTTTGCCCTTTTTTGAATCTCCTCTAATTTTTTACACTGTTTACAGGAAAACAAGACCAGAACTACACACGGTTTTCTAAGAAGAGGTATGGACCAGTTCAGAATAGCTTATACTTCTGGTCCCAACTTGTACAGTGAGCCATTGTTATTCTCAATGTTAATATGTGATTTCTCACCCTTGTTATTTCTCTGTCCAAATCTTTGCTGGTGGGAGCTGATAAAATTCGCCTTACTTCCCAGTTCTCTATCACTGACTGAGAAAAAGAAGCTACTGGGCTTCTGGCACAGCATGAGATTTTTGATAACTATCGTGACATAATTTGTACAAAATAATTGTTGAAATGGCATAGCTTGCCCAGTACCTGTGCTAACCAGAGAAAGAAAATTCACTCCTAGATTTTTACCAATATTTAGGTTAAAAGGAATACATCTTTGTTTGTCCTATGGATATGAATTTTTAGTCCAGATTGGTTTTGTTTTTTTCCCTTCCCTTTGTTCTTTCACAAAATCCTTTCCTGGGAGAACTGGACTAAAAAGCAATATAATGTTAAGATACAGTGTTTTATATCTCATGGAGAAATGGACAAATATGAACCAGAATGCATGCACACCAATCTCAAACACTCAGTGTTTTAAATAAATTGATACACATACAATAAAGTATAAAGAATTTCCAGCAGTTCCTGGTTGAGGCATTAACTGGAAGCAACATGAACATGTGACTACAAAAAGCCCCACCTTCAAAAGTACCATCATCTCCAGCTACTCTTCACATCAAAGGTTAGGGGTAAAAGACAGGTAATGCCTTCAAGTGAAGGTCTGGCCATGGTGCTTAGCAATGACTGAATAAAGGCTCCACAGTACCAGTGGTAAATGAGAGAGCAGTGTGACATTTACTGATTACACCAAGGCTGGCTTTAAAGAGAGTCTTGTTGCCAGCTCCATTGATTCCCAGCAGGATGGACTAGAGTTTGACACATCCTTCCTGGGAAATGATTCCAAAGGAAACTGCTAAATATCACCCATCTATAAATATCACCCCACCCGGTCTTGGTTCATTGACACTCTCTGTTCCTTCAGACACCTCATGAGCCTGTGGAAGATGACAAACTCAGATAATTCTGCATCCTTCTAGGAACACAGTATTGGTAAAACTTTTCAGCATCATGACTAAAATTAGGATTGAGCTGTGAAGCACAAATTTTGGTGCAGATTCCAATGTACTTTCTGCAGCCCAGGGGTATGTTTTGATGTGCCACCTTGTTCCAGTAGAGATGAGAATTTTCCTATTAGTGATGTGATTAGGCATATTCTTGGTCCAGTGTTCATCCCAGAAATATTGCTGAAAATTTTATGTAATTAATTTCTCCTACAGACTTTCTTTTAGTTGCAATACTTATGCTAAATAGCGGCAAAGTCCAAACAAAGCATTGATCTGCCAACCCATTCCTAAATTTCTCTTGAGTATATATTAGGCATCAGATAAAACTGCCCCAAGTATAAATTACATTAACACTAGAAAAGCACTGTGAAAGTTTGCAAGGACAGTCATGCCTTTTTTTGTGACAGCTACTGGGCACAGCACTGAGATCTGTGAGCTGATTTCTCTTGGGAATCAAATTTACCTGCTCCCATGTTCAAGTAAAACTCTGACTGACAAGAGGTTTTAGCCACTGCAGGCTTTCATGCTGTTCAGCACTCTAATGGGCAGGTCAAGGTCTAGGAATGATTCTCAGCAAATTTGGAACTCCTTCTACTTTTTTTTTTTTTTTTTTAGCAGGACCCATCCCACACAGAAGTCTGCTGCCTTGGGGCCTAGGAAAGGGATATTATTAGGAAACTCTGATCTGGTATGGCTCTCTCTAACTATTTCCCTCTATGGCCAGTAGTGGTGAGACTGAAGAAAGGAGTTCTACTGCAATCAAAAGGAACTTCAGGACACTGGGGCACTTGGTCAAAGAAGTATGTGTACAGGTTCTCCTCAGTTCCTTCTGTACAAGGGGGACATACTGAAAGGAACATGAAAACTAGCCTGATTTTCCTAGTGGTGTTCCTCAAACTAGCCCGATTCCCAGCTTAGAGCTGTGGTGGCATAGGTGGAATTTTGGTTTTTTTGACCATGGAGTAGTTTATGTGGCACCAGGCCTGCTGAGAACAGATGGGGTCCACCTGCTACAGAGAGGAAAAAGGATTATGGCCCATAGTTGTCAGGGCTGATTGACAGAGCTTTAAATTAGGTTGGAAGGGGATACAGACAGGCTCACTAGAGATGAGCCTAGGAACTGCATGCCTATGTTGGAGGTGAAATACCAGTTGAATTGCATCTACACCTATACTACAGGTGCACTTATACTTGCACACAGTATGGGGAACAAAGAGGAGGAGCTGGAAGCCACTGTGCAGCAGGAAAGCTATGATGTAATTGCTGTCACAGAAATGTGGTGGGATGACTGTCACAACTGGAGTGCTGCAATGGATGGTTATATGCTCTCTAGAAGTGATATGCAAAGTAGGAGAGGTGGTGGGGTAGCACTGTACATTAGGGATTGTTTTGATTGTATTGAAATTAATAATGATGGTGATGATGACAAGGTTGAGTGCCTGTGGGTAAAGATCAGGCAGAGGGTCAGCAGGGTGGATGTCCTGGTACAAATTTATTGCAGACCACCTTGCCAGGATGAACAGGCAGATGATACATTCTACAGGAGGCTGGCAGAAGTCTCACAATCACCAACACTTGTAATCGTGGGAGACTTCAACTTGCTAGATGTCTGCTGGAAATACAACAGAACAGAGAGGAAACGGTCCAGGAGGTTCCTGGATTGTGTTGAAGATAACTTCCTGACACAGGTGGAGAGTGAGTCAACTAGGGAAGGTTCCCCACTACACCTGTTTGTGAGCAGAGAAGGACTAGTGAAGGACTAGTGGATGATGCGGTGGTAGATGGCCAGCTTAGGTACAGTGACCACAAAATGATAAAGTTTTCAGTTCTGGATGAAGTGAGGAGAGGAGCCCACTGAACGACCACCTTGGACTTCCAGGGGGCAGACCTATTTAGGAGATTGATTGACAGAGTCCCTTGGGATTCTGTCCTGAAGGGGAAAGGAGTCCAGGAAGGTTGGACATGCTTTAAGAAAGAAATCTAAAAGATATAGGAGCAGGCTGTCCCCATGTGCCTTAAGATAAGAGGTGGGGAAAAATAATACCTTGGTTAAACAGAGTGCTTAGGCTAGAACTCTGGGAAAAAAAGAGAGTGTATCACCTCTGGAAGGAGGGGCAGGTAACTTAGGGTGGCTACAACCATGTTATGAGGTTATGTAGGGAGAAAATTAGAAGGACCAAAGTCAAACTGGAACTTAATTTAGCCACTGCAGTTAAAGACAACAAAGAAAGTTTCTATAAATACATTGAAAGCAAAAGGAGGGCTAAGGATGCAGAAGTAGCATAGTGTCAGGAAGTGAGGAAAGGCTGAGGTACTTAATGCCTTCTTTGCCTTAGTCTTAATACCAAAACCAGTTGTCTACAGGATACCTGGCTCCCAGAACTGGAAGTTAGTGATAGGGAGCTGAGTGAAGCCTCCATAATCCAGGAGGAAATGGTTCATGACCTGCTATGCCAATTAGACACCTGCAAGTCTATGAGCCCAGATGGGATGCACCTGAGAGCAATGAGGGAGCTGATGAAAAATCTCACCAAGCCACTTTCAATCATCTACCATCAGTCTTGCTTAACTGGAGAGGTCCCAGTTGACTGGAAATTAGCAAATGTGATGCCTATCTACGAGCCTGGTTGGAAGGACAACCCAGGAACTACAGGCCTGTCAGCCTGACCTTGGTACTGGGAAAGGTCATGGAGCAGATCATCTTGAGTGCCATCACACAGCATGTACAGGACAGCCAGCATGGCTTTATGAAAGTCAGGTCCTGCTTGACCAACCTGATCTCCTTCTATGACAAAGTGACTTGCTTAGTAGATGAGTGAAAGGCTGTGGATATTATCTATCTAGACTTCAGTAAAGCATTTGACACCATCTCCGACAGCATTCTCTGGGACAAACTGGCAGCTCACAGCTTGGACAGCTGCACTCTTGTTTGGGTGAAAAACTGGCTGGATGGCTGGGCCCAGAGCATGGTGGTAAATGGTGGTGGTGGCTGGTCACTAGTGGTGTTCCTCAGGGCTCAGTACTGAGACCAGTCCTGTTTAACTTTATCAATTATCAGGATGAGGGGATCAAGGGCACCCTCAGTAATTTCACAGACAACACCAAGTTGGGTGGGAGTTTTGGTCTGCTGGAGGGTAGGAAGGTTCTGCAGAGGGATCTTGACAGACTGGATTAATGGGCTGAGGACAATATTGTTACGTTCAACAACGTGAAGTGCTGGGTCCTGCACTTAGTTGCAACAACCCCATGCAGTGCTACAGGCTTGAGGAAGCGTCCCAGCAGAAAGGGACTTACTGTTACTGGTTGACAGCTGGCTGAACATGAGCCGGCAGTGTGCCCATGTGATACCATGCCCCATGGCATCCTGGCTTGTATCAGAAACAGTGTGGCCAGAAGGACTAGGGAAGTGATTGCCCCTCTGTGTTTGGCATTGGTGAAGCTGTACCTCAAGTACTGTACCAGTTTTGGACCACTCACTCCAAAAAGGATATTGAAGTGCTGGACTATGTCCAGAGAAGGGCAAGGAAGCTGGTGAAAGGGCTACAGCACACGTCTTAGGAGGAGTGGTTGAGGGAGCTGGGGTTGTTTAGTCTGGAGAAGAAGAGGCTCAGAGGGGACCTCATTGCTCTCTACAACTACCTGAAAGACGGCTGTAGCACGATGGGGCTCAGTCTCTTCTGCCATGTCTCAAGGGAAAGGATGAGAGGAAATGGCCTCATGTCTCATCAGGAGAAATTTAGATTAGATATTAGAAAAAAAAAAATCACTGAAAGAGTGGTTAGGCATTGGAATAAGTTGCCCAGGAGGGTGGTGGAGTCACCATTTCTGGAAGTGTTCAAGATGTGGCATTTTGGGATATAGTTTATGGGTGGTTATGGTGGTGCTAGGTTGATAATTGAACTAGCTGATCTTGAAGGTCTCTTCCAGCCTTGATGATTCTGTGATTCTGTAAAGTTCCCAGATTGCAATACAGGTTTGCTTTCACTCATTGGCACACTTTCCAACTTAAAAAATTGCTAATTCTTCTTTCACATATTTAGTCCAATTAGAGAACACTGGAGTTTAATATGTCAAAACACTGATACTAGAAATATTTCAAAAATGTTCTTAAAATAATAAACAGAATTATTTCCTTGTCTTTAAAAATAATCTTCCTCCCAATTTTCTATTTATTACTTGTTTCACTTCACATATTTTCACCTCACTTGAAAATAGGCTATTGTATCATGTTCAGTGCTGGCCAAAGCTAATTTTTTGCTTGCTATGCCAAGCTAATTTTTTGCTTGCCAACACAACCACCAATGGACCTGTATAATTTTTACATTCCTTCAGGCAGAGCAGAAAAACATGAAATAGCTTTTGTCAGTGTGACACTGCTACTGGCCTAAGTCTCTAAGGATCTCTGCCAAATATTGAATACTTCACTAAATTTTTCTCTAATGCCTACTCTAAATCTGTTCAACCAATTGTAAAAAGTACTCATATATTTTTATACACAAACACATATATATATTATACGTATATATAAATATACACTTAGATAAGACTAAGAAATTTTCCTTTAAAATAAAAATAATTCTTTTGTAAATCTTTTGTGCACTAGAAGATTTCTCACAGTCCAATGTCTTAGTGTCCCTTTCCAGCTAGTAGTCAGGAGAGTAATTTTTCTGAGAACATCTGTTGTTATTTTGCCTCTGAAATTCATCTCTTTCCTCATTCATGACATTTTTTGTGCCTTTCTATTTAGAATATATTTGAGAAAACACATCAGTGGAAGCTGCTAGCTGCAATGAACTATTTATTTTTTTTTTTTTTCCCCTCGGTCTAATTATCTTTTTTGCTTTTTTCCAATTTTCAGAGATTTCTGAACTTGCTCAGATAAGTCCAAGAAAAATGAAACAACTCGTACTTCAAGTCTAGCAAAGCAAATGCCTCTTCTGAGTTCAGTCAAGGCTCCTCACAACTCAGCTTTCCATCAGTGTTAAATCACCCCAAACCTTGAAATAAGGAGGTGATCCTATTGCCTGGCAGAGTAATCAGTTTCAGCTGAGCATAGTTATATCCCCTTTCTTGCAAAGAAACCAAGAGCCTGTGTGAGCTGCTCTACCCAGGGACAGCTTAACCCTCACCCTTCCAGCCGCCAGGCACTGCCTCTGCAGGCTGTAAAAGCTTGTTGTTATATTGTTTATGTAATTTAAGTAGGGAAATTTGCAACTATTGCCACTACAAATTAACTTATCGAATCAATGATTTTGGAGACTGACATCCTCCTGTCATCAGATTGTGCAGTGTGGAGTTTGACTGCTTAACCAAACCAACTCTGAGTCTTGACACAAATTTGAGTGGATAACTTTGGATGTGGAAATGTAGCAGCATGTTACAAAGAGTAGAAATGGGTCTGCCTGCCTCTGCCAGTTTTGATAGTGCGTTTTGTAATGTGACCTCTTGTGTGCTAGTAATTGGACTCAAGCCACCAATGAATCTCTGAACATTAGCACACTGCAATGACACAGTAATGACTTTCTGTCACTACTAACCCCATTCCTATTTGAATTCATGTCCCATGACTGAGAGGTTCTGTATTTCACTACCAATCCTCTCAGTTGTTCAGGCATAAAGCTTCATAATGCTTACCAGTACCATTCTTTTCACAGGTAGCAAAGAAATAAATTTTTTCATGTGTTTTCTCAATTTTTAAGAAATGTCTCCCTCTCTCTTGCATACAACATCTAAAAAGTTTGTGTAAGAGCCTTTAAAATATCTAACTTTTTAGAGATCACGGATAATCTTTGAATATTCTCATGGATTGCTCAGAAATGGAGCTTCTGAATCACTATATGTCCCTTACATCACATTTTTAAATGCCAATTCTGTAAAATTTCAGTGTTCATTAAAAAGTCTGAAGCTTTGTAGAAAATTTGCCAGATGCCCAATAGTAAAGACAAGGATTTTGGAAGGTTGCATGAGACTTTTTTCCCAGAGTGATGTGAGTATATATTCCCTACATGCCAAGGAATCATGCTATAGGGAATGCTGGAAAGGGATTTTCTCAATCTCTTCCTGTGCAGCCTGTGCTTCATGAAATGCTTAAATATTCAGCAAGCCAAGCCTGTTTTAAGTGAATAATCAAGCTATAGTTATATATATTTTTTTTTGTATTTTTTTGTATTTTTTTTTACTAATTAATTTTAATTTTTGAATTGTAACACATAGAAAATACTTTAGCCATCAACAGCAAGTAGGGCTTTTGGAGACCAGAGCTTTCATGGAGGGTCAAATCCCTCATGCACAAAGTCTTTTTGATCCCAGCTCTCACCAGGTTGGTTTGACTGCACTGAACACCAAGGCTGGAACTGAGAGAGAACACCTGCACTACTTCCCTGCCTTTTGGTAGGAAAGCCATATTCTATCCCCTCCCTTCTTCAAGTTTTGAAAGAAAACCTGTTTTACTTAAGATGGTGGCTCAGTATATATTCCTGCAGGATGTAGCTCTCCTTGCAGCATGGATCCAGATTCTGTGAAGGACTAGGAATTCAGTCTCACAGCACTACTCTGGCTTTTTTTCCCAACAATTAGCTTACACTGACCTTCCACAGAGGGCAAACTCCATTTTTAGGTGTCTAATTCTCTTGTTATTATTTGGCACAGCCTGTCTGCAAATCGTTATGCCTAGTAATTAGATACTGCAGTGCTCAGGGTTGTGACACAAGACTTTCTGAACCATTAATATTATGCCTCCATGTAATTCTTTCCCTTTCCAAAGTTTGAGTGTCATGCTTAGAGAAATGCTGTGGTGTGTCAGATATCGACCTGAAAGCACTGTAATAGTTGTTTTTTCAGTAGAGATTCCTGTTCTGCAAATGAGGGCTCCTTCTGCTTATCCACCGAGCAGTGAATTCCCCAAATCAGTGATTCCTGAACATTTTGAACCACAAAACAGCTTGCTTTGAACTACTGTGAACCTTTATAATCGCATTGTTAATTGAGAACACTATAAAAGTAATATACTGCAGATAATTTATCTTGTCTCTGCAGGCTGTGTTTTTGGACCCCTTAATGTAAACAAGTAAAGCTCCTCCTGACCGGCACTCTGGCCATAGCTGAAAGATTATTTCCTGAGCTACTCCCTCCAGCTTGACCTCAAGGTCCACAACAGCATCAAAGAATAATCTACCAATATCTAACTGTCTCCACTTCAAATATATCTATATTTGATTTATTTATCTTTCTGTATGTCAAAACCCTTCGAGAACTCTAACCAATACCTGGCAGTTCTCATGCTTAACTTTGTCTGTGCTGTTCGCTGAAAATTTTGTCCTTGGATTTTAAATTTCTACTCAACCTTTTGGTTCAAACTGTGTTTCTTTTATCTCTACAACAACAGACACAGTTTAATGAGGACTGCCAAACTCTCTCCTTTTTATGCATTTTCAATTAGTTTTGCTTCTCGCTGAGTATAAATCACTTTCTAGAGACCTTTATATAGCAAGTCTTCTGTCCTTTTCTGCTGTCAGGCTTGTTGTTTTCAGTGTGTTGAACACTGATTTGCTTCCTTTTCTCCTTGACTTTCTTATCGTAGGTACTTCTTGTTTGTTCCCACATTATAACGACACAACTTTGGGGCTGAAGCAGGAATTCTGGGAGAAGATAGGCAGTGCTGTGGTCCTGGTGCAAACAGACTATACACCTCAAAGCACTGTTTCTCCATGAAATGTCTGAAAATTGCCCCCGGGTGTCCCACTGATTTTTGTCTCTGTACAGAAGTGGTTTGTCTAGGGAATGGGTGAAGAAATGATCTGTGGGCCTTGATGTGTTACATGGTACAGAAGCAGAGGAGTGACAGGCTTGACTGCATGTCACTGTGGATGTTGTGCCATGTTGTGCACACTTATCTCCAGAAGTGACTGCTACTCTCCTGTGGGAGATAGGACTTGGTGTCTCACGATTGCAAGGACTCTTAAACTGACTTATAGACCAGAGGTGTAACACACTAAAAATTAGAGATGTTCAATTTTTTTCAAGAGTAATTTTTTTCAAAAGTAATATTTTCAAGTGCAGCATAACTTTTGATGAGTGATGAGGACTGGATGCTAACCTCATCACTTGCAACTACAGTTGCACTTATTCTAGAGGGCTTTTTTATGAGTATCTGCTCTCAGCTCTAAGTGTCTGATGCTTGTGATCTGGCTCACAACCTATATCTGATTGCAGAGGAGACCCAACCAATGCTGATGGTAATGCTGTTTCTTTTGATAATAAGGCACATTACTTAATGAGGTAATTAGCATAGTTTGTATTAACTTGTCTTCTGCGAGAGACCTCCCATGCCTTTACAGAATATAAATGAGAGAGCAGAATAATCTGCTCTCACAATTGTACCCATCTCTTGTACCCCACTTAACTTCACCTGGTACCAGACCAGAGGTTCTCCTTGATGCTCTATCTCTCTTTTCAGAATGCTGCTTTCATCCCCTGCTGCAGTTCTCATGGGAAGAACATGGATCTGCTCCACTACCACAGCCAGAATGCACAGCAGCAGGACAGATAATTATTGTCTTTTTAAGTTCCATACTTAGGATTCCTTCTAGCACTACAAAAACTGAACTAATAAAAATTTTCAGAGAAAGATTATGATTATTCAAGCATCTGAGACTGTTTAGTCATGTGATCCTTGTACTGTGACTTCTGTAATATTTTCTGGCTTTTCTCTGGTGCATTTTAGATCATCTTTTGCCCTGCTGATAAATTTTAGAATGTGAGATCTCAGTTACTTGTGCTGAAGAAGATAGATCAGTTCTGGGTTTTAGACAGTTAAAAAACCACTAAAATAATTTTCCTTGCTTTCAGAGTAGAGCAAATTTTGGTTGTAAATATTAGGAAAGATTTTCATACTTTTTACTCAAAACTGTGCTATTACAGGCTCACATGTCAGATAGCAATTCAAGCCCTCTCTCCAGGCCTTTCTTTCTTTAATGTGCTCATCAGTATTAACCACTAGATGCATTGCCTTTGGAGCTGGAAGATCTCTATGTTCTGTTACCAACATTGTGTCTTTAATAAGTAGGCATGCAGGTCTATCACTGGCCTGTTCCTTTACAGAAAGAGTGGAAAGGAATAGAGAAAAAGTCCACAGGAGGTCAACTCTCATAGGAAAGAAAATAAAAGACCAAATTAATAGAAGCTTCTTAGGGAGTAAAGCAGCAATTTCCATCTGTGCCAATAATTTAGAACACAGCTGAGCAGTATTTTTTCCTTCTGATTTTATATTATGCCACTTTTGCTTTTCCCCCTTCTTTCTCCAGCCTAAAAAGGTTAATCCGTCTGATAATCTCCGATTCTCCCTGTCATCAGAACTACTGTCCAATCATTCAAACTCAAATTTTGTAGGATCATAGCTTAAAGGCTTTGGGATCCTGTCTTCACATGTGTGTCACCATATGTGTAACATGAGAATAACTTCACAGGGAGAGTGAAGAACAAAGGGCCTGAGGGAAAAGAAGAAAGAGGTGCCCAGGAACATGGTTCCTGTTCCTCAGGAATTATTATACATGTGTCTGTGAGGACAGCCATGCATGTGGTCCTCCTGCTCAGTGATTCAGTGCTGTGAAGGTTAGGTGAGGTAATCATGCGGATGTGTTGGTCACCTTTCCAGGAGATTTATCAGCTTTAGCTCAATGCTGTGCTGGCATAGACCCCAGACCAGGGCTGGATTTCATCCCATCAGCTCACAGGGTGGGCAGAAGAGACATGCAACCCAATGTCTGTATGTCTGGCATATTTGCTACTCAGTGCTGCTGTTCTCCCACAGGGAGAGGGGCAATGCTTCTGCTCTGAGGAAAGGATGGCATGTGACCTCCAGTGTACGATATGAACCACATTTTAGGGTGTGGTGACTGTAAGACAGTGACTCAGCTTATCTGCATCCATTCTATACTTCTAATAATTATACTTATAATAATTATACAACTATTAAAAATAAGCAATCAAACAAAAGCAGTCAGTGGAGATAGATTTTCTGAAATACAGAGTTCATCAAAGTGTAGATATGACGTAGTGATGCCAAATTCCTGTTAGTACAAATGTTTGCTGCAGTAAGAAGACTAAGCCCTAAATAGTGCTGGAGAAACACTAAAGACAATCAAAAGTTTGTGACAGTCCAAGTAATTGATGCATTTTGGCTTGTAGATAAGGGATTGAGCAGATTTACTTAATCCTTAAAAAAACCCCTCCACCTTAAGTAGTTTATAAACCTATATAAAATATTACTTGAAAAATAAATCAGAATGTGACGTAAATCAACAAGTGTAATAAACTCTGTTGTGCTTCCAAAAATCTTTTAGACATGTCAGCTGTAATTACATTGATACTTATTTTATTCTATTCCCATAAAAGGGATGAATCTGTGGAGGTCATGTACTGCATTATATCTCGCTCTTTCTGCTAAGCTGAGCTGTTATGCAAGAAATGCATTAGGAATACAGGGTAGCTCTTGCCAAAGGCCGAGTGGCACCATAAAAAAAGAGCACTTAACCATAGAGACTTCATTAAAATATTTCTCTCTTTCTTTTACAAACAAATAATTTTGCTTTGCAGGAGTAAAAGTCCTATTGTTACACAGTCATGAGTGCCATTTTTGGTACCCTTTTCTCTCAAGTTCTCAGGGTAGCAGTCATGGAAGTCTAATACTATCTTTTTTGTCCTTCTTCTATAAATAATGCCCTAAACCCCATTCCAGATCTTATCTGCTGTGTTTGAGGAGGGCAAGAGCACCTTAAGAAGAAAAAGAGGGGTGTTTTCCCAGCTGAAGCCAATATAAAGGCAATGTGTTTGCCCTTGCGTGTACTGTCTGAGCTTATTCATTGAATTAGGATTAGACCCCATAATACTCTTTCAAATTGACAGGAGGTGGATTAGGGCTAAAACTACAGATAACAACCTGTTTTCTTCAAAAACAATCTGCACATGAGTTTTCAGGATTTAAAAGTAAAAAATTATTTGTAAGCACTATAAGAAACTACTTTTGAGTTGAAATTCACTGGGAGGATAATTCCATAATGACCAAGAATTATAAGTTTGTGTAATAAGTGTTCTTTAACCTCTGGAGATATAGTTTCCTTTGACTTCTAATATAAAAATATGTAGTTTATTAACTAGAGTTTTGAAATAATTTTTGACAGGGAACCAACAATAAGAGTCTTTAGTGAAGACAAATTTCAAGGTAGTGAAACAAAGTTTTGCTGTGATGTGTCACTATATGAACACCATAGACTAAATTCTAACCTCATTTACACCAATGAATCCCTACTGGAATCTATGGGCCATACCACTGAAAAAAAGGGTCTTGAACTTAAGTCTGAAAGCCAGCCTCTGTCATCAGTAGTCTTTCTCTAAGACAGCAAATAAGCTCCCTATTGATGACGAGGATTCGTTCTGGTGCAATGCTAATAGTGTGAATTTATAGACAGAGATGAAGGCACTGCCTATGCTTCAAAAACCTTAGCAGAACTTATAGAGACAGGACATGAAACTGAAATAGGAGTTAAAGCATATACTGTTGCTTACATGAGTTTTGAGAACGTTGTTTTGTGATAGGAATGATCCTTTCTGTAGTTAGAATGGTGGGATATGTGATATGCAGTTGCACAGACCTTCACCTGGATTCACCTCACTTTCCTTTGGAAAGCTGTCTGAGGAATCTTATTCAGAGAGCTCTCAATTCTTAATGCATAGTTGAGCCATTTCCAAAGACTTCAGGGTAACTTCTTTCTCATCATCTGAAAGCCTAGGTAAACTCTAGTGCTTTAACTATGGAGAGCTAAAAAGCAGAAGAGATGAATTTCAGCCCATACTTTTAGTTTTCAGAAGCAATGTTTAAGAGGCTCAGAGACCAGTGCTGGTGCTCTTTATAAGTTCCTCAGACTCCCTTTCCAGTTGCCAAAATCCAAAGCATTTCTCCTCAATAGATAAATAATCATGGAAATAAAATCTGTCTTTTTCCTTGAGATGTTCTTTTTTTCTCCTTATTTGACTGTGTTTACCCATCAGTACATGTGTACCTGCTCACGTATAAGTGCATCTATATTAATCACCCTTGGCCAGACTTTTAGAGAGTCTAATAAATAACATATTTGTGTTTTGGTGTAAGAAATGATACTTCTGACTTTACAGTTGAGGTTGACAGGTCATTTCTAGTCTAAAGATATTCTACTTCTTTTTTATTGCAATTTTTATTATTACTCTGCCTTAAGCAATATTTCGTGTACTTGGTCTATTAAGATACACACTCTCTTCTCTCTTTCCTTTTCATTTTATATACCTATACATTTTTATGATACTGCTCTAAAGGATAATCTGTAAATCTGCTCATGCTCAAATTTTATATTATAGAGAAACTATTCAAACCTATTAACACACCAGACCGGAAACTCTTTATTGTGAGGTATCTTATTGAGCATTTCATAGGTCTCTAATCTCCATTAGCCTGAATAAACAACTGCAATCCACACAAAGCAGCTAAATCCAGGACTGGATTGCTTACTGAGGCAGAAAAAATAATAATGTTTAGCAATGTCAAAAGAAAAGCAAAGTCAACAGAAAATTATATATGTCGGTAATGTGTTGTCCTGAGATTGAAATACTTTATTTTTATTCCTCTACTTGCCAAAATCACATTTAAAATAGAAGAAACCTTAAAGCACCACTTCACTTAAAGAGCAGCCTGTATGCTCATGAGTGCTCAGCTCAAATTATTTCCTCCAGCAAACAATAGTACGGTGAAAACCAATGCCACTTCTTAAGCTTCTGGAACATTTATTATTAGTTGAAAATATCATGTAATGGAATTTCTTTCATGATCTGAGATGCTAACCTCAGATCATTCTGTAACCGCTACTCACTTGATAAAAAGAACCCAGAGCCAGCCCCTGAGAAATGGAAAACTGTGATGTGAACTGAAAGACACCAAATGAGGCTTCTGGAGCTCGTTAAGGGCTTCTTGTCATATCCAGAAGTAATACAGATTTACTGCCCATGTTGATGTAAGGAATGGTAAGATGACTGCTGGGGCCAGCAGGGTCTGCAGACTAGAACTCTGCAGAAGATGAGGCTACAGGTTAGATTGCTTCATGCATCCCTTGGATAGAGACACATTGTTAATGCATCTTCAGTCTAGCAAATCCAGGCAGTATTTTCACCAAAAAGTCATATAAAATACCAAACTTGAGAAAAAGAATGGGATAGGGGAGAGGACAGAGTGCTATTCCACATTGTACCAGGGGTTTACCATTTGAAATGGGACATGCTTCTTTCAGACACATGCATGCTGACACATGCATGTAAGGTAATGAAAAAATCCACCCAACAGCACCCGAATGGGGCACTATAACAGGCAATGGCAATGTTGTACTAAACTCCCTCTATCAGAACTTTGGCAGAAGAAGGAATAAAGAACACTAAGGAAACACTAAGGAACACTAAGGAAAATGAGAGCCTGCTACTATGTGACTGACTTATCAAAGATCAAAAAAAAGTCTGCAATACTTCATGTCTTTTTTGTTGTGTTCTTTACAGGCACAAGTGCCTTTGCAGAGAAGAGCCTGCATGTCTGTGTGGGCAAACTGGACATGAGTCACCAGAATGTTCCTTAGTACATGTAGAGCACCATTACCAGCAGTTTAGCCATCAGGATGAATAATTATTATGGACCTCTATTAGGCAACTGTGAAATCACTCGTGGTGTACTGTGTTTGATTTTGCACTTCCTGCTGGTAAACTGTCAGAGGGCCACCAAGATGTCTAGGCTGTGGAGTCTCTGCCCTTGAATACATTTAGAATTTGTCTGGAAGGTGTATGAACAGTGTGACCTAACTTCAAAGTTAACTCTGTTTGAGCAGGCTGGACCAGATGACCTCCAACAACATTTTTTCTACAATTCTATGATTGTGTAATGAGACAGCAGCTCTTAACAGTAGGTGGACTCTCATTGCTCTCCGTGTGTTGAAGTACCATGAGACATGTAGTCTGAATATAGTCCTTTACACTTCTGTTTCCCCTTACTTTTCTTGACCTCTCTTGTTTCTGTGAGGTATGAAGTACCTAATCCCCAGGAAAAGACTGTATTTATAGATTGAACATGGAACACCTAGTTATGCCTGCTGGAGACATTGTACAAATATTAATTTGTAAAATTAACTCTTTAAAACTGCATAAAAGTGAAATTTTGTCCTAGAAAATGTAGCCATAACTAACCCAGGGCAGGTAAGGTGCCCACTTAGCATCAATATTTTATCTTCCCTTTTGCTAAGTTTCAGCCTCCCCCCAAAATTATGAATAGTTATTGTTTAGCAGTCAGAGACCACTTAAATACTGTTTGGGCTAATAGCATTTGTGAATTGTTACCCTCTTTTTTGATTACTCCATGCTAACTTTCTTAGGGAGATTCTAAAAGCAGATGATGTGAAATGGTTCTCAGTTCATGACTGACATTTTAAAGTGAATTACTGATTTCCCCTTGATTTTATTTTTGACTTAATTTTATGCCTTTTTCAGCTTTGCTGTAACTCAATATATTTTTTATAACTATATTTATTTACATTGTGTATCATAAGGCTTTAATGTATTTTCTCTAAAGAATCTCTGCACTACCAGATGTTACAAATGTTTGCAAAAGGAAGTCTGTTCAAAAGTGTGGCCAGGCCTTCATTTTTGGTAAATTAGTTAGGATTTGTGCAAGGTATTAAAAGACAGCCAAGCTTGTATGTGCAGGCTACATAAGACCCAATTGGTCTTGCTTGGGCCCAGTGACACCTGAATATAGCTAAATTCTTTGTCTAATGCCATTTTGGGTATGGATAAAATGCAGTTTTATTTATACAGTGCTAGGCCAGTAGCACCTCAACTGGCTTGGCTGCAACATGTCCAGGCATCACTTGGAAACCAGAATATCAGGAATGTAGTGGCTTAACCTTGACTGGCTGCCAGATGCCCACCAGACTGCTCTATTGCTCCCTCTCCTCAACAGATGAAGTGACGATAAAAAAGCTAGGTCAGGATAGGGCAGGGAGACTCCTGACTCTTCCACTTCCCTCACCCTGAAGGGTGCAGAAGGATTGGGAATGGCTGTGGTCAGTTCATAATGTTTTGTCTCTGCCACTGCTTCCTCCCCACATTCTTTCTCTGCTTGAGCATGGGGTCCCTCCCATGGGCTGCAGCTCCTCAAGACCTGTTCCAGCATGGGTCCTTTCAATGGGGGTAGAGTCCCTCAGGAACAGACTGTTCCAGCGTGTATCCCCCATAAGCCACAGCTGCTGCCAGGAGGCTGCTCCTGCATGGGCCCTAGATGAGCTCAGCTTCCTTTAGAGAATCTCTGTCTGCTCTACTGTGGGGTACTCTGTGGGCTGCAGGTGGATCTCTGCACCCCCATGGACCTCCATGGGCTGCAAGGGCATGGGTGCCTCAACACGGTCTTCTCTATAGGCTGTAGGGGAATCTCTTCTCAGGCACTTGAAGCACCTCCTCCCCCTCCTTCACTGACCTGGGTGCCTGCAGGGCTGTTTCTCTCACATTTTTCTCACAGCTGCTTTGCAGCATTTTTCACTCCTGAAACACATTATCACAGAGGCATCACTAGCATCACTGATGGGCTCAGCTTTGGGTGACAGAGGGTCTGTTGTGGAGCTCGGTGAAAGTGGCTCTATCTGAAGTGGGGGTGGCTTCTGGTGTCTTCTCACAGAAGCCACCCCCAAAGTTATCCCCCAACCCATCAAAATCTTGCCATGTAAACCCAACAC
The DNA here is from genome assembly GCF_003945595.2 of Pipra filicauda. NCBI lineage: Eukaryota > Metazoa > Chordata > Aves > Passeriformes > Pipridae > Pipra > Pipra filicauda. The sequence goes on from NW_024103585.1 coordinate 3,332,113, forward strand.
AGGGGAACACAGTGGTGAGCCCTGAACTCAATATAACAGGGACTGATCTTAGCAGCATCAGGTGAATTGTCACACCTGGAGTCCTGCTTTTCTGCAGTACTGGGGCCTCCCATTGCCACTGGAGTGACTGTGGGCTCCTGGTTTCCACCAGCCCTAAAGTAGGAAGTGTGTTTGCATCTGGGATACAACAGCTCTGCATTACAGCAGCTGATGTCAAGTAGACTCTATGTTGACACTTCTTACTGCGCTCTGTTCAGTTTTGCCCTGAAATGGTATAACTGTGTTTATGGAAAGGGTTAAGATGAAAAAAATAGACCAGAAATCTGCTATCAAAGCATGGTCTAGAGTCTTGTCAGATTCATTCAGAATGTCTAAAACTGTTGGCTAAATAACAGCTTGCCAATACCTCTCAACTGCTTGTCTCTCTGTTGCTTCCCTGCCCCTGAGAACAAAGCTCAGAGATCAACACCCTCACATGGGGTGGCCTTACAGTCTCTGGGTTTTGAAAGAAGAGAAAGCCTGAAAGAACTGAAACGGACTTTTTTTCTATCCAATTCAGTGCACACAGAAATTAGTCCTGGAACACAGAACAGCCAGGGCCGTTTTCTGTGGCTCTGAAGCCTGCCTTAACTGGATGGCAGCAAAGGTTTTCAACACCTCATTTGATGATAACCACTCATCACAACAAAAGGCCATTACAGGCTCAGTTCTAAATGAGCTCTCACTAAGTAGCACAGATGCTATAAACTCTCACCTACTGATCAGATGATCACAAATAAATCAGCAGAAATGGTCTCCAGCCTTAACTATGAGCTCACACTTCCCAGTTTGGCCTCAGGTTTAGATGGGACATAGCTGAGTTTTTTTGTCCTCTCTTCCATAAAACACTGCCTTATTTCTCAGTTCACTGTTCTGGCTTCCCATTAATTCTCATCATGATGTTTGACTAAATTTCAAAACATACCTTCTGAGAAACTGCATGCCCTGTGCTAACTGCTACCTCTGATAACATTGATGGTCCTCTGAAACAATGGAACAACAGGCCGATGTGAGCAAGCGACAAAACTTGCAAAGGATAATGGACATTATCATGCCCTCTTCTGCACAAGATAAGAATATCTGCATTACTCTGAAAGCTTTCAGAACAAGAGATAACACTTTGCTTATTTTCTCTCAATAATTTGTTTACACATGCACGAGATATGCATTTGCCCTTATCACATAAATACATATAAACACAAGCAAATAAACAGAAACAAGCAGTTTCATCTCTGGGCTTGGGAGGAAAAGAAGAGCTATAGTTATTGTTCCTCCTGTTTCAGAAAACCAGAGGGAAACCCAAAGTCTGTGAAAAATCAGGCAGTATTAAGACAGAAGCAAAAGCAATGTAATATATATGTAATATGAATCAGATTTCAGCTAGATTTTCAAATCCAAAAATGTGTTTGCATGTGTGCCAGAAATATTTTCTTTTGATTGATAAAGTGAACTAACTTGACATGAAAGCTGATATTTGAAAGAAAAACATGGACACTAAAGTGTCACTCTGAGGAGAACTAAGCTCTCATGACATCCACTCAAGCAAGTAATTTGCTGATGAATAAGCTCATTTGGTAGACCTGTTTTCTTTTTTATGATAGTATGCTTTTCTGCCCACGAGTAGGCATTTCTTATTCCTTTTTTGCACTCCAAACCTTAGGTATGTGAAAGGCTGCCCAAAATGTCTGTACTATTTCTTGCATAATTTCTTTCAACAGTCATGGTTGCATGAGGTAAAAGGAGGTGACATGGAGGGTGACAAAATCAGGGGCTCACCCCCTTCCCTCTCCCCTCCAAAAGCCATTACCCATTAGGGATCTATAGGACTCTGGAGGTATAAAACTGTTTGCTGCTTGAGGCTGAGCAGACCCCAGGCTGGCACTGCACTCATCCCTGTCTCTGCCCTTACTGTCTTCTGGGACCTTCTAGTCCTCTCCATCCAGGTGCTCCCATCATTACCTGACTGTGCTCTATTAAAAGAAAAATGCCCTATTGTTCCTTTTAATGAATCAGATGAAAAAGAGTCATTCAGCTGCCTTCGTGAGGCATCTCAGCTCAGCAGAGATCCAGATCGATACACAGTGCTACTCCAGCCTGAGCCGGCAAGGCTTGCAGTCCACCTGTGTGTGCACACTTTTGAGGGGCAGGGGTCACAGTCTGCACGGTGTTCTAAAATGAGGCTGTGACTCCTTCCTCTGGCCATGGGAAATGCTGGGATGACTCAATTATCTTCCTGCTTTTGCTGGAAGCATTCTGAGAATACAAAAAAAAAAAAAAGTAAGAGCTGATCTGAGATCTGACCTATGCCCCTCAAACTCTTTATCTTTTTTTCCCAGTAACTCAAGGCTGCATTTGTCTGCACTCACTTTGTGTGTGCCTGAGTGTTTTCAGTTTCATGCCTGGTTGCCTCCCTACCTGAGTACCACTGAGAGCATGTTTTCTCTGTGAAAGGAATGCATATGTTTGCCTGTGTGCTTGAACCAGGAACTATTTCTATGAGGAAAAAGAACAATTGCTGTTGAATTACAAGCAGGCACTTCTTTCTGAAAATTGTTCTTGTAGACAACAGTTGAGGTTCACAGGGGTGAATGCAAGGATGCATAATGTATTTTTACCTGCTCCATCCTGCTCATTTTTTCTTGGTAAGGAGGGAGTGAAATTTTTTACATGGAGAAAAGGGATTGTTCAGCTAACCTTCATGTTAGAAAGCATGAAGTTGTGAATGGGGGATTCTGGATCCCTCCATAATCTCAGCTGCAGTTTATTTCTTTTTATGCTGGATAAAACAGTCTCAACAAGAAAGGTGAGGTTACAGCTGCTTTCCATTGCTGCAGCTCCCCACGGCTGACTTTTATTCTTAAAGGTCTTGAATATGATCAGTGTCAAGAATAATTTAAAGGAATTTTTTTTTTAATTTGGAGTAAAATGAGTTTGTCATTCTACTGTGAGAGCTGCAGCATGAGGCATTGTGTATTCCTCCTAGCTTTGTGTTATGATTTTGCCATGAGTGGGGATATGAAATCAAAAGTTCCAGCACTCCTTGGTAAAGGCAGATAATGAACAGCACATTATTTTTCATCTGCAAAACACTGCCAAGAAAGTAGAAAACAACACTGAGGAACAACATAACCCATGTCATTGTAGAAACTTAAATCATGGCTGAAACTGAAACCTCAATCTCATATGCACTTAAAATGCCCTGTTCTGCTAGAAGAAAATAGGTAAATCCATGAAACTAGGAGCAATATCACAATATTTAAAAAACAAAAAAGTCCACTGTAAAGACTTCCTTGTAAATTCTGTAAATAACTTCAATACAAACCCAGTCAAAGTATATTGCTGGTCTCACAAAAGTCTGAAAATGTTCTGTGATTTGGGCTGTATGGCAGGCAAATAGAATTGAAGATTCTCAGGGGTTTTTATTAGGATTTCACCTAGAAGAAGTTTTTACTCCTTTTTATTCAGATTTTTGTTTTCTTTCTGGTATTATCTTCTCTTTCTCCACTCAATGAAAACTCTAATAATTTTGATTTACTTCCAAGTTTATGACATCTAACTAAGATGCTACCTGATACAGCTGGCCTTTTTCATCTTTGTTATTTTCTCTGTTTCCTAATACACCACTGAACTCTATACACACATTTCCTAAAATTAAACCTATTCCTCCCACCCTGCTTTTGTGTCACTGATGATTCAAAGCTGTGAAACATACATTTGAATGGTGCACTGACCTTTTCCAAGTGTTCTTGTCTGGTTTTTGTTTTTAGGAAATTGACTGTAAAACAACTTTGGTTAAGTCTTTTGGGCCAGAAGTGGTAGGGCAAACCTTGGTGCTAACAAGAAATTTGGGCTGCCACCTTATGGGATTCTCCAACTATTTTTCCTCTAACCTTATTTACGTGTCCACCCAAATTGCTTTGGTAACTCATTCAAAGCTGGACCTTTACTGCATTTTGCTAGGAGAATGTCTGAAGTTCATCCAGAATAAAATCACAGACTTTCCCTGAAATGACATTTATAAGAACAAACACCTCTCCAAACATTTTTCAGGTGTAAATAGCAAAGGCTGTTATGACGGACCTCAACTTCTGGGCACTGAGAGATCATGTCTCCATTGCCTGGCCACTTTTGTATAGTGTTTCCTTGAAGAATCAGTGTTAAACCATTCAATTTCTGTCACAGATGACATGCTGCTGTTTGTTGATTCTGTGCCATCTTCCAACGGCTGGTCAGAACCTGCTCCTTGCCTCTTCTATGTATTGATTTCTATGTCTACTTCCTAAGTTAACTTCTTCCTTCATTTTTATTTCCCATTTAAGCCTATTTTGCATACTTTTTGTACATATATTGGTATTATTACATTTAGTCCTCAGCCAGAATTTTCCATGGTTAATTCAATCTCCTGAGTTAGAAAGGATAAAGTTTCCCTTTTGTTATGCGATGAAGTTAGTCAGAGCATGTAAAAGTCATTTTCTTAACTGATACAGGGGATTTTCCTATTTATAGGGCAGTATTTTTACCTGTAATAAAGAGGTCATTTAGTAAGTGAAGCATTTCTTTATCTATGTACACTTTCCTTGAACAAATGGCACCTGGGACAGAAACTCCAGATTAGCATATCTCTTTGAAAGTCTCTAAAATGATCTGGTAAGATCCAGGCTCTTCACTGTCACCAGATGGGGAATGTGCATCTTTGAAGTATTTTTACCATCTCTTTGTGATTTTTGTTGTGAGCTGAAAAAATATTTTTCTGTGTGGAATTTAATAATCCCTAGTCTGAGTTCTTTTTTAGCAATTTCTCCCACTTTTTGCTAATATTGTGGAAGGGAATCTAACATGTTTTGAATCCTAGATTTATATGTGTCTGGAGCTGTGGTTCAGTTCCTGGAAGAGAGGAATCACAGAGTATTGTTATGGATAATGTGTCATTTTAATGTAAATTGAACTATTCAGTTTCTTTTTTGCTTCCCCAAAAAACATTATTTTACTCTGTCCACAGCCATTTCACTTTTTTTTAAGAGCAGATATCAAACCAATTAAAGTTGTTACATTTGGAGTGAATATTCCACAGTCCTGTCTAAGCAGCAGAATATTTTGAGTGTACCTTGGACATCTAAAATCTGAAGCAACTCTCACTCTTATGAAGCAAAAATTACAAACCATATTTTAAAAAATAAAATCCTACAAGGCATTCTAGAGTATACAATGCTTTGCCAATCTAACAGACTCTTCCCTCTATCCCCCCACAGCATCCAACATCTAGCTCATCCTATGTCCCTAAAACTCAGCCCTGGAGAAATCTTAAAGGCCCTGTTTATATTCTATGTATACTGTATTTTAATTTTTGGAAGATATGTAGCCTTAATTTTCAGTTCATATGCTACCTCACCTGGCTTGGGGATGTGGGAGGAGGAAAAATCAAACAAAAATTAGCACACTAATCTTTGTTAGCTTTAGAATCACATCTTTGCAATTTCTTTCAGGCCTCCTCTAGGTTTTGTAAACGTTCATTTGAAATCTTCCCAGTTTTTAGCATGTCATCTGGATAACAGACAACAGCATTTACCCCCTGCCTTACTTAGCTCATTATTCTTTGAAACACAGCAGGTGATTTTCTGTTCATACCTAAATAGACCCTTATGTGTGTTTGTCGTCAGAATTTTTTTTAATTCTAGATGCAAAGCCACCTGCAGGCACTCTTGGGACCAGCCCTGTTTGGTTAGCTCCTCTCCACTCAGCACTTTGCAAATAATCCTTCTGCTCTAGAAATCCAATATTGTCCAGTCTGAACCAAAAATGATTGGTGACTTTGTATTTCTGACTTTGTATTTCTGATAAACTTTTCTCTATTGTCCCCTCAAAAATACAGTTTGCTCAGCCCATTTACTGCCATCCAGGTGAGGAAATGGTCTCTGGTTTCCAGTGTACTAAGCTGCTTTTCCACCAGGTTTTGCAGGGCTTATGATACATCATCTCCCCAGAAATGCAGAGATGATTTTGTCACTTGCAAATGACATTGCAGTTATACCTATTACTAAACCACACCTGTAATAAACAGCACTTTAGTTTGAGTTTTCCTGCCCTGGGACACAGCTGATTAGCTACCTTCCACTATAACTTAAGCTTAGGGAAACAGTTTCTGTCACTCCTTTCAGTTATGATTGCTTTCAGTGTTAACAAACTATATTTGTAAATTACAGTGACAGGAAGACCTACCTGTTAATCATCACTTGTCCATTCACTACCACCATGGTACACTGTGCTATATATGTGCATTTTCTACTGTGCACAGCCAGTGCTCAGTTATCCATGGACATTTTATTTAGTTGACAGATTAATTGTGCCACAGATGCAGAGACACTGGGAGAGGCCAGTTTGTTTCTGGCAGGATTATTCATGCAAGTGCAGTTCTGTTATTGATACATTAGTCTCACTGAGTGACCCAGCCAGGGAGGATACAAAAGACATCTCCAGCCTGCTCCAGCATGAGCAGGAGAACCTGTAAGCCCAACCAGGTACAATGTGGTTCAAGCAGATCCACTTGGATGCATGCTGGAGATGACTGTGGTGCTTTGGTTAGGGGCCTCTTACCAGACTGAGCAGTGCAGAGTGAGCTTGCCAGCAAGCTTGGGTCCAGTCTTAGGCAAAAGCTCATAAACCCTTACAGAACTGTGGAGCTTAGTGCAGAGGAACTCAAAATATTCCAAAAAAATCACCTTAGTATGAACAGGCAACACTAACGTGAGCTGCGGATCTGACATACCACCCTTGAATTCACAGCCAACTTACTGGGATGCTTTTCTTTACATCTATTGCCCAGATTTCTCCGATACCCAAATATGTTCCAGTCCCTACAAGCACCTAATCTTCTGGCACTGCAGCTTCTTAAAGGAGCAATGCTCCTGCCTGGGGCTGTAGTTCCCCAGGCACTTTGAGGCGAGACACAGTGAGCTGACTCAGAGAATGGACTCAGGTTCAAACATTGAATTTCCTGAGTTAGTTCAAAATTAATTAGCAATACATGAATGCCCAAATACTACTGCCAGCCCAATGGAGTCAGGGACACAGAGGTCGAAAAGAAGGGCTGAGGTGAGAGGAGGACTGCCTCTTGGGTGTGGTACTGTTATGTTCAAATTTAAGGTGCTTGCGGAATTACGAATTTCTAGACATTAACCTGTTTATCGAGAGTCTTTTGCAAAATGTTATTGAAACAACCAGTAGCATAAAACATTTTAGACTTGCCAAATACCAGCATACTTGAGTCTTCTAGTTGATTTCCAAGATAAAACTATTGTTGTGTTAAAGGAAAAAAAAAAGAAAAAGGAAAAAAGTGCAGGGTAAGTTTTTAATAATTTCCTTAGAAGTCCTGCGATGTCTTTATCTCAATAAGTTCCACTGTAAAGTATAACTTTTTAAGGAGCACTTGTGCTTCATATCAGTCAATGTTAGGAACATATCTTTTGTATACTGGAACCTTCTATTCTGTTTGTGTAAAATTACTGTCAAAGCCTGACTCTCTCCTAAAACTTTTCTTACTTGCATTACATATAAGTCCCTTTTACCCAGTGCAAACAGTTTATTTTTGCTCTCTTTTTTATTTCAACATCCAATACTTTGCCAGTTTTCTGTTTTGTGTTTTTCCATATGTAGAGGAGTTAGAAAGTAAATTGTCTACTGATTTTCATTAAAACAGGCTCAAAATATGGCTTTATTTCCCTAGGATGCAAGATAATAACTCCCAACATCCAGAAATTAAAGGCAACTAACACAGAGGAATAATTTATCCTCCCTTGCTGCAGGAATTGTAAATCATAACTGAAATTAAAGACTAAGTCTTGATCACACACTTTTTATATCCTTGCTGTACATTAGAAGAGCAACTCCTTGACATTTAAAGCACTCCTGAAATTGTGAAGCTGAAATTGTTTCGTTTCTGTTGGAAGTGCCTTTCTATGCAGTTACTCTCTCTGGTCCAGTGGAATCACTTAAGAAGAATTTTATAGATGCACTCCCTAAACTTGTTATCCATTCTAAGTCCCATATGAACACTTTAAATACTGCTAGAATCAAAATCTCCTTCTAAATTTAGGGAAAAGTCCTCAAACACTGAAGGCAGGTTGAAAAATGTGGGAATTAAAAATTCAACCTAGACCTCATTTACAGTGGTAAAAATCAAGAAGTATTCTCATTTCTGTAATGTGCAACTGGTAAGGAGCTGGCAGTGCAGGTAGGAATTTAACTGCCTTTCTTATGATTCCTTTTCTCTGGGCTACATTATATAATGCCAAGCAAGAACAAAGCTGTGAGCTATATTTATTAATGACAAATCTGAGTCACTACTTTTTTACACCACTGTAAAAGTGATATCATTCCAGAGGTATTGCATTGATCTAAATCCACAGATTCAGGTCTCACTTTATCATTTGAAACACTGATCAATTTGGTCCGGAGATTTCTAGCCTACTTTCACCAAAATAATTAAAGGATGCCAAAGGATGCTGATGCCTGTTGTGGACTGACCCAGAAAGCTGGGATTTGGCAATGAAACACTGGAAGAACTGAGTGGCAAAGATTTAGCAACAGCACTGAGAGGGGAAAAAAAAAGGGGAAAAAAAGAAAAAAAGAGAAAAAAGATTAAAGTAACAGAAAACAGAGCAGACAATCGATGAAGCCTAGGCAGAAAAAGAATCCCGATAAACTAGTAAGAGATTGGGTGAGTTTCGTCAAACAGAAGAATGTATGTGCATGTGGAATAGAAAAGTAGTAGGAGTTAGAAGCTTGCACCATTTTACAAAGTGTTTTGTGAACCTATGTGATGAGTAAATATTTGAAAAACATCATATCTCTGCTTTTATTGTCTGTCACCTTTGGGGTAGAGTGGAGGAATTTACTCTTTACAAAATAAAGAGGATGCACATCTATATTTGCCTGAGTATAATCTCAGGCCCATTATCTTCAGCACAAAAATCACCCACAGCTTGAGGTCTTTGCAGGCTTTTAAACCCCAACAGCAAATGGCTGAAACCACTGTTTCCCATATTTGGGTTTTTTTAATAGGTACTCTAACTGCTGAACCTCTAATATATTTAGATGTTTCAAAAAGACAGTTTAATTATGGATTATTTACAGAAACTCTTAGAGAAATGAATCCAATTATGTCTACCCATGAAATCAGCATAGCTACATGCTATGTGTAAGTGGAGTGCCTTTATTTCAACAGGACCAGAAACAGTAACAGTTTCAAAGCTAACATGTAGGAATTGTAATGAATTTTAAATGAGTGCACTTAACAGACAAGGCTTATTTTTAGAAAGTGGAGCTGAGGGGATGCTCATTCTCTGTTCACAAAAGCCATTTATTGCACTGATAGTTCCACAAAAAATGTCTAGCAAATTAATGATTATGCTTTCATTACAAGATACACACAAAAATCCTGTTTAAAGTATATGGACTGCTGATTTGTTTCAAGTATCCAAAAATAAAATTTCTCAATATTTCTGTATGAGAGGGTGAAATCCCAATATTTCCTGAGATACAGGTTACATTAAAGGCAATGGGAAATATTTCATACTGGATTTTCAAACTATCTTTTTAAACTTACATATTTGGAAGAACTCACAAACTTTTTTGGTCATGAGCATCTTAAGGACATTTCAGACAATCTGCTTCACATGGAATGAAAACTACCACATATTTAAATGGACAGTGTTATACCACCAGCTCCCTGCCTGCTCATCACTGGTTAATACCTGCACAAGACTGATGTTATTATAAGCAGAGATAGAACACTTTCTACTGCATCCAGGCTTTGTCATTTGAAGTCTGGGACCAGTCAATGGTTTCAGATTAATTGCTTCCAGACATTTTTCTTTTTTGAGAAGTTTCAGGTTGTGACAGTTCTAAACTGCAGGAATCATTTTTAGAAGCCCTTCATTATAAAATTTCAGCATCTGTGAACCTAGTGGTTCATTATATTTTCAAACATTCAGAAACAAAGAGAAGAAAAGCCTGTATGTGAAATTTAAAATGGTCTGGTTACCATGGCAAATATATTTACGCATTAGCATTCCCAGGGATAAAAGTAATCCGTTGGTCAGGGCACAAGTTATTTTTTATTTCTTAACATATCTGTAATGTTTTGGAACAGGTCTTCCTTCCAGTAAAATAAACACTTCATAAACACTTAAACACTTGCATTCATAAACACTTCAAGCATTACAAAGTAACAATATTTTTTGGCAAAATATTTCTTAAAAATAACTTCTTCATGAGATATGTACAGTGCATTCCATTTTCTACAGTAAAAAAAGGAATGTATTCCCAATGAAATATAGAGAATTTGTGGAGTTCATTTAATTGTGCAGTAAGGAAAGTTCTGCGGTCTGTAAAAACACAGTGATATTGCAATTAAAAGCTATGGAGAAAGCTCTTAGATAAATAAAGGAGATATTAATAGAAGTATGGCACAGAAAAGGTCAACTGGTTCCTATGTACTTGATAAAATTAGAAGCCAATACATATGATTCATACCAGCATAGTACCACACTTTTCATGGAGTTGATGGTGGCATAATAAAGATGAGAAAGCATTATTTACTGTACACCACGTTTTTGAAAATCCATCAAAAGTACCAAAAATGCTGAATGGCAACAAATAGTAGACTTTTGAAAATATCTCTTTTTCTGATTGAACAGAAAGGAAATGAAAGCTCACCATGAAACAGTGTTTCAGAATGGTGTTACACACCTACTGGACACCCATCTAATTATTGATATAAATTAATGCATGAATTAAAATAGCACCAATTGTAAGAAAAATGCAGAGTAAAGGGACATCCTGAAGAAGATGAGAGTCCATTAATGTTTGTTGGAGTATGTGCTGTTCAAAATAATGTTGCTGAAATACTCCTTGATAGCTGTGATATGCTTTTTCAGAAATAATCCTTGCTCTCTCCTTAATAAGTACTTAGGCAAAGGAAGAAGAACTCTCAGGAACAGTCAGTCTGGTGCTTAGCTAGCATGACAAATTGTACCCTCGTCAGACTCATGCACTTCTCATTTGCTGAAGCTCACATGGGTTGCAGAGTTAAAAATGGGAGCAGAACATGGCTCCTTTTTAAGTGCTTTTTAAGGCTCTCTTCTTCTTAATTGCCCACCCTATTCTATATTTCATTAGTTCATAAGCACAGTTTGTTTTTCATGCAGCTTAGTTTTGAAGCTTAAGAAACTCTAAAACTGAAAAGCATTTTTGTTATTGAACTCCAAGAGGTGCATTAAGGCCCTTCCTGTAGAATGCATTAGTATTAGGAATATTTTGGTAATGAAGCAGGGCAGGAGTTATTGTGCTTGAGTTACTTTCTTGGTTTAATTCCTTTTCAAGCGAATTTATAAATTGTTAAAGGATCTCTGAATGACAGCCCTGCTTTCTATGGCTATTTACAGAACAGGTACAAGTGTACACTTCTTTGCACATGCTGAAATGTCTTACCCAAAGGTGGGATAATGTGGGGTACTAGCCAGAGGCATGTGCATCTTCCACATAACTATTCAAACATTGTCAAACTGAGGAAGAATTGGTATTTATTAATACCTGCTGTCAACATTACAAGGAGAACATTACCTTTGCCCAATACTGAAATCAAAGTATTGGGTAATTGAATGTATTCCAGCAAGTAGCAATCACATGACATTGATACTTTTAAAATATTGATACTTATAAAATATTAATATTAATTTATTAAAATGCTAATATTTACTATATTTAAATGTTTGGGTAATTTAAGTAATTTCTTGTGCTCAGGTTCTCTATTAGTACCCAAGCTCATGAGATATGTGGTGCTTATGCTGAAGTATTATTTAGTTTCTCAAAGCCCCTGTATCTTACTATTTGTTTTTTAAAACCTATTCAGTTTGCAGATAAATTTTAGTGGCAGTTTTTTCCTTCATTCTCATCAGATATATGAAAGGAATGGATTAGGAGACCTTTAAGATCTATTTGCCTTCTTCTGGGTTTTGTGACCTGTTTCAAACTTTATACACATCATTATCTTCTTTTTTCCTTTCAGGGGTGGGAAGATGGCCAGGCAGAGTAAACTGCTGCCAGAAAGTTAACTTCTAGCAGCTGCTACCTTAGTGAGCTATAGCAGTAGAGAGGAGGTATGCTGAAAAATCGTTACATTCCTTTATGCCCTTTTCAATTTGCTGAGACAAGAGTGATGTTGGCACACAGCACAGTGTCATCCTCAGGTTCTTGCTAAATGGTAGGGTCTTCTGTTATGGGACAGTTTTATCTACTGCCTCTGCATTTTCCCTCGTGAAAATGAACCTTTCTTTCTATGGTTCCAGACAAAGCAGCTTGAAACTACCTGGAAAAACTATACTTTTCTAAGTCTTTTATCCTCTGCCTCTGTATTATAGAGCCTTTTCCATCAGAGAAGGAACTGTCACTGGCAAGCTGGAGGAGCACTGCCCCAGGGCTACGCTTGTTTCAGACAAAGGTTATGCTAAAGCCCTGGAAAACCAAACTTCTGGTGTGTTTGGTAGACTCACTTTTGTAGAGCCTTTGCTAGTAGATCTAAGGAATGGGAAGATGTTAAATGATAAAAAGAGCTCAGCATATACTTCAAATGATACCAGTGTTAGAGTTTTGTCCTAGTGTGAGAATGCACCAGATCTGAGAGGGCACTTCATTGCTCACTTACCTTCTCCTGGCTTTAAATACCTTAGTCTCAACTGTGGGATGGGCCCTGGATGGGGGACCCTGCCCAGCCACCCTCGGAGGCCCCTGCTGCTCCCAATGGAGCATTACGTATTTGTAACTTTTAAGTTTGGCAAAGTACTGAAAAGGGGTGACAAGCAAAGTAGTGATCGTGAAACATCTGCAGTTATCCCACATGAAATTAGCCCACGAGACCAATTCTGGTCTTGCTTACCTCTGGCAATTATGTTTTGCAATGGCCCTATACTGGTCACAAGAACAGGTTCGCAGAAATGCCTCTATGTTATCTGCAAAGAATGGGTAGCAAAAGATCTTCCATTGAACAGCTGTTGTGAAACCTTGAGCTGCTATAAAATATTTCTATAAGAAGGTGATCATGCTTTACAGAGAAATAACAGAGAAATGACTATATGTGGAAGATAAAATTAATGATGTTGTATTCGTATAATCATATATTTCTGAAAAGACCATAATTTTATAGGTGATGAAATTGGCACTATATTTTCATTGATTTGCTGTATCAGTTCCATTTCTAAGTGGCATGTAGAAATATCTTTATGAAATATTATTAAATGTCTATCTGTTATTGCTGAAGTTGGTTTGCATCTACTCCGTGCACCTAAACTAGTCAACAAGAGCATCAAAATCATTAGAGGCACTTTGATTAAGAATTACTTAGGACCTTATTTATTAGTAATTGCTTGAAATCTCTTGTCTAATTTTCAGAGTGGTGAATTCTGTATTTTGTCTACTAACCCACTGCATCCAAAGTCTTTAGTTTGAAAAAAATTCAGAACAATTCTGAAATAATAAATTTTGTTGATTATGCTTCTTCTCAAAACAATAATGAATAATAGTATTAATGAATTCTCCCCTTCCATATCTAAGAAAACATTCCCTTGATTAAAACAAACTCCTATGTATTCTAAGAATACATGGGGAAAAAACCAGTTATGTGTAAAATTTCTATGAAGTATTTTAAATTCCTGCCCTGTTTCCAATGATGAAAAACTGCAGCGTTACACATTGTGACAAAGACATAGGATGAAGGATAATTACAGAATGTGTAACTGCCATTCATGTGTGAAATCTTCTAGGGTGGAAAAATGCATGCTCTGAGTTAGTAAAAGAGACACCAGTTAAATGGATAACCTTGATGCACAGAAAAATTCTGAACACGTTTACTTCTTCACCAGGTATTCATCTGAGAATGCCTCTGTGTACCACACTGTTTTTCATTCTGTTTGTGTTTTTGCTTTTTCAGCACAATGATACTCTTTTAAGAAGAAATACTTTTAAAGGTCAAATTATTGTTGAAAAGTAATTCTTAGTTAATATATTTTTCAGTAGATGGGTTTCAGGCCATTTTTATTATAGATGTCCTGAATTCTTTGCTAAATGATGTATTTTACCTTGTTGAGGAAACATTTTATTTTCTTGACTAACACTCATGTGTGAATACTTAGATGACTTAAAATATGTATGTGTAAAATTTATACAGCTATGATACTTCACTTGAAATTGCACTTATTTCTCACAGTTCATTACACAAACCACAAAGAGGCAGCTTACGAAAGAATATTCACTTAAGATACACAAATCTTTTAAACAAAAACAGACCTACTGTTATCCAGCAGAAAATAAAACCAAACCCTCACTAACTCACTCAAAGAAACATACCAATTTTCAGATAAATGTGTTTGGAGAAAAAGCTGCTGGAAATCAAGATATTTGTCAGATACCCTCATGAAAACATTTTACAAGTAAAAATCATTTTGAAAATTAAAAATTGGGTTCAAACAGTTAAGAATGTCATCAAAACAAAAAGTATGACATTTTCTAGAGCTAATCTACAATGAATCAAGACCTTTGAGTTATGTGCTCTCCATTTCATAAACCACAGCAGACTAGAACACTTTTTTTTCTTTTCTCGTTTGTTTATTTCACTCATCTTTGCTTACCCTTAGTTATAAGATCAGTCACTGCATTTGTATTTCAGTGGTGGTACCAATATTGGTGGTAAGTTACTCTCACAACAGATTCTCATATTCTTCCATGCTCTACCACATCCATACCTTCCCTGCCAGCTGTAGCTGAACTGTCTCTCATCACTGTCTGTTTCTGCTATTCCACCCTCAAAGCATGGTTAGGAGAGAAAGACAGAGATAAGAATAGGACATCCACCTATAATCTGGAATTATAACAAAGAAACTTTAATTTGATTTTTAAATTATTTGATATTTATTTTACTCCATTCTGTGTTTAGAGCCAACTTGGATTCTTAATCCCTGCAGCAAAGGTGCAGACAACTGCATGACTTAATATGACACATGTAGTACAACTGAAGTCACTAAGGATGCTCAGTAGTTAAAATTAATATGAGTTACTTTTTGAGGGACTGAAGCACTTTACAGTAACCTATTCTGAGCACGGATGTTCTCTTCCGCTCAAATGACCGTTTCTAAATTCCCATCTAAATATTAAATGGACAAGTAACGCCTTGCAGGACAGTTCTCAGTGGAAGAGGGTTAGTATTATCCCTGTCTTTGTAAGACCCAGAAATGAAAAGATTCAGAACAGTATCTCGGGTAGTTGAGGTTAGTCCTTGGAAGGAGTGTCCTTTCCCATGTCCTGCAGAGGGACCCTAGGGAGACCAGACTTTGTAAAAAACACATCTACTGTGCCAGGCTCAACATTTGAAAGTTTTTACAGGCTGCTTGGTTGATCTGGAGCAAGTTAGTGAATCATAAACATTACTAAGTCTACCAAGACCTTTCCTTACATTTAGAGCAATTCAGTGGGGCCTCTGCATATTTGGGAGTTGTCTTAATTCTACCAGGTTTCTGTCAACAGACTGTTTTTGAACTACAGAACAGTATAAAATTATAGGACATTCCATCTGCCTCCCTCTTTGCTTTGGAAGAGTTTTGGAAAATAAATCTTTTCAAGAACCCGTATGAAACAATCTGTTAGTCAATTAATATAAATAGAAATGGGAATGCTATTACGGTAGTATTTTTTGAATAGTAAAACTGTTCCATAAAAATTCTGAATTCCCTAGGTTTTTAACTAGTTTTATTTCATCTTTATTGGCAACAAAACTGCATGCATATGCAACACCTTTTCCTCATGCCCTCCAGGAACTAAGCTGTTAAAAACATTATGAAGAAAGCTTTATGACTTAAATCTGCTGTGTTTCTCCTAGTGTTGCACTGGCAAATGCTCTATAATAATAAAATTACTTAATGAGGAGTTTCATCAATTAGAGTAGCAAAAATGCCATGGTATATCATGTAAAGCAGAGTTCTGCATTATTACAGCAACCAAAGCAAAAAGTTCTAAGTACATGAAGGCCACTTGAAAATATAAAGAAGTGTGAAGTAATCATAGTCTGCATCTATCTACCTATTGCTTAACAATTGCTTTTTCAAGCTATGATTTCTTATTACCCTTGGGATGTCCCAGCTCAGTTCCTCTCTCTGATGAAGGTGTCAAGAGGAAAGGCCCTGGTGTCACCCAAGATAGGTGAGCTCTTCTCCTCACCCTTCTCATGGCAACTGGCATTTGTCCTGAGATTTCCCCGTTTCTTTTGCCATTAGTCAGGAACGTAGTCATCACTTTCATTTTCTCTCATAACAAGATGGAAAGGAGTAGGAGGAAGGAATATGTATGCTCAGAATGTCTCTGCTCTTCATGTGAGTGAGCATTAAAGTGGTTTGGGCATTTCAACTCAGTAGTTCCTACTTTTAAAAGCTTTGAATGCAAAATGCAAAAATAACTCTTCACTGACTGGAATTTTGCTGAACACATCAAAAATACTGAGAAAGCTAATTCTGTGGTACTGATTTTTTTTGTCAACATAAGAGTCTTCTAATTTGCAGAAGTGCTGCGAAGTGATTACAAATGGTTGTAAGCTCTTCTGAGAAAACTTAAAACAATGGGTGTTTATAGGCATATGTTTCACAAAAGCGTAACAAAGACACAAGTGATATGACCAGTATTTTTAGACAAAGAAACAAGCAAGCAAACTACTGTTCTGCCGTGCTCTTTTTGTACTCTGTAACTAACAAATACATTGATTTTAACTAAGACAGATAATTCTGATATACATTTGTAAATGAGAAGCAAGCTCAATTTACGTGGAATTATTTAATGTTCTGTATTTGCAATCTATTTCTTCTCTATAAGGTAGCTTTAGAATGAAGCACACACCATAACTTTTATGTTATTGTTGTTCAGCCTTGTTGCTGGACAGTTAATTTGCTATAAAATCCATACTATATCATTGTTATTAATTAAAGTAGCTGTGAACTTGCCTTTCAGAAGCTATTAAACACAAATTTTTAGTCACCTAATAATAATGTGCAGTGAAGTTCTTCAGTAGAATAATGTCACAAAAGAATTAATACAAAGTAATTAAGTCTTTATCGGAAGGAATCCACTTTATCAAGTGATAAACCTAACTCATGGGAAAAAACATAAAAAAATACAAATAGTGTGTCAATTTTCAATAAATTGGCAATAAAAACAACCTTTTGTGACTTATAAAATTAAGAGGGTCAGAAGTGTACCTTTACAACTTTATTTATCAAGAAGCTGAATACGTTAGTGTAAGTGAATTGATAAGTACTTTAGTCTACATTGTGATTTGTCAGGGATTTTCATAGCAATAAGAATCATGGCAGACATGATATCACTAACCCCTTACATGAAACTTTCTCAAATGCATGTACCTTTTACAGAGATACAGAGCACTGCATAGTATTGATGGAATTATTCCAAATGTGCAAGAAAAATTAAAAATTTATCTGAGGTTTATAATTTCAGAGATTTAATCCAGAAATAACTCTTTAATAAGTACATACTTATACCTGGGTTTGACTGAAATTATTTGCCTAAGTACTTTTCTGAAGAGAGAAAATCTTCATAGACACTTAAATGCATTTCTGATTTATAGCCTTAGATTTTAAGAAGCAAGGTTTGTTGCTTGCTCCCATTTTGTACGACAGCTCATTGAATACTAGCCTGGCTTCAGGTGCTTCTAGAATACCCACAAAAATTAATAATAAGTATGTCTTAAAGTAAGTGATAATGTTAATCAGAGAATGTATGTTTGAGATCTACATACCCTTGGAAACAGAAATACCAGTATCAGTTTGAGGAACTCTTCTGAATTATGGTCTGTCATGAATCTAGTAAGAAATTAACATGTTTTAAGTAGCTAGAGAGAATTTCTGTAATAAGAGCTGAAATAGTAAAGTTTAATTTTATGTGGTTGTAAAAATCTTGTAGGAAAATGTGTTGCTGTTGAAGATGTCATGTCATTTAAATGGGAATTACATTTGTTTGAGTTGTAATGTACAGTTGCTAATATGAGATAAAATTAAGCAGGTGCAATATATCAGAGAATGATATTTATAACGAGAGGTTTAAGTATAACAGCAACAGAATGAAAAGGACTGACAGAAAAAAAAGAAAAGAAAAGAAATTTATTCTCAAACAGGGCTCAGGAATGCAAGCTGTCTCTGAGAAAGTTGCATGGAGTAGGCACAACCATTTTTGGGATTAAAGTACAGCTAAGGTCATTTAAATTAGTCTTTTCCAGGAACCCAGTACAAACTTGTGAGCTACACTGAGTACTCCTGGCACAGATATTATCTAGCTAACATATATTGAACTATTACAGATGAATATCTCCCCTTCTTCCCTTAGCGTGACCTCTTCAATTTGGTTTTCTGGTTAGAGTACAACACATTTTCCATCAATCTTATGCTACGAGAAAGGTCACCTCTCAGCATGGCCAGGGCTCTACAGGGGAGGCACTTCTGTGCATGTTCTGATTCTCTAGTTGTACTCTCTGTGTAATGCACTTCTAGTCCAATTTTTCAAGCCAAGCTGGATTTTTTCAAGCCCTTACTGGGAAAAGAAACAACAGACAGTTTACGTTGCTGGAAACCCCACTCCAGCAGATTTTCAGACCACACGCCTACCCCTGGATATCTGCCAGTAGAAGCTAACAAATGTTTTGACTGAAGGCAGGCAGGAGACTTGCAGAGATAAGAAACTCCTGAGAAGTTGTTTAGGAGAATTTTGATCTCTATTACTTTAAATAAGGGGAGGAAACAATTTTTCTGAACTTTTCTTTCCCTTTGCAATTAGTGCATGATGTTGGTCAACTCACAAGAAATACTTCAGATGATCATTTGGAGGTTCAAGACCAATATATCCCACTCATCAAGCAAAATCAAACTACTGGATTAAATATTTACAGTTGGCTTCTCTGGTCACTGCAGTTATGAAATTTCCTAAATCTTGGAGCAGTTTGAATTATATTTGAATTGATGTATTGGACACATAAACATTTAACTAATCTCTGACAGATGCCAGTGTGCTGTTTCAACAACTTACAATAATGACACAGTAGACAAATTAGTGTAATTCCTTTCTTGCACAGGATTAAAATTCAAATTTTATCTTGGTCAAATTTTAAGAGAAACAACAACAACAACAACAACAACAATAATAATAATAATATTTTGAGACCCTACAACCTTTCTCCTGTTACTTGTATCAATTTCTTTCAGAATACATAAAAATATGGAGTATTTCTCTATGAAGCATATGCTTTTTTAAGAAATACCTTAGTATCAGTACTGCTATTACCACATTCTCAAGGAAGAAGTAATTGCATTGGCATAATAATTATCTATTTCTAAGGCGTAGTTAGGAATGGAATCTGGAATAAGAGTTGGTGTATGAATGATCAGAGTCTAATAGATTCAGTTGCTTACACAGATCCCTTTTACAGAAATTTTCACTTTTATTATAATGCCTCATTCATGTTATCAAAAATAAGAATCATTCCTCTTGTGTTTTCTTTTTAAAACAGCTGACTATGCATTTTGGAGTAAAATAATTGCAGTTCAATGACATGCTGCAGAAAAAAAAAACCAGTATAGTGAATTTACAAAATATCTCAACTGTATAAATGCAAATTATAGTATTATAGTTTTCCCCATAAATGTATAGAAATATCTCAGATACTTCTTTGGTCATTCATACTTAAAATGGAAGAAAATCTATATGCAGGGACAGTTGTCAAATTTAGAAATAGGACTGGTAATAGTGATAGATATATTTTGCCTGGTAGATAAAAACTAGTTTGGTTTTGATTAAAATGAGATATTATATTTGGAAAAGTTGAATATGATGAAAAAGGAAAAAATATATAATTTGAAGTAAACCCGAAAAATGCAATATAAGTATTTAATTAACTTTGTGTTTGCACTATAAAAGGTTTTTAGAAATCTTCATTCTTTTAAATAATAGGTCAATTAAAATATTCATGTTGGAATACATCTATTTTAAGAACTGATGAAGAACAATACATGTTTTGTAAAATTCCACCCAACATTTTTGACCCGTACGTTTGGCTAGATTGAACTTAATTTAGAGAATAGCTCTAGGCTCTTCCTATTTTGGAGGAAATCTGTTGTTTATCAAAAAGCAACCATTTAACTTCATTTAGAAAAAATATTGCTGATAAGTGTTCATAATTCCTCATGAAGAAAATGAGTATTCTTTTAAAGCAGTTCCAAAAACTGTAGCTTAAAAAACTTAAATCATGTCTGGTAAAGTAATTGTAGCTGCAAAACTACTTATTTTAATCTATTCTACACTATGCATCTGGTCTGACCAATAAAGTGGGCTCAAAAGAGAATCATACTAAATGGGAGTGTGAAACATATGGAAAACTCCAACTCCATTTGTCTTCTAATCCTGGTTACAAACAATTTAATTCAAAATGCACTTAAACCCAGGAAAATCCAGAGGCTTGCTTATCCACTTGTCATTTAACAATTGGAACACACCTTCTGGCACAGTATGATGAGAGTTTGGAGCCAAAAGAAGAAACAGGTTTTCTGTTGGGATCCAGTTTTTGAGAAAATGTGTTTTAGGATTTTTTTAATGTTATTGTACTATGTTATTGTATTATTCCCTTTCATCGTACCCCCATTTTCCCTTATCTTCCCTATGCCTTCGAACCCTGCGTCTCTATTGACCAGTTAGTGCTGCATTGCAGTACCAACCTAATATGGCCATTTCTTCCCTATATGGTCCTAGTTTGCATACTCCACCCTTGCTCCTCCCCAGTTACTCCCTTGTTCCAGCAAGTTCTGCTCCTGCCTTATAAAAGGCAGGAGCCATGTTAATGAAGTGTTCCATTTTGCACTCTCCGTTGGAGTGTCTGAACTCTCATTCCTACTGGGCCGTCGGGGATGCTGAGAGGGCCTGTTTGCCACAGTTTTCACCAAGATGACCCAGTCTCCAGTTTAGAACTGAAGCCATAAATGTACTTCCACAGCAGTGTGACAAATATAACAGTGAAGCAGCAAGCTAATTAACTAGCTAACCATCTAGCCAGCTGACTATGTTTAGTCTCAGCGCAGAGCTGAGATGCCTTTCAGCCATTTTTAAACCCCAGATTTCTAAGATCAAGAAAAGGTAATGTTTCTTATAGGTTGAAGTAAACAAACCCCCAAAATGCTACACTCTGTTAAAAAATACAAACTTCCAGTGTATAATCACATGATTCCTCCCCTCTTTTTCCAATTTCATGTGAAGTTAGATGTTCTTTGTCAACTACTTTTCCTAAGGTAACAGAGTGGGGGTTTATGGGCTTGTATTTTATTTTTTTTTAGTGACAGAGGCGGGAGAGGGAATGAACAATTGCAACTGTTAGCAGCAGCTGATGTGCTTTTGACCATCATGTTTCAGACCAAACAGCAAATAATAAAATGTCTCTCTAGAAGTCTGTGTTAATAATGAATATTACCAAAACCAGTTTAGTTGTGAAGCTCTGTTTTAGCTGTAGCAGGGCCTGTCAAGTCAGAAAGTCTAACATGAAGCTGTAATCTGTAGCAAAGTGCTGTCACAGGACATAGAGGTGCCTTATTAAGTTTGCATAACATCTTGGTTGAAGGGTATGGATTTCCACAGTTACTTCCCTTTTGTATTATTCCCTAAATTCAGCAATGAATTGGATTCTTTCAGACCAGTATGGGCTGATCTAACAAGAGAGTAATCTGTTTCCTGCATAGAGGAAGACTTCGTGAAGATCTTTTGCTTAATAAATTCAGACTTTGTTACTGTAGCAAAGGTTGGAAACCTTTTATTTTTCATCCAGGAACAAAAGGAAAATTGATTCCCCACCCATCCATATTTAGTCTTAAGCACCCTGGTCTGTAGAGAGAGAGTTGCTGCACATACCAATGCCTATCTTCAGCTTTTAATGCTGTCTCTTTCTGCAGTCATTTCTGAAAACACCCCTGGTGTCCTTTCATCTGTGGTTTCTCTCAGAGCTACTGACCACCAGTGTAGCTGGCTGAATCCTTATGTGCCAGTGAGCCCAGTGAACAGCTTTAAGCTGCATTAGTTTGCTCTACAGTCTCTCTTGGAACTTCTCACCTGCTGTGGTAGTTTCTCATGCAGACAATAGTAAGAAATCATGTCAGCCAAATTATTTCCCTATATTAAAAACTCAAGGATTTTTTTTCACTATAATTTTCTTTGAAAATTTACCATTCAGAAAATACAAGAACAAGACGAATTAATGTGTCAGGTCATAGGCAGTCCTACGCTGCTGAAATAACTCGGGTAGTTGATGCCATTTCCCATGTGGTTCCTTGCTCCCACTCTGCTGCCAGAGGTTACTGTCTCCAAAGCTGAGCGGCTGGGATGCAGTTCGTGAGTGCTCCTCAGTGCACTCTCTGGCAGCTTACCCAAGCATCTGCCACAGCAGTTTGAATCAGCCCTCCAGACCCTGCACAGAGCTCATTCAGCACTGATGTATATTCTGGCAATCATTTCATTGTCAGTCCTTAAGTAACACCCAGAAACAGGGATGTCATACATAATTATACAGCCTTTTGGCAAACATATGGCCTCACCTGTGTAAGATTACCTACCTCATCCTGGGCACCCTCTGGTTATATCCACCAGCACCTTGAGTTGCCTCTAAAACGCACGTTGCTTCACCATTTACACTAAACTCAGATTTAGCAATCATCCTGAGGATTTCCTTTGCCTGTCTTATCTGACCTACCCAACACCTGCTGAGAAACTGAGGATGCTGTCCATCTCCCTCTTGGATTCAAACACTAACTACTAATGAGCAAATTCTTCTGCTCATCTCCCAAACCAGAGGCAATTGCCTGCATAGAACAGAGACAGTGTATATCTTATAAAAAGTCATTGACTTATTTAAAAAATGTTAAACACATTTGGCTCAGTATATTCCCCTAGGTCTTTCTTGAAGAAATTGGCTTCTTTAGTAGCATTTCACAGGAGTAAACATGGTATGACATTAGCAAGGAAATATTCCTGGGGTTTAACTTTAAAACACTATTTGTAGTGTTACCACTTTTACATTCAAACTATCAATTCTGGTAGATTAAAAAAGTCCATTAAAATGAAAGTGTAGATAAGGATGCCTTTCTGGTAAAATGAATATAAAGCAACATAAAAGGATACACCAACCAAAGTGTCTTGAACATATTAAGAGAGTAATATTTTACTATTTTTTTCACTGTTTATTTTTTATGAGCTTCGCCTCAAAAGACCAAACATGAATTCTATTAATGAGATCAAATATTCTATGTTAATTATTCTGCCATTTGCTAGTAAAAAAGAATGCTAATATGAATGTGCTTCTGAAATCTAAAAATGTAAATTTAAATTAATGTATAATGAATATCACAAAGCGCTGCAGCTAATAAAAGATCAAACTTACTAGAAAGCCCACAGCAGGCTTCAAGGCAATCTGCTGAATTAGAAAAACACTTAGTTTAAAATTAATGGATAGTAGTAGGTAAACAGTCTAAATTGCGAACAGTGACAACTTTTCAAAGAAAGTAGGTTAAATGACTTTTCTGCTTATATTTTGGGCTATGTTGACTGATCTTCCTGATTCCACCTCAGTTGTCAGTTTTCACTAGTTAGTTACCTTCATTTTGAAGTTCAATATCAGAATGGAATCAAACTTCACTATACCTTACTGGAAAAGAAAATCTGAGAATGATGAATAGGCAGCCACCATATTCTGATTTTTTCCATTGGATTACTATAGGCTTTTTTTTTGTATGCTTGTGACAAAGATTTATATGACAATTCAAAATCAATGGCAGAATTGGTGCTGACTTTGAGGAGTCTGAGAGCTTACCCACGCCAGTCAAGCTAAGCTCAAAAAATGGAAAAGCAGAGATATAGTTGGAGACTAAGATATCTGATTTTCAGAAAATGCTCAGAACTCAGTTTCTGACAGGCAGGCCCCAGTGCTGTGCTTCAAGTCAACCACTAGAATCATCAATCAATGACTGAAAAAGTTATATTTATTTGCTGATATTATGTCATGATACAGGGACCAAAACTTTAACTAGGATACACAAAGATAAGGGGGGGAAAATAGAGATTTTGCTGCAGGGAAGTTTATAAGCATTATAGACTAAAATCAGAAAGGAAATGTAAGATCACACATCCTAATTTTGGCATGACGGTGTAGCATCCAAAACTGTGTGGCACAAAGTCCAGAACGTACAATGTGCATGGTGAGAATGATGCACCCCAACCTGGCAGAAACCAGGCAGCCAACTAAGGCTGAAGATAGCCTCTAGAAAAATGTAGGTGGGAAAAAAATGAATCCTGAAGATTTTAGTCTCCTCTCACAGGTAAGGATCTCTGTCCAGGCTGGACTGATAGCCCAAGAGCTTGTCCTGAATGTAGGTGCTGGTTATCTTTCTTTATATGAAAGCGGATTTTGTAGTTTGCATTTTTATAGTTTTTGCACAATCAATCACCATGAGCAAAAACTAGAAATATACTGTCAGAAATAAAATAACGAGATTCAGTCTTTCTGTTCCTCTTGTGGAAGCTGTTCAGGACTTACTGATATACAAAGGAGACTAAGAGAAGGAAGTCAGCTAGGTGTTCACCTGAGAATTGGGGTTTCTGCTCTCTATCCAAGGATTGTTCATGTGTTTTTTGCTAGTCACCTCCCACCTGTGGCGCCAGGACTAGGTGAATGAATGAATGCCACTCTACCACCAACTAAAAAGAATGGCCTAAGAGTGTTCCACCATTGTTGTCACATCCTTTCCCAGAGATGGGAGTGAATCTCTGCAGCTCAAACATGAACCAACAGATGCTTCATCTCTTATAAATCTGTGAGTGTGTTAACCATTCAGGTGTGACTGGAGTTGAGAAATGAAAGGGCATAACTTGTTCATGTTTTAAAAGAAAGTGATTATCAAAACAGTGCTTGCTCTTCTCTCAGGTAACAAGTCATAGAAGAAGTGGAAATGGCCCCAAGTTCTGCCACAGAAGGCTTAGACTGGATATTAGGAAAAATTTCTTCACTACAAGAGTGGTCAAGCATTGAAACAGACTGCTCAGGGAAGTGGTGGAATCACTGTCCCTGGAATGTGGATTTAGTGGTTAGGGACATAGTTCAGTGGTGGACTTGGCAGTGTTAGATTAATGGTTGGATTTGCTGATCAAAGAGGTCTTTTCCAACCTTCATGATTTTATGATTCCATGATTCTATGAAATGTGACTTTCCTGTTCTTGGGAAGGTCTCCTGGAGAAAGACAGCAGGACACCTGGCTTCTCAGCCAAGAGTTGAGAGAAGGACACCAACCTGCTCAGTCTTGCCAGGATCAAGGTGCTGCAGGGCAGTGTCAGAGGCAGCTCTGCAGCTCTAGTGTGAGCTCTGTGGGACCAGAGTCAGGAACCCAGTTCGAGGTGTGACTGGTTTTCAGGGCTCAGGCAGTGGTAGCTTTCAGAATCACAGCTGGGTGCACTTAAAGTTCATCTGAGTTCTCCTTTAAGTGTTTAAGTCTTTCTTTATATGCGGCCTGAAATTTCACATCCACTGAAATTCATGGGGGTTAAAGTCTAATTATTGTGTTATTGCTAATTCTGAATTTAAAACGCTCTCTTTGGCAGTTAAAGAGAACAACTAATCATGTCAATCCACTCATGCATAAACCCATGGAGGTTAGCAGGACTCTTCTGGGTACTAGTCAGGTGCATCAGGAAGTGTAAGAGGCATCTCTTAATGCTCCACTTTGATTTGAATGATTAGAACTTTGACAGACCATGGAAAACACCATGAATTTTAACTTTCAAACAAATGACTGAGAGGGAAAACTAAGAAGGTGCAAACTGGCTGGGTGTTAGCTGGCCATGGTAACTGCCATGTGCAGAGGTGCTCCCTGGTAAAGCCAAAGCAATTTAGCTGTTCATGAAATAGGGAGCCATATTTGGGGGTTTTGTACTTTTGGCTTTGCTATGTGGAATGACTGTGCACAGAGAACTTTTTCTACAAAAGGATGGAACACAGCTTTATATGTGACTTTTTTTAAAGTTATACTTTCCCCCAATTTGGACCTCAGACCAATTCCATTCGAGATTTATGCTACAGCTGTGAGAAGGAAGTTGTCTTATAATACACAGAAATAAGACTGACAGAAATAAGATAGTTTGGAGAAGGCAGGCCCTAGATTATCTGCACCGATATTGCAGGTACTGGAAATAAATGAGTAATGCAAAATGGGATGAGGGAAATGGGGAAGAGGGCCCAATTTGGCAATCTAGTACTTCCAGAAGTTACTGACCAAGACACAAAGCAAAGCTCCATACCATCTAAGTCTAAGTGTGGAAGGGGAAACCATACACACTCTGTTTCAAAGTTACAACAACACTGCCAACTATATCTGGTGTACACCACTGAGGGAACTGTTATCCAGCATGCTTGCCAAAGCAGCCCTCCAGTTGCTTGAGATTTCGAACACACCTTGGACTAGATTCACCTGGGTTGATGGAGCCCATTGCAGCACTAAGGTGAGTAGTGCTGAGGGAGAGCAGGTGGATGTGTGCATATGTGAGTTCTTAGTGCATCTCTTACCTTTACGGCTGAGGGGAAACTTATGGTCATCAAGGATTTCGTAATAGGCAGTGAGAGTTACTGAACTATTACTATTTATAGCGCTTTCCAAAGTGTGAAACGAAACATTTCTTTGGTGATTCTAGTGCCCTTAAAGCCAGAGCCACCTGACATTTGGAGGAGTTGGATATTGTGAATTGGGTAGCTGATTCCCTGCAGATATTACCCTATTAAATGACTTGAAAAGGAACCATGCAGGGAAGGATCCATAAAGATGGAGATTACAGCCCCAGAAATCATTTTCCTAGTGATCTCAATCTCACAGAGGCTGATGGCACAATCCATGTCTGCTGCACCAGTATCTCCTAGAAGAGAAAACTGAATACTAGTCCTAGGAAGAGCCATTGCTGGCAGGATAGTTTTCTTTCATGCGGATGATGTAGATAAAAAGCTTAATACACAGCTTATGAGCATTGTGCAGAACTTTAATACAGAGAAATCATGTCCTTTCATTAATAGAGCTCCTAGGGTTTAATTGAAAATATCCAAACCAAGTAGGAAATGTTTCAATTATTGCATGTTT
Organism: Pipra filicauda; assembly: GCF_003945595.2. Taxonomy (NCBI): domain Eukaryota; kingdom Metazoa; phylum Chordata; class Aves; order Passeriformes; family Pipridae; genus Pipra; species Pipra filicauda. Next base: position 3,359,394 of record NW_024103585.1, read on the forward strand.
TGATTTAACAAAATAGAAAAAGTAAAACATTCTTTATTTTAGGATAGGTTTATTCATTGTGCACACACAGCATGTACAATTTAAGGCTGGTAGAAGCAGATAACTGAAAGAGCTTTCAGTGATAAGGGCAGAGTTAATACATTAATGACTTTTATTAATATATCAGAATAACTTACTTCTTTAACATATTCTATATAGGATTATAAATATTGTTGTAACTTACTACGTAATGGTGGCACAGAGGATTTACAGCATCTACTAACTTTAAGATAATAAAAGTGTTTAATAAAAGTGTTCAACAAAGCTTATTGACATTTACTTTTCCCTTTGCCATACATTTATTAAGTTTGAATATCACATTCAGATTAACATCAAACACATAAAATATGGAAAAGATGGAGAGAACAGAAGACATATTTTAGTGCTTTGATGTTGATGCCAAAATTTTTATTTAAGATATTTATATGTAGCCTAAAAAGGATAATAAATTTTACAGAAAGCTAGTCTTTTCAAACTCCACAGGGTAGACTGAAAGTACCAAAAGGGAAAAATTGAAATACTGCTGAACAATCAATCTTCAAAAGCAAAGAATATTATTATGCAAACACATTTAAGGCATCTGTAACTTAAATTTGATTTCCAAAAAGTGGCATGACACATACAGAACAGTTTCAGATTAGATGTAAGAATGGGTTTCATTAGCTGTTTCAGGTATTCAGGGATCAATTGCTTCAGAGGCACTGAAAAAAAGACTACTATGCACAAAGTCACAAAGTACTTATCATGAAGTACAGTTTGATTTACTAACGTAAAATATGGTCAAAGGCTGACAAAAGCAAAGACAATTCCCTTGACTGAAGTGTTTGCCAGTTTCTACCTGCTGCTACCTAGCTGAAATTAAATCAAAGATTTGTAGCAAGAATATGAGTGAGAAAGAAGGAACATGTACTTGGGTAGATTAAATTTCTCTCTGCTGTATTTCTTCACTTACAGTTTGTGCAGGGCTGAATGATATTAAGTATGAGCAAACTGCATCAGATTGAAAGAAAGTTGAGATGTCTATCTCAAAGAAAGCTGCAACAGAAAAATTTTTAGAGAATAAAATTGTTTCGGCAATGTTTGGCATTAGGTATTTACATTTATTGTTAAAAATAAACAAATATGTAAATTGGAGGTTAACACTTGAGCAAAAAATTCCCTTGTCAAAATATATACATATACTTCACTGTGAAGTCAGTTTCATTGTTTTTGATGGCATTCAGTTCAGGGGAAAGCAGAGACAGGAAATTCAGCCAGCATTTTCCAAATATAAAAAAAGTATGCAGACCTACTTTGGATTAAATATTTTGGGCTTCGGACTGGTCCAAAAAAACCACATTGGAGGGTCTCTGAAGTGCCTCTACTGTAAGACACTTTGGAGTGCGATGCCTGAGCTGGGCAATGCCAGCATGCAGAGCCATTAGATTACCTATTCTTCCTTCTCACCATTTCTGTTTTTGGTGTGCACTCCTGGGGGACTTCTGACAAGGAGAATCCGTAAATACCTTTTTAGTTTGGCTATGGAGATCCCTTAGTACCAGGCACCATTAGTCTGGTCCAGTGCCCTATGGAATTAAAACCTGAAAAATTCGGACTTTGTGGAGATGTGTAGCCTCTCACTAATAGGTAAAGTCAAGGAGAATTTCCTGTTATTATTATGAGAGTAGAACTAGTTATGAAACAAAAGTTACTGGAAAATCATAGTTGGCATCAATTTATCTGCTTAGGCTCTGGAAAGAAAAACATACTTTAAGGTGCTTCCGTAGTATTCTATATAAATATTCCAAAAGGTTATGAACAGATATTAAAATCTTCCCTGTTTATGTCTACATTATATCAGATTTTATATCCTACCTTCCAGGTAATAATTTTATCAAGTAGAATCCAAATTATTTTGTTTCAAATGTCACTGAACTCTCTACTCAATTTGTACTTGCTATCTGTTTAAGAGCTAGATGAGCCCTGCTGTTTAGAAACAAACATAATATTCTTAACTATGACGAGAAAGTATTAGCAGCACATTAAGCAGCCTTGAATAGGGAATGGCTCAGTAGATAAAGTTTGTGAAATCATTATTTAAGCTTGCATTGACTACATTTTCTGATCAACCCCACTTCTTGTAGTGCTACCCAGGTGAAAATGGATCAAAAATGTTACCTTGATCATATTTTGAGATGAGCCTTTGGATATTAGACCATGCATTATCTTTCTTTCAACAGCTTTAGAAACAGTTGAAAGCAATACATATAATCTCCTTTACATGGTAACTCCTTAGGGCTGATGTGATCACCAAACCAAAAGATTTTATAATTTACAGATTTAGTTGTCAGATGAAATTAGGAGCGCTCTTATATCATTAACAGTCATACACACCTAATTTCAAATTCTACCATACGATATTACATTAACAGTCTGCTTCTGGCAAGTATAATTTGCATATTAATGTATTTTTTTAAAAGGGATTTTTTTTTTTTTACTTTGACATTGTCCAGAGCTACTGCATTTATATTGAGAGACAACTACATAATTAGCAGAATTCACGTGGTTTGGGTTCACTTACAAAGTCCATCTATGTTTAGGTATTTCCTAATTTGCCCATTGTCTTTGTTTTTATTGTCCAGTGTCACAGATGTAATACTTGAGATGAAACCCTCTTGAAAATGTTGAGCAACTGATAGGATCAGTGTGTCTCTGCTAGAAAACACATCTAGGCATTCCCCATCTATACAAAAGATTAAAATAATTCTAAACTTTTGAGGAGGAAATGACAGAAGTCTTCAGAGAATGGTTGGTTGACTGGATTTACTATTGGATCATTTTCATTGGCAAGCGGATGAACAACACTATTAACGGTTACTTCCCAGTCACATAATGTGCAACATCTGAACATCAGCTTAATCAATGAGGTTTTCCTATGACCATAAATTCTCTCACACATGATCTTCTGCAGGTCTAAAACTTTATTTTTTCATATAATTGTAGTGTGTTTGTTCTTAGAAAATTCTTATAAACGAACCATATATATCTGAATGCATAAATATAGAAAGGTAAATCAACATGCACATATGTGCATGTGCACATCTGTGCATGCCCCCCTGCATACACATGGGTATGAGGCAGAATTGGTACTCTCTTTTAGTTGTTTTGCAATTGAATAAAAACTTATTTACCATGAATATACAGAAAATGTAATTTATTCCCCTATAACCGTTTGTGCTTTTTCTCCATATTTTTTTATTGGTTCAATGAATTAATGTTTTGTTCATTTTTTGCCAGCCAGAAAGCGGCAAAGCCTAAAGTGAACAGAATTCAGTCACTTCATAGATGAAATGATTGTGGTGTCTCCATCATTGTGTAAAGTTAAAACTGGATTGGATAATATCTGGAGCAACCTGCTCTGTCTGGTTGACCCTACTTTGAAAAGGGAAGGTTAAACTAGATAATGTCTAGAAGCCCCTTCCAAAGTCAACTATTCTATGATTCTGTGATGTTTTCAGGTTTTTGTTTCCAATATAGCTAATATAATGCAAGAGCTGTTTCTGATCATGCAAGAAAGGAGACAGTCAATTGCAAAGCTGCATGTTGAGTAGTCATAACCTATTTCCAGAGAAGTGAAGAACAAAACGAACAACCATTATAAGTTGCAATAAGCTGAAGACTCTATAGACTTCAAGAAATAGTTTGATGGAGTGAGCAATCCAGTTCCTGCATTCTAACCAACACTTTTACTGGAAGTCACACTGCTCAAATATTCTTATTATAAATTTTCTTATTATAAAACCAAGGAGATTTGGACATCGGCTTTGTCCTATCAGAAAACTTTCTGTGGAAGACATAATACGTAGCTACACATATACTGGAGTGAATTCCAGTAATGAAATGAAGATGCTGTCTTAGTGTAAAAGTAATCTTTGCTAATAAGAGCTATGGAATCAGATTTAAAACAAAACAAAACCCCAGCCAACCAAACACCACCCACCCCCCCTCCACCTTTCTAGAAAATGTAAAGTAGCAAAAACAATTTTGACAGAGGACTCTTTTTAAAGAAAATATTTAGAAATTTCTTGATATATAATGAGACTTTTTGCTCTTTCAGTCCAAATATTAGGTCCAGAGGTGCCAAGCTTGTTTGTGTTCTGCCAGTCAGTGATGGATTTGTTGTTATGAAATTATTCTTTCATTCTTAGAAGGGAGGAAACAGCTGGTACCTTTCTCCTTTCAGAGAAAATATCACTATAAAAATGATCCTATTGATAAGCACATGTGAGAGAGTGGGAGTGTTGTGTGGAACAGAATGTTACAGCAGTGTTTTTTTCTTTAAAACTGCAGAAGATGTATTCAGCTGCCAATCAGAGAACCTGCCAGAGGGGTTTTGTCACTGTAGAGTCTGCAAGTCAATTTAAAGTTGTTGCTATGTTTTGTAGTTTTACTAAACTAAAAGATGTGTGGAAGCCCACTGAAGTGATGATGCATAACCTCAGAAGTGATGATAAAATGAATATCAGTATCAGCATGTAGGTAGGTAACCACTGTAGACTCATTAAGCATTCTCCTCTGTGCTCTTAACACAACAGCACTCCTTACAATAATTTGTCTAAGTGCATACTTAAAAGTCTTAAGTCTAGATTGAGAGTAGTACAGCAATTAGAGCTTGAAGGACATTTCCTATTCTAGGGCTGTGAAAAACTTTTTGCAGGTGATTCTAAGAGTTTGAGTGAATCATGTGACAGTTTCCTTTCAGCATGGAGGTCATTTCCGAAGACATCCTGAATCACAGGAAGCTTAATATTCTTAGGAGTTAAAACTTGAATTTGTAGCTTTGATTATAGATATGATGGAGATTATCAAAATGTAAGACCGAGTTACCTAAAAGAAATAGTGCAGGCATGTAAAATTAATGAGTTTTTTTGGATACTTTGGCCTAAATACGCCAGTGAGTAGGTAGATCAAAAGACTACAGGCTTCATCATGCTTCTACTAGTTTAGGTAGATAAAAGCTAGATTGGAAGGCAGGCAAGGAAGACACTTGTCTGTGGAAAACTGATAATTAAGGGAAACAGCAGAAGGAAAGAAGGCTAAGATATAACAGCAAGAATTGTACTTCTGGGTTTTTCAGTGTGCCTAGGTCCAACCACTTTACCATGTCTTTACCAAGGAGGGACAGCCAACTGAGTTTTTTTGATTGGGATTCCTATTACTCTATATTTCCTCTGGAATACATATGTATGTCATACACTTTCTATTAAGATGAAGAGGGAATGTCGATGAAGGCAGAAGGTCTACATAGGAACTGAGTAATTTTTGCTGAGAACATTTAAAAAGGTTATTACATTCTGCTATCAATACTTACTACTCTGCTGTTTTTCTTGTGTTTCTTTAATTGCTTAATTTGTTTATCAGGCCCAAGTGATGTGTTAAATAATTTGACTATGATAAGGTATTTGACTATGATAAGGTATAAGCTACTATAAGGTATTTATTGCATACAGTTACAGGGTATTGCTATATAATATCACAAAATCAGTATAAAAACTTTACTTTTTTCAACTATTAAGACCTAATGAGGAGGTTCTTAAATATCCTGAGTAATTACTCCCCCTTGTGAATGAGATAGTTAAATGCCCTATTTATAACTGATTGCTGGAGTTTACTTAAAACATGTTGTCCCTTCTCTTTGCAGTCACTACTTAAATTGAACTTTAATTAAGAATAAAAGAATGTACCAATGGAACTTAAATGTGAATCTCAGCTTGTCACTTTCTCCTCCCTACTTAAGGTCAGCAGATGATGACATAATGCTGCCTCCACACAGATCTGAAAAAACAGAAATAAAACTTATAACTATGTCTCTGAGAATTATATTCTTGAATGATGATAACTGGCTTTGTTTAAAACAAGGCTTTAATATTTTCTATCAAAACAGGCCCAAGACCCACCCACTAGGCTGATTTTAAAGGCTCAGTTTACAAAGCTTTTAACAGGAGTTTTCACCCATCATACCTAACATACTAATTATTTTTCTGAATCGTATATTATTATATGGTCTTGTATTCATGTTTCTGTGCCCACAGAAAGAACTAAAATAAGAACTGAGATAATTCAGAGGTCGTTTTTATGTTTATCTATGTAAGAGATACTGCAATAATCAATACTTCAAAGGACTGATAGCATAATATTTTTTTTTCTTGGGAAAAAGTTAGAAATGGAAGTTGTTTATTTATTTTATTCCTGTAATTAATGAAAAAGAAACACAACATGAATAATTTATTATTCACACATTAGAAGTCCTGACACAGAGCCAGAGATGTTGAGAAATCCATGTAAAAGTTTGTTCAGATGGATAGCAAATTTTGAAATACAAGAGCAGAAAATGTTAACATTATTTGTATTTACATCTTCAATTAATTTTGAAAATATTGATGAACTTTTCAGCACAATAAAGTAATAGGGGCAACATAAGAAGATACTTGAGAATTCTTTCTGTGCTCTTTCCAATAAAAAATTACATCTTTTTTATTCTGAGAACTTAGGGTATTACCAATTCTGGCTTTAAATTGTTCTCATATGCAAATGCACCTCTTCAGCACATTCTATTAGTACTGAATTTTTCTTTCGCTGTTTCTTGCATGAGGGTAGCAAAGGCTGAAAATCAATGACCCTGTGCTTTTCACTGGTTTGAGATGAGTGCCCACTATTTTCCATTGCAACACCTGCTTAGTTCCCATTCTTCTCTCTTTTGAAATCATTAGAAGACAAAGATGAGGCAAATATTTTCTAGTATTTATTCAGCATCTTAATGAACATTCAGGAGTTTCAACAATGGGTGCCAAATAAATATCTTAAAAGATGTAAATAACATCCTTCTATGTGAAGTCAGAAGAGTATCTATTTAGAAAGAAAAATCAATCTTTTTAGTACAGACAGCATAAATTTTGTTAGTTCAAAGTCATTATGTCTGGTTTAAAAGACCTGAGGCTGCACCAATGCACTTTTCTCTTTCTTGATGTTTGAAAAGGTAAATAGGTAAACAGGAAATGACCATCAGATTCAGTTTAACAAATTGATCTACTAAGTTCTGTTTCATTTCTAGGTTCTTTGGTTCACTCGACTGGAATCCAGTAGTGAATGATGTAGAGCACTGCTCTTCCACTGAAATGGAACCTGAAAATTCCCTATTTCTGAATTAATTTCCTTATGCTGTTAGAGTTTTGATGCCATGTTTCCTAGAGCAACTTTATTTCACAGCAGAGTTAAACATTTTGCATAATATGTTTCATTTAGCATCTTATAACTTTTGTGGCTATGAAATATCATTAATGAGTGTTTGGAAAGTATTTTGTCTAGTATCAAAAATCATAGTCAGAACATAAGGCAAAATTAACACCATAGGACTGCCACCACTGCAGCTGCAGCTGATCCCAGGCCACTCAGCTTGGAAGGGACACTAGCAGCTCTCTAGAACTTCTGCTTTCTCAAAACAGTCTCAGCTGTGAGGTAAGAGTGGGATGCTCAGGGATTCAGTCAGAACTTGAAAACTTCCAAAGATGGAGGCTGAACCACCTTACCAGACAACCTGTTCCACTGCTTGACTATCCTCATAGAACTTCACTGTTATCATTAATATCCAGCCTAAGCCTCTCTTGATTCCACTTACATCTGTTGTCCCTCCTTCTCCCACCATGCAGCACTGGGAATTGTTTGGTTATGTCTATTTTAGTAACCTTCCTACACATATTGGCCAAATGTCTTAAGTTTTATATTCAGGAGGTTGAAGAAACTCTTTTCCCTCAGCAGTTTCCCTTCACAGGACAAATGCGCCTGTCCTTTGAGCAAATTTGTGGATGGTCTGCTGAACTTGTACCAGTTTATCACTGTCTTTCCCCAAATTGGATCCAATACTCAAAACTACTACAGTATCACAGAATCACAGAATCTGCTGACTTGGAAGGGACCCACAAGGATTGTTGAGACCAACCCTTAGCCCTGCACAGGACCATCCACAAGAGTCACACCATGTGCCCGAGAGTATCATCCAAACACTTCTTGAACTCTCTCAGGCTTGGTGCTGTGACCACTTCCTAGGGAGTCTGTTCCAGTGCCCAACCACCCTCTGCGTGAAGAAGCTTTTTCTAATATCTAACTTAAACCTCCCCTGACACAACATTTCATTTGGGTCCTGCCACTGGTGACCACAGAGAAGAGATCAGTGCCTGACCCTCCTCTTCCCTTCCCAAGGAAGTTGTAACTGCAATGAGGTCTCTCCTCCATCTCCTCTTCTCCAGGCTGAACAGACCAAGTGGCCTCAGCTGCTCCTCATAGAGCTTCCCCTCAAGGCCCTTCGTCATCTTCATTGCACTCCTTTGGATGCTCCTCAATAGCTTAATATCTTTCTTACATTGTGGTGCCCAAAACTGCACACAATATTTGAGGTGAGGCTGCACCAGTGCAGAGCAGAGCGAGACAATCCCCTCCCTTGACCAGCTGGTGACACTTTGCCTGATGCCCCCCAGGACACGATTGGCCCTCCTGGCTGCCAGGGCACTGCTGACTCATATTCAACTTGCTGTCGACCAGGACCCCCAGGTCCCTTCCCATGGCACTGCTTTCCAGCATCTCATTCCCCAGTCTGTATGTACATCTGGGATTGCTCCATCCCAGGTGTAGAATCCAGCACTTTCTCTTGTTGAACTTCATATGGTTGGTGATTGCCAAGTTCTCTGATTTGTCAAGGTCTCTCTGCAGGGCCTCCCTGCCTTCGAGTTTTGTGTCATCTTCAAACTTGCTCAGTATCCCTTCCAGTCCTGAATTGAAGTCATTTATGAAGATGTTGAAGAGCACAGGGCCTAAGATGGAGCCCTGTGGAACCCCACTGGTGACAGGTCACCAGTCTGATATTCCCCCATTCACTATTACCCTCTGTTGGCTCTACCCATGAGCCAATTGCTCACCCACACATAATGTGTTTATGTTTAACTGCCTGAATAGGCAGTTTGCCCAGATGGATCCTGTGAGAGACAATATTGAAAGCTTTACTGAAATCCAAAAAGATTACATCAACTGGCTTCCCTTGATCAAATAGGTGGGTTATCTTGTCATAAAAGGAAATCAGGTTTGATAAGCAGGACTTTCCTCTCATTAAGCTGTGCCAACTGTGAACAGTGACTGTGTTGTCTTTCAGGTGTTCTTCAATAATTCCCAGAATAATCTTCTCCATAACTTTATCAGGCACTGAAGTGAGACTGACAGCTCTGTAGTTTCTGACATCCTCCTTCTTGTCCTTCTTGAAAATTGGGACAATGTTCACCAGCTCCCAGTTAGCTGGGACCTCTCCAGATTCCCAAGGCGGTTCAAAAATCATTGAGAGAGGTTTTCTGATGACATCAGCCAGCTCTTTGAGGATTCTGGGATGAATCCTGTCAGGCCCCATAGATTGGTAGGGATCCAGCTGGAATAGCAGATCCCACACAATTTCAGGGTCAACTGGGAGTTGATCATTCTTGCAGTCATGGTCCTCCAGCTCAGGGCACTAAGACCCCCTTGGTCCTTCATCTGTGTAGAAGACACAGAAGTTGTTGAATAGAAAGGGAAGGTCAAAAAAATTCCTTCAATCTCCTGGTTATGCTGTTCCTTATACAAGGATAACACAGACTTTTTTAGCTGCCATGTCATCCTGATGCCTCATTTGTAGCTTGTGCTCTGCCGAGATCCCCATATCCTTGTCTGCACAGCTGCTTCCCAGACAGGCAGTCCCCAGCCTGAACTTCAGACAGGGTACTTCTTTCCCAACTCCTGGACTGATAACTCAGGAATTCTGCTAGCTAGTAAAATAAACAACACCAACAAGATTTTTTCTATAATGTCTTTAAATGGAAGTAGCTTTACCACAAGTATTTTAAGGAGTGCTATTAAATGAAACGAGATAGATGCTCAAGCTTTTTGTATTTTTTATGCTGTAGCCTCCATGCAGGAGTGTCCTAATCCTGCAAGGTATCCTACTGGTGGGCTACATGAACTCAAAGAAAGGAAACGCGCAGTGGAGGAATATGCTATGTTTTCTTAATAGCAAACAAGATCATTGTATTAGCTGCAGATAAGGAAGACAAAAGAAAGAGAATATGCTTCCATCTATTTTCATTCTATAATTTATAACTGAAGGAGAGAGCAGTAACATCATCAACCCCAAAACGCTGATTTTTTTTTCCCTTTGTTTCCAGCTAAAATAACTTAGGTATATCCCCCTTGCCAAACATTTCTAGTACTTTCTCAGCTCAATATGTTCGAAGTACCACTTTTCTCTATAAAAAATTAATCATCACCAACTGTTCTAGCCATTATTTCTCTTGAGTATATTGTGTAAAAGTACAAACTATCTCTAAACTAGTATTCAGAATACTTTTCATAACTACATTTCCACTTAAAGGAGAATATAATTAATAATTTTAAAACATATGACTCACCAAGGCAAGTTTTAAGAATTCCTAATTCAATCCTCTCTCCTTGTCTTGAACTAACAGTGTGAGTTTCATTTCAGCATTAGTTATGTGAAAGTTTTTAGGGGTCTAAAGTACAAGATGTAGATGACAGTATTATCTGCCTTCCAATGTGCAGGCCTCTCCAGCTAGAGACATAAAATGCTTTGTTTCCCATTCATTACCTCAAATCATCCCACTAAAGGACTGATATCATCACAAATTTTACTACATGGCTGCAGAATGTTTGTCTAAATTAAATATTTATTAATAGTGTTTGATTTATTTTCCTCTGGGATATACACACACTCACATGTGTAACTAATTTTTCTACTTGCTTCTTTCTGTCATCTTACTCTTCCTGTAGTCTACCCCAAACTGGTCTTCGTAATAAGAAAACTAACTGATTCTCTGAGTGCAAAAGAGAAGATGCATAGTGAAAATGAAGGTAGAAATGACTGTGTATATGTGAGGCAGGATCACGGAAAAGCACCCTATACATATATCCTATATATATATCCTATATATATATGTTTGGTAGTTTGTGTATGTGTGTGCCTGGTTTGTGGTGTCATGGCAATATTATGCACCCAGAGTTACCCTGGTCAACAGGGAAGAGGAAACCTTGTGAGACCTCAAGCCCAATGGATTCCACCACTGCTTAACACTTGATACTGATTTATAGACCAGGTAGATCAGGACACATTCTCACGGCTTATCCACAAAAATAAAAGGCCAGAAAAAAATGGAATTCCTCAGGATAGATCTATATTGTTTTTATATAATGAGACCAGGATCTCTGTAGATGTGAAATGAAGAAAAGAGGATAAAGCATGTGAAAGAAGAAAAAAAAAATAAAAAGAAAGAGGAAACAAGGCTTTCACCCTGGAGAAAGGACAACTCCTTACTAATGGCCAATCTTACTGGTTGGCAACTCTCTTCCATGGCAGCTGGGAAAGATGCAGTATTTGTTTGCATTCCATAAACTTTTTGGCCAAACTTTACTAAGGGGTAATAACACATTTGTTATTAGACAGGGATAGTTACACATATCAATCATTTCAACTGCAGTACTCTGCAGTCACATTTCTCCTTTTCTCCTCTTGCACCTAGCGTTTTTAGCTGAGTAGGAAGAAAAGTGGCAGATTCTACAGGATTGGTAAAGTCCTCTTCCAATTTTCCTGCTCTGGTGATTCACTAAAGACGGTGACTTTATCTCATGAGATTTTTTACCTTGCTAAAAGGTATGATCGCAGGGAACAGATTTGCTCTATTATTCCTGTATATGTTCCCATTCTTAGCACAACAGATAAGATCTAATGAATAGGAATTTATTCTTTGGTGTCTCAAGGAATGAGAGCAATTGGCAGTGAATGCTGACAGATATAATAACTATTCTTACTGTTGTAAATTATTGCCTAGTCTTCATCTGCTCTCGATCTATCCCATATGAGCATGATGTAAAATCACCTTGCATTTTCTCTCTTTCTTATCTCAGGCTAGATAGTTTAGTCAGGTCAAAAAATTTAGGCCTAATTTACTTGTAAGAAAGTTTTCCAACCTGTCAACCTGCAAAGAAGAATGACTACAGAGCAACTTCACTTTTACCTTCCAGAAGAACCTTTCACTCTTAGGATATATAATTGTACTTCCTAAATATATATAGCATATCCAAGTCTGTCTCACTGCTAATTTGGTATTTGAATTTAAGGCTATTTTGTGAGCAAGGTCCAACATTAAAGGAAATTTGAATTAAAAAAATAATCTTGCTTTGGGCAAAATACTACAGATGCGGTATGTGGAAAATCAAAGAACAGGCTAGGCAAAGCCTTCAAGAAAAAGACTGAATGTAGGTAATCTTCATTTTGCTTTTATGACACAGGCAGATAGATTGTGTAATCTGAGATCTCTTCTGGCTTTATGTTTCGTAAGACATTAAAAACTTTAGAGTAGTGGTCCATAGAAATGACAAGGACCATCAGCTGGATAGTAATGGAAAGCTTGTGTATGGAAGCTGTGTATCAGCTTGTGAAATGGAAAGAACAGCTTCAAAGTTCTGTAGCACAATCTCTAGGCTTGTTCCTGCCGGTTGTATGCTTCATTACGCTCAGTGTAGAGCAAAGCTGAAGCTTGACAAATGAGTATCTTCTGCTTTCCTTTGTGCCAAGAGTTTAATGTTTTGCAGAATCCTTTTATGTTTTCCCTCAAAGACTTTCATATTGGCTAGGCAGATATTGGTGGATTTCCACAAAACATAATTTATCCTAAGGACAACTTTCTGTAGATCATTTCAGGGTAGTTGGAGCTAATTTCTTAAATTCTTTTGAGGATTCTTTAGAAGCTCATGGAAAAGTGATTTTCCAGGGCCTCCAAGGCCTTACAGTACTCTTAGAGATTTATTTTCTCAAATTGGACCCAAAGCAACAATGATATTACAAAATAAATGTTCTTTCTATTTAAATATATTTGTCATGGGTCTGGTCTCTTTTTTTTAACAGTAATCCATTTTCTGTGACCCAGCAATCCAATCAAGTATGAATCAGTTGCTCAGTTCCCTGCAGAGGGAGCATTGGCCTTTGCGCCTAAACAGAGCTTCCTGCAATTGCCACTGTAAAAATACACTAATAACAAATAAATGAACTACACAGACAACTGGGTTCTATGTTATCAGCAAGTGTGCAGGATGGCTCAAGCGGAGATCTTTGATAGGGTCATCGGAGAAGAGAAATGAAGGATACTTTCAGATTCTCTCTCACAGAACACATTCTATTTATTTCAAAAGGTGTTTTTTGCATATCCATTTTGTGGGCTGTTAGCAATTAATATTCTTTTTCCTACTTAAAGCAAAACACTGCAAGTCTGTGAACTAATCATGAGGATGTTAATTTGATTAATGGCTGTACTGCACATTAGCTTCTAATACACAGAAATTAGGAAAGTTCCATATTTCAGAAAGCTACCTGAGAAACTTTAAAAGTAAACTTATATAATGACACCCCGATAAAAGGAAGAAACTCCGTTCAGCTACGGCTGTTCATATGCACACAGTGCAGACTTTTCCTCATCGTGCACAGCTGGTCTGTGGTACACATACGCATATGATATTAGTACTTAAAAAAAAAAAAGGAAGGCTCCTTCATCTCATTTCTGGACTGAGGACAGATAATGAACTTAATCCATAGATTGTTGCTAAAAAGAATATAAAAGATAACTTCTGTCAACAGCGTGACTGGTTCTTAATGAAAGCCTTTATTTAAGCAGGCCATGCAGAGAAGTAACTCACTAAGAAATATGCAAAAGATAAGAAAACCTGTCTTTTCCCTTTAAACTTCAATTTTTAGTAAAACGAGCTTCTTCATGTGCTACCACTTCTGTGTTATAGGCTACTGCAGACTACTACCAGTTGCATCAAGCCATATGGCATCTACTTTATGTTAGTATTTACTGGATCGCTTCTGCAAGCCAGGCTGCAACTCATTTCTAACCAGGCACACAATATACGTTCAATACAATGACTATACAAGGGTATTGGGTGAATTCTGGCCTGGATTCGTGGCATTTTCAGGTGAGTTCAGGCAAGCTCAGTATCAACATGGAGAGAGAGAGAGAAAGTCCCAAATCACTTATTGAAGTGGGTTGAATTGCCTTCTAGAGGTGTCTACCTCCATCCATTGATTGTAAAGGCAATTTAGTGCTACTAGCCTCCTAATTTAGGAGGTTCAGTCAAGTCAAACAGGATGACCCCAGACCTCCATTTCCACCAGAATTTTTATTCACTCTTGTGAAGAAATGAAACATAGTGTAGCCCTTGCTCTTCATGACTTATTCCTGGTATAGATTGTGAGTCATTAAAAGCTGGACTTCATTTTGCTTGCAAGGGAAATCTCTCTTCCACAATTTAAAAGTCACCATCCAGTTGCCTGTATTTTACAATACCTTACTGTCATTACCATTCTTCATATTTCTAAAATATTTCTCTGTAAAATTCATGTAAATGCAGTGATAATGCATATATCTGTTAATGCGACTTCCAGTGATTTTTGATTTATTATAAGCTTTATAAAACTGGATATATTTACTTTTGGCAAATAATTTTTTTAAGGGGAAACACATTTTCAAGTTATCACATATTAAAATCTCAATATAATTAAAAAATAGGTTCAAATGAGAGATGTGGGATCCTAATATAAACAGAAAACACTACTTGATGGATTCAGCTGACAATTTTTCACTTAATCAGAAAATAAATTCGGAGTTCTTTTCTTACTGGCTGACTAATAAACTGTAATAGAGAATTTCCTATTTAATTAACAATTTCACAAATTATTTGCAAGCAGAATAGAAGCAGATCACTGTCTCATAGTTGTATTGACTTTGCCCGGCAATGATTTTTGTCATTCAAAGAAGCAAATGTGAATAAACTCAGATGACTGAATTCATAGAAAAAATGCACCTGATGAATAAGATTTCTCACAAGGAAGATTTTAACCATAATAACCACCTTAAAGATATGTCTGAAGAAATGTTAATTACTGGATGCCTCAGTTATGACTCACTTAGAGCCCTCCTGTTGAATGAAAAATTTATGGAAAGGAGCAGGAAATTTACATTGAGTATGTCATAAATGAATTCCTTAAAAGGCACTTATAGGATAGACATTTTAAAACGAGCCTACATGACCTTTGTACATAAGTCCAAGTGTTAGTGAGTATTAGGGTCACATTTCTTGTTTGAACTATAAGTAACTTAGAAGCTTAACTTCCATGAACTTTCAATGGGATTCCTGAAGTGATAGCATTTTTCTCAACTGTCTCTTTCTATATGACAATGAAATTTCCTGGATAATGCTGCTCTGTTTTTAAATTTCTGTATAACAACTCAATGGAGGTGCACCCTGCTACCCAGGGATACACTAGAGAAATCCATTCACCCGAAGGGCACTTTGACAGTGTCTCAGCAATGCCGTTTCAATGATTGCTGCATACTAGGAAATGAGAAACTTTACTGTATGGCTACATAAGAATGAAATCATAGGTATTCTTTGCAAAAAAGATTTGTAACAAGAGAAGAAACTCACTGAAAAATCCTCAAGATCAAATACCTTCCTAAGATCATGCTCTACATTAAGGCTCTTTCTCCCTTCTCGGTTTAAGGTACTGAATAACGAGCAGATCACCCTTGTCCAGGACACTTTTACTACAGCACTTTTCATTTTTCTAAATTAAAATGCTCTCTTCTTGTTTATCTGTCCCTCATTGCTTGTGATTTGATATTATGACGTTATATGATAAGAGGTTACCTAATCCCATTCTGTCAGATATTTCTTATTGAAACCCTCAATGTATATTTTAAGCTTTAACGTTTCAGGTTAAACTGCTTTTTCCTCTTACAGTTGCTATCCAATTCTCACAACGCTTCTGAATCACATACATATGTAGTAAGGTAACTGTAATAGTTTAATCGCAGCTAGCTGTACAATTTAGACATGATGGAGAGAAGAAACTGATGAGCATGACGAAGTGACATCCCTCCACTTGCTGTTATTTTCAACAAGCTTTCTGGCTGCCATCATGGTCTCCTGCATAGTACAGGTATGTTGACTTTATTGGTTAGGGCTACAGTTGTTTCTAAGCTTGTGTGTAATTTAAAAATTGAATCTTAATCTCTTGTTTTGTACAGTTTGACACTCTGTAGGAAAATGCTGGAAGGGGGTGAGCTCTCCAAAGCTGAGCATGGATGTATCCTTGTTAGCAGCCATGACAATGGGTTGGGTGGGAAATGTAGATATCTAACAACTGGCAGACAGAAAGAAACAGGTTTTTACACTTCCTAGAAAGAGCTGAGTCAAGCCTATTAACTTCAATCGCCATTTAAGATGCTTCTTACTGGCTTCATCTAATGGGCATTTGTTAGGTACTACATGACTGTTCCTGAGTTTGGAAACAGCAATGGTGATTTGGGACACTTCCCAGGCCAGACTGGTAGAAACAGACCTGGATCAAGTATAAGAAATGAACATGCTGAGATTTGTGCATGGATATTTTCACTTTTTTGAATTAAGATCCACACATTCAACATATTTGAGCGCTTCATATGTGAATGAAACATCTTCAAGGCATTAAATCAGGGGCTAAATCAATAGATGGACTTCTGTGTTTTATATCTAGTGTAATCCTCTGTCCCAGGCATGCTTTCACTGGGATTTTCAGAATAAGATGCACAGGTGACAGCAACGTGAGCTGAAATATCCAGGTTTGATGCAGAATTGCTTGGCAGAATGGAAAATTTGCGTTTCTGCCCTGTCAGAAGTGTAGGCAGAATTGAACAAATGTTTCTATTGATAGCTTCTAGCATTTGGAAAGCTATATCCAATGCATTATAAGATATTGGTACTGTTTGCAAAACAAGGCCTAATATGTCTTCAAATGATGAGCAGTGAATGCCACAACATTTTTGAAAATGTCATTACTCATCCATCTTTGGGTATCTTTGGTACCTTTACAGAAATGAACTAAGTAATTTTCAAAAGAAAGATTTATATGCCAAATTTATGATTGTGGGGTTTTGTTGGGTTTAATTTTGTTTTTGTGGAGCATGCTACACACTATTGCACTGTAGCTGATTGTGATAGAAAGTTGAGAAATATGGAAAGTTGAAAAGCACTGTTAAGGAAAGAACTACGATATCATAGGGACACTGTGTCCAAACCTATATTGGGACAGATAAAAATCATTAATGTGACTTGCCAAGGCATACACTTAAGAAGAGACAGAAATCTCTGACAAGACCTAGCACTTTACCAGCTGGAGGTGACTAAAGAGAAAAAAAGGTTTAGTAGATATCCTGTCATCAAAAGGAATGTGAGTAATGCTGTCACGTGTGTATATATGATGAAATATAGTCAATGGCTGATTTAAATAAAAGCAGTAGAATGTGGGATGTGCCACTGTCATGGTGATTTGGTCATGGTAATGTGTGCAGTTTTGGTGACGTCAAAAAAGATGAATTCAGAGACAAAACTAGGGCTGGAGTATTGGGATGGTCAATGGATTCCAGAGCCTCCTACAAATCAGGAAATAGTTCCTTCTTATTTCTGGCAGGGAAAAGCAGCTGAGGGGAAACACAATGCCACTAAAGACATAATAGAGTAAACACTGGAAAGGATAAATAATTATTTAAACAAAAGGATAATATAGGCAAACCCACAAAGGGATATAAACTACCTATGAGTAAATGTAGTGTTAAAGCTATGTTTCTAACCATTTGAATAATCAGAATGAATAATCAGAAAAATATGAAACAAACACGAAGCCCAAGCCTCCTACTTTAAAATATAAGCTAATTTGATATCATAATGGTTGGATCTGACAGTAAAGTACTGGGTCCCATAATAAATTCATCCAGTGTTTCTTAATGGGCACTCTGGGCTCTTCTGTGAAACCATCTAACTATCAAATAACCACAGTCAACATCAAACCTGAGTGATCTTGAGTTTCATCAGCCCTCGGAATAAATACTAACTGCAGCATCCTTCTGTAAGGATATAATAGACCAGACACACTGAAAGACTTAAGTAAGACATGTGGATTCCCTACTGCAAGAGAAGAAAAAACAAATTTAATCCTTTCAGTTAAACATTTGAAGAAAACCAGGCAGATTTACCAGTTCTATAGCACTTCCTGTTAAAATCATACATACCTTTGCAACAAATATCTGAAAATATATATAAAATAGAAGTGCATCCATGTTCTAATACATATGGCCAAACTAAACTTTTACTAAATATTCAGTTTGGTTTACTTTTTCCATGATATTGTTAGAAATGTACACAGTTTTGATACTGAAATAGCATCACTGTATAATTAGACACAGCTATTACGTACTTTGTACCTTATATGACTGTCTACCATAATTATAAAGTGACTTAACTATTAAGGTTTAAACATTAATGGTTACTTTAAGGGCCATATTTCACCATTTCTTCACTGTTCACCAAAACTCTTATTTTTATGAGAATTCAAATGTAAAAGTATTGCATTCCCACAAACAGGAATCAAACATTTACACAACGGCTTTACCTGTGGTTTTGTTTCATATTCTTCTGACAGGAGATTTAAAGTGTGTATATATGCATTACATGTATTGTATCTAAAGTATGTATATACTAATTTATTACCAATTTACAGGCCATCAAACAGAAAACGTTTGATGTTTCTAATTGGCTACTGCACTGCTTCCCAAGGTGGATTTTTAAATATATTTACATCCAAATAGAATTTTTTAAAAAGTGGTAAGAAAATGTACTGTACAGAAACAGGTATAAGTAGCAGAGCTATACATTAGAAAACCCCACTTTTTTTCATTTCTAGTTGCCTCGGTCATTTAGATACTCTTTTTTTGCTTTTCTGTCTGCTCTTCATAGGTTAAAAATAAAGAATCTATATAAAGTCTGGAAGTATTTTAGGGATTCTGTTGTTCAGTAAATTAGTTTACTTCTTTTTAAGTTTTCTGACTGAGTTCTAATAACTATTTCTCATATTCTGTTCCATCTATTTATTCATCAGCCCTGCTTCTTTTTTCCAAAACTGCAAAAAATAAAATGACAGTGCCCTATAAAAGGAGACCAGACACGTTACTGCCTGAGCTTTGCACAGCTAGATAAATTTGATGCAAGATTGTTTACCATCCTTCCACAGCAGGCAGGGTACTCACACTGTGTGGCTTATCAAACAATAATGCCATCACACATGACATTATAGTGGGCTAACATAAGAAACACTAATGAGGATGAGGCACTGACAGACTTCAGGCACAGGCGTAAACATAATCCATAAAATCACATCAGAAATAAGAAAATAACCAGTATAATGGAACAAAAAACTCTAAGATAGAAATGCTTGGTTGTTACTGCCTTGAGCTCTCCCTATTAGTATTTCTGGAGTGCTCTGATGGCTGAGCAAACTCTCTCTATCTCAATCTATGTCAACATGTCTCTGAAAACTACCACATTAAACTTGCTTATTCCTATCTGTACAGAAGAAGGTATTCTGAAAATGCATGGGTAAAAGATGTCTCTTTCCCCTTCCATAACCTTATTTTTCTGGTATAAATAATATGCCTACTTCCTTCCTACTTTCCCTCTGAAGCTCAAATTAGGGAAAAATGTAAGCAATTCTGAGATACCATGTTGAATGTCACCAAGGTGGTGATCCATCTGTAGCTAGTATTGTGAAATCCTCGTCTGCGATGTTGATTATTGTTCCACACAGGGGATGAATGCTCCAGGGTCACGTTAAAGGGCATTGACTGTCTATGGTTCACAGTTCTCTGTTTTAGTCATGATTATTGTAGTCAGCTATAATGACACCAGTTGAGTCAAAAGCAGGATTTGGATAGATGTGCCTGTCTTTAGGAAGTATTCTGCATATATCTATGTGTGCCTTCTGAGAATTTGCATATCCATCCCACCAGAAGTCAGCCCATTCTCCTGAGTCTGCTGGAACACAGTTAAAAAATGTGTGTTCCCCCAGGAACATAAGATTTATTGGAGGTGGAGCAGGACCCCTCCTAATTACAAGCATATTTACATATGCATATGTATACATATATGTATGGGATGAATTTGCAATAAATAAGTAAAGAAATATGCATAAATATACATATATGAGTAGAACTTTGATATTCATTGGTACTTTCCTTTTCCCCTGTAAAACTCTTGTTTTGACCTGTTGGGTTCATTTTTACTTGCAAACAGAAAACAAACAGTAGTTTGGGTCTCTGGTATTATTTTTTTGCAGTAGTTTAACTTCTGAGTAGGAAGACTGAGTAAGATCTCTGCTAAACATCTCAATACAGTGGAGATGAAATAATTTCTGATGTGCTTATTCCTTCTGCAGCCTACTCAGTGTCGTTTTCTCTTTTGTCATTCTATGCCTTGAGTGATAAGCAATACTGAATGAGGCACCAGAGCCTCACTGCCGTGGGGGAGAACAGGTAGTTTTCTGCTTCCACGAATTCTTCACTGAAGTATACGCATGAGCCCCATTCTGTAATACAGAGATTGAGTCACAATGGGATTCCACTATTTCTTTGCGACACTATTGCAACTCCCTGCTCAGTTCTACAGGTGATAACTGAAGGCTAATGCAGTTATTAACCAGACATAGGAAAAAAAAAACTCAAAATGATATTTTTATCATAGACAAAAGCTATAAAGTTATGGACGCAGAGAACAAGAAAACAATTCCTGGAATAGCAAGATGTTTGTTTTGTTAGTAGACCAAGTCACAGCACAAAATATGGAATAAAAGGTGGTAAGTTCACATCAAAGTTTTATTGGTGGGTAACTGTGACTGTCTAATCAGTTTTGCTACCTAACTGCAACCCTGTTTATGTATTTTTCAAACACAGTTTACCACCACAAACTGATGTTTTCCTTTGAAAGGACATTTATTAAACCGTGTGAAATTAAAAGCTAATAAAGTCTGCATTCCTCTTAGAAAGTACCTGGAGTCCGTAGGCAGTCTGTGCTCCCATGTCCACAGCTCTCCTGGGACAACCAGGCTGGCCCCAAATACCAGCCAGGGGGACCCCAGCTAAGGATCCATATAGTGTAGAAATGTTAACAAAGGCCTCTGAAGAAGATAGAAAGTCATTCAGTGTTTAGTCATGCTGCACTGTTCAGGAAGGTGGAATCAATCACCAGGATTCCTGTATTCTTCACGTCTGCTCATTGCCTATTTTACTGTCTTCCTAAAGTGCATTTGTTGTACTAAAATCTTATCTTGTAGTCAAATCAATATGCATTCAGTATATTAAAGGTTAACATGTAAAATGGTAAACATATGTTATACATGAGAGGTCACTTGTAAATTCCCACAGCTTCAAGTGTATAGCTCCCATCTATACATTAAAATGCTGGAGTAAATCCAGTGACAGCTAGAGGCATAAATATGGAGCCAGTAGGTTTTCTTAAAGGACTGGAGGCATAAATATGGAGCTAGTAGGTTTTCTTAAAGGAACTTTGAGATGATATATCTTTTTAAAAAAAAAAGATCTGGAGGTACTTGAAGCTTTTCACAATACAATTATAAGCAATAAACATGTATTTATTCAGATCGTCTTGTTGCAATGTAAATTTGGGGGAACATATCAGTAAGGAAGTTGGATAGTTCCTTGTGTATTTTTGAAATGGATGACCTTGAATGACCTTTGAGGTAACGTGAGGCAAAGTAAAGGTAAATGGAGTACTATAAACAGGCAGAGTTTCTATTTTCATATTAATATTCTAGCAGTCTTGTTTCTGCATCACACAGATGCAGAAAGCGTGGGATGCTTAGGTGCAACTCAGACAGATGGAGACATTTTGCAGGGTTTAACATGGTGGAAAGGCTCCTATTCACACAAGGAAATTGAAAATCAGTACAGTTGCGGGTATTAATGAATTCCACAGAATAAGGTAAAAGGCAAGTTTTCAGCCTTAAAAAGATCAGTACTGGTCTAAATGCAACAAGGGGCACAAAGGGAATTTCAAAGAAAAGTAGAGAACTCACTGAGGTCTAATAATTACTGATCTCTGTATCGTATAAACCAAATTACTCGACAGAGAAGTTGAGCATTAAAAATGAATGTCTCAGTTAGGGTGTTTTGGCATCTGTTCATAGCTAGACATGTTCCAAGTTATCTCCAGAAATGAAATAGAATAATTGGGTCAGATCCCAGCCATTCATTTACCTAAACCAAATGGGAGGAAAGAACTAGCTAGCATTCTTTATCATCATCCAGAGCAGTTAGACCTTTTCCATCAATTTCCTCTTAATCTAGTTAATAGTCAAAGGTTTTTCTAGTGCAGAACGTTATAACATTTAACACCTACTGTGTTATTGCACGATTTTCTTTATGCTGACATTAAAACAGGGAGAGTAGAGTGAATGATTATGTTCTAAGATACAAGCTGTACTTCTGAAGATTTACTTCTCAGCAATTAAAAACAATGAATATATCTGCATGTTTGCCTTTCTTCATACTGAGGTGAGGAATACTCCACTCAGTGCCTTTCTATTTCTCATGCTTATTATCTACCTTCAAAACCTGTGGAAGTTCTGCACTATAAATTACTCAGATGAAACAAAAAAACCTACCCAATCATGGTCACGTTACAGCCTTAATGGTAAGACCTAAAATCATTAACTATGGGTAACTACTTTAATTACCACATAGGCCTAAACTTGGCAGTATTTTCTAAAAAGGCAATGAAGACCCAGCAGTGGAATAATCTCCCTGTCTGGCTTTGAGGAGCCCTTTTTGGGCCATCATAGGCCCCCAGCTTCTGGGGGACTTGTCGACAGGTGATCTGGGCTGTGTACTAAAGCGAGTGGGCAGAAAGCCATGAGTTCTGTGACAATAGTGCTGTAAAGCATTTCCATTTCACCTAATACAGGTACAGTTCAGTTTTTCTTACAAGTAGACTTAATGAGACTTAAACCTTCATCTGAAATACACGTTAGATATTAGTAACTGTACCTACTAATAGCGCATTTCTGTCAGGAGATGTTGAGTAGATACACAAAATAAGATGCTCATTGTTGGACTGCAGCAAAGAGGAACATGGATCCTTTCTATTGTGAGCATATAAGGATATGACTTATCTCAGACATTCACCTGCAGAGGACACAAAAGCAAGCAACAGTGAACATTACTGGAACACTGATGAGATGTTCTGAATGCTGCCAGGATAAGCTGCAATCATAAGAAATTATACCATTAACTGGTGAAATGTAGACTGGTGTGAAATGTGGATGAGGATGCAGACAGCAGGGAGAGGATTTTTCCTGTTGTATCACGCCTGCAATGATGTTTTATATAAACGCACAAGTGAAAGCTGTAGAGTTAGAGCACATCTTTTCACCAGTGTAAGGTTGTACATCTGATAGCTGCCACTATTGTCCTCCATCAGCAGTTTGAAGATTGAAAGATGTCTGAATCAATTAAAACACCATTTATCCTCAAACCACAATCTTTTGGAAGGCTTTTCTAGGGATACAGTTGATGGAGAGTCCTTGCTCAGCTATGACGTTCACTGATTGTCACCAGGTTAATGTTTCAAACGTAGTCAACCATTTTTCAGTGTTTGAGGTTGCAACCGTTTATTTCTGCTACATAAAAAGAGGGTTTGCTTACAAGTCTGGGTATAAATTTGGGGTAAAAATGATTATAAGACTTTTGTGTGGTGGTGGGGAGAAAAGAAGAAATGGGAAAACATTCAGGGAAGTTCTCACCCAATCAGAAATACTCGTTTTTTTTTTTTTTTTAATTAGTCTGAAAAGCTGCTAAGCCTTTGCTTTTTTTTAAGATTATAGAGCTATCAAGTGAGCTTGCATTTAATCTTCTATAGTCTGTTTATAATCTATCATCTTCTACAGTGAACCGATAAGGTTAATGCTTAGTATTACTTAAAATTCATGTGAATACTTTCTACCAACTGTAGGATGTAGTAAAGGGATTTATGAATTAAAGCATGATTGACGCCATAAGAAGCTCTTGCTGACTTTACAAGACAATTTACTCATTTTTCAGTTAATTTCATAACCTCCAAGAGAGGTTAATGGAACATTACATTCCATTTTCTCTTTTCTTTAAGAAAAAAGGGTACTGACACTACAGTGTTAATTGTTTAATGTTATGGAAATATTATTGGTTGATTAAATTGGATTAGTTAGATTATCAACTCAGAAACATATTATCATGCATCTTATGTTCTGTCTGCTTTGGAACATTTTAGAGTTTGAAGCACTAATATTTTAGAAACCATACCCATACAAAGACATATTTGAAGGTTGTTAGAGTAAGCTGAAACTTTAAGTAAATTCCTAAACTTTGGACAGAAGGATGCAGGAATAATTTTTTGGTACAGACAGTTTTTTCCCCCTTTGATAGGAAGTATTTTTTACAAATAAAATTTAATGCCAAAATGTAATGCAGGGAAAAAAAAAGACTAGATTTTTGTTCCCAGCTTCCCCCCAAAGTAGATTAAGTTGTTTGTAACACAGATCAATAACTTCTGCAGTACCAACTTCACTACCTGAGTGAGACCTGCCAACAATTCTCTTTCTGTACTGCTAACTGCCCTTTGCTGAGTGGTGAATAGCCACATGTTCTCCCCTGCTCTGCCTTTCTGCACCACACAGAACCAGTACCATTGCTAGGAATTAACCTCAAGTTTCTGTGCAAGGTAATAATTTTTAAGAAGCATCATGTCTCACATCCACTAGTCCTGTCGCACCAGCTCTGAGAAGGTGCTGAGGAAGATGAGCTAGGGATCTTCTCAGCACCCAGTCATCCCTTTCAATGCATCTAGCTCTGTGTGGTCTAGGCCAGTTCCCTTTCAGTTACAGCAGCTGCTGTCTGGGTTCACACTTGTGAGACACTGGATTATTATATTATTATATTATTATATCAATTATTGGCTCCAACCAACTCAGGTGTGAGTATGTTGTGGGGGGAGGGACAGGTCGAATTTCATGAAGGTGAGGTAATGCCTATTCCATACCCTAGCGCCTGTGAGCCTGCTGGCGCAATCTCGGAGCAGCTGTCAGTCCCTGGACACTGAGACCACTGCTGCACCGCACACCTCAGAACCTCTAACCCTGTTCCAAATGGGTTGGCACAATACAAGTGCTGCCTGGGGGAAGGGGGTGTGACCACAGGGAGGCCAAAGCACACAACAGCAGCAATATGTCTCCGTACAATCCTAAACATCCACTGGTCAGATTATGTGACTAACGCATCTCTTCTAGAACAAGCAGCAGTCACAAGTATTGAGGTCATGTTGCTGAGAACACAGCTGTGTTGGGCAGGACACATCTCCAGGATGAAGGACTACTGCCTCCCCAAGATTGTGCTCTATGGTGAACTTGGCGCTGGCTGCCGCAAGAGAGGAGCTCCGAAGAGGAGATACAAGGACTCCCTGAAACAACATCTCAGTCTTGACCATATTGATCATCATCACTGGTCTACTCAGGCCTCCAATTGGGAAGTCTGGAGGCACATCATCTGTAACGCTGCTGATGCTTTTGAGAACGCACGCAGGATCACTCTCAAAGAGAAAAGACAACACAGAAAGAACCGTGTCTTGCCGATACTATACAAGGAGTCTTTCTGCTGTGCCTTTTGCAACCAGACTTGTCTATCTCGCATTGGCCTCTTTAGCCACCAGCGCGCTTGTAGCAAATGTGGGTAGAGTCCTTCCCAAATCTTCATTTGCGAAGCCTAGCCATGATGATGATGATGTGCTCTCCATGGGGTTTGAACCCTGCCACCTGGACATGTGGAATGTGGACTTGCACAGGACTGTCTGGTGGTAGCTATAATTTTTTTTCTCTTTCTTTGCTTCTTCTTGTCTTAATCTCCTTTCTTAATATTTTGGGTAACTTGGGACTGAAGGAGTTGGATTTTGCTAAGTTGTATGGGTTAGCATGTGCTAAGTCAATGCTTTGTGGAATGCTTTATTTTGGTTGAATGTTACCCTTTAAACTTGTGCCAAGTTCTCTTGTTTCCTAAAGTTTAAAGTATTCCCTGAGAATATGTGAGCAGTGTTGCTCCTTTGCGCTCTGTCTTAGGGTGTTAAAAGAACCGAGGGCACTTCTAATATGTCCAGAGGATGGATATTGTTGGAGCCTTGTATATTTTTAAAGTAAAACCCTTTGGTGAGCTTGTAGCTCGGGTGCTGAAGTCTTACATTTTCTGAGCTGTTGGGTTGAAATGGCAAACTGGTCTCCATTCAGTCTTAGCAACTCAAGAAGGAAGAAGAAGATGGGATCTCATACTGTTTCCCAAAGATGATTCAACTCTTCCTGCATATTAGACATCCTCAACAAGGTGCTCTTTTACAGTGTGAAAGAGCAAATCAAGACAAAGTAGAAAGATTGTTTCTGTTGCAGGAATTATTATTTCTGTCCCTACCTCAAACAGGTGGAAGAGCTTGCAGAATTTTTTCTTGGACATATCAGTCTCAGAAGACTTAGTTGTGTTAAGCTTTGTCTGACTCATCAGCTTCAGAGCCCTGTTTCCCATTGAGTGTATTTTTGTGGATGAGGTGTGGGGAAGGTACTGTTACTGGTTGTCATGGTTTAACCCAGCAAGTAGCTAAACAATACATAGTTGCTCACTCATTCCCCGCCCCCTGCAGTGGGATAGGGGAGAGAACTGGGGAAAAAAAAAAGTTAAATTTGATTGAGAAAAAATCAAATAGGATAGAATACTTTAGTAGAATAGTAACAGTTTCATAGGACAGAAACAGAAGGAATAAAAATAATAATGATAAAAGAATTAGAATAATCAGAATGAGTGAAACACAATGCAATTGCTCACCACCCACTGATTGATGCCCAGTCCCTGAGCAGCTGCCACTGGCCAGATTTCCTCCTAGTTTCTATACTGTGCATGGTATCATATGGTATGGAACATCCCTTTGGCCTGCTTGGATCTCCTCTCCATCTTTGGATCACCCTTCCAGTGTCTTGTGTACCCCCAGCCTCCTCACTAATGGGGTGGTGCGAAAAGCTGCAAATTCCTTGACTTAATGTAGGCCTTAAAAGCCTGCGGGAGTTTCAAATAAACCACTTTTCGCCGCTGGAATCCAGAGAAGAGACTTGTGGCTCTTTCCTCCTAGTGAAGGGGGATCATGCCACCAAAACCCTCTCTGAGAAGCTGCGAGCGAGGAGTCGTGAGCAATCAACTCTGTTAGTGTATATATCCTCCTTCTTCTTCTTGCTCACACTAAAACACAGTGAATTGCTACTGCAAACTATAATGTCATTAGTTAAACAAAAATGCATCTTCTGTCATATGACAGGTTTCTAAGTCTGGAATATATTTTTAACTTGAATAAATTGGCTTTGGCTTGTGTAACCCCTATTAACATTAATGGCAGCCACATGGCTGAAACTCTGAATATGAACTTGAATAAATCATTAAAATGCATTTGTTTAACTTTTATTGCTCTGTGTGTCAGTGATATCAGTTGGAGAGAGGACTGGAGTCTTACATGCAACTGAACAGGTGATTAAATCTATTTCTTTATATTTTACATTAACTCTTTTTTCTTCAGATTCTTTACATCCTAAATAGTTTTGCCTTGTAAAAAATATGTTAAAACTTTAACTAAATAGATGTGAATAGATATAAATGGATATAAATTTAGATATAAATGGATATACGCATTCAGATTTTCCACAGTCTTATAACTGAGTTAGCATAATAACTTTTTTAGAAAACGAAAAGCTCAAAAATCTTAAAATTGTTTCCAGATCTCTGAATGGACTCATAATGAATAAATTACTAAGAATATGTCTTTTATTTAAGCTTTTTTCACTTGTTAAGAAATAGCCTTTTATTTTCAGAAAACACTTAGTTGCAAGGACTAGAGTGGATTTGCACTTTGCTGAATACATTTTTGTACCATTGAGCAGTCAAACTCTGCTTATGTGACAGGAAATAATATTTATTGTAGCTCTGAATTTAAAACATTCTGTAAATAATAAATTAACTCTATGGGTACAAAGCACTTCATATCAAAGAGCTGGTCAAACATAAATGTTTACAGTTTATGATTTCTTCACATTCATACTAAAATCAAAGAGATAAAAAATTTGTTGAAAATGCTACTGAAGTCAGTGGAAAGGTGGCCACTGACATTAGTAGGAGTTGGATAGAGCCCACCATGAGGAAAAAAGTCAGTATTCAACTCATAGGCTTTGAATGTGCCAAGTTCATACACAGGGCACATCCACATCTTGCAGAACGAGGCATTGACTTCCTCCAACACATGCAGGGGATGCTTGGCTTTTAATTTAATCTCTTGTTGATTATTCATTAGTGTGAGGCTGAAGAGCAGATGGAATACCAAAACAATTACTTTTAAAGCCATACAAAATATGTCAGACACTTTAAAACATGTATTCAAACTTAAATAAAACACAGTGTACATATAAACACACTGCCCACACATACACTCTTGTCTGTCTGTGTTTGTATACTTTCATATACATGTATATCTATAAATGTAGCTGAGGGAAAAAGAAAGACTCTTTAAACCTTGAAAATTTTGTACTAAAATTTTACATCATAAATTACTCTTTTGTGTGGTTATTTTTGGGTTGTATATATGGATGAGTACAACATACTCATAGGTCTGTGTAGAAAAACACGGCAGGCTGGAAAGAGGAAAAATGTACATTGAGAAGGTAGTGTGGGAAGGTTTCTCAAGAACTAATAGCCTCTGTTGAGTCTACAAGAACTGATAACACTGTGAGTTTACCAAACCTGTGCAAAGCCACAAGTGTACACTGATTTCAACAGCTCCCAGTTGTGGTCTGTATCTGCCTCAACTCTACCCCTAAACAGGAAAAAGAAATTTACAGCATTTGTGTTGGGAGTTTCCAACCAACACATGATCAGACCAAAACTATATTTTTATTATTTTTTTAATAATCAAATACTAAAGCATTCATTTTTCAGTGTTCCAGCAATCCTACTTTCATATTAAAATGTTTGTGTTTTGCATCCTTTGGTTTTCATATGGAATTTTCATTCTTGTTGTGGCTAGACTCAGGCTTTGCTTTCTGTTAAAGGCTTGCCAAGTAGTGCTGAAATAAGAAGTTTTGATGTTGATTGACATTTGGTATTTATTTTATATTTGGTCCTGAAATAAACATAGGTTATCTTCTGGCCACAGAAAACATCAGGATGTATGTGGCATACTCATAATTGATGTCCTTCACCTTTCTTCTATTATTTCTTGAGAAAAGTCATTAGGGCAAGAGAAAATAAGATGCAATCGTTTCCTGAGGGGGATAAGCTTTGAATGAGTAAGTTTAACTATAGACAGACTGTAAATACCTTTGTGTGTTATATTTGATCTAAACGCAAATCTATGTTAGTAAAGTACTCGACTTACCCTGCAGTCCAAGGTCTTGAGCATCAATGAAGGTAAAGGCTTGAATACACATCAAGAGGCAATGTTATAGATTCCTGACATGGGTGTTGACTTTTGTACTACTTGGTTTTCAGAGGATTAAGTTTAGCTATTCATTCACAATGAGAGGGCTTGAGGACTCACTGAGCAACCTAATTATAATCCATGCATTAGCAAAGCTTTTTAGTAAACTTCATAAATATGCGCTTGCAGGGCAAAAGGGGAGAGATTAAAATTGCCACAGTAAAGTTAATCTTGGCATTTCATACCTTCTGAGTATTTTATTTTTTATCATGATTGTTTTCCCAGTATATGAAACACCAGAGAAGTGTTGCATAAAACTGAGAATAAATAAGGGGGAAGCAGGTTTAGACAAAGCAATCTGTCGTCCTTGCCCCAGATGGTACATGGTTTCTCTAAAATGTTAAAAACAATCTGAATCTTGTGTGCTTGAGAACGTGTAGTACAATGAAGACTTTTTATAGTATGTAATTTGCAGAGTTTTGTAACAGTTCTGAGTGCAGTGTGATCTCACAGGAAAGCCATTTAAGGCAGGAGGATTATACCAATGCAAAGTCCTACGTGAAAAACACAGCAGGAGTGCAAACTAGAAGAAATCCCCTGAATAAGGAGTGGAGAAGAGCATTCACTTATTACACTTGCATTGTACAACAGTTTGAATCCATTCATGAATAGAACCAGGAGGGAAAAAGGGATCTATAATGTGGGGAGAAAACAGTCGCCAAGAACTCCTTAGCTTGGCTATCCCGGGTGGCTGAGCAGGTCACCAGTTCTTGAGGCACAGGTAGATGTCAGCTCAAAATGATCAGGAAGGGAAAAACTACTGTGTCAGCCCATCAGCTTTCAAACCAAAGGTAAACCTCAAAAATCCTACCTGACAACTCAGAAAGAAACTTGATTCCTACTACACTACAAGTCTGGAGTTCATTATTGGATTCCTTTCCCATTTCATGTAAGCAGGAATATACAGTTTTGGTGTTGGCTGTAATCCATTTTTTTTACATCTTTAAGCTAGTATGATATTAAATATGAATTTAGATGAATTGGACAAGTGTGCATGTGTATAACCATTTATTCAGAACAACAAATTCAGTTATAAATTTGTGGTTAGGCAAATCCCGGGAAGGACCTGCAGTTTAAGAGCTCAAAGAAGCTGCTGTTTACTGTGAGGGAACACTTTTCCCCTGCTCGTTCTAATCTTTAGTACTCACTAAAGGCAAACAAAAAAAAGCTACAACACAGCAGACTACACAGAATGGAATAACAGGGCTGTGGGGTGTGACTGCAGGTGCTGTCATCCTCCACTGGAACTCCCCTTGAGCTTCTGCTCTGGCCTCTCCAACTGCAGTCATTTTTCACTCTGCTATGCCTCTATCTCTTCCTGCAGACCTTCTTCTCCCCTTTTCCTCTTACTTATCACTTTTCTCTGCCTCTGCTCCTTTACTTCCTCATCCACCCTGAACTACTGCATCTTCCTGTGAGCTTTTCTCACTCTTGCTTGTGTTCTTCCACGGTTTTTACTCTCTTCTCCCTTCTCTGTCTGACTCCTGTTTCCTTCTGTAGCAGAGTGCATCCCACTTCCACAGAGAGAAAGTCTTCCTGCTGCCTGATCCTATGCTCAGCACCATGGTGGCCTCCTGTGCCAGCACAGAATCATTTGAAGAGGCCTTGTAGCTGCTGGATGGAGCTGTTCACGCTTTTGGTGGGGTGAGGTATAAGAACACTTTTCAGGGAAGAGGAGTTCTAACTTGGATCGAATTTGTTTAAAACAATCTGGGCAGAATTCACCTGATAAACTAAATCCTCCATCCAGCTTATGTAAACAGAGGTGTTTTTTTTTTTCTATTGGTAATAATTGGGCAGCTTGTCACAAGGGCAGGAAAAGACATTGATGCTTGAGGTAAATCCCCAGCCTTTCTCAATCTCAGTTACCTTTTCCCCACATAGAAGTGCTGATTTGACTCCTAAGCTTTGTCTGGCTGCTCCTGATTTACCATCTGAATTTCCTATTTCCTGAAGACTGATTTTCTGTTACTTACACACTATTCTTAGTATATATGTGCATAGCATGAAATGCATAGGTATTTACATAGTGTGAGACACTGGATTTGAATCTCACGGAGGAGTATTTAATTACTGGATAGGAACCAACTCAAGTGTGTGTGTGCACGTGTGAGAAAGGGCCAGGCCATATCCCCCATGGCAGCCCCAGAGCCTGCACGGCAGGAGCAGCTGCTAGTCAAAAGGGCAGCCTAGGAGCCTGCCCACACCATGCCCCCTGGAATCCCCAGCCCAGCCTCTGCTTGGCTACACCACTCCTCACAGCTTCCTGGAGCCACAGAGTGGTCAGTGAGCCAGCAGCCCCACCTGGGATGGGTGACCACAGGGTGCCAGATCACATAAAAGCAGCACAAGTGGCCTCCATCTTGTCTTTTCTCTCAGGACCTGCCACCTGCCTCCACCACATGAAGCTGGACTTCCATAGGACTCTTCAGTGGTACCTATTTAATAATCTATTTGTCTCATATTCTCCTCTCTTCTTTCTCTTCTTCTTTGTCTTTGCACCTTTTTCTTATCTTAATCTCTTTCTTTCTTTACTCTTTTCTTAATATTTTGGCTAACTTAAAACTGGTGGGTTGGATTTTGTTAAGTTGTGTGGGTTGGCATATGCTAGCTAAGCCAGTGCTTTGGTGGAATGCTTTGTCTTGGTTGTATGTTACCTCCTTTAAACTTTTGCCAAGATCCTTATTTTCTTCTATATTTCATCAGTAAAAATATCTCCTGAGAAAACGTGTGCAATGTTCTCTCTTTACTCAGGTATTAAAGAACTGAAGGCTCTGCAAAAATTCAGTGGGTGAACTTTTGGAGTCTTGTATATATTTTTAAAAGTAATAATCCTGGTTGAGCTTGTGGCTCCGTGGCTGAGGTCTTACACATAGCATGAAAATATAATTTGAATCCAAAATAGAAATATCAGGATTTAACTGAGACCTATTATTGTTTCATTTGAGCTCTGAACCAAAGTAGAATATGCCTAGATTTTACAATGACATGTCAAAATAGTGCTTTAAAACTCTTATTATATATACCATCAATCAGAAAAAGATCTTCACCTTTTATCCGAGGGTCAAAGAGTGGGTCAAAGAGGAGAGGAGCACAGATACTCATGTAGTCATTGAAAATGCCCCGATCACTAAACAAATGACTTTTAAAAGGCAAAAATCTCTTGAAAATTAAAATCTTCTGACAGCATTTTTTGTGATTCTGTGTTTTATATGAGAGTTAAGTTAACATGAAGTATAAAATGTCAACCTAACAGTCAACCACTGCTGTGTGATTGCTGTTGCTCGTGCACCAGGTATCACCTGACAAGCCATTCTCTCACCTGCAACATCATGTGGCCATAGAAGAGTGTTTGGGCTGATGCCAGGAGAGTATGTTGTGGGCCTGAGAGCTGCCAGCAGGCAGCCATGCAGGGGCACTCTTCACTGGACAGCCCTCACCAAGCAGGAGCAGGCAGGGTGGTTAACTGGGATATGCGGGAGAGCTGGAGCAGCTCAGTGTTGTCCACAGATGTAGGCAAACTGTTACTACCCAAAAGTGCAGGCATCCTTATTCTTGCAGGCAGTTTGGGCAGCTGTGTCCTGGGCAAACAGGAGAGGAGAGTTCTCAGGGGTGATGTGGAGGTGTTACCATGGTTTTCCAGGAGTGGGAAAGGGTGCAAGGGGCCTAGCCTGAGGAAGGAGAGGGTATGGAAGGAATATAGTTACTGGAAGTATTTTTGTCAAATATTGGAGATATTGAGGATGTCTGAGTCAGATAGGGGACAAAAAGGAGGAGTGTATATGATTAGAAGTAATCAAGGGCTGGGAAGGATCTGAAAAACTTTGTGAAGACAAAGGGTAGCTGTGTGTTTGAATAGTGATTTTTTTTTTCTGCCAGAATTGTCTTTTCTTCCTTCATATCCCTTTTTGTGCCCACACATCTCCTTTCTCCAACCTCACACAACTACGTACTGCTTCCCAAAAAGCCCTCCTACCAAATCTCTCCTTACTTACGACATTCCTGCACTGGCTAGTGCTGCACGATGGGTGAGGAGGTGAAGTGGCACCAGAGCAGGCAGCCCTGGAGACCATGGCCATGGGTTGGGCAAGCCTGCTTCCTTACTGCTTGGTGAAGGAGCAGTAGGCATTTCCTCGCATGCCTGACCCTCTCAACAGCAGCTGGGCACTACTAAATGCATCAGTCATCATGAATGTGCTATGGGCAGTGGTTCTGCCAGCAGGCTTTCAATAAGGGACAGGGATCAGCCATAGAACTTGACTCTCTTGGGTCTCTTGCTCAAAAGTCCACAAGCAGATAATTTTGAAGCATGAGAGTCTTTTCTATCATTCACGACAACCAGCACAATGGACACTGGGACATCTGAATGAAGTAGTAGAAAATACTAAACTTGCCCACTTCAACACAGCAAAACTAGGATGAGGAGCCAGGAACCTGTTGAACTTCTCCTACAGTAGCTTGGAAGCTAGGAAATAGAAAACCCTTTTGAAAGTCCTCTTGAACCAGAAGAGAGCAGCTGGAAATTGCTCTACAATAGGGGACCCACAAGACCAAGGTCCCTCAGGATGAACACCTAGAACCAAAATGTGCCAGATGATTGGAAATATACTTTTACTGCTGGGACTTTGTTTCTGATGTCATCGTTACCAAGAGAGAGACTGGCACAAGTCCCAGATAAGGCTTTCTGCATGTTTGGAGGAACACAGACGACATCATCACCTTAAGTGAAAGAAATCTAATGTCTTTAATTCCAAAAAACCAAAAAGCTTTAGACTGCACACTGTCCTGCCCAGAAACAGCAAGATATTTATTTTGCACTTGTGCTAGCTTTGAGGAGATTTAGGGAAATTCATTCTAAACATTTTTCCTATACCATGTTTTCAGTGGTTCTCAATCTAAACAAATCTGAGATCATTGAAGAACAATTTTGTCTCCAAAGTATTTTTTCTGAAAGTCTGCCCTAAAGTTTTAAAAGAAAGCTATAAGGAAATCTGAATTAAATACATAACCACACTTAACTTGTATTCCATCTATTATAAGTCATGATCAGGCCTAAACACACAAACTAATAACATTAGTTTTTTCTACCAAAAATATATTTATTCTGAAAAAGAGAAGACAAAACTTATCCATCTTTCATCTAATAAAACAAATGATAAACCAAACAAAGGAAGAAAAATCAAACTAGGGCTGCTGAATATAAAGTAAATCAGCGGCATTAGTTCATTGTGCCTATCCATAGGAGAGAGATACCTCTGCATGCACATGTGGTACCTCATCCCAAAAAAAGGCTGCAAATGAATGCAACAATCCATCCTGTTTAAGGTGTGACCAATAACTACTGGTCATCTGTACATATATTAATTTACACTTCTCAGGAAGCCTTGTGGAATTTCTTGCAAGCCGTGAACCCAGACCCTTAGGCTGTAAGAATGTGAGTGGGCACTCTACTGACCTGGACAGCAAATCCACCAGCTTGGGGCAGTGGCTAACCCATAAATAAATCTCCATAAGTACTTCAGTCACCAGAGAGAAATAAAGAGGCATATTGTCTTAGCAATGTTTAAAAAAACCCAAACAAAAAAAACCCAAGAAAAGTATGATATTCAGGGTCAATTATTAAAAAAGGAGTATCTTTCAAAAATAAAAGTAATTGCTAATTATTTTGTTTCTGGGACCAATTTAATAAGTGAGGTCCTGAAAGAGATATTTTACATATATCGGCTTGGAGTCTCAATTCTTGGGATGAGCCTACAAAACTACAACAGGTAATTTTTCTTCACCACTCCTAGTTGGTCAGAAAATTTTAAAAATTATATTTTGAAACGTGCATTTGTGTGCAATCTAACCTGTCACTAAACGGAATTACTTTTTCAAATACCAAAGTACAGGTATGTAATTACATGGATTGAAGCAGTCATATCATGCAAGGGCAATTTACAGTTTTTGAGTACGTTATCTAACCCTGGAAAGAATTTTAAAATGTAATTTTTTTGTAACAGATTTCCTTTAAGGTGGAATAGTGGGTTGCCTTAGCCTTCTAAATAGCACTCGCTCTACATCCACATACGCCAGGACCTTGCAGTAAAATTTAGATTTTTAGACATTAGTCTGACAATTATTTCAGTTGCACTTATCTTCTGTACTGCATTTCAATGAAAAGTGGAATCTCAGGACTTAATATCAAAAATACTACAGAATTCTCCAATGTTTCCCAGAAAAATACAGTTCCAAGGCTTCTTGCCTAGGGCTCTTTTTCAAAATGCAGTCTTTATTGACAGTGGCAGTAAATAATTTTCATATTATAAATCTTGCAATAAGAGGTAACAACAATCAAATCCTAGCGAACATGTTACGAAAGCATAGATAATATTAGCACAATTGGTGAATCCCAGAATGCCTTCATTTCTGATATCCACACAAAGTATTAATGAACTTGATTTTCCACAGCTTTTTGTACATCCAAAGTCATAAGCAAGAAATCTACTTTGATTCTTATCCCACACCTATGCTGTTTTAACATTCGTCTAAATAGATTTATAGCAAAACTACCTATAAGTTTCATAGTTGTTTTCTCTCTGCTGAAATAGACAAAAAGAACAAACATAAAGAATTCTGAGGAAAGAGTACTACAGCTTCAGAGGTACACAAAGCAGAATATAGTACAAACCAATGGTATTGTCAATATTATAAAATGATCACAACTAATGCTATGAAGTCATTAAGTAATACAAAACTATTTTTTTGCATCCCGCCAGATTAAAATTCCAAAATAAACAAAAAGGAAAATGCCTGTGGGGAATAATAAAATTTATAATATTCAGTGAAATGGTAATAAGCTATGAAATAGAAGTAAACCAGAAGCAAACAAAATTGAAAGTTTAAAACTGACACTTCAAAAGAAAGCTGGAATACAGCTGTTGGTTTGGGAATATGTGCCAAAGCAGGTTGGAATTATTGGGAAGAGCATTTTGAAGTAATAGAATCACTTGCTTGTCACAGTCTGGGATGTCATGTGATAAAGCACATGAAGAATTACCCATAATCTGTCTAAATGTCAACAAACCAAAA
Organism: Pipra filicauda; assembly: GCF_003945595.2. Taxonomy (NCBI): domain Eukaryota; kingdom Metazoa; phylum Chordata; class Aves; order Passeriformes; family Pipridae; genus Pipra; species Pipra filicauda. Next base: position 3,396,030 of record NW_024103585.1, read on the forward strand.
AGATACTGCGGATAAGCAGCTGAAGAGATGAGTGTCCAATAATTAACTCAGTCTGACATTAAAGACTGAAGAGTTTAAAAGGCATTACGTAGCGTGCAACTGTAATTTTCTTTTCATTCCAGTAAAACATCCTAAAGAAAAGGTCCATCACACCTCCACTCACACATCTCATGTAATTATCAGAAGAAGTGAAAGCAACAAGAAAGCAAAAGCATCATGCAGTCTCTGTGGTGTGCAGTTCTCTTCTGACAGAAGGAATAGCACAAAGGGAAAAGAAATCCTCACCATACTTCCTCACAGATTCAGAGAAAATTACTGTAGCAACCTGGAAGAGGAGCTAAACCATTATCATGTCTGTACACCAATATTAACAGTTCTGTGAATGTGCCACTGTGATCATCCTGTACACGCAGAACGACCAAATTCATCAAGTCACGCTTCTTTCTTCAACAGAAAGCAACAATCAGTGGGACATTTAATCATAAAAAAAGTTAAGGAAACCCATCTCCAGCACTTTTGGAGACAAGAAGAAAGTTTTTGCTCTTGGTGTAGAGCAATCACTGCTAGTGTTGACATTTCACTTTAGAAAAATCATTCCATCCCTTCAGCCAGTGCAATTGTTTCTCTTTTTACAGGGTACTTCAAGATAAGAAAATAATATACACGCAACCCTTCATAGTTCAGACTTTCTGCCTGAAATGAGTCCTTTTCATGACTGAAAAGTCATGATGTTATTTGCTCTTCTTAAACAGATTAGAACTTTCCTACTAGAGATATAATTAATGAGAAAGAATTTCACATTTTATTTTACACACAGCAATATGGACTTTGAAGCAATGCAAAGTCGTGCTAAATTTTGTTAACTAACCACTGAATTCTGGTCAGCGGCTTTTACAGAAAGATTCAAGATCACAGGAGACATGAAAAACTAAGAAAAAGAAATACAAGTTTACACTGCAACCTTGTTAGGGAAAGGGAAAGCTGATTTTTACTTGGAAGAGGGAATCCCACATCCTGTGGCTGAGTATGTATACTTATCACTTAATAAGAGACGCTCAATTGGGAATATGAATTGATTTTATGTAAATACTGAGTCAGAGTCTTGCTAACTCTCCTAGATGTGATTGTTGCATTACTGTCTCCAAGGTGGGCTTCTCTGGAGAGAAGGGGACACACACATTCATCCCTCAGAATTATCACTGATTTAATTTCTAAATTACTTCAGCAATAACATTGTACATTAGTTCAGGTTTATCTACTCTATGTCCTGCAGGCTACATCTTTCCCTTGAGAATAACTCATCCAGGGCACTTTCTAAAGTAGTTAAGGAATATCCTTTATCACACTAGAACTGGATGGGTTGTTTTGGTGCCCTCAACTTCATCTTTCTCTTTTTCCTTCTCTTTCTGTCCCATCATACAAAAATTGTGGAAAGAGAAATTTAATCACATAACCTTGTGCTGTCACATATACAGAAGAGCTCCTACCATTTGACAGGAATGCCTGTATTTTTGTTGTATGCCAGTCACATCTCCAGATACATAATAAGAAAGAGGATATGGACTATTGATTTGAATCCAGACCAGTTTACTTGGTGTTCCCCACATAAGACCTTGTTCAGGCTTAGAATATGCTCAATGCCTTTGAAAGTAGCTTTTTTAAAAAAAGAAGGAGATACTGTTGTTTTTGGGGTTTTTTTTCAAGTTCTAGGTTGAACTTAATGAGACAGTGTTGAAAGTGATGGTTTATGTGAAGATAGAAAAATGTAAGCAGAAAAGTAGCTAGTGCTTTTCAGTCTAGGGAGGCAAACTGTTTTGCCCAAGTGTTCATCCCAGTGGAAAGGATAACCGAAATGGCATATCAGAAATTATGTAGGTTCCAATATCCAAAGGAGATTCGATAACAGTGCATTTCATTTAAACAAATGTTCTTCAATATGCAGAGAAATCATGATGACCTTTACAAGTATCACTATTTCTTGAGTCTTCCTTACCCTTTAACACATCCATAGATATAGACTGTCTGGAATAGCCTGAATGAGAAACAATAAACCAGCAAATGTCAAGTGAAATGTCATCATTAACTTTAATGCATTACTGTTCATCATAATAAGTCTGATCTTGAAACAACTTGCAAACTTGTGTAGTTTCGGTGGCAGTGAAATTTCTCCTAATTTACACAGATCACAGGAAGACCAGGATTATATTGTGTGTCCTAGGTGGAGCAAAATTTGCCTTTTATTTGAACAGTTTCCTAATAGGTGTGAGTAGATAACCTAATTTTTACTGGATTATTCCTTAAAATGAAATCCTTTTGTAAGGGCCTTTCTTTTTTTGAACTGAACAATCAGTATGAAATATTCCAGTGGAAATGAGAGCAGTGCCCTGCCAGGAGATAGAGCAGTCAGGAAGGATAAAAAGTCCAAAGTATGATTTGTTTTACGGCCTTCAGTACAAGAATAAATCACATCAGAGCCTCACAATAAGAAGATGTTTTTGTATTAAAGCTTTCCATAAAGTTATTATGATCTAAACTCTCTTCACTGTATATTCAAAAGAATAAGCTTATTCATTTATATTATTAAAACATAAATGTACATATATTAAATGTACATATAATAAAAACAAATTAATTTGTAGTTTGAGATGCATTTTACATTTTTTTTCTATAAAACTTAAAATCAAAAAATAATATGTAGGCATCCTTAATATTAGAGTCAAAAAAAAAAAAAAAACCAAGATTTTAGGTTGCTTTTTCAGAATCCATTTGACCTTTTGCATTATACATTTAAACATTTTGCTAGAATCTGTTCTGAATTGTTAGCCTTAGCAGGATGGACGCTGCATAGATAATGTGCAAGCAGCATTTAATTATAAAGCTGTGTTCTCAATACCCAAATAACAGTGCTTCAGCAGTTCTTTTTGATAATAGTTTCTTAATTGCCTTGTATGATCTTGAACATGATAAAGATTCTAAGCAAAGAGCTGGATTAGAATATCTTCTTGAAAGCCACAGATTTTATTTCAGTTCTCCTATATCTTCTTCACAGGGTTAAAATTCACACTACTATTTCCCCCATTAACATGTTTTAGACCAACGCATCTTACACAGAAAAAATCAACTTTAGTCTGGAAACTGATAATCCATGAATAAACTAGAATAACCCAAAGAAAATGGTGAAGTTTGGTCCATCAAGATTATGCTTTCTCCTTTCCCCCTCTCTTTAGATATGATTATAGTTGATGAAAGGATGTACTGGGGCCACTGCTTGCCTTGCATCTATGTAACCTTGATTACAAACATGCTTAAACTCATAATAAGATGGTGTGCATAAATGTGAAAACTCTTTTAATATTCCTGAAATTCACAGTCTTAGTTACCAAAATAAAATGTAATGAAGAATACTCCTCCTATCAAGTTTTTCCACAAAATTTATTATGATTAAATACTTTTTTCTTATCAGCTCCTCTGTCTAAAATAGCCCAAAAACAAAAGAAAGAGAACTGTGATACACTTAGAGGGCAGCAGAAGTACTTATTCCCCTTCAAATGCTCTGTTTGGTCCTAAGAGAATACACCTGCCTCTCTGAAGCAGTTCCATCCACTCCCCAAAGAAGAACCTGAAGAATGTGGCTGCAGTTATATTTAAACCTCACATGTAGGTTCTCCTGGTCCCTGAAGAGCATTGTGAACTGAAACAGGCTTCAGGGAAAACAGCATATTTGATAATTAGTCCCTTTGAAACAGCCTCCGTTCCTCTAAATACAGCATACTTCAGAATATTTTAATGACTGTAAAAGGAATCTGAAGATCCTGAAGTGACAAAAATTGTCTCATGGAACCATTCAGCCTTTTTGAGGACCTTCAGAGAATATCAACTGTCTTCAGGTGACATAGTAACCTCCCTGCACTCATCCCTCAGACTTCCCATTCTCCAGCTATTAAAAAAGATGCCATGTTCAGTTTCAGGTTGGAAATTATAGCAGCTTACTCTGCTAACAGTGCTTATCCCTCAATGCAGGAGACTTCTATACCCATTTTTAAACACTAACCCCCATAACTCCTTTGAAAAGTAAGTTTCCAGCTATATATTAAACCCTGGAGCTCAAAGATTAAGACTGCTGTGTCCCATGCAATCAGCCAGAAATCTCAGCATGGGTCTTGCAGCTATTCACAGCCTGGAGCAGGTGAACTCTGATCCTGGCAGCCTTCTATTCCTCTACATCTGTCCTGGGAAGACAGATGTGGGACTGACTGTTTTGTAATGATGTTAATTGCCCCCATTCAACTCACTCTTGGAAACTGCCCTCCAGAAATAGATGGCAGAGTAGGTTCTGAAATTATGACTCGGGCTGACTGGGATTCTTCCTCCATTTCTAAGGTCTAGGGATTTTCTCACTGAGTTGCAATGCTGCTTAGAATGACTTTTCTACCTTCTTGCCAATCATATCCCAGGCTGGTCAACTCTGTCCCGGGCTGTATCAAAAGAAGTGGGACCAGCAGTTTGAAGGAGGTGATTCTGCCCCTCTACTCTGCCCTACAGAGACCCCCATCTGGAGCACTCTGTCCTGTTCTGGGGTCCATAACAAGGATGTAGACCTGTTGGATCAAGTCCAGAGGAGGGCCACAAAGATGATCCAAGGGATGGGACACCTCTCCTATGAAGACAAGCTGATAGAGCTGGGGTTGTTCAGCCAGGAGAAGAGAAGGCTCTGGGGAGACCTTAGAGCAGTCTTCCAGTACCTAAAGGGGGCCTAAAAGAAAGATGGAGAGAGGCTTTTTACAAGGGCATGTAGTGATAGGACAAAGGGGAATGGCTTTAAACTGAAAGAGGGTAGATTTAGATTAGATATTAGGAAGAAATTCTTTATTGTGTGGGTAGTGAGGCAGCGGAACACGTTGCCCAGGGAAGGTGTGGCTGCCCCATCCCCGGAAGTGTTCAAGGCCAGGTTGGGTGAGGCTCTGAGCAACCTGGTCTTGTGAAAGGTGTCTCTGCCCATGGCAGAGGGGTTGGAACTAGATGGTCTTTAAGATCCCTGCTAATCCAAACCATTCTATGACTCTTCTGTTCCTGGGAGGTTGATGTCAGACCTGCCCACCCTGCATACAGACTCAAATGCACCAACATGCGCAGTTAAAAGGGCATGTTAAAAGGGCAGCAGGCTTTTGGCTGGGGGAAAGTGAGAGCAGCTCATATTTTCTTATCTGCTGGAAAAAACAAGCATGCTTTTGAAGAACTGTGTTTTCATGTTTTCAAAAGTTTTCCTATTTTTTGTGTTAAAAATAAGCAACGTTAGCAGCAGATTCTGCTAGAAGAGAAATATCCAACCTCAAAAAATGCAGAAATAGCTTTAGATCTTCAGTGGATTTGCATTTTTCTTACCAGTGTTTTGCTTGGTGTTATTAATCTGGATGTGAATGAGTACTATTTAGGTGTACTGAAAATCTGAAAGGTTCCTTTTTAGTACTAGTTCAATTATCAGCATGGCACATCCCAGCACTCTGAGACTAGGGAAGCAAAATTTACTGGCCTTCTGCCATCCCTAGCCATCTTCCAGTTATATTTATAGCTTAGGGAAGTCCCAGTGCTCCTTTTACCACATATGTGCAGTACAAGTGAGAATCTTTTGTGCTGGGCTTTTCTTCAAAGCTCTTAGCTTGGGACACTACAGCAGGCACTGTCTGGGAAGTTACCTACCAAAAAAAAATCCCAGAGACAGTAGAAAAATCTAATGGAAATTCCACTGAATGCATTGCACCAGTTTTCTGTTTAAATTATGGTACAATTTGACTGGAGCAGAAAGTGCAAGTTAGACTAGAGTTTTCATTATAGGTTTTATTTTCTATTTTGCAGTTTGCCACAAATTGCTCAGCATTTCAATATAAAATACGTATTTACTTTTCTTTAATCATTCCTCATACATGCAACTCTCTAAGGTGCACAGGCAATGTATGTGTGTCTGTAATACAAAGTTTTTGCCTAGTAAGCTGTAAAATAAGTATTCTAGGTATTCACTATATAATATCCTGTGCTTAACTATAGAAAGGTACAAGGTAATTCAGAGTCTATTTTTTAGAAGCATCATAATGAATCGAATTATTTTATGTCAACAGATTTCCGAAACCTATTAAAACATTTTAACAATGTACAAACAAGTAAAAAAACCTCATTCCTAGAACTGCTATTGTAATTTACTTCGATATGTTCTTAAAACTAATCTGGACCATGGCAGATTAGAAAGCAGAGCACAATACACTTTATTAAGCTCTTGCTTACAGACCGGCTGCTGTGGTTTTGCTGTCATGCAAGGCTGTTATTTGAGCAAGGACAGAACAAGAACTGTCCTTTAAAAACCTAATAACAGCATGCACCTTGGGCTTTGCTATGTTTTGCTAGGAGAAAAGTCACAAACATATACTGTAATTGTTTATTTATTGCATTTATTTTTTTATTTTTAATTTTTACAGAGCTAATGTAGACAAGACATTTGTCTCATACACAGATATTTTCCTGGTAGCTGAAATACTGGAGGACTTCTTACATGATGTTGAGAAGCGTGTTAAATTGTGCTTATCGCAAAGGGCCCAATACAGAAGTCTGCAAAAGGATCCCTGGCTGTCATTATGATAAATGGGAAAAAAAGAAAGCAATGGAAGGTAATAGTGACAGTGATGTAGCTGTAATGTAACTGAATTTAAGTGAAAAATTAATTACTGCGAATTAGAAAGGATAGTACTAGGCACTACATTCATGACTATATTACAAGCTGTGTGTGCTGGTGCATCATACAGCAAGAGTGCAGTTAATATTTCTTACATGCTGCAGCGTTTTAAGAATCCACAACTAGAAAAATAACACTGCCGTTGAAACTGGGACTGAGTAATACGGTGTCAATTTTTCTAGCAGCCCTAATGACACATAAAAAGCAAAAGTGAGAGGGATTTCCATACCTATCTTCTTCATTAAGAAAACAACTATCTACTGTTTATGTGCCTGCGTTCTGAAGTATGGAACTGTACAAAGTATACAAAATCCTTGGGAAATGCACTAATTTACAGAGCATGGAAAGAAGAGATGCTGTACAAAGTTGTATTTTGCTAAACAAAGTTCAGCTCCCTAAATAAAACTCAATTTTCTTTGAGGATAATTTTCAAGATAATAAATTAAGCAAACCATAAAAAGAGGCAGAAAGATTTATCAGAAGTTATTAGCACTGGAAATATTTTTAAAGAATCAACTTCCAGATCTCTGCAAAGAAAACTGAAGGAAAAAGAAAATGGTTCTCTATGTTCAAATCCAAGAGGGTTCAGATATAGCTGAGCTGTATTCCTCTGTTGAATAAAATGAAATTTTTCCAATTTACTAGATTTCTGCTTTTCTGTTCAGAAATTTCAGTTTTGTGCTATAAAGATGTAACTAATTAATCTGTTGCATACTTAGGATTCTTGGATGGAAAGTCCTATGCTACTGCATATATTATTACTGAAAATATGATATCTCATAAATAGAAAAAAGAATCAGCCCAAATACATACAGATTTAGAATTGCCCTAAATAAAAAATTGTTTACTGACCCTTCTTCATCCACAGCTTGATTTTTAAATGTATCTCCTCTCTCATTCACTAATCAGATGTTTCTTACTAAGCCAAGTATCTACAATTTTCAAACATTTTTCTGGGTCCTTTGCAAATTCAGTCTTTGTCGTCAAACTTGAGGGTAGTACCTTTCTTCAAGTAGAATCCTAAATCACTTTCAAACAATGTTGTAAGCCCATCAGACTTTAAAAGCAGACGTCTTCTGTTATCATGCACTGTACTTGAGGAACTGCCCTTAAGGAGGGTTCAACTTCCAAATTCATTGCCTTTTTTGGTTCACTGTTAGATTCAAGGTGTATCACAAGGCCTATATTTTTACACCAGCTTAGTGGATACACAGATTAAAGAAGGGGAAAAATATTTTTATTCATTATTTTTCATGATAGCTTTTGGTGTATTTCAGAGGTTGTCTTTTATTGCTGTCCTTAAGAGCAGCTGAAGCCAAGAACAGGTAGTTCTTTTCTGAAGCTCAAGAAATACTTTTCATAACACGTATATGTAAAGAAATTTTTAATAATTTTGCTATTAAAATTCATTGTAACATCTTTTCAGTAGAGCAATGCTCTGTAAAATTGAGTTCTCAGAATTGCTACAAACCCCAAGTATAAAAGACATGAAACTAGAAAATTCTTTTTCTGACACACAACAAATAAAACTAAAATCTGAAAAAATAAGTTTCCAGTCATTCTTGAGGCAAGTAACTGTGCTGAGGTTTTAAGCATCTCAGTTCCAGATTTTAATTCTCCAGACTTTCACTAAAGAGATTGCATCAAAACACCAAAATCTGATTAAAATGGAAAACATCTGGATATCAAAGTAATAATGCACGTAACTGGCTTTGAACTTAAAGACAGGTCAGGGTTCCCCTCTTTTTAAATGGCAATATTTGCAGTATTTTTTCAGAAAATACCACATAGTGTTTTGCTCTCATGTGCTTCTGTTCACTCATACAAGGTGTCTTGCTCTTTGATGCTTCTCAGGAAAAACTGCTATGACACCACTCTTTTTCATGCCAAACCACTGTAATGGGAATTTAATGTGAGTGTGCCAAGGAAACCTGATATATTGGTTAGAAAGAAAAAATTGCTATCAAATTCCCCTCCAGCTAAATTATTTCTTTCTCTAAAGAGACAAGGACTTGAGTTCTTGTGGCACAGTGTTTTATAACTGGATGACTTGTCTTGATCTTGTGAAAACTGTTCCTGTCCTTCCATCTCTGCCTTTCACCATCCCACACTCTTTCTCACCATCACCCAACTACATCCAAACCAGGTAGGGGAAAAAACTCCACACATTACCATTTGCAACTTGCTTCTTTTGCAATTTTGTGTCCCCTTTATTCTCTCTTGATTTAGGGTCAGCCTTTCAGAAGAGTGAATGAAATAGCATTCATTCTTAATCAAATGCTCTACTTCCTTTTAGTAAGCCTGAGTACCAACAAATAACTGGAGAAAAAGAAGGGAGAGGGGAGAAGATATTGAAGATTCAGTTAGTTTTGAAATGCTAATGTATATAAAAGAATTAAAAGTATTCCTCTTATGGGGCAAATTGCTAATGTTTTATACCTGCTACACATAGAATTAATTTCCAAATAATTAACCTGTTACTTCTGGGATGCTTTAGGGAGGATTATGCAGATCTGCAGTTGAAAACTTGAAGAATGTTATTAATACATTACATCAGGAAAAGGTGTGGTCTGTAAAATTAGACTATTTTCAAAGAAAGGGAGTATTGCTAGTGGTTGGATGTGGTTTATAAATAGGATACAATCATGACAAAATGACAGATGTATTTTAGAGAGAACAATTAAAGATCATTTATGACATTATTGGAGAATAGAAGTCCAGAGCTGAAAGTCCTCATTCTTTTCTTTATTCAGTTAATATCAACTATTACCATGCTGAATTATTTGCAAATTCCCTTTATATTCTAAAATAACTATTCTTGCTTTTGAATACAGATAGATTTTTTTAAATTGAAATAATTTTAATTTAAATTAAATGCCAAGTAAATATTATATAAATTTTGGTAAGATTGGTGATCTGAAAAGTGGGGTAGCAAAATCCTCTTTTTCTATGGAAAAATATCAGGAACAATTTCTCTTTCCTCAGACAACACTTTAAAACATTGGTCCTCAACCACATTTGCAAAATGAATGTGTGGTTTATTGTAGGAATCAGTCAAGCACTTAGAAATTCATTAGTTGTAGCAGAAAAAATTACCTGGGGAAATAGATTTGTGATTAAGCACTGGATAAGACCTAGGAAAGAAGGGTCTGGTTGTTGGGTCTTTTGCAGATTCCCTCTGGCCTTTTCTAAATTTCATTGCTTTAATCAGCAGTGCCCTGACACCTAAGTACTGCAGTCAGGGGGCCACACTGCACTAAATGCTACTCAACTACATAAAGGAAACTTAACTGAGAAGAGTTTAGTTACTCTGTGTTTTAGTCACCTATCAGTAATATGAAAACTTCTACTTTTCTTTCTCATCTGTTCTCTGAGTCAGGGCGTTTCTGCTACAGTTTCTTTGTATAATAGTACAGTGGGGCTCCAAGTTATATAAATAATACTAATAACAATAATAATAGTAATAAGCCAGTTGCAGATAGTGACCTGTGATGAAATTCATTGCATCTGGATTAAAACATCCACAGTGTAGATGTCTGCACCAGAACTAGGTTCTTTTTATAGTCAAGGGAGAGAAAAAGACACTCTTCAGATACAATTTGTCTCACCTATTTCAGAGGAGATACATCATCTCTTTAGGATGAGAAGTATCATGATTGAAAGATACCTCTTTCTCAATTTGGCTACTGCAAGAGTTTAGGTGAGCAGCTGAGACATAGTGAGTTGCTCCTCACAATACCTGCAGCCTCACAGATAGGTAGGTGGATGGATTTTAAGATTTCCTAATATATATGAATCATAAGACACAGGAAAGTGTATTTAAAAACTTCTATGGAAAGACAATAAATCTGCTCCCTAATAAGATCTAACAGAAGGCGTGACAGATTTCAGACAGAAAAAGTTTGAAATAGGATTTATCTTCAATTTTATTTATTTTTTTAAATTTTAATAATGACTACATCTTTGTGTATATAAGAGCTCTTTAGGCATTTTTAAAGGTTTTAATATTATCCACAGGTTCTTCACAGTAGGTCTGGACCAATCCTGGCATATATAATGATACAAAAATAGACACAGTAAAATAAAAGTCTAATACCTTTGAAAAAGTATTTTTTTGCTATGACATGTAGTGACACAGAGAGAGTACCAATGAGTACAGTAGCATGAAAAGGTTTTATCAAAGTCATTGTGAATAGTATGAATTACTCACTTCTGGCCTTTTCTGTTCACAAGGAAGTGAACCATACAAACTGGATTATATTTCTACAGCACTTTCAAAATTATTTGATGTGGTATCCTATGCCATGAATTTTAACTATCTCAGTGGCCACCGAGTTTTGATGGTCAGCACTGGGATGGCCTCTCTCAGTGAGGATGGCCTCTCAACAGATTGGACAACTCATTATAATGCTGGGGAAGTAGTTGAAAATTCATTTTGGAAAGTAGAAATCTAATTTTTCTGACACTGGATATTGAAAGAGGCTTAATCTGTGCTTGCTGTAAATAGAGAACTAACTGTACTAGCTAGGATCCTATGAAGAGATATTACTGAGATTATAATTAAACAGCAGAGAGAGGTCTAAGATAAAGTAATGCTATGTATGATACAGGTGTATGCATATACAATGACTGGAGAAATAAAAAAGGTTCTTGTTGATAGGATGCATTTTTCCCAGTCTGGTTTTGTTATTCACTTTTGATTTTGTTTTCTGTTAATTCCCATCTCTTACCTTTCCCTATTCTTCTCTACTATCCATAATATTACGCATTTTTTTACTCCTTCCCTTTGCAATTTTCTTACACTGCACTTATTTTTCTGAGAGGGTGTTTTCTATTCAACTGGTAGTTCCTCCCCTTACTCTTTATGAACTTATTAGCAAGTTAAGTTTTTTTTAACTGCCTTTGAAAATCACTGACATCAGTGACACTGTATTGACTGTATAAGAAAATGGAGTTTAGTCTGCAGTTTCTTTCTGATCCTAGGATACAATTCCCCTTGATCTCAATACTGCAGGTTGTGGTAGAACTCTGGAATTCAGATTACTTTCCTGGAACTCCATAGTTAGTTTGCTAAAAGCTCTGTAGTGTACATTGTACAAACCCATGTACGAAAATTTGCTATACTCTTCAGTTAACAGCATGCTGCCAATTTAAAACTGCTCCCTGCGATCTTGGAGGCACCAGGAAAGATGAACCACTGAAATATAAACAAAAGGCAGTGATGGAGAGAAGTAAGGGGATGACATAAGCCCTGGTGCGCAGTGTTCGCTGGATCTTCATCCAAACTAACTAAGGAGAGAACTATTAATACTAACATGTAAGCAGTTAGAAAAACTCTGGAAAAGATTAGACAAATAAAGTGCCAGGAGTCTTTTGCCATTAAAGGACGGGAAACGATTTTAAACAGTGGTACATTCACAATAATAAGAAGTATTTCCTTCAAGTTTTTACACGATGGTTCTCCAAGTGTGTTCAGATATTATTCTGTAGCTGTAATTTTCAACAAATTATTTCCTCTTAACTACTTAAGATTCAACTGATAAGCTGATGAATCTTTGCGATAAACATACAATAATTTGAAACCTGAATAATTTTCATTGTCTGTGCAAGGTTAGCAAGCATTTCAGTGTTCCTTTTAGAATGAAGAAGATCTAAATTCTTCAGATTGATTAATCTGTTACAAGTTTTATGTAATAAAACATTCTACAGTGTCATTCCAGGGCCTCAGAAGCCAACTAGGGCCTCTATGGAAATCAGCCATTTTTATATCAACATTGAATCATTTATGAACATACTTTGGGGCAGAAGATAATTTTGAGAACCCAGAAAATTATCTAGCCAAGATCTGGGGGTGTATATTAAAATGTTCGCCTTCCATCAATCATGTCCTCATTTTCCTAACAGAAGAAGATCAGATATTCAAGTCTAATTATGTGCTATGAAAAATTAATTTAAACCTAATGCATAATAGTTTTTTTCACCTTAATTTTCCCCTTTACTCTAGCACTATTTTTTTTCCTTAGATCTGGATTGCATAGGGCAGTGCCCATTTTCACAGCACTCTCAATACCTACAGTTGCTTTATTTGGACATTTTTAAAAAACCTTTTAAAAAACTTTTTTTCTTGTAGGGACTGAAACAATTTCTTGTCATTAAATTACTGCTAATCTCCCGATTACTATGTCAGATAGAAACAGATGATATTCAAATGGACCCTGCTTTAACTTTGAGAAATATAGACTGTAGTTAATGTATTTTTTTTTATTTAGGATTGTATAGTGGGCTTGTGTAATCTTTACCTTACTGACATAATATTAAATGGATCTTCCCATGATAAAAAGTGGAGGATGCTCTGTGAGAAAAGCTGCAAGGTCCCATTTCTCTTCATTGACTTTAAAGAAACCTCAAGTTCAGTAATTGTGGTACTACAGCTACTATAGTTACTATACTACACTTGTGATGTGTAGAGGCAAAGGGGAAGCAAAGTCCACCTTGTAGCACCAGCAGGGGGACAAAGTGGAGTTAAAAATAGCAGGTCACAGGTGCCCCACAGCTGCCCACAGGGAGAGGATGAGTCAACAGACAGAAAACAGCAGGAGACTTAAGGAACAGAAGGCCTTTCAGATGATCTGTGCTTCCAGTGGCTTCCAGAGGCTGCCCAGCTCCAGAGGCTGCTGGGAGAATATGGAAGGGTCATCTCAGTTTTTAGATGCAGGGATCCCTACATTTTTAAGGGAATGAGAGCTTCCATCTTGCAGCTTTTTCTTGTTATTTGAGTTGCCAAAGACTTTTGTTTCCAACAAAACATCTTTGCCTTGTGATCAGTCTTTAAATTCAGGCTTTATAGAACCAGAGTAACTAAACTCTGCTTGAGGTCTAAGGAAACAAGGTTTCACACTGTTCACTTTTAACTACATTAAAATTGTACTAAGAAAACCATAGCAATAGCACAGAAAGTGCTATGTGTTTCTGTGCTTTAATGTTATTTGTGTAAGTGCTGTTTTGCATTTTTTTCTTGCATTGCAAAGTTACTTAAACTCATATTCATTTTTCTTCATAGAAAACAAGGTGTTTAAAAACCCTTATCTACCCTTTTTCTGGAGATTTTTCTCCTGCTTTTTATTTTTATTTTGCATGCTTTGTGTTTGCTGTCTTTTTTTTTCTTGAAATCACTCCTTTCCTTTCTTTTTTAGAAGCCAAAACCATTATATTTTTCAAAGCGAAATCTGCATTACAGAAATTGCAACTAAAAGAGTCCTTAAATATAAATACTGATTTAAGGCATCCTCACACAAGTAAAGGAAAACACTCTTGCAGCTTCACAAAATCCTTAGCTTTAACTGACCCAAGAAGAAAAAGATTGACTACTTTCTTTAGTCTCCTTAATAAAGGAACTCAAAATGTACTTTTCCAAATATTCTGTTTCTAAGGACCTGATGACCACTTCTATCTCCATTTATCATGTAGAACAAGTGGCTAAATGTTAAACTTCACAGTGAACTTAACATCTTGGTAAGAATGCCTTGAGGAAATAGTAACGTGCTTCTGACAATGTAATGTGATTTTAAAGTTTCAGTGTATTAGATTAACTCTTCCCCCTCAGGGATTAAAAGGACAAAAATATTGCAACAGCTATACTTTACAAAGTTTTCTGAACAGCATCACCTCTGAAGTTAAAACCTGGTACGGGCTATTGGGAGTGCTGCCAATTCCTAATTTCATTGTAGGAGCTGAAGTTCTTATAGTGAAGTGGCAATATGAAGAAAAAAATTAAAATTCAAATATGTGAAAACCAAGGCTTAAGTAATTCTATTTTAGGTACTTTATTTAAGAAGACAGATCCTGTAGGTTTTCCCAGCAAGATATGGTTAGAAATAGACTTCTCCTGAGCAAGATGGAGAACATTTTTACTAACTTTCTCTATAATTGGACTTGTGGAACCAGTCTTTTTCCTTTGGCCACAGTGGGACTGCAAATAAGCAGCCCCTGCTTCTAGGGCACCATGTGATGGCTTTGAAGAAAACATTCAAGGTTAAATCTGAGTATCACTGAAAAGCTGAAAAATTGGACTTTGGTAAAACCTCCTATATTCATTAAAAAACATGTGCCTTCCACAGAAATGAGAAGAAGAATAATCAAGAAGAAAAGTGTATTAGTATATGTATATTTTGTCTTTATGGATTACCTCAGCTTCTAGATTGTAGTCTCATATTGGTAAACTCTAGAACACATTGCAATATTAAACTATTTGTTGACTGCATACTGTCATAACGTTATGTTATGGAAGTTAATGATTTAAGCCAAACATCTAAAATAATCTGTTTCTCTAATCACCATATTGATATTTTTGACTGTTCCACTGGTGCCAGAAAATTGATACATTCAGTGCAGTTGTGGAAGTTAGACATGTAAATTACATATTACACATAAAATGAATCCTAAACCTTAAAACATTCCTTTTATATTGCAGTGATAAGGACAAATGTCTTTATGATAAGAATGAGATGACCAATATTGTCATCTCTTATTCAACAGTCATTTTTCTTTCACTCACCATAATGATTAAGAGTTCCATTTGCAAATAGTGTGACTTACTTGAAAATTTAATCTAGCACCTGATTGGATAAATAAGGTCAATTTAGGATGAAGCAAATGGATACTATTAGACTGAACATCTGTCACTCTCTTGCAGTGCAATTCATCTGATAAAATGGTTACCTCTTCATCAATTTCTTGACATAATAGGAATGAAGTCATCATAATAGAGCACTGTCGTAAGATCAATGTTTTCAACTTTGAAAATAAATGTCTTGGCTATGCCTCAGCATTCATGTGGCAGCTGGAGACAAATAACCTAAGACAACTTTTGTTTCCATTGACATTATCTCTTAGATAAGAACATACTTCTGAGCACTTTTTTGGGGTGTATAAATTTTTTCAAATTAATTTTAGGAGTATAAACCCCCGTGTTTTACAGTAATTATGTTAGTTGAAGGATGAAACTGCAAATGAAAGAGAGATTTTCAGTAAGTGTAACCATATCTACAAAATTAAATTACAATTACAAGAAATCACAATATATAAATATGAAATATTTATAATAAAATATGCTGAATGATAAGTTGTACCAGTAATAGTAATGTTTTAGAAACATAATATTCTAGACATGATATCACATTGTTTAAATTGTGTATGCAAAATGGATATTACTATACTCATTGAAGATATTTACATTATTAATTATTTAATACATATACATCACTAAAGTTAATGCAGTTTTTATATCCTGAATTTTATTCCTTCTTCTAATTAAGCCTAATTTCTAAGGTAATCACAAATTATGACAACAAATCTGTTGATAGCTATGCAGTCCTGTTTTACATTCCCTGATTCCAAAGGGCAATATGACTTAACATAAATAGTACCATATGACTAATGTAACTAGCCAACACACTGAAGATTGCCAATAGTACAAGCTGAAATTAATTTTCAGGAGATATCCAGTGTTTTGTTTAAAATTTGCACATAGAAAAATCTGAGCATTGAATACCAGTGGAAAATGAGTAAGAACCCACCACAAATATAGTTGTTGGTTTTTTTCCTTATGCTTACACCATCCAAATACCTCTTCAAAATTAAAAGTAAAAATTAATACACACAGCAACAATTATCTGCTTCAGGAGAAAAAACATATTATCAGAATGACTGAGAAATTGATGATCTTTACAGGGGGTGAAATTCTTTAAATATTCAAGTAAAAGACCAACTTGCCTCTGAACTTAAGGGACTCAAGAGACCACTTAATTCTAATAGATTAGGAATCTCCAAGATGTGTGAAAATGTTGCTTTGTGTTGCAAGAAAGGCATTCACAAATTATGACACAGCAGGGTATGCACATCACTTTAATGTACACAAAACCTAATCCTGACTGAATACCTTTATAGTTACATACCATTCTTAGTGAAAACTCTTTCTTTGTATGGTCTGTACGGGATAGCCCAGCCATCTAATCAGGGGTCTTAATTCATATGCTTAATTTAAACTCTCACATTACTGGAATGAGCATGTCTCTAATCTTTGACCAGATGGACCAGCTGTCAGAGACTTCTCCCTTCCTCTGCACATCTAAGAATGCCTGGACAATTACCCTCTCCAGGTATGCCATCAGTTTTAAAAGACACACTCAATAGTGACTGGGCAGGACATGAATAAAAAAGTCATGACTTTGGCAGCTTGTACCCCTCTCATGACACTTCTGCCATAAATGGAGGGGAATGGTACAAACATGTAGCTGTTGCTGGTCAAGGCTGTGCTGAATACAACTATACTGTAGCAAAATCATTAGAATTTACTTTAATTCAAAACTGCACTCAGCTATATGATGCAGGTTTGATGGTTGGGTTACTATATTCATAATACTCAAAAGATCCATCATAACAATGTGAGGAAGTGTATTTGGAAAAAAAAAAACCAAAATGTGTACACCAAAACATAAATCCTCATATTTCTTGTTATTTTTACTAGAAGAATATGTGTCAAGCCTTCCAAATGAAAGGGGAAGTACTGTTGCATAGTTTGAGGACAAAATTTGCCTTTAAGTGACATCTATACTAGTAAGTAAAGGTGGCCCTGGTGATGCTGCCCAAGACCATATGTATTGCCCAACTGTTGGCATGTTTCTTGGTTAAGCTCTGGTCTGTGCCAGTGCAAGGAATTCCAGACAGTGCTAGCCCACCACTCTACAAGGGAAGAAAAATTAAGCTGTGTGAATGCAAGCTGCACCATGCCTTTAAATTTTAGGGCCACAGAATGGTTTTACAGGTCTATAATTTTTAATATTATACACACAGACACAATTCTACAAGATGTTGTTTGCATAACGCTTCTTCTAGAAATATGGCACCATATGCTTAGGGCATAAGTGGCTGCATACTTCCAATCAAAATTATCATTAACTCAGCAATTTTTTTCTCCTGTTTAAACATGCTTACACAATCTTTAAAAATATTAGGAAGTCACTGGCTATTCATACTTTCTCTTAATGCTGCCTTGTTTCCACTACAAGCTTGACATTAAAAAAAACTCCTACAATTCTAATTAAGGTTTTTCCCCTTAAAATGTCAATATTCTAAAATATTTCATATTTTATAACAGTATTTCATAATAGTTGAATTCAGGTGGGACCGTAGACATACTTTTTATTTTCAGAAGCATTTTAAGTGACCTTATAAGGCTGATAAAAACTGTAGCACAAAGAACTTTCAGAAATCTTGATTCCAAGAATGCCTCAAGAACTTTGGTTGTGGATGCTTCTTCTTCAAGAGCAAGAAGAAATATTATGGAACTGCTATATTTCTGAGTTAGCAACTGCCAGGAGTCTTGTCTTATTCCAGTGAGAAATGAATTGTACACAGTACTACAAAGGAATTCGTTAAACAGAGCAATTTCCTATGTTTCCTCTATTGCAAACACCTAAATCCAGAGGGAGCAGGCATGGTGGTTTAAAAGAGAAAAAAAGCGGTGTTAATTGAGACTGACAATTTCTTTTGTCACAGGGAAATTTTTAACAGTTTAAAGAGAACAAACAAGGCTTTCATATATTGACACTTCAGTTGCTTCCTTTATCAGCTCTTTGTAAACCTAAGGAATCAACTTACAGTAACATGGAAAAATGGATTCAGTTTAAGATTAGAGCTATAAGGTTAGGATTTGCACAGTGCTTAGATCCCAAATGTCATTTTGACAACCAAGCGCAAAGAGTGTACCTTAAAAACACTGCTCCAGCTCTGGCACTTGAATATCTACTAGCAAAACTCCCAAGAAACCACGTTTCTGTGGCTGGCCCTACACATGGCTTGTTTCAATGGTTTTGGTGCCAAATTGTTTGGCATCAGCCCCAGTGGATATGTAGACTAGGTTATCTCTCACTTGCAATTGTTGTTGGGATAGATCATTCGCAAACACTTCAAAAATCTATTTAATTATAAAATGTATAGCATTTTTAAATAATACTGGAAGTGTGCTGGCTCCTATTGCCTTTTAGTCCACTGGGTAGAGATTAACTTAGATGTAGGGCAATATGGCTTGGGTCTTCTCCCTGTCTGGGCTAAGCAAAGATTTGAGGCAAGATATCCCAGTTACTAGGTGAATATTCTATGTATGAGAAGGGCTTGGGAGGGGAAGACACATGACTGTCCTTCTGATAGCACCATGCTGGTAGAAGAGCCAGAGGGATTTTCCTGGGGATTAGGAACAAGATGTTCAGTAATTGAAAAACATATCCAGCACTGGAACTCAAGGTTCTGCAAAACTTCTTTGATAGGATTCAAAATACTTCAGAAATGAGATCATAGGAGAGTTTTTGAATTTTTGTGCATAACTGTCATTTTGGTGTCCTAGCCCCAAATGTACAGAAACTTTATATTATGAGATGAATTAGAAATAGACTGAGAAGTAACTTCTTACTAGTAATCATAATGTAGTTTCGTTGTTTCTGATTTTTTCAAGTTCCTCAATTATTTAATTAATACAGCCCTTAAGGTTCATTTATACTTCATGTAAATCAAATATAAATGAACTGGAGATATTACCATGGGAAATGGAATGAAACTAATTAATATATTACTTGATTAGTTCTTATAATTAGTTAATAATAATTAACATTTTTTTCCTTCCTGTACAATTATGAGATGCCTGTACTATAGGAAAAGCCATAAAAGTTAGTGTGTTTTCTTAAACATCATTCTTAGTCTCCAGATACCCAAATTAACAGCTATTATAGAAGGATTCGCATTCTGAAACAGCCACGACTTGGTACTATTAGTCATGTGCCCTTGCTAGGCAGTTGTTTCTCAATGGTATATTGATTACCAGGGAGAATCAGTATGATCACCAGTAAGTGTTGAGATTTTTGGGATGCTAAACAGATGCAGTCTGTGCACAAACCTAGCCAGGTCCTCACAAGTTCTGAGGACAATATGTCGTCTGTTGGAAGAATTCCTGTGGAATTTTCTTCTCTCATCATTCATGCTAATTTGTCTCATTTATCTTCCTTCTCTCAGATAAGGTCTGAAAACAAAAGTGGCAATACATAGTATGACAGCCAATGATACAAAATCAATCTTTTGAAGGCTGTATACCTTGAATACTATTGTTATACAGAACCAACACAGAACATCATGAAGCCACCTGAGTATGTCCTCCCTCCCTGCTTGGTGTGATTCCTGAAACAATGAACTTAATTATTATGCAACAAGCTTTCACTACATTTGTGCACTGTGAATACTCTAGTACTAAAGGAAAAAACTGATGAGTGAATACATTTTGCAACTCATGAATTGGACCTGACACAACATATGCAGAGCTTATAAAATATATATTAATATTCACTTTCATTATACACTATGTTTGATAGACATAGGTACTTTGAGAGAGGCAAAGCAAAATACATAAATGTAGCCTATATAAACATGTCCTTTTTGTTTTGTTTTGTTTTTCAAAGAAAGTGAAATACTAAATGTTTTAGAGAGAAAACTTAGACAATTTAGAAATCTCATGTAGGAAAATTAGAGCTATGTGTGTTAAATAGGTTCTTAATGGAAAATTTTTTGAATCAGCATCTTAAAGACTTTTAAAATTATATTACTAACAATACTGAATCAGTTAATTTCCTCTCATTAAAAGTTCGGTTTAAATGGAGTGTCATTTTCATTAGTCTCCAATAAGCACTGTAGAAAAATGGGAAATATATTTTAAAATAACTCACTTCATCCAGAAAAATTCACCATGAAATATGCTGTTCCCAGTGGAGATCTAGTACAAGAAAAATCCTACTCCATCCTTGCAAGTGTCATGTTTAATGAATGTATTTGACAAATTCTGAAATCTTTAGTAATACATAATGACACAGTATGATTGAAGCAGACTACTAAATATATTCTTATTTTCAGGTTCAAATTAAATTTCCTGAACATACAGAACAGGCACACACTTCATTTTAACTGGTGATATGAAAATCCCAAGGCAACATGTTTATCAATTTATACACATTGCAATTACACAATGTGTTACTCTGTCCTATCAAAGATGGAACTGTAAGAGAAAATTAAAGAAACTCCTTTTCTTGCTGCGTACATGGAAATGAAAAACTATGTGTTCATGATGTAAACACACACGTATTGTCAACTATATCATAACAGTGTCACACAGTTTGTGAATAACAGATAAACAACCACCATCTTTTGGAAGGACTTGGCATTTGCCATTTCTGGCCATTGACTGAGAAGAACAAGAATATTCCATTATGTATTTACATAAATGATTTGCACTCAGACTTCTATATGAACTTAATGGTTTTATCTTTTTCTACATTAACTGCTGACAACATAGATACTCAACACATAAATTTTCATTGACTTAATGTAAGTTTAGTGTAGGTTAATAATTTAACAAATGGAAAATGCACTTTTTGATTAGCATAGAAATTTGAGCTGATGGCTTTTTACAAGATGCAAATACCAAAATAGCCAATTAAACTGTGTTGAGCTTTGACTTGGTGATTTTTCTTCTTCATTTGCACCTTAGGTAGAGTGATCAGCTGAGCCGATACCACTGAAAATAAAGTTAGGCCAAAGATGAATGCTTTTGAAATGCTATCCAATACCATTTGGATCCCAAAGGACAAAATGGGTCTTTGCTAACTGAATAATTTTCTGTTTTTCTTGCCTCATTTATGTTTACTACATTTAGGATTTGGAGTAATTTCTGTGTATTTTTCATATAGAATAGATATGATGAAAAGCCTGTTGACACCTCGCACGACTGTGACACTAATAATGTAAAAAACCTAACGTGCAAAAGAAATTTGTTGCCAACTTGAAGAATTTTTTTTAAGTAAATCTTCAATACAAAGGCATGGCCTTTACTTTCTGAATATATTCTGAACCTTTGCTGTAAAATCCTTGTGCTAATGTGCTTCAGTATTTGCATTTTTGCAGAGCAAAGCATTATTGTTATTAGTATACCCAAATGTATTTAAAATACATAGTTAAAATAAGTCAGAAAAAATTCTAATGTAAGCAATCTAATTTCCATATGGATTATTAATAATAGAAGAATGATGCTTGTCAGTGATTAAACGTTGCACTATACTATTTTCAGAATAGCAAGCAGAACACTTAATATGCTGCACATTATTTTTCCTTTTCAGTATTTAAATCTTCTAGTAAGCCCACACCATGACAGCAGGAGACACAACAATGACTGAATGTGCACAGATACCACTACATCATTCTCCCTCTATTAAAACTGAATTGAATGTAGCAATGATGTTCTGGCTGCTCAGTGTTATTTCTGGGTCAACATCATATCTCTCCAGGAAAGGTGTTTTTATTGTTGGCCTGACTCTCCCTCTTTCTGATTTAACTGACATAGTTGAAACCATGCCAAGGTGAGAGAGCATTTCAAGTTCAGCAATGAGGAAAGCAGCTTGGGTAAGTGCCATGAACAAGCAGCTTTCGGAGAGAGATGTGGAGCAGAGATTCAGTGCATGATATTTTTGAAATGAGGAAGACATGCACACCTCCACAGTGAATACTGCTCTACCCCTTTCCTCCTCTTTTTCTTCCAGAAAAAAGTGAGATCAAAGACCATGTATTATGTTATATTTCATTCCTCCCAAAACACTACACTAACTTTTGAATCAAAATCTAAAAGTATTTAAGTAAAGCCATTTTTGTGGTAAATTCTATCTATAAACAAAGCTCTGAAGAAAAAGAATTTGTTTGTTTCAAGGTAAAATGAGATTTTCTTCAGATAAGCCCAGAAAAGAAAGAACTATCATGGCATTTAAGAAGAAAACAGTGTTGTTCCAACCATATGTCCTTCTGTTTCCCTTATTAGCAAGATAATCTAAGTACTAGGTACTTTTCAGTTCTTATTGTTGTTTATTTTAAGTATAAAACCTCAAAGCAGCACACGCAGAGTTCCTGTGTGCACTGCACTAGGGACTGTGCAAATAGAAGAACAGCAGCAGGCAATTTAGATTTAAGACAGCTCATCGGCAAGTGCAGGCAGACAGTGTCTGCAAAGGCACACCCAGGTAGCATTAGTCAGTGTGAGTGACAACAGTTTTGGCAGGGGTTGTGTAAGCATTGCAGAAAAGGAAAGGCAGAATTTGTGATTTGAAGGAAAACAGTGAGGCAGGTTAGCATGTACTTATGGGATGCACCTTTAGATTATGGATAAAATCATGAAAGTGCATATTGGAAAAGTCTGCTGAAAGCATGAAGGAACTAGCTCGGGATATAGTGTGGGTGACTCTGTGCATCTGTGAACTAAAGCCACAGAGATGTTTGCAATGTTTATGGGGTCAATAAAGTGGCCCAGTAACAAAACACAGTATAATAGGGTAAATGACATTGTCATTTCCAAGGCTATATAAAAAGCATGTTTTAGCCATAGAGGCATAAACGGAACCATTTAATGGGTGTGATGATTTACATTTTCATTTGAAAAGAAGTTCCGCCAAACATTTCCTCCAGTAAAAAACAGACAGTCTAGGGTAAAAGACCTTGACAGAGATCCACACATGAATGAATTTTAGTGTATGCTTAGTAAATTAGTCAAAAGAAAAAAACAATACCTAAAACTCTCAAAGTTTCCAATGTGATATTAAAATCCTATAGTGATGTGAAACAGCAGCAGCCTGTGATTCATGATTTCCCTAACAATAAATAAATATTTTATTGCCAAAGATTTTTGGCTAAAAAGGAAAGAGACAAGCCAGAACACCAGAGTTAGTGTCCAGTGGGCACGCTCCAGGACAGTGGCTGCCCAGTAAGAGTTTCAAAACAGCTGGGAAAGCAGTGATTTTTTTAGAGAAAGGAAGGAAAAAAGTGGGAGGGGGAGGGAAAAGGAAAAGGAGGAAGACAGAATGCTTGGAGAAAAAAATAGGTTGCAGACTGGCTATGGGAATTTCCTTAAAAGCTTTTTGGCTGCCACTTTTTTTTTTTTTTTTTTTAGAAGTAATCATTGTGTAGCTGAGATTATTTCTGAGTTCTTCACTTCACCAGTTTCAAAGAGTATGATCTCTTCAGTACAACTTGTTCAGTGTTGACTGGCACAATTCCCAAAATAGCCTCCCAGTCAAGATCAAATATAGTTGTGATGTGCAGTCTGTATTGACTGACGAGCCAGCTGACTAGACAGCTGGTACATGATAGTCAGGCTTTAAGGCATTCCATAATTTCAATTTAATTTCAAAGGTTACACTATAAGTAGGCACAAAATAAATAATTTGCATGAGGGCAAAGATAATCTCCTCAAGTAACTATGTTATTCATAAATTATACGGTTATAGAACAGCCTCTTGTTATTTTTTTTTTGTCTGAGCACAGTAGACTTGGTAATGGTAAGGGTAAAATGGGCTTCTTAAATTCTGTGGAGTTGGTCGATGTGGTTTATACAGAATTAATTTTACCCTCACCATTACCAAATATCTTAAAATATGCCAACATTATGAGTCCACCTTCATGGAAACTAAGCTGTTAAGAATTCATTAACTAAACATGAAATCCAAAGCCTATTTCAATGGCTACTGCTTTTGAGGCATGTCACTTATTCTAGTTCCAAGGCCATCTCTCTTCTACACAAATCCTGATTAAAAATATTCACAGCTAATAATTGTTTCTGTCTGTGACATGGAATCATGAGCAAAGCTACTTGTTGTACTGAATGGTTAAGCCCCGAAAACTCAGGCAAACATCTCTTTGATATTTGGTGAGGTTTTGAGAGACCTCAGATCTAAATAATTCTAGTACAGGTGGATATTTGGAATGTTTAAGAAGTAGGCTTTTCGGACAAATCCAAAGGCAATTAGAATAAGCTAGAGCATAATTAATAGAAATAATGAGGAAAAATTAAAGTGTTCTTCTATAGTCACCAACTGAGAATGGATAAACAGTGTCTGAGCTTCTTACAAAGAAAAACAAACCCTTATTTTTCCGATATTGTAAATCTCACATATCAGTTTGGAATACAAAACCTCTGCAAAGTTTAGCATTCAGTGAGATTTCACTTTTGTGGCTTCTTCCCCACTTGTATTTCAAAACTGAGCAAAGCCTTGTTATATTTCCTTGCCATGTGAGAGAATAATGTGAAAAATGCCTCTCCTTTTCTGTAGGTATGGCAAGCTGGGCACAATGACATCTCTTCTCTGTCTCCTAAGTGACAGGGGATGTTCATGCTTGACTCTGACAGAAGGAGCACAGACCTCCCTGATGGTTGCTGTCTCAGGAGCTGAGCAAGAGTCTACCCAGAGCACAGGGAGAGGAAGATCCCCCATGGACCTTGGCTCTGGGGAAGTTGCATACAGCTCCCTCAGGCTTTTTTACTCCATTTTTTTCCCTCAGACAAGGCAAATTCATAAAATGCATCAATAGAATATAAACTTAAAGGCAAGAGGACAATTAAGTGTTTCTGTTCAGTTTAACGACCTAGGTGCATCAGACTTGAGATTTGAGAAGGAACCACTGAAGAAAAATTTGTTCATGTATTTAAATATTATTCTATTAAAAATAAATGCACCCAATTCTTACTGCTGCTATTTCCAAAAAATCAGTCAAAAAAGTCAGATCATAAGTTTATATATGGAAGTTTTCTCATAAAATAAATAATACACGGAATCCTCTTAGAGATAATGAGACAAACTATTACTATTGAAAAAAACATTTTTTCTCCATGCAAATATTATGATCTTTAATAATTATGTTAATTTGTCATTTATATTCACAGCTCATCTTGTGAAATCATTATATATCTTAACATTAACTTTGATTGCATAAATATTACATTAACTTTCATCACGTAAGTATTGTACAATCATCATTTTAAATAGTTATGAAAGTGAATGAATAGGTTCCAATTGAGTTTAATTTAACTGAAGTAGGAAATATTTTTCCTTTGATTTTTAAATAGTGCTTTTGATTTAGTTATTTTATATACAGACCACTGAAATTTTCATTCTTTTATTAACTCATATAAAAATGCTCGCAGGAGCATTTCTACAAGCAAGTGAGGGTTTGAGGCTGACTACCCCATAATTATCAAAACAAAACTATATCTTCCTTTCTTTGGGATAACCCAGAAACAATCTCAGGTTCTGATACAGCAGTAATTTTAACATTTGTATATCATAAGCTTGTGATTAATTGCCATGATTAAATTCACTGGTAGGTTTAAGCATGTCCTTAATACCTTCCTGGACCCCAGCTGCAGCAACCTCCTCTGCAGCCAATTCCTCTATGGCATGGAGGGTTTTCATGCCTCTAAACAAATAGTAGGATATTGATTCACAGAAAATGAGGCCTTTTACCCTATGTGACCATCGAAGGAGGATGTCAACATCTGTCATGAATGTGTATTAACAGAGTCACAGGGTATATAGGAAATTCCGGTAAAGGAAATCTGATGTTATGAATGGCAGTTTGCTCCCTCACTACTTTGAGGAGAGAGAAGGTAGCTAACAGAGTGGGATTTACTCTTCTACAGTACTTATCTGGCTCGCTTACCCAGCTTTTTAGAACTATTTGGGTGACTCGGTGTTCCTTGTTAAGGTAATTTTCACCCTTCAAGAGTGATTTCTCCAGGATATCCATGGTGGGACATTGCACTTCTAGAGAAAAAGCAGCTCATCCTGTTCCTTATTTCCGGAGATGCTACCCCCCTTAGGTGGGAAAGGGACAAAGAACCCTCAGTGTCTGCCAGCTGTATTTAAGAACATAACCTTTTTTTACATAGTTATAGATCATCGTGGCAAACCTCTCCTAGGACAGCAAACATCCAAAGCTAACACACTCTTCTACTGTATCTGGGAATTCTTTTCTCAGATATGCATTATCTTCTAGCCTCTTCAGAAGGGGTACCATAAACTCCACCTCTCCTTTGTAGGACAGACTCATATCAGCAAGTCCCAAAGAGCTCTAATGAGGCTCAAATCTTTCAAGATAGCATAGTTCTGATCTGACCACAGTGAAGACTGAACGAAAAGCAGTAGTCGCAGATTTATTAAACATCGTCCTTGGTTTCTCTATGATCTGTATCCCTGCTCAGAGGCACTCCATACCACTTCTGCACCATTATCTTTTACTCATGTCTGGCTTCTGGATACGTCTCAATTTGCAAAGCAAGAACAATTGGTTGGAGTTCCCTCTGCTCCCTCTTTTTTTTCTTTTCCTTCCAGAACAAGAACTGGAATCTCCTCAGATTGCTGCCTCCACCCCCTCCTTCCAGTCCTTCTTTCCTCTATGTGGCAACCTGAGTGTGGAAGTCGGTCAATCAGAAGAGGCTGGGATATATCAAACAGGGTTTTCCACTGTAACTAGCTAACAGGACTGGGATTTTGGCTGAAGTTAATCTAGAGGTGCAAAATGCTGTCCTTAGAGATGATCTAATTCATTGGGATGAAATCTACTGCAGGCTTTTTAAAGTAAAGAAGAATGGATGTGTTTTTTACATTTTACTTATGTTCATTTTAGAGAGAAATGCATGTTTTAAATTCTTTAGTTGTAAATTCTGCTCCTGAGGCAAAAATAAAAAAGGAACAATTAAAAAAATACTTCAGTGGCTCTAATTGGCAAACATTAACACATAATATTTCTGCTAACATTTTTTTTTTGTCTCCTTCTCTTTCTTTGGGGTAATTATATATCTCTTAAATTTAGACAGTGTTTTCAAAACACAGGTTAATATATCCAATAACTTTGACTTCATATCGTATTCTTGAAGCCTTTAGAACGTTAGCATATAAAAATGGTATAATGCTACTTAACTGCATTCATGCATTAAAGTCTGTTTACAACATGTATTTTATTTTAGTTCTTACATTGCAGAGTTCCTTCAGGAAGCATGAATAACTGAAGTAGACAGAACAGCAATTGAAAAACAAAGCTAAAGAACAAATGGGAACAGATTTCAATGTAGCAAGACAAAAGATCCCTTTCTCTGGAGGATATAATATTGAAAGAGATATTGTATTAACAGCTTCTTTTACAATATTTAACGGTACAGATGCTTTTTAATAAGCTTTTAATAAGCTCTTTACCTTGCTACATTTCAACTAAAAAACATATTCACAGAGATGTAAGTCATAATTGATCATAACAAGCATGTATTATTTATAAATAACCTAATCAACATTCAGCAAGGGGTTGCATAAATAAGCCCTTCTACATATTGCACCTTATAATGAGCCACTACACAACTAATCACTTATTAGTGCTATGGGCAATGAATGATTAATTAGTTAATTCAAAAGTGACATTTTAAGGGTATAATTGCTACCTTTTCTAATTTCTGAAGGTTATTATGCCATTATGCCAGAATTATGCCATGTTGACGTACTAGACCTGATACAGTAACAACTTTGTTTGTCAATAATGCACTAAGAGCAGGGATGGCTCCTGAGACCTGGTTGCACTAAACTGAGTGTGCACTCTGGTTCCTCAGTACTTTACGGTGAATCTCGGGGAAATTTGGAACAGCAGCTAGCAAGTGGAAGTGCCAGAGAAGATAAAGCACTCAGATCCTGCACGGCTGCTGCTGTGCCCATAGTGTACAGCTAGCTTTGATTCTGGCACATAACTCATTTCCTCCTCCAGCTGCTGCTGTCCCCTGCCTCTTCTAGCTTCTCATCTTCCCTTTGACATTTATGTGTCAGCTTTGGGAGGAGTATGGACAAGATATTGCTCAGACCCTGAGTGGACAGTACTCCATTGCACAAATATTTGTAGGAATGGGTGATGTAGGATGGAGATGAAGAAAATCTTGATTACAGTGACCTTTGTATGTGAATAGAAAGCTGTAGTGATGAAAGGATCAGATTTCTCTGCAATATTTCTGCTTTAATATAGGGGAGCTAGTAGAGAGATCAAGAGGCAACATAAAAATCTATAAATGTATGATCATATGGCCCTAATTCAAGGTTACGGGGCAGGAGCTTGACCAGCAGATGATCTGTTCTGTGATTCAGCAGTCTCACAGGGCTAATGAGAGCAAAGTGTCATTTCTAACACCCATCTAATGCCCTCTTTCAAAAACCTTCAGGTACAATTGCTGACATGACATCAGTTAATGAAGTAATGTCTTCAGTTAAGCAAAGTTGCTGCATACGTGAAAATGAAAAAAAAAAAGTGTGCTTGTTAAAGTCACATAGAACTTTAATAGAACTTTATTAGAGGTTTTTGCTTGACCAAAGCTAAGTTGGAACATTATTCTTACTACATCACTATTCCTACTACTGTTAGTGCAAAGACTAAAACAATTGCTTCTCAGAGTAACACATCTAACTAAAATCTATGCCCTCAGCTTGTTCAAATCACTTGTCAAAGACAGTGGATAAGCATGAAACAGAAATACATGAATAAGCAGCACATAAAGGGATCACATATCTTTAACACTCATATGCTTTATTTTAGGTTACTGAAAAATGCCTTGGTGGTGGGACACAGCCACTCAGCTGACAGTGTTTGCCTTTCTCACGTCCCTGCATCTGCTGCACTCCTGGCTGCAGGAAGCTGGGAAGTAGCCACTGCACTGCATGCTTCAGTCAAAAGTCTAAAGGGAAGTCTGGGCAGAAATTAATACTAATCTGAATGGCATTATCTCCTTGCAGCTTTAGTGTTTGAAGATAATAATTTTATTTCATTTTGCACCTTTGGTTGGAGGATCTCATTACCATGTATGTTGTTGTCAGATAGCATCACTAATGCTATTGCCTATATTAGAATGAAAGGCTCTTTTCAAGGGCTGAATGGCATTAAAGATCTGGATGCAGCGATGAAAAGATAGAGCTATATAAAGTGGAAAATTAACCCTAATTTCTCATGTCTCTCCTGTTTCTGAGAACACTTAAGTATCACTCTCAATTTTTCCCTCCAGTTGTCAATCAGCTTCTTCTAAGAACCAAAGATTAGTTACTATACACTACTAACTTCTAAAACATAGAAAATCCCATTCTGCTAGGAATGGGAATGGGAACAGTTCTCTTAAAAGGGAAACTTCAGATTTTGATTTAAAATATGTAGAAATACACATTTATTTATAATTGAAGTTCAATATAAGCTGTAAAGTAGGATTTATTAGTCACCTAAAAATTCTGTCCTCTGTTCCATGCTTTTATTCTAGCTAAAGCTTGGGTGATATTTAGGTTCCTTCTATGTTTTTTTCTAATTTATGAAACCGATTCCTATGGCCTTTCTTCTTATTTCTTACAGTTTCCAAACAGGTGTGGTACTTATGTGCAAAATTAGCTGCTTAAGAAGCTATTTCACATACTTTTGACTTGTATATGCCTTAACTATGCCTCTGGCTCTTTATTCTTTGGAAGGGAGTTTACTTTTCCCCCACCTCCTCAATATTTGGTTGTGTCAGAGACATGTTTGTTATGTTATTTTACTATTTTTCACATACAGAACTGCGCCATAAACAGTTTAGCTAATACAGTACTACCTCCTTCCCTACATTCTCTCTTGAACTGTTGCTGGAAATAAAAGACCTTGCACTGGCAACAGAATTACAACGAAAGCATTTTATCTCATGCATATTACAATGCCGTGTCCCATGAATATACAACATGGAAGTGGTAAAGGATTGTCTAAATATGATCCATCTAAATATAACATGGTTCAATAGCTGTGGTCCTTACTTGTAGCCACTGGCCATTCATTGCCTGAGAGGTTTATTAGAATGCTGCTACAATCACTGAAGGAAATCTAAATGTAAATTTTGCAACTGAGACCAACAAGGACATAAAAATTTCATGTTGTTTTCAGAGTGTTTTCCCCTTTCTGTTGCTGTCCATGAGCTGGCAGAGTTTGTGACAATGGCTATGCTCTAACTTGCCTTTTTGACAAAACTTTAGTCCTTATAAACATAAAAAAAAACCCCAAGAGCAAAAGCTCTGCAATAAGGCATATGCATTCTAAAGTAATTAAAAAAGCATTTATCTTGCTCTTTGATAATCATTAGAAACAATATTGTTCAAAATCTTAATTATGACACAGGTTGCTTTTATGTTAGTTTTTCTTGAATAAAACTCTAATTAGTAGCTAATACACAGTTGCACTACACTTTGCATATAAGTGAATAGACAATAAAAACACTGAGGTTCATTAAAGTGATCAAAGAGAATTGCATAGTCTCCACTCCTCTCAATAACTGTTCTACAGAGAGCTCGAAGGTTTTTAAAAAGCCTGAGCAGTCCTTGCTGTTAATGTACTAAGTGAGTATAATTACCCAAATCAAGAGAACACAACTTATTTGCAATGAACTTTCCAAATTAAAATCAACGTCTGACTGCTAACACAAATGAGATTCTGTTCATGAAAGGATCATTATAATTAAGCAAAAACTATTACTTTAAACTACCATGAACCCTTAGGACAATGACCTGAGTTTATAAGAACTGTTCTTTGTAATATTGAAACCCTGGCACAAACTCTGATTAGATGGTTTTCAGTTTAAAAAGATGCTACTTAGTAGCATGGATCTAAATCCACATTATATTCACTGGAAAATTTATTGGGTGAAAAGAGATTCAGAAATCTTTATGGGTTGCCACTGAACTGAGTAAAAGAATGTGAATCACTTTTTAACTACTGATAAAAATTGCTCGGAAACCATTCTGTCCTGAAAATTATACATAAAGATTCAAAAACAGAGAAGCAGGAAATAGTATAGGCAGAAGGAGACGAACAAAGCAAAACATGAGGTGTTGTCACAATCAAAAGAGGGAAAAACCTATGAGAGCCACATCTAGATCACTAAAAAACAAAGGACAGAATCACAGTAACTAAGAAACTACCCCTAAGTTGTTTTTCTCATAGGCTTGTTAGTGTAAAATGCTGGTTTGGCTTTAAAAGAGAAAATCAAAGAGAGACACTCCCATACGTATTTAGTTGAGTAAGAACGGTTTAAGACCACGTTTAACTGCTTTGCTAAATCCAGATAAATTTCTAACAGGTGAAATCCCTGAGAATAAAGTCAGCTTTTATAATTGAGAATTTGTCTTACAATGGTTTAACGAAGTAGAACACTGAGGGAAAAAACTGTGAAAAATACATCAGTTCTAAAGGGAGAAGCTGAGTAGTTTAAACTCTTAAAATATTAATTGTGTAATAAAGAAAATCAAAAATTTGTTACAAAGCTAGCATAAGTAACAAAATGCCAAATTGAAATGAACATTGCTGGCTAAACTCAGGATTAAGATTGCTATATTAAAGGCCTGTTATAAGGACTTTTTGTTTTTGTTTCTGAAGGAAAAAATAGTGTATATTTTATTAAGATTGCTTTCTGAACATATAAGAGCAATGCTATACATTTTCAAATCTTGGCTAAAATTTAGTAAGAAATAACAAGGAAAAGACTTACAGTTCGTAAATTGCAGATGTATGAAAAGAGAACTTGGTTTAAGTCAATAGCTTTATGGTTTGCTGGACTGGGACTTTATTAATTATAAATAAGATCTTTTGTGTTCATATTAAAACACATTTCAATACTACAACTATGTCAAATTGTCTTATTTTTAATATACTGATTATGATGTGGTATATTGGAGTACTGCACAAGCCAAACTAAAGTATTTTGTTCCAACTAGAAGGTTACGTTGAATGAACTTTAACATGAGCAAAAACAACATTAGAAGTATTAGATCATTTTCCATTAGAGCACAAATTTGCACAAAACCAGCAGTGGGACAACTCAGGAAACTAAAATTATTCATTCAGCAAGTCTTTGTGGGATCAGTCTCTGAGTTGGTTTTTCTCATTCTCTACATGGCTGCTCCTTCAAGTAATAAGATTTAAAAATACTTACGAAAACATAGTTGGAAAATAATAAAAGGTTCCCAAAAGTCTTAAATTAACCTATAGTTATATCTGTGTGTAACTACATAGACATTTATTGCCTTTGTACATATTTGATTGCATCTGCAAGCTGCCTCCAATACCAAATGTTAGAATGTAGTTGTGGTAGCTATGCACAAGGAACTGTGGTTATCCAAGCATTTCAGCATGGTCTAGCAGCTCAAGGGTTTACCTGGCTTTACCAGTAGTCCCTCACTAATGTCACTGACCTGTGTGAGAACCTGTGCAAGTTTTACTTCACCTCAACTGTTTGAATCACTCAGCTGAGAAGTAATTTTGTTCTGAGGACAAATCCTGCCTAACAGCTGCTTCCAAAGCAGTGGGATGAGATCTTTTTACACCTACGCATGAACTTAAAATAGATTGAGAAAGATAAGAAACCATTGTGCTTTCTGTCAGCAAACGGAGCAACAGAACTGACACGCTGCTGTTCTCAGTGCTCTTAATTTTGAAGTTGTTAGGAATTACTGTAAAAGCAAAACCAAATGAATAGCACTCCATGGAATAATGTCAACCATTTCTCTTCCATTATTTATAATCTAAATATGCATACTAATATTTTTCTAATTTTAATAACAATTATTTCACATGGTCTTGAGGATTGCATAATGCCTGGACACTGTTTCACTAAATTGCATACCATGATGATCTGCTCTTTGGATAGTCTCCAGGACAGAGGCCATCAAGTATAATTAAAAGGAACTAATAATTAACACCTATAAAATGTGAGATCAAGGAAAGGACTGATAAATTTAGTTTTATACTATAAGTAGCTTTAGCATTTTTCCTCTGATGGGCTAAAATAGCTAGGTATTCTGATGTATGGAAACATACTAAGATAAAACCTGAGAAATCTGGTTCATTCTTTATTTCATTACATGAAAACAATGAAATCAGTACATCCTAATGAGCACTTAACTGTTCCATATTTTTTGCTACATGCAACCTATTATCAGAACTGCAACAGTGCATTTTACATGGAGACATTTCAGAGACCGGTGTCACAGAAGAACTGAACCACAAAATAGCTGAGGTTGCATGGTTCAAGCCCCATGCTCACACAGGGCCACCAGTAGCCAGCTGCCCAGTCCAGATAGCATTTGAATATCTCCAAGGATGGAGTCTACACAGTCTCTCTGAGCAACCTGCTTCATTGCTCAAAAAATTTCAAAGATTTGACTTCAGTGTAAGCAAAATTTTTCATAATGCTGCAATAGGAACAGAAGAAAAGAAAGTTTAAATCAACTAAACATACTCCAATTTAATAGATTTCTCATAAATTAAATATATTAACTTTACTCTGTCAAGCTGTTATCATTCAACTCATACTATATATGAACTTTCATGATACATAAATATATATTTAGGTAGGGTTTGAGTGTGCATATATGCCTTCAGTTACTATATACACCAGTAGGTTGGCCAAGAGATTTTGCTTTCACTTGCACCTAAGTAAATTAAGAATAATAATACTGAACTGCTCTCTCTAATAGGGCTATGTGCTGTGGTGAAACTAAGAATAATTCCAGGTCTGCTTGTATTTAAATTACTGCCTTAATGATCATCTATTTTTAATGACTATAAATAGCTGAAATACTAGCATATCATTTACTAAAGGTTACTTAGTCATTAATGTATCTACACAACATAGTAAATAGTGCAGTAGAAAACTCCAATGTCCAGAATCACAAATAACAAACTATGTACCTTCTTTTAAAGTCTGTTGGTGTTACAAACCTTGAGAAACAGATGTGCAACAATATATTTATCTCTCTAGTATGTCTTTATGAATATTTTTTATACCTACAATATTTTTATAAGCAGGGATTTATAATTGCAAAAATTAAACTTAACTGTTTTTGAAATATGTGAATGACATCATCTGCACTCTAAATTTTGTTGAGCCTACAAGCCATTTTGAAAGCATTCATGGTACATTTGCGTCTGTGAAACAAGACAAACATGAAGAAAATAATTAAAGGTATTGCAAAAAAACCTTCAAGTTCTAATTCCATAAATATAGAAGCTGTTGTCTTCTTGACATGCGTTTAATCTTTCCTTCGTGTCTTCCACTACCTTAAAGCATCTGCCATATAAATATTTCTAATGATCAGTCAATACTGCCAGTGTTGTCATCAATCACTACAGAACAAGTACTCTTTTACACAGTAATCACATAAATCATCTTCCAAGAAATTGTAATTCTTCAAAACACACCTCTTGATCTTTGGCAAGGTCATCTCAGCTCTTGAAGCCTTCATGCAAATACAGCATATGTCAAAACTCAAAGATGGATGAAAGGAAGAAAAAAAGTAGATTTGGTTTAAAAAACTGTCAGAGTAAACCAGCCTATCTCTTTAACAAGCAAAGTATTAAAAACATTTGTAATGAAAAGTCTGATATTTGATGATAATATCTAGTAGTACTAATGCTTCCTCTACACAGAAATAAATCACAAATGCTCATTTGGAATACTGCCAGGAATTACTCAAAATTTTACCAAAATGCTCTGGAATGAGATTTTAACTTTTAAAAATAATTCTTGGGAGAAGCGTGTGTAGCCATTTAACAAAAGTATCTGTGCATCATTTCTGACTACATGAAGGAAGGAAATATGTTCAAATTAACTTAAATTTACAGCTGCTGCTTCAATGTCTAAGACACGATTAGAAGTATTACAGAATCACAAAATGGGTAAGATTGGAAGGGACCTCAGTGGGTCATCTGGTCCAACCTCCCTGCTCAAGCAGGGTTGTCCTAGAGCACATGGCACAGGATTGCATCCAGACAGTTCTTGAATATCTCCAGTGAGGGAGACTCTATAACCTCTCTGGGCAATCTGTTCCAGTGCCTGGTCACCTGCACAGTAAAGAAGTTCTTCCTCATATTCAGGTGGAACTTTCTCTGCATCAGTTTCTGCCCATTGCCTCTTGTCCTATTGCTTGGCACCACAAACAAGAGCTGGGCTCCATCCTCTTGGCACCCTTCCTTCAGATAGTTTTATACATTGATGAGGTCTTATTGTCTTTTCTTGAGACTGAACAGGCCAACCTCCCATTGTCTATTATTAAGAATAGACAAAACTTTAGGGCATTTAGGGCAAATCCTTGTGTGCCTTTTCTTCTAAGAATTTCCATTACCTTCTTTTTAGTGCAAGATACAGTCTTTACACAGCATTTTGCCTTTGTGTGTCTATATTAGGACTGAGGATTTTGCTGCTTATATTTTTTCCCTTTAAATTTTTTTTTTCAATGCAATGAAACAAAATACTGAAAGCAAAACAGAACAAAAATGTTTCATTGATTGCTTTTGTTTCTTCCTTAAAAGTCAAAAAAAAGCCAATAAAACTTATGGAGAAATTATTTTTGAAGCAACATCATTATAAACCAATTGCTAAGAAATGGCTTTATGTAAACTGCTTTACAAGAGAAACGATCCACCAATGAGAATTATTTCAGCTGATGAAAAATCAGGGATAATAAAAAGACACTGATTTATGAAACAATGCCTTGTACAGAAGAATAATTTTCCTCCTAATGTGTTATTTGCATGACTGAATTTGCAGGTCACTGCAGTCTATCAATAAAGAGTAAATCTATAGCGACACAAAGAGACATGAGTGAGTAGGAATAGTCATCTTGGAAAAAACAGTTGTTCTTGAATAAAGTTTAGTGGCCAAATCCTGTGCTGGGGAAGGAGCTGTTGACTCCTTGAACTGATGCTAAAGTTGCAGATAAGAGTCACTTAGAGCAGAAGATGCTAGGAACCAGAAAAGGAGTGAACTTGTAAATTATATCTAGGGGGCCAAGTGTCAGACTGGAGAGAACAACTACTTTTT
Source organism: Pipra filicauda (assembly GCF_003945595.2). Lineage (NCBI taxonomy): Eukaryota > Metazoa > Chordata > Aves > Passeriformes > Pipridae > Pipra > Pipra filicauda. Next base: position 3,432,509 of record NW_024103585.1, read on the forward strand.
ACTACTTTCATGTTACCCATAACATGTTACCCATAACATGAAAGGTTTAAAAATCGTCACAAGTTCTAACAAACAAATCAAAAGAATAGCTGTTCTTCACTTAAGGAAACTACGTTAGATTTAGATGAATGTTGGCACAAAACATAGGAATGTAATAATCCTCATATTTCCCTATGACAACTAAATATATGACAATAATTCAAAAGAGATTCTGCAGCATACCTGAGAGATGTTACTGGTAATCAACAGGACAAGGTTATCCTCTGGAGAAATAGCCACCAGTTAATAGTCTGGAAATAAAGCCCACATACTTAAAGTGTTTACTGTGTGATAACACAAAAAATATGCATAAAGCACATATACAAGATGAACAGGAACACCTGGGATCCTGGTATATGAGAGGTGTTCTGGAACATTTAAGTGCCTTCACTGCAATATTTCCATCATAATATTATATCTTATCTATACTGCAATAGCAAAGAAGTATTCACTGTCAGCGAGCTTGATTCAAATTAGGAATGCAGTAAGGCAAACTCATCTGAATTCCAAGTAGTTTAAATTGATATATACAAGACAAGGCTGGTTCTGTGGCTGTGTCATGAGACAGAAATCAGGAAAACAGATTCAGACCTTTTCTTCACCATGGCCTTTCTCTGTGACCTTGAGGAAAGACAGTTACAACTGGCTGTTAAAGGTAAAGAGATGAAGAATATCAAATATAATTTCTAGACAGGTCAAAATAAACAAAATCAGTTTTATTTTTTTTCTAGACATTGCTGCATGACAACGTGTACGCAGAAGGTGACACCAGATCAAAAACTAAGCAAGTGAATTCCAGTTAGAAGTATGTTACAAAAACTACAAAAACTTGGAACTAGAAGTCAATGGCTCTCAGACTGCTGCTATTTTTAAAGGTATCCCATGAAAGATACTACAGCATGTTGACCCTACTCTGATACTCTGCTCCAAGTCATAGGTGTAAGATAGATCTACATGGATCTTTGGTGTGGCCATCTTTTGGTTTTACATCAACTTTTAACTTTGTCTTGCGAAGCACTTCTACTGTACCTACTACAAAATGCAAATCCTCTGTTTGAGAATCTGGGTAAATACTGATGTAGTTGCCTCACAGTGAATCTTATGTCACCACAGTTTCATTGCTACTTTAGTTAATGTAAAACTGGTTTATATATATATATTAGTTGTTTTTCAGGATAGAGATAGCTTCAGATATCCAAGATGTACTTGCACAAAATAATTATGGATTTTAATGTATTAACACAAAATACATTTTGGAATGAGCTACACATGCTGTAACTCTCAGTGCAAACACAGCTGTCTCATATGAACAGATGCCATAAGATAGCGAAGGGGATACTCTGCCACCTTGTGCCAAAGGGTTGGAGCAAAGACAAGGACTGTCAATGTTAAAAATCTTATGCAGCACAAAATATATTGCCATAGAAATTCATTATTCTATCAAAGTTCCAAATTCCACTGGTTTTCAGATAGCAAACTCCTCTGGGAACATTGTCATATTACCATGATTTAACAAGACATACTGAATTAGCTGAACAATTTTAAATGTTTGTGTACTCAGTCTTAGCCAGTGGCAAATATAAGATAATGTTGTTTAGCCTAGCCTGAAATGATTGAAGTTCAAGCTAAGCTGATGAATGGTAACATGTTGAGCAGTAGTAAACTAATTGTGTATCTGACTTCTCAGGTTACTAAGTCTGTTTAAGTCACTTTGGAAAATTGGATTTTGCTAGTCATTTATAACAAGATTTTTCAAGGTATTTAGACATTTTGCTCTCATCAAAATCAGTGGGGGATAGATGTCACAGTGCCTTTAAAAATCTTGTTTTTAAAGCCCTGTACTGCTGAGCAGAGAAAATAGAAAATTAGACCGGCACCTGCAAGTTGTTTTTGGACAATGACTCATTCCTGAGCACAAGAACACAGTGATGGTTAATTGAGGACAGGCAGACACAAAAGAACTCGCCATGCACTCATATAGGACCTCAGAGCAGGATCAGGTCTCAAATACATGTGTTAAGGGAAAGATTGGAAGGAAGAGGCTGAATTGCAATAATAAGATAACTCTTTGCTTAGGCTGATTCTGACTAAAATTTTAATGGTTCTGAAGCACTTGAAAGTTAAAACACAGCAATAATTATGTATGCCATCATTTTTCAAGGCAAGGGTAGCTAGTTGGTTTCTTGGCATCATAGAATAAACAAGATGATATTTCCTGCATTTTGGGTTTCAGTATTTATGGAAAGTCCAAAGTCATGATAGAGGTGGTCTGTGGTCCCTTTTCTCCCTGTTAAGATGGTGACTGGAGAGTCTGACAGTGCTTGGAAGGATGAAGGAGTCTGTGTGTCATTCCTGGTCCTTAGAGGTCAAAGAGGGAAAATGCAGCTCAGGGAAGGGCTGGGTGACCATACTGGCTGGTGTCTGCAACATATAAAAGCTAAAACAAACAAATCCAAGAAATGAAAGAGTGATCAGGGTATTTCCTAATGAGCTATATGAAGAAAACAGACCTGAATTTTTCATGTACTGACCTCTGCCATTGAAAATTATCCTTTACTTTTACTGATGGCTTAACTTAGAAATGAGTGGGAGTTATACACCTGTTATGTGAGAAAAGAGGGTGACGATAAAGCACCTCTCCTTTGAGTTAGTTTTAAAATATTATCTGAGATATAAAATGTAAATGCTTGTTCACATGCTTAGTGTGCTTACAGATGTCTACATTATATTCCCTTTATTAGCTACTTAGTAGCAATTGCATGGAAATAATCTAATAAAGCTATATATAAAAAGTTGGACTATTCGAGCCATAAATGAAGATGAGTGTGCCAGAATTATTCCCTTCATAATATTTGTTCTCAGAAGAAATGAGAGAACAGCAGGGAGCAATGGCTGAGCCTCGCTGCAAAAGTGAAACCCTAGCTACTGTTACACAGCATCCCAACATAAACTTTTAATTAACCCCAACATTTTTGAAATGTAGAGCACACATAAAAGGGTAAAAAACATTGGTATTTTTTTATTTCTAGGGTTGCGTGTTGCAGGCTTGAGGAACTACACATAATAAAAATATAATCATAATTCCTCAGTGGTGTAATTAATTCCTATCTAGGACAAATTGAAAAAGTTGCACATCTCAAAACACTCAACTAATGATACTAACAAAATTATGAAAAGGTAAAGATTACAGAGTGTTCAGAAATTAAACTATGATCTACACCAGATGTGTTATTCTTTTTCTCCCCACAGTATCTAAAAAAATCTTGCAACCTGTAATAGAACCTTACCCTTAATTATTCTATTCTTAAAAAGTAACTCTGATGCGTGAATGATGCAGGAATCATATTCAATCAGAAGAAAGACAATCTCAAAAAAATTTAAAAGAAAATGAAAATATAAATGGTAAAGACCTTTTATTTTTACTCAGCTATTTAATTCTTAAAATAGTTAATGAGGAGACAAACTCCCACTGATTTATAGATCTTTTATCTGTTTCAGTGTTGCAAGGTTTAGAAATAGTAATAAAATAAATGTTTTTCAACCTTTCCTATATCCTTATATATGAAAATTTTTAGGTAAAGTGAACATTATAATGCTTATATACATGCTAGGTATCAATTTCCTTGTGTCAATGGGATTTCTCATGTGTAGTAGTGTGAATCATTGGATGGTCCTTATGAGGAAGTGACATTCACTATGATAGAGTTATAGAAATCACCACATAAAAGATGCAGTGCAACATCTCGTAAGTCAGATATTAATGTTTGGCAGTCACAATTTGGAAAAGATTTCAGATTTCAACTTCCCTTTAGATGCTTGTATGCACAATTCCTTAGAAAATCTGATTGTTCCTAACAGATTGTCAAATATCAGAATTATAAGAAGTAGAAAATGCAAAGAAACTCCTCAGAGTATTTGCAGCTTTTCACAACTGTATCATTTTTTTGTGGTCCACTAATAATGACCCTAAGTGTTGCTATCACTTCAATTTTTAACACATAGCAAAGCTGACTAGTGAGATGGCAAATAAAAGTCTTGAACCATCTTATGGATTTGTAGATTTTTTTTACTCTAAGGTCCTCAGGCTGGTTCTTGAAATTGCCATGAAAAAAAGTATTCTTCTTAGAGATATCTGCAGATGAGTAAAATGCTGCTTATCTCTGGGGTTCAGCTGATGTCCTCAGCAGAGCAACTTATGAAACTCTTTTCTGCCAGGCAGAATTCTTTGGAATTCAGGATGTTCTGATACCCTTAATTTCTCCAGCTCTCCTGATGTAGCACACAATAGCCGTGGCTTTCTCTCTCATGAAACAAGCAATATTCAAAATTTGTCGAGTAAGTATAATGGGACTGTTTTGAATGAAGTTGCAGGCTTTCCATTAAGCAAATGAAGACATTTAGTCCTACTTTCCAATGCCCTATGCTTTCACACCAACATCTATCTATCTATCTATCTATCTATCTATCTATCTATCTATCTATTCACCTATCTATCCATTCACCTATCTGTCTATCCATCTATCCATTCATTCATGTATTCATCCTTCTATTCTTCTGTTTCATTAAGAGGCAGATGTTAATATAAGACTAAGTTGGGATTTGTGAAAAAACTGAAGACGTGTTTAAGATATTTATGCCTGTTTTAGAGGCAGTTGGGAGAAGTCTTCTCATTTCATACTTCTAGAATTTGATGGATATTATGGGGCATTAAGTGCACTTAGCTTGCTGTCACACTGCGACCTGCAATACAGGCACAGTTTTGAGGTATGATGCAAAAGAAATGCAATGTAATTTTAAGAAAAAAGTTTTAAACTATCACATTGAAGTATTTTAGCTATCGCTGACTGTATGTAACATGATTTCCATAAGGTTTCATGGAATCCAAAACATTCTAATGATGATTGCATCTATTTACACTAATTATGTAATTATACCAGTTGCACAAATAGAAGGCAATACATATTGACTGTAGCCAACAACTAATTATCAAAATAAAAACAACATGAAACCAAGCTGGGAGTAAAACTGAATTGTTAGGTGTTTATTCTTCAAGTATGTGCAACAAACAAGTACAATTTCTGTACTTCTTTTCCCTTTCTGTCTTCTACCCAAAAGAGAACTCCCACATTTATACACCACCTCAGGAGATTTTCCTTACAAGGCTCCCTAAAGCTTGTTCCATATACCAAAGCTGAATTTGAAGACATGCCTAAATGTTGACCCAAATAAGAATTCAATTACATCCAGTAATTACATTCATTTTAATTACATGAGTGCAATATTGTTTAGCAAATATCCTAGAGCAGCAGTCAAAAATTCTTCCAGAGAAGCAGGGATATCTGTTGCTGGGATGTGGGTCAGTGTAAGGCAGGAACCCCTGATTGTGAAGATTTATCAGTTCAGCAGGACGTGGAAGCTACACCTCTCAGGATTTTTTTAGGTGCTATCTGTACCATGAATACGTAAGACTGTTGTCACCTTCTTAAGAATATTCCATCGGTGAAATCTTAGAATCATGGAATCGTAGAATCAACCGGGTTGGAAAAGACCCCTGAGATCATCAAGTCCAAGCCTTATCTTATCCAATTTGTTGTTGTTTTTCTTACATCTCTTGCTAGTGTATGTGGGATATTGTGTTTCAAGAACCCCGTAATAACATACAAGTAAACATTTAAATAACAAAAATTACTCATGACTCACTTCAATTATACCTTAATTCACCATGTAACTAAGGATCATACTTTCCACATAAAATCAGAAATATTTCACTGTATGTAGGTAATGTAATTTAATTTATGATCCTTTCCAATGTGTTTTCCCCCTGGTAGAGTACCTATTTTTGGGGAGGGATTACAGAAGAAGAATGTGTGCTTCAAGCATGTCATAAATCAACTAAAATGAAATAACTCATAGGACAGCCAAAAAAAAAAGTGTCTAAAAATCACCAAGCTGGGCTGGAAGACCACTAGCAACTGTGCTTGATAGACTTTTGCTTCTGTAAGAAAAAAACCACAATTTATCTTCAGAAAGAAAGTATGTCAGTGCTGTCATACATATATTTCAGTCTTATTACAACCAAGATTTCAGCTTAATGTGTCCTATTCAAGAAATTACTTGTACTGAGATAAACATTCTTTTTCTTCCCTTTTTCCAGAACAAAGTCTACCACTGAATTTGGGTTGATGTACGGAAATGAAAATTACTCTCTCTTCACTAAGCCATCTCTCTGTCTTAATAGCTTAAAGATTGTTCCAATAAAAATTGGTGACATTTATTTGGGACCACATTAGGCAGAATCACTGAAGCCTGTGGACCTCTCATGCAGAACATTGTTTCCCATGCCAACCTAAGGCAGTGACTCTCCTTCCACATTTGCTTGGCTGGATAGGCAACACAGGGCACAAAGAGACCACTTGTAAGCCATATTGTCCATAACAGTTTAAAGGAAGTGACTGCAATTCATGGTACAATATGGTTTATCTAGTCCACATTACTTGGTATAGTTTCAGGTTTTTTTCCGATGGAATTTCATGAATACATGTGTCATGACAGTGAGTCCTTAAAATACAGATTCACACTTCTGTGGTTTGTTTTTTTTTTCAGTACTAAGAGATATTAGCACACACTGCTAAGGACAGATATTGTTACCTTTTAAAAGAACTGTGATAGTTTTAATTAGGGCACTTAATGACATTTGCTAGTAACATTTAACTGTAATCGACAACTTGTCAACATGATCTACCATTTCCTATTTTAAAATGATTATGGGAGGAAGAAGTGAAAACATCACTAAATGAAACTGCTAAAGGACTTGCAATTAGGTCATGAAGCTAAAGAAACCAGTTTAATGAGCAACTAGATTTTCAGATTTCCTTTGAGTTCATTTTTGCAATTTGTATTTTTAAGTAGGGAGAATGGATTTCTAAACTTCAGGGTTTGTACAAGGGCCTTTTTCTGTCTTTTCTGCAGAACTTTGGAACATATTTAAATTAATTCTTGAAAACAATACAGTTTTATTGACTAATTTAGTTTTTGCAGTAGAAACAACAGTTGTGATGTTTAAAACAATTATCTTTATTCCTGGAGTGCTTGGAGATTCTAACTGACCTGAATCAGATCCATTTTGTGTGTCTTTTTTTTTGACATCTATTGCCTACATTCATTTAAGAAATGTTCTCTCCTTCTCTGCTTTCTGTAAAGTCAACTGAGGGAAAATAGATTATCACAAGAAAATTCAAAAGAGAGGGAATGAAACTATAAGATGAGCAATTAAAGAAAGATCATTACCAAATGTTTATTACAACAGCTGAATATGAATTAAGTTGTCTAGCAATTTTAAATAGTTGTTAACTAATGGTGACATCCTCATATTGTAGCAAATTATCAAAGTCAAGATAGAACAGTATATTAGCGTATATAATAAAAACATAATCAAAAATGGGGAATAGCTTAGTTCAAACCATCGTCAGAGACAGATAAATTGGATAATGTCATAGGTAACTTCTGCTGCTGAATGAAAAAATGAGTTTGATGGTCATTAGAAAAAATTATTAAATTAACTATTTTGAAGCATGTAGTTTTGTAGGAAACAAAACACTATCTATGCATGTAGAGATGAATTCCAATTGCAAGTGTCAAGAACTTTTCTTGAGATTTTAAGCCATTGCTAAAGGTCAAGGAATGTATTTTTAATGGCAAGAAGAATAATGGATGTCATAGTATAGTCCCTAACCAAATAACTTTCTTTATCCATGTTATAACATTAAGGCTCAGATTCATCCTATTTGCACTAAATGAAGAGCATTTCTTTGTATTTTCTGTTTCTAGACAAAGTGATGAAATAGGAATCCCTAGATGACTATGCCATCTAGGCTCCACTGTGTATCAGTGGAGCTAAACAGAAAAAAATCTAGGTCCAAGGATTATTCTGCTTTGAAATACAGTTTGACATAGCTATGCTTCAGTTGCCTTTCTACTTACAAAACTATGAGATGTTCTTATCCCTCATTTACAAGGAATAACCGTTCACTTTAGAAGTGGATTAAGGTCTGTTCAAGAGTATTCTTGCCAGGACACGTCTCAAGGATGAAGGACCACCACCTCCCTAAGATCCTGCTCTATGGTGAACTTGCCACTGGCTGCCGCATGAGAGGAGCCCTGAAGAAAAGACACAAGGACTCCCTGAAACAACATCTCAGCCTTGGCCATATTGATCACCATAACTGGTCTACTCTGGCCTCCAATCGGGAGGCCTGGAGACACACCATCTATAACGCAGCTGTCTCCTTTGAGAACACACACAGGATCACCCTCGAGGAAAAAAGGCAACGCAGAAAGAACCGTGTATTGCAGAATACACCATCTAAGGAATCTTTCTGCTGTGCCTTTTGCAATCGGACATGTCTGTCACGTATTGGCCTCATAAGCCACCAGCGTGCCTGTAGCAAATGTGGATAGAGCCTTCCCAAATCTTCGTTTGCGAAGCCTAGCCATGATGATGATGATGGATTAAGGTAAAGCTCGTTAAGAGCTTGATGTCAAGGTTTTAAGAAATAGTTATGCTAAAGAGCTTTAAGAGACAAATTTACACTAATGCAGAGATTTTACCAAGACCACATTTTACCAAGATCGCCCAAATTACCATGCATCAGCTGATCTGGATAGCTGTCAATGCATATGGTCTTACCTCAGGACACAGTATGGCAAACTTCTTGACATAAGTTATCACAAGCAGAATCTTAAGCACATGCTTGAATCCTTCTGAGACTCAATACAATTTGAAGTTCAAAGTTAAGCATATGCTTAAATATTTTCTTGAATATGCATGAGCTGCTCAGCTGGGCCATTCAGTGAACATGCCTCCTCTTAAATTTGTTTGCTAGAATATTTACAGAAAGTGAATCCACCAGGGCCACAGACACAGCCAAGTTTGTGGGGTTTTTTAGTTTGTTTGTTTGTTTGTTTTTTTAGTTTAAATAAATGCTCATGAATAAATTTTGCAGTATTTGCTTAGCATTTCTTAAGGGAATAATGTCTGCCAACTGGCCTTGCCATCAATAAGGAAGAAACTAGATGTTAAATGTCAATATATATCATTCTCTCCAGACTAGACATGTCAATGAAATTAAAAGGTAAATTACTGAACATCTGGCTAGAACTATATTTTTAAGAAGTCTGTTCTAGTTCAAGTCAGAAAACTAGAGAACATCTCACCTCTATTCAGACATCTGCTGTACTTAACAGCTGCCTATTCCCAAAAACTTTGATCGATCTGGGAGCTTAAGAGGCCATCTGAAGATTCAGCTTGTGTAAAAAGAGTGGTTGAGGGGCTACAAGTCAGCCACAAATGAGGGTTTCCATGGTTCAGCAGCTGCACACACTGATTGCAATGACCTGTGCCTATGCTACAGAGATCAACTGACCTTGAAAAAGGAAATCACAGTATGGCTTCAAACCTGCAGCAACAATAGAGCAGACACACATCCCAATAGAATTCTCTTACAGAATCCAAAGATAAAGTATTTTTTAGTACTTTGTTAAATATTTCTTCCTTGTTCATATACTATAAAGTAAGAGTGTATGTACTGTATGTAATACAAGACCAGAGGTAGTATGTCAATGTCATGTCTTTTACATCAAGGTCACAGTTATCAAATTAGGTTTGGCTAAAGACTTTGTGAAAAGTCTTTACTAAGAAGTACCTACACAGTGATAGGATAAAAAAAAGTCAGATACTTAACACATACTGTAATATATAGTTCTGAATGATTTATATAACTCAATATACATAGTTTTGAAAAAGCAGTGTTTCCATTAAAAGGGAGATCTATTAATTTCTAGTACATGTAGAACTCCTGGGTTTTCCCAGAATACCAAATCCCAGGACTGACAAATCTACACTGGGAGAAAATAGGATCAATTTGTACCAAAGTGTTGTGCAATTCATTGTGCATTAACTATTACTGATTGCTATACATGAATCTGGTTATTCTTGATCTTATTATTCTGCCTAGAATATAATGATGAATTAGCCAAAACCCAGTAAGGAACACTGTTCATCATGATACTTAAAATAAAATTATATGAAGGATATGATAAGGTTTAAGATCCTTATTCTTAGGGTAGGACTTGAATGCCAGTGTAGCAAAACTGCAAAAGGTGAACAGGGAACCAGAAACTCTAGCCTGAGTTTGCTCCTAAACTTCAGTGCATAATCAGTGTTAAGATGAAGTAGAAGAGAATGATTTATTCTTATATGTCAGTAAACTATTCTGACATTGACTATAAAGGTAAAACATTTATGAGACCTACTGATATGTGCTGCTAGTCATGTGAGTTATGATCTACCTGGAAAGTAGGCTTATGAATAAACAAATCTGCTAATTAGAGCTAATTGTGTCAGATAACTGGCCAACAAACATACTTAATATAAGCTCTCTGATTCCACTGGGGAAAACTTATTGCTGAGTGCATGAGGCAAAAAATTTAAATAAACCTCAGAGTGGAAGGCAAAGAAGCGGTAAGTGTGAAGAAGCGTTCAACTTCAACATGGTTGAAAGCACATAACATTAGAGATTTGACAGAAAGTTAGGTGATAGAGAAATACAGTGGCAGATGAATGCAGTGAGGGAAAAAGTATGCTAGTTGATCTGTGGTACATATAGGTAAAAACAACTGATTTACAGTTTTTGCATAAAAAGAAATCATCACATTGTTACTAATATTCCATTTGCAACCTTCTGACATCAGAACATAGAAATAGCTACTCAAAATACCTACATTTAAATATAAATAAGTAAATAGGGTACATATTCTTTTTGTGGATGAAGAAATATAAATGGTTCTGAAAATCCTGCTGTCTACTATCACTACAGGTAGGGAAAGATCACTGTCGTAAGGAAGCGTGGTTGCAATCAGTGATCAAATGCCTATCCAATTAATTTGAGGGGCTTCCAAACCATGCTTGCTTATTGATGTTCATGCTCTGAATTGCAACAAAGAGTCTAGAAGGCTGTTAAAAAATTGAAAGGACTGTTTACAGCCCTATGATTCAGGCTCCTTTTCCTGAGAATAAACAGGTCATTCTGTGGAGAGCAAAGCCATCAGCAAACACTTGAAATTTATTAAATACTTTTCTGCAGCATTACTCCTCCACCTCACTAATTGCTGCAGCTGCTGCTACAAAAGCATTTCAGTTACAGCTGAAAGGAGAGGTGGCCCATGCAGATCTTACAGGGGAAAAAGACCCTCAGGATACTCATCTGTGATGTGGTCCAACACATATAATGTTTGTGTGACTCTCTGACTCTTCTGCTTTCCACAGTCATTGCTGGGTGAATTCTGGTTGTTGTGGTACAAATGGAAAAACTCCCATTATCCTTAAAGAATATGATTTTACCTTTTGCTTTTTACATTATACAACTGCAGAACTTCATTGTAGGACTGAGACATAATCTTTTTCTTCTGTGTTACAAGAAATTTAAACTCAAACAAGATAACCATGGTCTTAATTCTAAATGTCACTTGAAAACAGAAACCAAAGTACTGTGTCCAGTTCTGGGCCCCTCAGTTCAGGAAGGACATTGAGGTCCTGGAGCAGGTCCAGAGGAGGGCAACTAGGCTGGTGAAGAGACTCAAGCACAGGTCCTATGAGGAGAGGCTGAGGGAGCTGCAGCTGTTCAACCTGGAGAAGAGGAGGCTCAGGGGAGATCTCATCACTCTCTACAACTACCTGACAGGAGGTTGTAGCCAGGTGGGGGTTGGTCTCTTTTCCCAGGCAACTATCAACAAGACAAGAGGGCATGGTCTCAAGTTGTGCCAGGGGAGGTTTAGGTTAGATATTAGAAAGAATTTCTTTACAGAGAGGGTGATCAGGCATTGGAATGGGCTGTCCAGAGAAGTAGTGGATTCTCTGTCCCTGGAGATTTTTAAAAAGAGAGTGGATGTGGCACTTAGTGCCATGGTCTAGTAACCGCAGCGGTAGTGGATCAAGGGTTGGACTTGATGATCTCAGAGGTCCCTTCCAACGCAGGTGATTCTATGATTCTATGAAAATGGAACGTGGACAGTTTCAGCCGAAGGAGTCAATAAGCATACATAACAAACTGAGAGTGTGCTGCCTAATTTATTCTATGCTGGGGCAGAGTCACCTCCTGGACATTTTGATCAGATCACACATTCTGGGAAGTTCGTGGAATTTCATAAGTTTCTCTTTGCAATGATCCAGGTGGCACAACAAAAATTTCAGAAGCATGAAGAAACTTATACTATCTCAGGTCCAAACTGTTTTCTGCATTTCAAAGCCCATGTCAAGATAATTCCTCTCCTCTCCCCTCCCCTCTCCTCCCTTCCCCTCCCCTTGCCTTTGCTGTCTTCTTCTTCTTTAAAAAACAACCTCCCCAAAACCCCCAAAGCAACACTTTTCCACACTTTTAGTATGTCATAATTTATATTCCAATCAAGAAAAATAGCACTTATTTGTCCATCTGCCAAGATCAAATACCTTTATCTCATTTTAAATCAGCCTGTCACATGAAAATAAATATGTATTTCTTTAGGAGTATGGGCAGGTAGATTGACAAAAGATTGTGAAGCACTGAAGTGCTGTATTGATCCTTCAACAGTACTGATTAGGGAGAGAGAATTTAGTTTGTCTTCAGATGAAATAGCAGAACAAAATTAGTAAAAGGGTCTGCTTTTTTATCTGGAATAATATAATTAAAATTTGCCTTGCTATTTCTATTAGTTTGCTTTTCCCTCTTTCTATTTGTAGCTTTACTACTTGGAAAATAATATTAGGGATACATTAAAAACTTACATATAACTCAGAATTCACAGGAAATCAGATAGTTACCAGGAGTCCATGGATAGTTGCAGTACTCAACAAATTGAATTTTTTTCTGAATAAAAATCTAACCCAGAACACCTTAAGGTGAATGGAAAGCCAATGACCTCTGTAGCACATGGAGAACAGAATTTAGTTTTCTAAGATTTTCAAAACTATGTCATACTGTTGTTTGCCTGTTTCTCCTTCTACCATCCAGATTCATAAATATTTTTAAAATAAAATACAATAAGTAAAAAATCCCCAAACCAACTATAGCTATATATGTTTATTGTGATCAATATTCAGACTCAAACTTGTGAAATTCCAATAGCAGCAAAGAAGTGAAATTAGATACTGAGCTACAATTATAAACATAATTAAACATTAAGCCTTTGCCATAAATATGTTGATTATGTAAGAAATTTCTGTATGCTGCGCATTTATTTGTGAGAGGTTCACCTTATTTTTATATCATTTTATTTTATCCTCTGGCTATTTATATAATATCTAGTGCTGCTTTATTTAATTTATTTAATTTTAAGTCAGTGGAACACTTTCATGAACTGTGTTCCATACATAGATTAAAACCTCTGTAAATAATGCCTGAAGCTGTGAGATCTATTCCTCACATCAGACAACTAATGAGACACCCTGACTGAAAGACTGGCACTATCTTTCAGAAGAGTTGGACTGGGCCCTTTTTCTTCTACAAATCACGTACTTACAAAAGAGAGAAATTATGATGTCTGATTTTACAGGAGCTGTTAACAGAACTGAAATAAAACATCTCCTATTCATGCAATAATGAAACCACAATGTGATTATACAGCAGTTGAATGTATTTTAATGTGTAACACATATCTGATAAATTATTTCAAGATTAATAACCACATCTTCTTTATAACAGTGGTTATGACAGAGATGAAACACTGGGCTCCACAAATGAAAGATTATAATTCATTTACTTCTATGCTCCATACCTGCTCAATATCTAAGGGATTTACAGAGTGATATGCAGAATGGTTCGAAGCTGAATAAATCTGTGAAGTATTCTCTAAACAAAGTGGTATATTTGCTCTTAAAGTTTGTACATAGATAATTACAGAAGACAGAATACAACACAGTGGGATACAGATTGAGTTCTGAATCTTCTGTGATCTGCAGTGAGGTCAAAGTACCATGACTTTGGAAAAGGATTGCAGAAATATTGTACTCTAAAATAGAAATAGTTCAAATAATACCATTATATAATATAGCTTATTATGTGTAAAGCTCATTGCTTCATCCCAAATGTACTGATCACATTTGTTAGTTCTCTTTTCCCTTCACTTAAATAATTAGTGGAACTTAAATGATATCAATATTTTTAAAATATTGAATCACAGAACCACAAGATACCAGGTTGAAAGGGGCCTCAAGGATCCTCTAGTTCAGCCTTTCTTAGCAAAAGAACAGGCTAGAAAAGATGGCCCAGCACCCTGTACAGCTGAATCTTAAAAGTGTCCAGTGTTGGGGAATCCACTACATGTAACTGTGAGCATGTTCATGCCAGGTAAAGAAATTTTTGTATAAAAATATTCAGTAACACGTAATAATGTAAAGAACCATTTTGCAAAGCTAATTCAGTATTATTATTTACCTTTCCTGATGCAGTTACAGAATACATTGAACCTTCATGCAACAACAAACTCTCACTCCTTTGCTGAGGTTTTACTGTTTCCCATTTGAGATCTGACAATGAACATAAGCATCTGGGTCTGTAACAGATATGTTGTGCTATTTATCTGTACTATAGAATCTCTAGTGTATTTCTCAGGTATCAGAGTGCAAAATCAATATCAGATGGCAAGAAAGGCAAATATACAATAAGAAATAGTGTTTATCAGGAAGGATAAATAGCAAAATATTATAACTAAGCAGAATCTGAAGATACAACATTTTGCCAGTGTAGAAACCTGCGCAGTAAGGAGTTAATGAGTTGCTAGGCCTCAAACACCAATAGCCATTCAAGCAGGCAAGTTAAAACATGTGGTTGTATGTAGGTAGGGTAGCACCTTTCCGAGGCCCCTTCCCCATTCTGGTCCATAATGGCTGCACAATACAAAGGACAACGCAAGCGCAGAGGTGGTGTCAAGAAGCAGGAATGAACTGTCAACTAGGAATCAATCCAATAGTGGGGGATCCAGACCACAAAAGACCCTCAAATGATCCAGGGGAATGGACTGTGCATGCTAACTCATTTGCATGAGAAGCAATAAAACTTGTCCCAGGGCAGGGAAAACTTCTTTTATTTCTTTTACTATTAGAAGATAGGGGCAAAACATATATCAATTTCCGTGCCAAGTGCACAGCTTGCTATTAGAACTTTGTGAGCTTTTGCCATTCTGGCTTTTGCCATTTCTGGCTTTTGCCATTCTTTTTTGACCATGGGCATCTACAAATCTTGGGTGTTCCCTTCTATTTAGGAGTGGGACACAACACTTTTACTGGTGTCATGGAGAGTATGCTGCTGTGGGAAGTGACCCCTTAACTGTTAAGGTTAACAGTCAGGAGGAATCCGAGCGGTGGTGAGTAATGGCAAACCGGGAAAAATCAGTGCTTGACTGCTACCCCATTTTGGAGAGATTGAGAGAATATGGTGCCTGCCTGACATCACCAGGCACATAATCGGCAAATGGAAGTTCAATAGTGAAATGGGATCTGCATTTCCATCTTTGCTACTTTTTGTTTAACTCACAGAAGAGTACATTTGTTGATGACTGCTATGATATATTTCTATTTTAAACACACTTTTCCAAAAGACCTTTCCCTGAAGTTTCCTCTTGGTAATAGAGGTTGCAGTTAAGGGCAAATTTCAGAGTTGTAGTTTCACTGACCATGACATCTTTATCTCCAAGGTAATACCTTTACAGAAGGTCAATTTCCATCTAAGATTTCTTTATATTTTGTAGGAACCCTGTGATCATTTCTGCATTAAAGAAACCTTTAAGGGACATGTAGGTTCCTTCGTCTGCTTAAGGGGATTCAAAGCCTTTTTTTGTAACCTATTTTCCTAGTTCTTTTTTCTGGTTTTGTTATGGAGTATTAATGTTCTCAATTCAGCTTGTTAAATTCAAGTACAGTCATAGAGAAAGTGAAATCAATTTTTCTTTGTATATTTCCACTTCAGATGTCAGGTATTAAGTCTACTTGCAAATCTTGGGCACTAAAATTAAGCTTTTTCTCCTTGATACCTGCAGAAGTAGTAGAAACTGAATCAGCAACAAAGAAGGAATAAATGATTTCATCAGCTAGTAAAGAATAAAGAGCAGCATCAGCAATACTACAATAGTAGAATCTTCTTTGTTACAATACCATTATAAGAATTCACTTATTAACATGGTTAGCAATATAATATTTCAGAGTCAAACAAAG
This sequence comes from Pipra filicauda, assembly GCF_003945595.2. Lineage (NCBI taxonomy): Eukaryota > Metazoa > Chordata > Aves > Passeriformes > Pipridae > Pipra > Pipra filicauda. The sequence continues at coordinate 3,448,788 of NW_024103585.1, forward strand.
AAGAACACTAAAGATCTTTAAAAACTCTTAAAATATTAACTTATTCAGAATTAAATTTTGTGCTGATTTCCTAACTGTGCGCCTTGATAATAACCACTGGGATTATACAATTGGAAAGCCATCCAGAAAGTAAACCCTACATTTCTGACTTAATCTGATTTTTACAATATCGCTTTTTTTTTTTAATCAAATGGTACTATATTGAAATACAGAAAAATTGCTGCTTGTTCACGAGTTCAAAGAAATTCAGGCAAAAAGAAAACCACAAACATTTAGTCCTACATCCTGCTATATATAAGTACAGAACTACCCTAAATTATGTCTTGCTATTATTACTAGTATTTCCAGTAGTATGGTTGAAATAGATGCATTTTTTATACTGAGAATCTCATTTCATTATTTCAAATTCTAACACATACACTACATACTTTGCTAAGTAATTCTAAAGTTATTTTCTAGACTATTTGAAAAAATGTCTGTGCAAAATTATCTAGAAAACACTACTTAGTTAAAATAATAACGATACTGGCTCCCTATCAACTCACCTCACTTATGACCACCTTTACAATTTGGAACCTAAAAGTCTTGATTGAAGTGCAATCTCCTGTGGTTTTGTGCTTCCATCAGCACAGTGAGAATCAAAAAACCTCTGAGGAGTTGTTTCATTTAGCACTTGCAAGGCGTCAAGTGAATTTCCAACCAGCCCCCAAACCTCACATTCCAAAATGAGACAAATAAGCAAACAAATGAAAAATTCAAACCCCAGATAGTCTTATTTCATGTTTAACTTATAACTTCTAAAGTTAGTGCTCTATGTGGTTTCAGCAAATTTCATCAAATGATGGGGAAAACCATATTAAACCAATTGTAATATGACTGTGTGGCCATATGCTTTCCACTGAGTTTACACTGAAAAAGGACCATTAGATCCCTTCATATGTTTACATACCAGTATATGCTGAAGCCAATGATTTCTGCTTTGCTGAAGTACAAATTGAGCTTGGCCAAAAAATATCTTCTTGAAAAGAATCCAGACTGGATCTGAAGACATCTGGCCATGGAGATTCTAGTGGTTTCCCATCGTTTTCTCCAGCAATTAGTTAATCTCACAGTTGCAAATTCTGGCCCAGTTTCCTACTTGGTTTAACTGTCATCCAGTTGTGACTTCCAATTAGGGTTTTTTTTCATGTTAAAGAGATATTTAACACTCCATAGTTTCTTTATGGGAAGCAACTAATCCTCTGGTCCCCAAGTCACCTCTCAATCTCCTTGTGAGAAGCTAAATGGCTCACTTTTAAGTGATTAAGCAAATTTCTGTTTATTCACACTCAAATAATTCTCAACATGCTGTTGCAAACATGCTGTACACATAATGAACTTCTAATGTGGGAACACCATCTACCTGTTCAGCTAGAAAATGCTTATTCCATTTCCAGTACTCCCATGGAGATGTGTTCCATTCCAAAATGTCATATAGCTGTGGTGAAACACATCATCTAAGATGAAGCCATGGATTTTCTGAAGTGGCAAAACTCCCACCAATATTGATAGGGGTAGAATTTCCTTCAAGAGGAACTGCAATCACACACGTAGAGAGAAACAAACACTCAAAGCAATAGGAAGTGAAAGTGAATTACTAAGACATCTAATATTAGGCCTGTAAACAAAACATAAGACAGAGCCTCTGTAACCTATACTGCATGTAGTTATATTGATGTTCTGTAGTAAAAAATTATGCACAGATTCTTAGTGAAGTAGAATTATTTTCTTTTGAAAGAAAACACTTTCTGGGGAATTTTATTGAGAAAATTTTGAACTCCTCCAGCACCATCAAAATTAAAAAAAATATTAAAAAGCATTAAGGTGGGGGAACTTAAGCACGTAAACAAATCCATCAGTGCACAAATTCAATTTTGTAACAATAAAAACTTGGATGTTAGCAGCATAAATGAAGATGAAGTTTCCCCATTTCAGGCATGTATTATGAGTGATCATATGTATGTCTACCACAGGCAAAAGATCCCATATTCCATCTGTAAACTAACTGTTCACTTAAATGATTTCTTTCTGCTTCCCAGACCACAAAGAATTAAATAATTTTAGATAGGAAGGATGAGATCCATCCCACCTAAATTTATACATTTACTATGTGGATGATCTACAACAGACAAAGCCATCTAAACTCCTTGCAGAGGGTGAGAGTACCGTCACCCAGAAATACAGCCATGACTAACGCAGGACAGAGGGACTGGCAAAGAAATCCATTGCTGAATACTCTTTTCTCTTGACTAAAAATAATGTCTAAGCTGGATATAAACATGCATGTTACGGTTACAAAAATTGGTGAGATGCTTTCTATCCATATTGAGAGTCATCCTCAAGAATTTTAATTGGTGCGAGAAAGTAACTGAATGTCCTGGGGCCGGGCTGGGGACGTGGGGGGAATGTGTATTTAGGAAATATGATGAAAGAGGAAATACTCATCAGCCTTCTCTCTGCTTGAAAATGAAAATTCCCTTCAAAACATCTCCACCACCCCTAACTGCCCAAAATAGATACAGAATGAAGATAAAGTAGACAAATGTTGAAGTGAGTTCAGGAGAAAAAATTACAGATTGTGAAATTCTTTTTCCTCTTTGACAGCTGGTAAGTGTTTTCACTCTGGGTAATTTCCAAGAGGGTGCAAGGAAAGCGGTAAATATAAAGTGTAATGGTAACCTCCCCTCAGGGCATAGTAGATCATTATTATAGTCAAGAATTCACAGCTGTATAAGTGTGTGCAGAAGATGTGCAAGCTGAGGTGAAGATGGAAGGTTAAAACTGGCTTAATGAAGAAAATCTCTTATCTTGTCCATGAAGAGAGCCCAGTTTTTGTTCTGCTTTGTGACAACTGGAGTTGATTTGACTCACTCTGGAACAACATTTCCCCGTATGGGAAGAAATGTTCACAAACTCCATTTTCTGTCAAATTGTGGCAGTCCAATAATGGTCTGCTTTGGAAACAAAGTGTCAGAACTTAGCTGTTTTCAAGACAAAATATGATTGTTTGCCTACCTGCCCAGGGAGTACAGCAAGGGCTAGGGATCTTTTATTACCAGATCTCTGGCTGCAGCATGGGCAGGCTGGCCAGCATGCAAATATATGAAGGTTATCAATAAAACTGTAGATTACCAACTCCTTACACTTGCTTAGTGTTTGTGTTTGCAGTGGAAATGCAGTTAAAGTTCTCCTAACAAGCATGATGGTTGACCAAAAGCGTTGCTGCCAGTTGTCAGAAGGCAAAAAGCACAAACATCCTGGTAATTAGAGGCTGATCAGCTGAGATGGTTAGAACTCTAATATTCTGAATTAGCAAGGGATTGAATGGAATTTGACTAATTATAATTAGAATGCAAGCACTTAACTGAGAGAACACACGTCCTCAGCTAAAGCTGACATAGTTGAAAAGTAGGGTTTAAAAATTATAAAGGTAAGAAGGAAAATGGCTTGCTCCAATAAAACCACAAGGAATATTTGCACTGAATTGAGACAGGCTTAAGAAGCTACAGTTTTCACATAAGAACACAAGTATCCTATACTCAACTCAAATTGCATTAAAATGCAGCTTTTTATTCTGGGTCTGAACAATTGCATCCAAACTCATCCAGAGTGGTGGCCAATGGGTACTTTGGAAAAGCAAGAAGTTTTTTGCTTCTGTAAGAGTAAATTGAAAATCCTTAATGTTTAACAGTCATATAATGTAATTATAAAAAAATTTCTTAATATGTTGTCTGTGTACTTGTTCTTCTATTGTGCTTGAATTTGGAAGTCTATAATATGAAACATAAATTAATGGTTGCACCTTTCAAGTTCTTTGAAACACACTGCTCTAAGGAGACCTGATCTAAGATGAGCATAATGAATTGCCATAATGGGACAGATTGAAGGCCTTTTAGCCCATTAGCCTGCCTCTGATAGCTGCCAGGAATACATTCTTAAGTAAAAGAACAGATAGACAGTAAGAATAGCTTATGAATAGAGTATTCTTCCTTCTGGTATATCCTTTCAGATTCCAGCAATAACTAGCAATAGCCTGAACCACAAATTGCATCTAAACTATTAATATCCAACCTAAGACATATTCTCCATGAATTTAATTATTGTTTCAACTTACGTGTATGAAATATCTCCTAATCAGACAACTTAAACTACACACTGGATAAAACCAGATCTGTTTAGATCTGTTCCCTGATATTTTGATTCAGTTTTTCCCTAGTTCCTCTGTTGCGAGAAACTTAGAGAAATCTTTCTGCCTCACCATCATATCATTTACAATTTTAAAGATAATTATTGTGCCTCTTTTCCAAGATGAATAGCCACAATCTATTTTGTTTTCACTATTCAAAATCTTTTCCTTGTCTCTGATAAAACTTGTTGACCTACCAGGTAGTTTTGTACTGCCATCTTTGTACTAGGTCCCAGACTTCTCCAAGAGTTTTTATGTCCAGCTCAAAATATCAAACCAAGTTAAAGATATCTTTTATATCTTTGAACTGTAATACTGATTTCAAGTGAAATCATATGTTAATTTTTATATGAACATCTTTTGGAGATATATAGGTACTTGCAGTATTCATAATAAGGATGCACTACAGGTATATATGACATTTCGTATTTCTTCTCAAATTCTACCTAAATACATAGCATTACTTCTACGTAACTACATGATGCCACTTTGCTTTTGGTGACTTCTAATCACTGAGTTATATTTTTAGAAATTTGTTCATGATGATGCTTTTCTGAATGGCAAAAGTTAATTTAGAGCACATCACTATATAATTGTTCTTACAGATGTTTGGGAACAGTTCTGTTTATATCACTTTGCACCTATCATCACTTAATTGAATCTTTGTTTTTACTGTCTAGACACTCAGTGTTTGGGAATTCTGCAACTCTTCAGTTGTAATTTTAGCTACCTTGAGTAGTTTAAAGAGTAAACATTCCCCTATTATTCTTTTGCCTTCTCCTTTTTTTTCCTATTCATTTATTATTGTGCTAAATAGCACATTTCTGGCAGAAATCCCTATAGCACCTACAGAAGAAAATTTTAATAAGCCCAGTTGTGCATCTGTTGAAATAAAAAAATAAGCTGTGGATATAATGATTATTATTCATATTGATTTAGTATTTTTGTGTACATTAAAAAAATTAAGAAAGAAAAACATTTCAGTATTTTTTCTGTTTGTTTTCCCTTCTGTTAACACTACGTGCAACTTAAATGGCTCTTTGCAGACACTGCTGTCATATGCCTTCTACAAAAATGCATATTCAGTACTACAAACTCAATTTCTTGTAGATTTAAGCCAAATCAACTGCATGAAAGAAGCAAGAACAGTAGCTATTTAAATTTTCCTAATTTTCCTAACCTAACACAATATTTAATAGACATTTATACTTCTGACAATCAAATAATTTCTTCATTTGTATCGAGGATGAACAATTTTATCTCACAGTATTTTATATGTTCTGATATCTAAATGTTTCATGAGCATGACAGGGATAGCCACAATACAAATTTAGGAGGCACTAAGTTCGTAGAAGAATGCAATATTACAATGGATATTGTTAACATTTTGGGACACCCAGTTTGTGCCTTAATTTAAAGTAGAATATTTTTGACGTATATGTTAGTTAAAGGACAGGATTTTATAACATAATTTCTTTGTTTATTAAAGACTCTCTTAAACTGGTCACTAATGGGATGTAAGCCGAGGCTTTGAATTAAGTATCCATTTTAAATACATCCTTGAAGCATAGTTTGGATGTTTCCATGAGCCCAAACTCATCTGCTTCATAATGAACACTTACTGAGTTAATAAAAGTGCTTTTTACTCTTGTACAGACTACTTGGCTCCCGAATGCTTTACAATATGCACCTGTCTATGGGGGTGACACCCAAAAATGCTGCTGGCCCATCTAAATAAGATTCAATTCTATTCCCTGAATCTGGAGCAGCTGAAGGTCATAGGAGACCAAATGTAAAAGAAAGGTAAGAATTATCTTATAGTGTGAGAAGAAAGACAGGATGTTGTCACCTCTGCTCCAAGTAGAGATTAACTGAGGAGCCTAAGGCAAGTGTGCAGACAGCCCTCCTCTTCCTTCTCACATTCATTCAATCCAGTGAGGCACACACCATGTGTCAAAAGATACAGTAAATACATGTCTGCACAGTCCTTCCTTAAGAAGAGAGACATGCCCCATTCTGTTCCTTGATTCCAGCTAAGAACATCACAGCCATCACCAGTTTCCTGTTAATCTCTGCAGGACCGCATTCATCATAACATTTTTCACCTTTTCCCACTCTTTGGGAGGATGACTCCCCTACATCTACTTCCATCTGTGGATGCCAAGAAGTAAGGGTATGTGTGAAACACAAACAGCCTGCCTTGTGGAGGTTCCAGCCTTACTCTCAGAAAGGTAGAAAACCCCACCCTTTGATGACAAAAGTAAAAACCTAGTCTTGTCCTTTAAAGGTGTGATAGATTTAACAGAATGTAAAACCCTGTTCCATGCCAAAGGGAGGCTGGAGCTGCTAATTTGCTAGGGATGAATCTGGGTATATCAGGGCTGCGTAACCTCATCCAGTTGTCTGGGTGTCAGTTGCTTAGTTAAGCCACACTGGCCCATAAACTCACTCATGTGAGTTTCAGCTTTCCTCACCTGATAACTCTCCATTTTCACTCCTCACACATAGCAGAATTAAAAACTATGTGTTCTGTTCGTTTTTCCTTGCTTTCTGGTGGGTCTCCTACTTTGAGTTAATCAGGTCATTGGGTTGAATTGAGAACCTAGACAGACTTCTCAGTGCATCGTGGATTTTGTCTCCTCCTATATAGCCTGACATTGCAGCCCATGTGGAGGGCTGCATGATGTGACAGAACATTTTGCTGAAATTAGTACACCTGCTGGGCATTACTGTAGGGAGTAAATTTAACAGTATTACACAGGTATAAGGCACGATAGTCTTTGGTATAAGAATGTTATGGTGGGTTTTTTTATTAAATGCTGCATTATGTTTTTCAGCTTCCAAAACCCATTTTGAAATCTAATATCTTAATGTGATACAGAGGTTTGGAGAACAATAGGGGTTAGCTGGCTGCACTTTCATCTGGCCAGCCAATTCTATTTCTTCTCTTGTGGATGTTCCTGGTTTTATAAGGTAATGTATCACAATGAGAGCGTCAGCTGCATCATGCTACAGCTGTGCTAAATCCTTCTTCACACAATGATGTCCATTATAGTGTCCTGATACTAGTAGGCTGAGTTATGAGCTGGACATGGAGTGTTGCGGAGTGCTGAAGCAGTCTGGCAGCCAGCCAGGGACATGGTACACCAGTGTGTGCTTCGTGGAGTGAAGTAGATGATAGCCTGTTGCTGGAAATTGCAGTTCTCCCATGCTGTGCAGTTATGATAGGGTGGGATGAGTTGGCAAGTGGTGGCTATGATTTTATGGTACAATTGAACTGCAGTACAAAGCAGGATGAAATTGCTTAACAGTTTTAGTTTGACTTCAGCTACTTTATTTTCTAGTAATGAACTAGGTCAGAGTTCTGTGGTTCAGTACTCCAGGAATGTGGCCATTTACTACTTCAGTAGCAAGTCTATAGGTGCCTAGGTATTTTTAGTTTACTTTTGTTTGTGTTTAGTTTGAAGAAATAGCAGGAATTTAGAGCCAATATTATCATGGAACTGTCTAGTGTATGATATTTTAGTTCAGGAGAAAGAATATTAGTGTTCACACAATTGCTATCTGTGTCTTCTGTGGCTTTCAGCATTTAATACTGACTCCTCACTAGGTTATTGCTGTATGTATGACCATGTCCTAATGAAGTATTTAGGCTTCGCTGATCATTTCATACAAATGCGTTTACTATTACTGGATCACAATTCTTTTGACGAA